>NW_028321882.1:12251972-12870459 GCF_036245765.1 Copidosoma floridanum | reverse complement strand
AATTGTAATTTTAAAAATTAATCGAGAAAATCTAATTATTATCAGAATAATTTCAGACGAAATAATAACAAAAATCCTAATGATTATTACACTCTAAGGAATGCTAATTTTAATCCAGGTAATGATCAAGGATACCGAGGCATAGGTCGGAATTACAAGAGGTACCCCTGAAATAATAATTATAAAAGTTATAATCAACAAAGTTTCAATCCTAACTATCAGAATCAGAACTTTCAAAATCAATACCAACCAGGAGGTGACCGTTTGCCACATCATTTAAACTCTCAGGTGGCTCACCCCTATCGTCGTTCGGAGGTGAGCCCCCAAAAACAAAATTAAACCCCTACACTGAATGTTTCAGCGCAGGTAATGAAAATAGCAACAGAATTAAAACCGTCCACTTTGGTACCTGCCAGGGACTTGGCGTAGACGACGAGCCTACAAGCATAAGGTTATCAATTCCAGAAGGGAAAAATCACTTTATAACACTCATGCTCGATAATGGCGCTGCCACAAATCTGATTAAATTAGATCAGTTCCACCCATATTCACGAGTAGAGACTAGTAAAATTATTAACCTTACTGAAATCACAACTCACCTAGTTTTAACTAAAGGAACAACGTTTATGACCATACAAGAAAAACCTACAATTTTTATGTGATCCCTAACGATTTTCCGATCAAAGATGGCGGTTTATTGGGTCGAAACTTTTGTAAGAAACGATGAGCAACATTATCATATTATCATGATGCTATAGTACTAGATGATGACGTAATGAACCCCATCTCTTTTTTAAAAACTCTTGAGGAAATAGAGCAATAAGAAAAAGATGAAAAAGAAAAAAAAACTATAAAACTCAAAAAACAAGCACAGGAAAATCAAATTTTAGCTACAACCCTTGATACTAACAAAGAGACAGAATGCCTTAAGGATAAAATTAACCAACAGAAATTCTATGATGCATACATCGTAGGCCCACCCGAAATGTCGAATAGACCTCAATACGAAAAATTTGAAGACATAAAAGCTAATTCTCATTTTCTAGATAAGTTTGACAAATTGATCTTATCAGAGAGAGGTAAAAATCTTATGAAGGCCACTGATAATAAAACTGATAAAAGTTGGATGTACAGTGAAAATAATAAATTAGTCGACCAACCCTATGCTATTAAACAGAATAAAAATACTCCTAGTGTAGAACATTGCCCTAATGAGGAACAAAAAAATATCAGTAAAGCAACTAAATATACGATTAAGGCTTGAACTCGTCAAATAGTAAGAATTAATTCAATTAATACTAAATTAACTGAAGGATACTTACCACGAATAGATGTAGGGTGTGATAACATATATTTAGAAGAAGGAATAGTTAAAAATTAGAACGGTCAATGTAATATTATAGCAATAAATACTAATAAAGATGATAGTACGATTGTAATGGACCCAAGAGAAATCCTACCTCTCGAATACATTGCACCTAAATTTGATCCCGATACTAGCAGCGAACATAAGAGACCAATTGTTTAAAATAAACGAGATAAATTAAACGACCCAAAAGGACTTGTGCACATTGGTCATTTAAACTTGAAAGAACGAGACCAAATATATATATTGATTTCTGGATTCTCAGAAGTCTTCTTGTTACCAGGAGACACTTTACCTTGTACTAACCTCGTTGCACACGAAATCCTGACGGAAAATAACATCCCTCTCAATACAAAACAATATCGTCACCCATCAGTACATAAAAAAGTTTTAGAGGAACACGTAGCAAAAAAACTTAACGATAGAATAATCGAACCTTTGTCATCACCGTATAATTCACCTTTTTGGATTGTCCCTAAAAAACCTGATAGCCAGGGAAACCCAAAATGGAGGGTAGTAATTGATTTCCGAGAACTTAATAAAAAGACCATTGGTGATGCATATTTATTGCCTAATATCACAGATACTATGGACCAGTTGGGAGGAGCCGTATATTTTTCAGTTTTCGATTTGGCATGTGGATTCCAACAAATTCCCATCGATGAACATGATAAGTATAAAACAGCATTTACGACACCCCATGGACATTACCAATATAGACGAATGCCCGAAGGCCTAAAAAACGCACCTGTTAAGTTCCAAGGACTAATGGATCTCATATTGAGAGACTTATTGAATGTTGAAATGCTAGTGTATTTAGATGATATTATTATTTACGCAAAAAAACTAGTAGATCATGTGTGTAAAGTAAGGTTACTTTTCGATCGGTTGAGATCAGTGAATATGGTACTCCAACCAGATAAAGTAGAATTTTTGCAAAAAGAAGTAATATTTCTTGGGCATATAGTGAGTCAACAAGGGATTAAACCAGACCCTAAAAAGATACTAGCCGTTAGAAAATTTTCCCAACCAAAAACCGTCAGGAATATTAGACAATTTTTAGGACTAGCAGGATACTATATACGCTTTATTAACGATTTTTCAAAAATAGCTAAACCATTATCAGATTTATTAAAAAAGGGAAAAAAATTAAAATGGACTAAAGTGCAGGAAAATAGTTTTTAAATACTAAATGATCACCTATGCCAAGAGCCTTTTTTACAATTTCCCGACTTTAGTAAATCATTCATTTCAACAACAGATAAATCTGTCTATGCAATTGGAGCGGTATTGAGTCAAAAAAAAATGGGTTTGACCATTCTGTCGCTTACCTTTCAAGAACTTTAAATAAAGCCGAAATAAATTATTTCACGACTGAAAAGGAATGTCTAGCCGCACTATATGCAATGCATCTATTTCGTTCTGATTTATTAGGAAATAAATTCGTTCTCGTAGCTGATCATGAGCTATTAAATTGGATGCATACAAGAAAAGACCCAGGTCAGCGGTTGATGCGCTGGATGTTTAAATTCACTGATTATGAATACACTTCTAAATACAAACCAGGAAGACTCAAGACAAACGCTGATGCATTATCTAGAAACCCAGTAGGACCATTTCTTTATGCAGAAAATAATATAAACAATGGATTCCCATTACTAAAAGTAATGATGATGGGTCGAAAGAAAATAGAGGAAAAGAATAAAACAGAGTAACAAAGTCAGAGAAAAGGAATAGTTAGAGCACCCAAATCAACGACGATCAAACCTAAAGCATTGCCAACAACTTCGAAGGAAATAATAGGAGTAACAAAACCAAGAAGCATGACCAAATCAGAACCAGATGAACCTAAGTTGATCAAGAGTCCTGGATAACCCCTTGGTTCAAAAACAAACAAAGAACGGCCAAAATCAGATCATAGTGTAATTGCTCAAAGAACCCGAACAAAAATATTTCAACAGCCACAGAAATCATCTACATCTCAACCGAATATATAAAGAAATGTCACTAAAAACACATCAAAAGATTCTAGCTCATTAAAATTGAATTTTTCAGAATCAGTAGCCTCAACATCACACGCTAGCGATATGAATTTACAAACTACAGAAATGAAACATAATAGTAAAAAAATGCCACAATTACCAGTTAGAGATATAATTAACCTTGGTGCATCGTCAAGAACAAGTATGTTTACTAAAAATGACCCAAGTGATACTGAAGAATCTTTAAGAGAAGATACTCAAACACCAGTATATGACCCTAGACAAAGTAAATTACGGCAAGAACTGACTGAAACAGAAATAGACTTAAATACAGATACTGATTCAGACTCAGACATAACAAATACAGAAATTTTCATTACACCAATTTTACTTAGCGAAAGTTCAAATGATGATGTTTTTAAAGACCAACCTAAAACTACGACAAATAATACTGATGAAGTTACTTATCAAGAAATAGAAGAGTTAACATAAAGATTCAATTGAAGCCTTCAAGAATATTTGGACAAGTCTAATAACGATGATGAGCCCGAACAGGCCGATTTTTCATCAGTAACTAGATTTTCTAATGGTGATAAACTGGACCCCTAAATCCAAGACATATTAACCAAAATGGACACCTACGATCCTAATAATTTTGATGATTTTGTATTAGATAAAAGAATGGCAGATATATCAAGACGTACAACAGGTCTTGAACCCCTATTAAATGAAGAAGAAATTTTAAGAAAATATAAGACAAGTGGAAAATTATCAATTACCCCACGTATTCAGGAAAATACACCCTTAAATTTTAGCACACCGATGCAAACGAGTACTTTTGCAACTGCAAAAAACAGACGATCTAGAGCACCGGACGTGCAACAAATAACAGAAGAAACTCTGGATAACTTAAATAAAAACAAAAAACAAATAAACTGCAATGAAAATAAATTAATGAATTAAACTATTGCACCTGATATCATGTTACTATCGGACTTATACTCTTTTTAACCCATCAATCGAAACAAACAACAGCACGAAAAAGTGTATGTAAGTCTTAGTGATAGTAGCAGTAGTACCGATAATTATAAAAACGAAAATGGAGCTAAGCGAGTAAACAATGTCATTACCACCAGATATTGCCTTACATACAAAAAAGACAATATAGTTCATTTTATTAGCAAGGATTGTCAACCAGTCACATCTGTCTCAAGGCTGTTGAGATCGATAGGTGCACTGGACTTTAGCTATTTAAAATCGATGAAACCAAGAGTTGGCCAAATTTGAATAACACCTTATGGAGGACATAGTATATTGTCAATCGTTATTAATGAAACTTTGACTAATTTAGTATCTTCAGAAAGTCTTACAAAAGCTGTTAAATCGCTCAAAAAATATTGTTAAGACAAAATCTTATAACTTTCCAAATTTTAAGAAGGGGAGATCTTACAGACAAATTAGAACCTGGATTAATAACAGTAATGTTATTAACAATTTTTGATGAAACACTCATACAAATTACTGTCTGTTACGGTAAGGTTGATTTTTTGAAAATCCAAGAACGTAATGAAATAATACAAACATTACATGACAACCACGTTGGAGGACACAAGGGAATAAACCAAACTTACCGGAAAATAAGAGAACGGTTTTATTGGCCCGAAATGAGAAATAATATTCTTAATTATGTACGTTAATGCAGCAAGTGTCAAGAGGAAAAAAATTAAACGACTAAAAACAAGAGAACCCTTGGTACTTACAGATACACCTATTTAAGCTTTAGATAAGGTTTCCATCGATACCGTTGGTAAATTAAGAATAACACCAAATGGTAATTGCCATTTGCTGACCGTACAGTGTAATTTGACTAAATTTATTATATTAGTCCCTGTACCAGACCTAAGATCAAGCACTCTTGCCAATGCACTCGTACAAAATCTAAAATTAGTTTATGGTGTTTCTAGAGCAATTCTATCAGATAGACATGCTACCTTTATGTCTTATTTATTAGAACAACTCATGAGAACCCTCAAAATCAATCATCTAACTACATCAGCATACCACCCTCAAACAAACGTATCACTAGAGCGAAGTCATGCTGCCCTTGCTGACTTTATACGAAATTACTTTGAAACATATGATGACTGAGACAACTTAGCAAAATTTGCAGCCTTCACGTATAACATGCGTGTACATGCAGCTACAAATTTTACGCTTAATGAACTTGTGTTTGGAAGAGTAGCAAGGTTGCCCTTGAAGATACCTAAAGATAAAAGATTACGAACATACCCACTATATTTACAAGATCTTATAAGGCGACTTTAAGTAATGCAAGTTGCGGCAGAAAATCAACAAATAAAGATAAAAGTACAAGCAAGAACAAGATATAATAAAAAATTAAAGCCTCTGAATGTTAAACCGGGAGATTACGTTTGGGTAAAGGAAGAATTGCGTTTCCATAAATTTGATCGCTTTTATAAAGAACTCCTAAAGGTTAAAACAGTTTTAGAGGGAAATAATGTGTAATTTGAAAAAACCAATGGTAAAACCATACGCAAACATACAGATAGTTTAAAACTAGTTCCCCGATAATAATATCTTGTAAGAAACATATTTCACATGTCTTCCAGAAAAAATAAAAACGCAACGATGCAGATTACATTGGCCATCTAAATGACAATAGCGTTCAAAGGCCACGCAGACGAGTCGGTATAACAAAAATTAAGAGAGCCGATTGGAAGATTGTGATATTGCTGGATGTTAATAAATTCACATTAGAATAAACACCTACTCAAGGATTAAACGAAACTTTTCGATATTGTATTGTACAGTTTGGTTATTTTAATTGCACTCGCTATATAAAAATGGACCTCTTGAATTTAAAAATGAAGCAATTGGCAAACCTCAAAGCAACACTATTAAACATGATAAATACTGTGGGAATTCATCCAGGAGATAACATTATTTCACCCCCCAGTATACGAGCAAAAAGACTGACACCTTTTGGAATTATTGGGAGCATTGCTAAAGGACTTTACGGCTTAGTCACAGGAGATGTTATTAACGTTATAAACACTAACATCAACAATTTGAATACAAATCAAAAAGAATATATTTAATAGTACGAACAAAATAGCAATATTTTTGCAGCCACATTCAAAAAACTATACAATACCACGAAACGTCATGAGCATATTTCAAAACAAGTTGCTGATATATTGACTTCAGGACAGGATTTTACTCTTGACAGAAATCTGATTTATTTGTCAGCATACCTTAGAAGAACTAAGGCTACCCTAGATCACATTATTCGTTCCCATGAAGATCTGATTAACATCTTGCATGATTTACAAAGAGGTCAAGCACATCAAAAGCTATTTTCTCCAAATATATTTAGAACAGTAGCCCAGGATGTAAAGAACCTTGCGGGAAATCTAGAATTTGTAGCACCAAAAGAAAACCTTTATGTTGGCAAAATGAGTACCCTAAGCAAATTAGATGTTGTACATCAAGAAAATAAAACCATGGTAATATTACATTTGCCACTCGTAGATGGAACCCCTTACAATCTTTATAGACTACATCCAGTCATGATACCCCAATCTGGACAAAATGGATCTGCCTACATTAAACTGTCGTACCTTTGCTTAGCAGTAGCAGCAGACCATAATTCGTATTCACGACTAAACGAAGTGACATTTAACCAATGTGATAAGACGGTATATGGTTATATATGCTCGGCTATAGAACCACTGAAGGAACCCTATTCTATGAACAAATGTGAAATGCTTATGTTATTATAAGCTGGATCAGAAGTATTTTAATACTGTAAAATTATGTTCACGCCGGAAACCGAAAGCCAATGGATTTATTCACCAGCTGATAGTTCATGGTTATTCTCAACACCCAATAAAGAACAATTAAACATTATGTGTCCTTATAAAATGGATCAACAAGAAAGAGTAAAACGTATAGGTCTTCTACGAATAAATGATGGATGTACGGGAAAAACTTACGGATTAAACTGAACCAGTGAACATAAGATCATCACTTAAATACAATATATCTATCAAGTAGAAGGGAACTTAAACTTAACAGTACTACATGAACCCTTAAAAGACACTGATGACTTCCATGACTATAAAATTAATTCAAGAATCAAACTATAATGAACAAGCATAAACAGATGAAGAATTAAATGTACAAAATATAATAAATCAAATGGAGAAAATACAGACCCGAAAGTTGGAGGAATAACAAACTTCTCTTTTCTCTTTAATACGATACGTCATTGAAGCTATTATTATCATGATTATAATGACAATACTCATCAGCAAAGCAAGAAGCTGTTTCAAGAAGATTATAAAACGTAGTGTCTTGAAAAAATTTATGAAACGTACGATCAACCCACTAAATGCAGAACCCCAAGTAACCATAAAACAAGAACCAAATGAACACAAACCAACTGAACTGTATGTTGAAATACAAGAAAATCAAAAAATATCTCAATCATCTGAACCTAGACCTATAATGAAAACATGGAGTTTGACACTCCCACGCCATACACCCCAAAAACTGGAAATAAACTCACAAATCAATAGTAATTTTATACTTTTTTCCTTCCAGGTAGAACAATGAACCCCGAATATAAAATAACAATAAAGACTAGAGTTAACATAAACCAACCTTTACATCAAGTTATCGAACAATTAGGAAATAAAGAAAATAATGAGGAAATGCACATACTTACGGATTTACATAGTTATGAACATCGAACTATAACCGCTAAATACAATAGTGATTCTCTTACTAAAGTTACTGATGAAACACTAAATAAAAGAGAAGAAGTTCAAACACTCCCTTCTTTTGAGATGAAATTTACTATTTGTCAAGCAGAAAAGATCTCTTCACCAACACCATTAAGAATCGACAATGATACACCAAACATTGATCCAAAAAGACTTATGTTTCTTCTGCCATGGGATATAGAAGAAACAAAAAGGGAAAGAGATTTCTTTGATCATTTCTTTTAATTTGGCACCCTAGAATATTGTTATGCCGTTTGAGATAGGCAGGGAAGATTATCCCAAGAATATGTGAAATACATGGATCCTAAAAGCGCTATTTTAGCAATGCAGAACGATGAGCCCGAATAACGCACAAAATACGCTGAACCAATTAAAATGAGAACAAAATAGAAAATAAACCGAAAATTGACTCACCAATTATGTTAACAACATGTTGAGTTAATGACCTACCACAGACATGTGATTACATGCAGAAGACAATGCTGTATATAAACTACAGAAACGAAGTCAATCCTTACCAAAACCATTGATCTACAAGAAAAGATCAAAAGTAGCAGAAAATAAACCCAATAATTGAACCCTACTATTTAACTAGCCACCTTCTACGTTGAATTCACATCACTAAGTTCCAAGATTTTAACTTTAAGCTTTGTAAAATTAATTTACCCTTTCACGTATTCCTTCTTCCTAACTTCACTTTATTATTTAATTTTATTTTTAGGATTTATATGAAGTACGTTTATTATAAGTTAAAAAAGAAAAATGAAAAAAAAAAAAATTATATACATAAATACAAACAAAAATAAATATAATAACTATAAAAATAATAATAATTAGGCTTTAAATGTAAAGGGGCATGTTGTATTCTGTTTTAGCTGCATCTTACTCTATTGTCAAAATTCTTTTTTTTCTCCTCTTTTGTAATATTAAGCTTTAGCATGCAATAAAACTACGTCTTCAATTGTATTACAAATACGCAAATATTTTGGCATAACATGATAAGTAAAAATTGTATCTATCTATGTATTCCCTACCCTTTATCTAATAGTTTCATAAACCTACTTTTATTCTCATATCTGCATTTCATACATCAGTTACAAACAATTACATCACAAAGTACACTACAAGAACACTCATACATGTACAGTATCAATTGATGATCGTTACAACATCCATCATATTTACGCTTGTAGAATTACACACACAATGGACAAACAGAACGCTAATATCACAGAAGCAATAGCTGATGGATCCAAGCTTAGAATACTGCTGCAGGGGGATTATAGTAGGCTAATGCTGAAAAAAATTCTAGAAAACTTCGGGATAGTGAGGTCCATCGAACGGGAACCCTGTGCTATGGGGTACTCAAGTTACGAAGTGGCATTCCTTTCACCACGGGAGGCAGCATTAGCGGCTGATAACCTAAATGCAGTGCCAAAGCTACAGGAGCTATTCAACTTATTATCGAATGTATCGGACGAGAGGAATTGGGCAAAGTCAACGGCACCTGTCCCCTTACCAAATAAAACACAAGTCAACGTCCACAATATATCGGAAAATGGACGTTGGTTAAACATAATGACCGGAGAACCAATTGATAAGCGCCAATTGGAAACATCACTTAACAACTTTGGTCCAATGTTATCATTAAAAGAACAGCCATGTTTGGCCCCATACACTAGCCACGAGGCCGAATATTATTTACAATGTAATGCAGCAGTTGCTGCAGCAACCTTAAATGACACAACAACCATTAAAATAGAAGACAAATCATCTTCACGAAACATCGAAGCACCATCTAAGAATGTAGAGTCAACGACGGAGGTCACCCTTGAAAAAGTTAATGAAGAAGAGCTTAGTCCAATATCACGATTTGTAAGAGTAAATCGTACTGGGACTAAAATAAGCGTCATTAAAAAAAAAACCTATAAACATAAACTATATTATTGAATTTTTCGAAAACAAATATCCAATAGAAAATATTCATTTTTCAACCAAAAAACAAACACGGGAAGATATTATTCCCGTTTATATAACGTATGGATCCACTGAGTGGGCAGAAAACATGCGCCAAATAGTAGTGTATTCCATAACCCAGCAGCTAAAAAACGTAATCACAAAAAACCCAAAAACAGAAAACACGATCAAAATAAATAACGATCCAAACGACTCACTTCCGCGAACAGTAGTATCTAAGGTACCGGCCATTATGAATCTGGATGAATAAACCCGGTTGTTAATGACCTTTGGCCCTTTTAGCCATTTAAACTACTACCCATTAGATGTCATACGCGACGATGGAAGACAGTTATACCTAAGCTTCGCTACATACTGTAACGAAGAATCGACGGAAATGGCCCTTAAAGGACTCAAAATGTATGGGGCAAATTACTCCCAAAAAGACTTGCAAAGCCGTGAAATAGTAACACATTCATTGTCTGGAAATTAAATAACTAAATGCCACCTTGAAGTTCACAGTCCACTGTGCAAAACACAAATAAAATTAAAAATGATCTGCCCATCATGCCAGGAAAATATCAACTTGGTAAAATACGACTGGCACTATAAACTATGCCTTGAGACGGAAGTGTCAGCAAATTTTGATGCACTTAATAGACTAGTAATTAACAACACAAAATTAGGGGCCAAGGAAAAAAAGAAGACGTAATATTCATGAGTCCATTCCTTCCCTTACTCTTAGTCCTGAATAAACAAATGTAATGATTTTGTAAATTAATACTTTATTACATTACTATAAGGATTATTATAAAATTTTTATGTTATGTAACTTACAAATATTTCCTTAAAAGATTAAAATATAGCAAAAAAAAAAGAAAAAATTAATAAAGTAATATAATATAATATATTCACTTAGGACGGTGATATTTTCAAGAAGGGGAAGCTGTTAGGTGACGAGTTGCGTAAATTAATAAATTTTCATTTTTATTCTATTTTATCCTGTTATATTTAATTTCCAATGATAAAAATTTAAGACTTTTTACACAGTCATACTCAATAAGAGTCGTCGCCTAACAAAGCTGACTGTGTACTTCGTGGCTCTTGGAAGTGTCAAGTGACAACCGAAGCGAGCCATGAAGCCTAAACTCATGAAGTCAGCAAGTACCGGCCCCATAGCAAGTCAGACGAAGAAGTTTTAACTGAAACTTCGTGCAAGTTCTATTTTTTTGCGCGGCGTTTTAATTAGTAGCCCGCTGCCGCTCATTAACTGCAGACGTAATAACTAGTTTTATAAGATAAACCAGACGTTCCGTCTGTTTTTTTATTTTCTGTTTTCTTTCATACGTATACTAGTAACATAAAATAAAGTGACATAAGACTAATCAAAAAAGTTATTTAAATTATTATAAAATAATAAATAACAAATAAATAAGGATTAAAATAAATAATAATAAATCAACGGAAACAGGGAGTGCAGGTCATCCGAATTAATATTTAGCGGAAAGAAAGGTAAGTTAATCTGGATATTATATTTAACACTCTACTTCTTTCCTCCTTTTCATTTTTCTTAAACAAACAAATAGTTGGACTATCTGCTGTCCCGCAGCCTGTTAAGGAGCATGAGACTGTAGTCCACAGTTTTTAGTTTTTGATTTGAAGCTGAAAACAAACTCAAATGACATTAAACGTTATTTAACAATAATCATGATCTGAATGATAAAAATGATAATAATGAAGATGATGATGATGACGTTTACAATAAAAATGAGAACGACGATGTTGACGATGATGATGATGATGATGATGATGATGATGATGATGATGATAATGATGATGATGATGATGATGATGATGATGATGATGAGGATGATGATGATGATGATGATGATGATGATGATGATGATGATGATGATGATGATGATGATGATGGTGATGATGATGATGATGATAAGGATGATGATGATGATGGTGGTGATGATGATGATGATATTGATGTTGATGATGATGATTACGATGATGATTAAATTACCCTTACTTGGAGCCGTGAAATTAGTGATGATACTTATATTTTTTTTTTAGGTTTTTGCTGCAATGTTTAGAAGACTTAGACCGTTCACTACAGAAATTTAATTCACGGATCTTTGTCATCAGAGGTCAGCCAGCAGATGTCTTGCCAAGGATTTTAAAGGAGTGGGGAACTACTTGCTTGACTTTCGAAGAGGATCCAGAGCCTTATGGAAAAGTCAGAGATGAAAACATTAAAAGTATGTGCTTAGAGCTTGGGATTACTGTTATTCAAAAGGTTTCACACACTCTGTATAAGCTCGATGAGTAAGTAACTTAAAATATTGTTGGTTTTCTCAGTTTTCATGACAGAGAACGTATTTTTGTATTACTTACGAAAGAACTTATTGGGTGAGACCCAGTTTAATGTAAGTAGTTATTGCAACCTTCTACAGAGCTAAGGTAAACATTTTTTTCCAGTAAATTGGCTGGTATGTTATTACTTCAATACACTTATAGTATTTTTTTGTGCACATATATAACAGTATTTATATGGAGAAAGGGAAAGTGTATTTTATTGCTGAAGCATTTATTTTCCGTCTAACAATGAGTACTTACTTAGCGTTGTGTATATATTATGTACTTGTAATTTATGAGTTGGGAATGTTTTGAAATAAATTTGATATCTTATTATTAGTTAAAGTGTTAATGGAGAATCAGCTTTTATTTATCTCTTTAATAGCTTTTTATCCGTCCTAAATGTGTTTAGATTAGGACAATGTTTTCTGAGTAGTCACAGCAACACCCTTAGGCTATAACTTGGACAGCAGGTCTCTTTTTTTTATTATGTTTTTTCGTTAAGTGGTCAGCTTAGCTTTCAGTTAACTTAGGACCTTCACGCATTAGTGTTTACATGCTAGATCATCAAAATGGCTAAATTAGACTGATGCTTATCTAACGATTTTTTTTTTACTGATACAACTACTTTCTTAAGCTATTAAAGCCTGTTAACAAAGTCAAGCTGAAAGAGCCTTATGCAGGACGAGGCTAACCTAATGCAGAACATATGCGTTCACTTGTCTTCAGAAAAAGAAACTATATTTATCTGGTGGGTACAAAAGTGTGTGTGTGTGTATGTGTGAGTGCTTTTGTATATGTCCATGCAGCACTTTTTTTGCAGAGCTAATGGCAAGGTAACCAGGCCCAGTGACAGATAACGCAGCTACTGTAGCACTTTAGTCTGCATGGCGCACTGGGCTCTAAAGCAGCCTTGAAAATAATTTTTCTAAGAAGGTTAGCACTAGCGAGGTAATGATCATGCACTGTCACAGAAAACTTTTAGCAGGTGCAGGCTTTTCTTATGAAGGCGCAGATGGATAGAAAAACTTTTCGTTACTGCTGAAGTTTGTCTGCCAGCTTCACGAATCAGCTGGTGATAAATTCCATGACCATTAATGTTTAATTTATAATAATAATAATAATTTGATTTAAGAAGTCTAAAAAAAAGTGGAATCTCCATGAAAAAACTACTTTTATTTAAAAGTGAAAAATTAAGCGAGTTTAATGGGTTTGGTATTCATTGAAAAAAAAATAAACAAGGCTAATGAAAATAATAATGTATGATAGTTGTCTTTGATACAAGAGTTATTTTAAAAGCGGAAACCATGATAATTTTGAAAAGCACTGTTAATAATGTTCTAATAGGTAATGTATAGTTAAGCGCTGTTTGCAGTCGTCTAGACTGCGCAAAGAATAAATGCCAGAGAGAGAGAGGTCAACATCATTACATGTGTGAGAGGGAGAGAGAAAGGTGAAACAAGTGTTGATATGCACGAGACGGTATCGGCTATGGAATGTAAAGAGATTAGGTATTAGTACAGTGGAAAGTTGGGTCCCTTGCCTGCTAAGCATATACCAAATCACCGGAGGACAGCGTCACCATTACCTTCTTAACACCTGCCCTTCCACACCTATTACACAACGACTGATCAGCAAGATATTGGACCAAAAGTTTTTGTTGATAGACCAAAAAAACCAGTTGTTGACCAAAGTGAGCATGGGGCTACGAAAAGCCAGGTAAGCACGGTAAATGCCTTAAAAGCGTGTTGGCCACATAAGCTCTCTCTGCCCAAATGAATTATTGTGTGCCATCAGCTCCGAGAGGTAAGCTTCCCCCAGTTGTACATGCCTTGTCGTTAGTGCAATTAAGTAAAATACTTATGCGTACACACACACGCTTACACACGCGTGCTTTCGTACCTGTGCAACTAATAGATTCAACTCTTGTGACTCTCAAATATTCGTGTTCTATTTCGTGCAAGCCTTTTCCTGCGTAAAGCCCTTCAGGCTATTCTTTATTTATCAGTTTTATAGAGAGATCGTGTCGTACAGTGAGAAGTTGTAAGGCAGTACTGGCCTTATCCTGCCACCTCCGAGGGCTTGCACGTAATCATTGTCACACGTGCATCTTCAGTTAGATCAGAGCTGAGCTAGCCCGTTATCAAGCAGACGAAAGTGAGGGAAAGCAAACTCGCTGTCCACGTTGTAACGTGAATGTGTTTCTGCGGGTACCTAGGAAGCACAGTCTCAGTCGAAATATTTCTAACTGTAATAGGTTGGTGGTTAGAGACGTAAGCAACTAGAACCCTATCTCAATGTATAATATTTTTAATGTTTGTTAGTTGAATAAATTATTTTAAAAAATGGAAGATCCTAATAGTAAAAGAAATGATAAGAAAAACTCATGTTTGTTACAAGATTGAAGAGTTCCTACCCATCAAATATATTATTTTTTAAAATTACTGTAACTTGCCGGGCTGGCTCTATTTTGTTTCTCTATATTGCTTTTAGGAAACATTTAAAAGCAAATGTAAAAAAAATCTGTGTTTTAATATTCCAAGTTAAAGGAATCACAATTTGAGTTAGTACTTTTTTCTTTATTTAGTCAATTAACCTCTTTACAACAAAGAATTCTTATTCTCTTTAGGTATTTTTTCATATTTGTACCAAGCAGGCATGCTTCAAGCAATAAACAGTGCATTATTCTTCTTATTGTTACAAAACTAGGTCATAAATACATGTAATTGGAAACTACTGTTACTTTTTTTTTTTTTCTTAGGAGACCAACAATTCAATTATTTAAGCCTAAGCAATTTAACAATTTATAAACGATCTTAAGAAGTAAAGGGGATTTCTTAGAATTTGAATCAGTCATCAAAAACAGTGTTAAGCCAGTATGGCAAGTTATACAGAATTTATAATTTTGCAATACATTAACATGGTTGTCTCTATAATAACACATTTACTTTGTACAAGTATTGCTATAATTGTAAAATAAATTTAGGATCATAATAGAAAAATTAACTATTTTTCTTGATTCCATTACAGTTAATATCTTCTATTCCGTTAAATACTTTTTAATAAGTAACATTAAAAATATTATACATTTTTAAGGACGACGACTACCTTAAGCAGTTGAGAGTCACTTTTGAACTGAAATTCGTAAAAAATTCCAAACATGCATGAAAAAAAAATCATGCAAAATTCATACGACTCTATATATTTCTAAAATAAAAGATTAATGAAACAAATTTTGTAAATATTCCATTTGGTTTATGGGAGGTCCTTAAAAGCAGCTCTTGCAATAAAAAATTTTAATATAATTAACACTTTGATTTGAACGAAACTATAGTTAACAGTAAATTATTAGTAAATTAATCTAGTCGATTAGGCAAGTGTGAGAAAATTATTAATGAATGATCTCAAGTGTTAAAACGAATTTATAATAAATTACGGGACATGCATCCACGTTTCTAACCTAATAAAGGTATGAAGTCAGACCTCTTTCTTGTACCCCCCTTCTTAGGTAGTTAACTATCTTAAAAGGCACTTCATATTATTATGGTTTTTTAAACTAAAAGACTTTTATATCTTGTACCACTCTATCAGATTATTATTTTTATATTCTTAATCTTGCTTGGATGGATACTGAACACATCAAACTTGCATTAGCTCTCACTTAAGAATAAAGGTTGTTTTAAAAATTTGTTTTTATAGATGTAAAGTTGTATTTATATACTGTACAAAAGTGTGTGGAGTGATATTTTTTACTTTCTTGAAGAGTGGTTTATAAAAATGATTGTTGTTGTATTCAAATATTTCTTTTGTAAATTTAATTTATGTATTAACATGTCTTTGTATATTTATCATACGACACCATCGACAAAGTAAAAAAGTCCTCTAAGAATTGAAAGTGTTAAAAATTATTTCTATAGACCTATTGGCACATGCATGAAGAGCTGTTGTAAAAATACGTCAGCTACATTTTTTAAATACTTTATGACAGTTAAAAAACTAATCACAGATTGGGCATGAAAAACTTTCACAGAAATTCTTTGTTGTTACGTACGATAGCATATAAATATGCGTGCGTGCGCCTCTACTGGCTTAGGCCTGAAAGGTAGGGGAATAGAGAAGAGAGGTGATAGAAAAGGGAGAGAGAAGGGAGAAGGAGATCAGCTAGAGACGTGAGAGGGTAAGGACGAAGTCCGCGAGACAAGAAGACACGCACAACTTCCCTCAAATGTAAGTAATTCTAATAAAGCATGAGTAACAACAAGTCACGCTTCTATTTATTGCCACACCGAGAATCCCACGTAACAGCTCGTGTCAGAAGTGGGATACAGATAAAATTTTTTACGGTCTGTCACGTGCACGGAAATCACTTTGTCTCACGGAACAAAAAAAAAAAAAAATTTTTAATTATTTTTTTCTCGACTTAAGTGACGTAACAAATAAAAGAAAAAAAAAAGAATTTATCTCTCGTCGCAAAGAAAAAAAAGCGTCAAAAGTGCCATACGCTGAATTCAGCGTGTCAAGTGCCACAATATAAGAGAAATTGGAAAAGTAGAGGAGAACAGGAAGATATAATCGAAAAAATCCTCGATACCGCAAGGATACCAGACAAGGAAAAACTGCATATCAAGCCAGTGGACCAATATACCAGGACACTAGAGGCAGCTGCCGTCCACTAAACCCAGGAAAATACAGACAAGGAGAAGAAAGTACGGTACGCCAAGCCCAGACTACAGCCACAGAGGGAACACGGGATACATGGCACAGGGAAAGGAAACAGCGAGCGGAAGCAGAAGCTGAGCAACTCCAGGAAGGATCAAAGAAGGGACCTATAAGTATGCACGAGATTATCGTCATACTGACCATTATCACGGCGATCTGGTAAGTGAATTTTAGTTACTCGTATATACTATACTCTTACCCCCGAGGGAAATACGCACCTAAAACAAAAAATTTATACATAGATATTATTTCTAAATCGCAATATCCTAAGACCTTAGCGGCAATTCATAATTGCATGCCCAAGTATTTAACCAATACAAATGACAAACACCCCATACAAAATTTTTGAAATTAGTTAATAAATACAAGGAGTAGCCAACCGAAAACAAAAACAACAAAAAAAGACTATCGACTAACACTCGATAGAGCGCGCTTATATATCAGGTTAATACAAAATACACAGAAACGACGGTGTTTTACGATTGGAAAAATATATATACAAACTAGAAGAGCACAAGACGAACTACAAAAAAAAAAAAAACTCAAGAGCAACACTATGAGTGATGTAGAAACAAACAATACACTGGGAAGGGGAATACAGGAAGCCGTGAGGTGCACAGATATACACGAAACAGGACCAATCGACACAGATGACGAAGTTATACAAATTAATCTAGGAGATAATCCGGAAACATGGACAGAGTAGCAGAAGGCCAGCAAAAAACAGAAGCTTTTTATGATAAAAATGCTAAAGAAATTAACGCTAATCATAAAACGCGGATAGTTGTCTCATAGACAAGACATAAGCGATAACAAAACTGATGCGCCGTCCCACACAGAAACACATAGACTCCCCGTATTTAAAAAATTAACTTCATATACCAAACGTGAAAATGCGACAACTGATATGAATCGACGAGTCACTAATCCACATAGCCATAAAACACAAGCCAAACACGACACTAATTTACACGATATAATAAGAGAAGCAGCGGCACAAGCGGTGCAACAATATACAAATCAAATACCTACACCTACACAACCAAAACATCAATCATCACAACAGACGTACGGAGAAGTTACACGGCGTCAAACACAAGTACGAACCCCAGTAGCTCAAGGTGAGCAAGAAATCGGGAACTACGGCATCACCCACAATACAAACCACGACAATAATTATTATAGACAAAACACAGCGGCACCACTTTATCCTGCAGGAGAGGACGAGTGAGGTTGGGCAAATAGAAATTACTTAAACGCCCAAGACCGATTTACAGTACCCCCACATTACACAGGAAATCCTAGTTACGAACGCCCAATTCAGAACACACTGTCGTCACTAAGTCACCTAGCAGCAAACATACCGATATTTAACGGCGATTCCGTTAAACTACCCCTTTTCGAACAAATGGTAAGAGTGGTATCGCGAACGGTAAGCCCCATATATGAAAAATTTTTTATAGGCTCACTAGCAAATAAGCTGAAAGAAGCAGCCACCGAATTTTTACCGCGCCTGGCACAGTTCTCATCTGTAGATGAATTCTTGGTAGGATTGAAAAATAGGTACATTAGCATCGGAAGCGTCGACACGTAATCAGCAAAATTAAAAGTAGTGGAACAGTACAGAGGAAAATTAGTGGAGGAATACAGCAGGCGTGCTCAAAAATTATACGATAGAATAATAACCCTATACGATTTAGACACGACATTATCGCCCGGGCAACGATACGCACGAAAAGAGAGCGCTGAAAAAGAAGCTATAAAGCAATATACGTACGGGATACAATCACCTTACAACTATAGGGTAACATGCCTTAACCCGAAAACGTTAGGCGAAGCCATAGTAGCCGCGCTGAAAATGAAAAGCGACTTAAGCCTACGAGAAATAATGCCGGTGCGAATCAATGCCCAAATATACCGAGCGAGAGCAGAAACAAGAGATACGGATGATCGTGCGAGCAGCCATGAGCAGGCAGAAGTACGTGACACAACAGATAAAAATAAAATAACAGGGGACTATCAATATTTCTCATATTGCAATGAATACGGGGAGCATGCCACAAAAGTATGTATGAAATTAGTAGCAGACGCAGCGGATAAAAGAATTCAAAGCCCAGACATAAAAGCGAATGATCCACCAGTGCAGGTATTACAAGATAAACAAAACGTAATAGATAAAAATTGCGCTTACTGTAAACGCAGGGGCACTATACAAGCGAATGCCGCACACTAGTAAAAGACGCAGAGAATGGGAGAATAAATTGGAGCGACGAACATGAACAATTCAACAATGATAACAGGGAAAATACGGAAGGAAATTTTAACTACCGAAATAATTAAAATTACCCCTAATACGTTAATTAATTACCCTTGATACGTACCATGTACCCAGGTTACATGGTACGTATAGCCAAAACTATACCAACAATTATGGAAGGAACCCCTAAAACAATAAAGGCTACAACAGATATAATAACTACAACAGAAACGCTGATTACTCAAGAAATAATAATAACAATTACAACAACCAGTACGGTAACTACAATAATTATAGAGGAAATTATAATTATAACAGAAATTATAATAGGGATGAAAATTATAACGACAGAGGACCTTCGAATGGAACAAATGATGCACCTAATGAAAAAATATCCACGCGTAGCACGGAACATTTAAACTCGCAGGACGCTCGTTGTGCTCCCCAAGCGCTGAGCGGGCCCCGAGAATAGAGAAGAAGATAGAGCATAAGAACGAAACGGACTTATCTGAAGGAGACAAACTAGCAGAGTTAAATAAAATACGCATCGGAGGTAAAGATAGCGAGACATCACGCAAAGAAAAGTGTACGAGAAATAAAATTAAAGTATCGCTAGAAACAGACTCTGAACAGGCTGAGAATGCTCACAAAAAAAAAAAATAGAAACAGAATTTATAACTAGTAGCCCTTTAGCTGGTTGAGAAAAAATCCATGAAAGCATGAATCTACCTCTCCGCAAGGTAAATATATCGAGTACTGGAAGCACACCACCATCAGTAATATTAAACAGCAATCAGCTGCAATCTTATAGCGCAAATTTTTACGTGGATATTGGTGCTGAAGTATCAATTATAAAAGAATGCTGTCTCACTACACACACGCATATAGAGAGCAGAGAAAAAGTCCTACTAACTGGCGTCACACACGGAGCACGCTGCACGTTAGGGATGACTAAAATACCTCTTAACGGTATAATAATGAATCTGCACATAGTCCTCGATACCTTTCCGATAGAAATGAAAGGCATTATTGGCTGGGACGCTTTTAAGTTGTATAATGGCCTCATATGGGCCAAAGAAAATTACTTAGAATTAAAAGGCATCAGAATCCCATTACTAAAACCAGAATATTTTAAAATCCCCACAAAATCGAGGAAAATAATATTTGCGCGTATAAAAGATGAGAGCAGCCACGTACAAGTCGGCTGGGTCCATTTACAAAATATAATGGAGGGAATCTTATTTGGAAATTTTATAGGAGAAAATAGAAACTCAAAAATATATGTGGAAATTATAAACATAACAGACAAACAAATTAGCGAGCCGGTACCAGAAGTAAATGTTTTCGAATGTGAAACCAGACAAGGGGCGGAACCATTCAGCATCGCTGGGGACGACGCTGAAGGGTTAAACGAAGCCATGATTGGGCTTTTTATCACTAAAAATTCAGACACAAAGGTAAAAAATAATGCAATTATAAAAGAAAGACATGCCGTAAGCAGTAAAAATAATGATGATATAAAGAACAACATTGGAAGTTTCAAAGATATTAAGAAATCGTATATAGTGGCTCGAGTAAGCAAAATAATGGAAATCGTTGATACATCTGGCTGCAACATGGAGAAATTAAACCACATCCAGAATCTCATAGAGTATAATACGTTCGTGTTTGGCCTCGACGGCAAGCCACTAAAGGCTACAAACTTACTTAAGCATCAAATAATTACGTCAACAGAGAAGCCAATAGTTGCCAAAAGAGTACGCTATCCAATAAAACTAAAAGAACAGATGCAAGTAGAAATAGATAAACTACTGCAGCAACAAATAATTGAGCCATCGACATCCTCATATAACTCAAATATGTGGATTGTCCCGAAAAACGTGGGACCAAACGAAGAAAAATGCTGGAGGGTCATTATAGGTATAGTATATCGATGACATCATGGTATTCGCAGAAAACTTGGAACAACACAAGATATGATTTAAAAGGCTCTCAAAACGGCTAGCTGATGCACACCTTACAATAGAGCCAAGAAAATGCCAATTCCTTAGAAAAGAAGCGAAAGTGCTCGGTGATATTGTAGGCAACGGCAAGATCAAACCAAATCCGGAAAAAATTGAAGCAGTAAAAAGTTTTTCTAAACTAACAAATGCGAGAAAAATGAAACAATTCCTCGGGTTGGCGGGGTACTATCGACGCTTCATCAAGGATTACGCAAAAATAGCCCAACCTCTCTCAAAGTTTACAAGAAAAATGGCCGAATTTAAATGAAAAGAGGAACAAGAACATGCATTTATAAAACTTAAAAACGCTTTGTGCAGTGAGCCAGTGCTGAAGGCTCCAGATATAAGCGAACCCTTTATCGTAACAACCAACGCATCCGACTACGCAATCGGAGAAATTTTAAGCCAGGGAGAGATAGGCAAATATCACCCTTGCGAATATGCATCCAGATGCTTGAAGGGCAGTGAATTACGATATCTGACATACGACAAGGAATTATTGTCGATAGTGTACGCCAAAGAGATGTTCAGGCCATATTTGTTCGGTCGTTAATTTACAGTCATAACTGACCATGAACAACTCAAATATTTCCACACATCAAAGAAACCGGACTTAGGATTCACAAGATTAAAGGCAGAACTCCGTGGATATGAGTTCGATATTGTTTATAGACCTAGACAAAAAAAATAAAGCACCGGATGCTCTTTCTCGCAATCCAGTACTCAAAGAAGGGGGAGAAAACCCAGAACTACCACGCCAGGAGCTATACGAGCTTGCGGAAAAACAGGAAAGGGACTATCATGAAGACTTAAATGCACCACCAGCACGAATATATAAATAAAATGCGTGAAAAGAGACAGAGGAATCTAATACGAAAAACAGGAAAGTCAAAATAGAAACGTCTGACTCAGACGAGCCAGACGAGAAGGCAGTTAAAAAGAAGCCCAGAAAACTTAGAGAAAGTGAACAGGTACCAAGTACCCACAACTGCAGTAGTACAGACACAGGATCAGAACAGGAAATGACGAAAAAACTAATAGATAAGGCAGATAAAAACACCCTTACAGCGGTAAACGATAAAGAAAAAATTCTGTCGCAAGGACCAGCGGACGATAAACTGGCGTACATGTGCAAAGAGAAACATGGAAAAAGGGGTTAAAACGACGAGCACACCATTCATCAACAAGGGTGTAACAGAGAAAAGACAACACAGAACCCGTAAACGACAGTTAGATACTCTACATTGGAAAATTGCAGATTTTTCTAACACCGCCGAGCAAACGCACAACTCAAAGGAAATTATTATCGTGCATTGTAATACATCGGCAGCAACGCAGAGGGATACAAAGCAAGAAAAACATTGGGGTTATCAACTAGCGCAGAATAGCGAGGCAGCCGAAAGAGCGGAGAAAGAGAGAGAGCGGAAAGCAAGGAAGGCAATAGGGGAAGTCGCAGCAGCAAAAATAACTGATAAAGACACAGAAAGTAAACAAAAATTGGAAAATAAAGGAGGGGTAAATGACCAGAGAGAGAGAGAGTAGAGCCAAAGGTAGACAGCAAGTAGATGAGTGGGGGTCGGAAATGACTGAACAAAGCCGAACGGCACCAAACAAACTTGAGAGCCAACAACCGCCTGATACACAGGTACCCAACGGCGAAAACGATAAGTATAATAATAACGAAGGTCAAATTACCAATTTAAGGTCAATATTTAATGAATCAACCAATCGATTCCAAGCAAAAGTCTCAATCGACGTTGAGAAGAAAGACATCAAAGGAAAAGAGGGCATAAGAATCAATGTATGGGAAAGCGATAGCACACCAACCGCAATGAACGAAGAAGAGGATGCAAAGATTCGAGTATCGGCGACCCAATGCACAGAACCTTACAGATAGCTAATAATGGTCGATTTCCCTAGAGACGGAAGTTGTCTGTTCTATTGCCTAGAACTTCTATACCGATTGACAGAATCAACAGACGAGCTCAGAAAAATTCTACGCGGGTCAGAATGGATAAATAAATGTAAGGACTCAAAAGGAACCAAACAAATATTAAATAACAGCCATGAATTCGGCGATGGAGAATGTGCTTTTATATTTTCACAAGGACATGAAGCAAACATATGTATACACCTCCAAGTATCACCCGATAAGATAGTATACCTACAATTCATGGGGGGGAAAGACGAAGAATTTAAACACATGCATCTCAGAAATCAACACTATTAAGCCCTCGTAGAAGGAACTAGCGGCGATCACTCACCCAAATATAATAATGAGAATCAAAACGACGATTCCGATACCCAGGAACCTCGAGATAACACAGTAGGAAATTTTGATGGAGATAGCAATGATACGCCATAAAGCGCCGACGAAGAGAACGATGAAGAGGATGCATGGGATACGGAGAGCGTGGAAAAGAGTGAGAGAGAGAAAGAAGGAGTGTAGGAGCTCAACAAAAAGCGCATAAGGCCCCCGCCTGAACCACCACCCCCACCAGACCCTTAAAGCAACTGTAAGCCATTAACTGAAGAGAATACAACGACGATAGTTATAACAATATTAATAATGTTAATAATAATAATAATAGTAATATAATAATAATAATAATGACAGAAGCAATACTGTGTATAAGAGTAATAAAGATAGTAAACCGATATAGTATATTGTATAGGAAGACAAGATACACAGAAACGTACGCGTAGAAATATATGTAGGGAAAAGCGTTGTTTTTTCATTAATTCGCGGCCCTCAGACAAGCCGCAAGAGAAAGCAACAAATCATACGGAAAAAGAATATAAAATAACTTATAACTTAATAATTACGTAACCAACAGACATTCAGACAATAAACACCCCCCTTATCTAAAGGAACAATATTGATAAAATACAAAAAAAAAAGAAGAAAAAAAACTTTTTCTCGTTGTGACCTTTGGACGCACGCGCAAAATAAAGGTGAAGTAAATAAATTAAGAAAGAGACGAGTATACTTATGTGAAATTTTTTTTTGGCTGTACAACGTTCAACTTACAGAAAAATGAGTAATAGGATAAAAGATAGAGTTTTTATATTTTGAAAACCTTAAAAAAAACAGGCATTGTCGAAAAAAAAAACCATTGAGAAATATTGTTTATATTAAGAATATTATATGTTTATACTCGAAACCATAGAAAAAAATATAGGAAGAATAATAATGAACAGGTAAATAATACTTATTATTTTTGTTTTCTATAAGAAGAAAAGAACAATCAAAAAAAACTTTGTTAACAATACAATTAAAAAAGATTTAGTAACAAAATAATAATAATAATAAGTACAATTACGATTAAATGTGACGCACCTCAGAACAGTGTTATTAGTAGATTTTAAAGGATGTGAGACATGCAAAGTTTTACCAAAAAAAAAAAAAAACTTATTTCAAATTATTTTGATTCTAATGATCAAGAAATACAGCTGCAATTGAAAAATTGTTACCAATTGCGCACTTAGCTATAATCCTTTAAGTACTCTATTCATAGCCAATCCTCATATTCCTTACCTACTATCAAAATCAACGGTTATCAGAGGATTACAACAACTACTGAAAATTCTGGAGATTCGGTTACATAACAAGACTAAAATAAAACTGAACAAGGAATATAAAATAGTCACACACATTAAGTTTGGAAGCCATACAAGATAAGATTCTCGCCACTGTATAAGGGATCAAAATAACAATTAAATCTAAAACAGCATTTTACCATGACAATAACAGTAGCATCTACATGCATAGTCATACAACATAGCAGAGCCTACAGGGGATAGTTCTGAACAAAACAAAAAAAAACATATACATACATTACATATGTATATACATACGTGTTATATAGGAAAAACCCTATTATAAAAGTCATCAGTCTCATAAACGAAGCCAGAACACCCTAAGCGGACACCTGTTATAAAAATTCCTTAAAATCCACAGTAAACATAAAACAGAAACTGCCAGAACAATGGAGCAACCCTGCTACAGAAACACTACACAATACTATAAGTGAATGCTAGTACTACCAAGGCAGAAGAGATACACACCAGAGGAAAAAACAACTTGATTATGACAACGTAAAAAGAAGTCAAAAATCCTCGTATTGTCTGACCCAGATATATATGTATCCAGAAAAAAAAAAAAACCAAACATTTGCGAATCATACGGAAATAAAAAAAAAAAAAAACCAACAAATTACCGCCAAAATACCAACGAATTTCCCATAAATTTTCCTTCAAACAACTGACATGGTCACCAATCAAAGAAAGAAACAAACATGTAATAAAGCTGAGAAATATTTTAAATTGACATCGGAAGAAAAAAAAAAAAAAACACATTTCACATATGATTAAATCACGTATGCAATTAACACATCCTTTAGAATCCACTAATGTAAGCAAAAAAAAAAAAAAAATGTTATATTTAATAAGAAAATTAGAATAAGCATTTTGTACACAAAAAACATAAAAATAAGAATTTAACATGAGGCCAGAAAAATATAATGTGTAAAAGGGGTGCAAAACAAATAAGTACCTAATAGCAAAATCTTTTAACATATAATAAACAATAAACAAATCGTTTATATCCTGTTACGTTGGGTGCAAAGATTCAGCATATCGACTCAGCTTGCTTTCTCTTTCTTATAGCAATAGTCGAATTAAAGTGCCATTCCCATGGGGGGCCCCGCTATTTACTTGTTATAGAATGATTTCAGATAACAAGCGAAAGAACACCAGTCAGAGAGCCAACGAAACGTCACTGGACAGTAGTTTGGCATTGAAACCAGCAATAATCTTACAGGAAGGTATCAAGACTAACCTTAGTGGCGTACTGATACAAGGACAATAATTGTCCAAGCAACCAAAACGAAGAAAAAATTTATTAATAATAAAATGTATAAATGCAGTAAGACCTTGACCCTCAACATCCTTGACACAAAAAAAAAAAAAATAAATAAAATATGAAACTGACAATTATATTAATTTTTATATAATGTTAGAATGAACTGTTTAATAACCCTGTATATTGCATATGTACATAAATAATAAGCAAGAAAACTGTAACTAAGCGATTCTATAATATCAGTAACGAAGCGAATTCTAGAATAAATTTTTTGTACAAGGGAAGCGTGCAAACAATAAACGAAAAATACACATAAAAAACAGCGAATTAAACTAGTAGAGGACATATGGATAGAGCGCTTCAAACTACCCTCTTTCCTTTCACCGGAAAATACTATACAACACAAACAACATAACACAGACATACACATTAGAAAGAAAATCGCCACCGAGGACGTCGGCGTCGCGGCCTCGGACGTGTTACGTACGATAGCATGTAGCTATGCGTGCGTGCGCCTCTGCTGGCTTGGGCCTGAAAGGTATGGGAATAGAGAAGAGAGGTGATAGGAAAGGGAGAGAGAAGGGAGAAGGAGATCAGCTAGAGACGCGAGAGGGTAAGGACGAAGTCTGCAAGACGAGAAGACACGCACAACTTTCCTCAAATATAAGTAATTCTAATAAAGCATGAGTAACAACAAGTCACGCTTCTATTCATTTCCGCACCGAGAATCCCACGTAACAGTGTGTAATAAGTTTTTTTATTTTTTATTTTTAATTCATTGATATGAAGTTAGAAGAGAATAGAATATTATTAACTCTATATTTATAGACTTACTAAAACCTGTTTTAAATATAACAATATATAATTTCTTATTTTTTGACTAAATTTACAATCACCATAAAAATACTTTATCATCACTTATGTATTGAGAATTTATTTATTTAGTTTCATATACCTATGATCTTTTAATTTTATCAAACTTTTTTGCTGACACTTAATAAATACCTTATATAAAGAGCGACTCTATGACAAAGAGATGCTCGCATTAAACTAGTTAATCAGAAAAAATCATTAGTTTTTCCCGAGTAAACTTAACTTCTATAGCTCTCACTTATCTTATACTTTAAAATTTTTGAGATTTAATTAGCTAGCGTAAGATCCTTTATGACGGAATATATCTTATTAGACTTTTATATAAGGGGTACTCATTTATAAAAAGCATACACTCACAAAGTTAACATATGTTTAGTGTACTTTCCTTTCTTGTAGAAATTTTGGAACTTCGAGAAAAGTTTTCCTGCCAAGTATTGCATTTGAGCCTTATCACGAGGATTTTTAAACGAAACAATATAAGAAACTTTTAAAGTTGTGTCACGTGAGCAAGTAGATTGTTAAAAATCATTTAGAGATGTAACATGAAACTTTCATTTTTATGCTGACTTTCTCTTCTAAATAAATTCACAACAATTTTATTTGACGATTTAGGTATTAATTAATTAATAACGAGTAATGTAATTTTGCGTTCAGAATTTTTTTAATAATCTTCGGATTTTGGTAGTCCTTTGCAATATCCAATTTGTTGTCTCTTTTTTTAAAAAATTTATAATTTACTTATAATTCTGTCACTCTGGTTGGTAAAATAAACTTTAATCGAATTGTTCTCTGGATATTTCATCAATAAAATTTAAAATTCTTTTGACAAAGATGGTCTTGCTATAATTTGTGTAGGGAAACAAATCATACTCTTCTCTGAATGCTGCTAGCATTTATCCATCGCGTCTCTTGTACTAAACTATGTTTGCTCGTATAATCAGCTACATAAAAGTGTAATAATTTCTAAATTGTAAAAACAGCTAATACATTTTGTAGTTGAAGTAGTAATAGTGGTGGCAGTAGTAACGGTATGGATGATTTACCGTGGGGAATCAATTTAGAACCAAGAGAATACACGCGTATTATCAAGCTGCACTCCTTCTAACTCAGTATCATTATTTGTCTTCCCATCCTACTCTTTTTAGCTTGCCTAAAGGGAGGAAGGAGGAAGGAGGAATCTCTTACTTCACACAGTCTCAGTAGGCCAGTCGAAGACCTTAAAAGCATACTTAATGTGTATTCTCCCTTTTTTTCATAATGATTTCTTACTTCTAAATTTAGAAGATCAAATAGCTCTTTAAAATAAAATATGACGTCTCTTTGAAATACAAGACAACATGATGGTGATGAATTAGTGCATCTTACAAAAAATGCACAAAACTTTCTTTCTTATACACCATTTTTGTTTTGTATCTAATTAATTAATAAAGATTCTGATTCTTAAGTATTAGATTAAAAAATACAAGTTTATTATTAGAGATCAGTAGAAAGATTGCTAACGCCAATGCTATGATACAAGACAACTTTTTGGCACTGATCAGAGCGACCCGTCATGGCCAGCCATCGAACCGGGCGTACATTTTTCGAGAGTGAGAAAATCGTATCAACAGCACGTGCCTACAAAAAGGAAAATTGATTCGCTTGTAAATGAGCATTAAGGCGCACATTTTGGCGACACGTGGGCGGAGTTTACTGTATGAGTGCCTGCAAGAAGAGGAGTGAGAATGTTAACTGAAGCTTTATAGCTGAACACACAGTTAAAGCAAGTGACGACACGAATTTCTCTCTCTTTTGACTGCAACTAGTATATGCTATAAATTTAACTGACTCTTGCGCTCGCTCTTGCTTCGTCGTATCCATGAATCTAATTCCATTCAATCGTTGAACTAAGGGCTCATAATTAAGTTCATACACTTTTGATTTCAAGACTTTTTTTTTATTATTCCTGCCATAATTTTTTAACAACAATTATCTATCTAAATAGTGCACTTAATAAAAATCTCCTCTCACAGTTTCACGTGTTGTCCATAAGAGTCCATTTTGACAGAATTCTAATCTTGATAGTAACATACTATAAGCAGTGTGCAAGCCGTTAAAGAAGGTAAGAAATAGGGGTAGCAGAGCTTATGGTGAAGACAAATTGCAGATTTACCAGATTTGTGAGGACTCAATGCACTATTAATCATACATTGTTGAGTTTGTCTACCACTTATAGTTGTTGGACATAGTTACAATGATAACTGTCATACATGTAAGATTCACAGTACAACTGATGATCACGTATAACCTCAAATAGGCTTACTCTGTTTAATAGTAGTTAACAAACTCTCCTAACTGTTTGTTTTTTTGTAAAATAACACTAACTATAGTGAAATTGGTAACGCACTTCCTTGGTAAGTATTTTGTTCCAGGCTTAGATCCTGGTTGAGGTGGCACTTTTTTCAACTGCTACATACGATAATTTTTCTACAAATCTGTAGTTTTAAGTGAAAAAATAAAGTCACCATGGCAATCTCGACCTGGATCGGAAATGTTGATAAATTCAAATACTCGCATTAGTACTTACTTATTAATAAAATTAGATTGATTTCTCATATTTTTATATACCCTATAAGCAGGCATTGACAGAAAAATCACTGAAAAACTATAAAATGTAGCAATTGAGGAGGAGAATCGCTGAGACCTCGATGGCAAAATTGCTAACGTGCTTTCCCAGCAAGAAGAGAGTTCCAAGTTTAAATCCTGGTTGAGGTGGAATTTTTTTTCAATTACTACGTATGACAATTTTGCTACAAATTTGTGGTTTTAATTAAAAAAATCGAGTTTTAATGTAAAACGTTACCAAATCAAAATTTAACATTTATTCTTGACACTTCTCAGAACAAAAAATTTCTTATTAAAGCATTTTTGTTGAGAATAGATGCAGTTAATTTGGTTGAATAATACGCTGTGGAAAGTGAAAGAAATATAATGATGCTATTTAAAACTGTACAAAACTTTACGCCATAAAATAATTGTTAGCCGTTAATGGCTGTGGATTTGCACTTCCTCACGTTGTAACGAATTATAAGGTATGTATGTTAAAACTGTCAAGATCTTACAATGACGAAAATATGTTATTAAAAAGTATTTTCTCCAATTTCACAGTTTTATTACTAGAGAAACAAAGACCTAGACCTAAGTCTCTCTATTTTTAAAACAACAATAAATACAAATGCATATCATTCTACGTATTTAAAAGATTCAAGTAATAATTGTCAGCGTTGTTACAGAGAGCTGATATCTAACCTAATAAATTTTTTATTTGTTGATTTTGGCACAGCTTTGTAAGTCTTGGTTAATGTTCTGCATTGGTTTCCTTATGTCTTAGGTTGCATAAATTTGTAGCGTTTGAAGTTTTTCTTACAATTTTCCCTTTTGAGACTATAAACATGCTTAAAAGTTTTGTGAGCCCTAAACGATGTTTTTTGTAACTTTATTAAGTTCTTCTATATTTGTCGGCAAGGCAGTTTGACGTTTTATGGCTCTCAAAAGGACTGACGAGTTAAGATCTTTCTTGTCTAAAGCGTTCGAACAAGTTGTGAAGCTCTTTCTCAATAACTTCTGATACTACGCTGGAGACGTTAAGCATCTTTTTTTTACTGAGCTCAGTCATTTTGGTGATCTAAGGTAGGGAGATTGGTTAATGATGCTTGCCTGTTAGAGACTCTCTTGTTTGCTCAAGTTAATTTTTTCTTGACAGTTTGTTTGTTAGGTTTGCTCACCACAAACCTCAAAGATAATCAGTGATACCTGGTTAAATTCTTAAATTCAAGAGGATAATGTCGATTCCTTGGTGGCCAGAGTTTCCAGATCCATGACAAACAATTCAGCTCATGGTGTTTGCCAGTAAATAACTGACATGGTTTATTAATGGCCAGCTTTATATAGTCTTTTACTGGTCGAATCGTTGTCAAAATTGGTAGTAAAAATAAACTTGTTGGCAATGTAGTTTCACATTAGACGGCCCTTAAAAGTACCTGTAGAATTGATAGTTAATTAGGGAACGCCCATACTCATGACGGCCCTAAAAATTATCAGTAGTGATACTTTTAGCCACTTTCCATTATTATTCTTGAAGATAAAGAGCTAGCTGCAGTTAGCTTGATTCCTTCTCTCAGAGTCTCTGCGTACGGATACTATTCTGGAGATAGGTACACCACTGGCCTAAGAATATTTTATCTTCGAGTCAATTCCTGGATAATCAACAATTCACCGTTGATCGATGAAATAGGCCTGGAAAATACTCACATATACTCATACATGGGTATTATGACTTATGCTAATACTCTGCGAACAAAAAGCTTATTAATATAGACTTTTTCTGACTTAAACAGACTTTTTGTATAAGTTAGTAATATTACATAAGGTATACACCTTAAACGCACAGAAGGGTAATGCCGCACGAAGAAGTATACAGCGACGTTCTCCAGTTAACTGGCTAGTGCTGCTTTCTGTTTCCATTTGGTTGCCACCATCTGGGGTGCTCAACCTCTTGAGAGGTACTAGGAGAATCTAAAAAATAACTATCCGCAACCAAGCAAAACTCGCCTAAGGTCAAACTTGGAAAAACTTATACGCCCGTTGGTCGTACCGGTTGTCTCCCCAAGGAAACCCTAAGTTGAATTTTGTCAGGTCTCTATGAGTGATACAACCAGAATTAGGGACAGACACTTTTGTAACGACCATCAGCTGTGCCGACTCTTGATCAGCTTTTCCAAGTCCAACCGTTTGGAGACAAACTCAGTGACGGCCGCATCCACGGAAAACTTCAAGGTGTCGTAGCGGCTCTACTTGTGGCTTCATACCGTGAATACGTTTGAGTTTACTAAGCAGATAAACTTTTTATCATTCTTTTGGTTAATGAATACATATAGAAATAATTGTTAAAAAAAAACTTTGATTAGTTAAGCTGAAAAACACCAAGGTTAGAAGTATAGCGTAGTAAGACAAAAGATACAGTAAATTTAATGCTGTAATAAAATATCTAAGTGTATTTTTATTTACTTGGAGTACTTTCTTTTATATTTGATGCTAGTGTGCAAGTTTAATGTATCGATTAATATCTTGACAAGTATTATGCCCAGTACTCTTTCCCTGAATAGTAAGATTGTGACAGCAGGTGAGTAACTAGGGCATGTGTACACCAAATGCGAAACAAGAGCGTGACTGTAGTAGCCATTCCATGTTCTGAGCCACTGAGCTTTTTGTATTTATATCTTACTCTGTCTTCCTCTCTTTTTCTATTGTACATGCGTAACTATACATACGTAGAAACAGAAGCTTAAACTGAAAATGGTAGATAAAATGTGTGTGTGTACATGTATGTTAATCTGTATAGAGATAGACATGAATGTATGTATGTAAAAGTATTATGCATACTCATATGTGTTTGTGCACGTATGTTAGTATATATAGGTCATTTTATTGAAATAGACTATTTGATTTCCCAGTCAGATAAAACACCGTGTAAAATAAATCGATCTGAAAACTTTTAAAAAAAGTCAAAGATAATCCCAAAAGTTTCCTCCTTGATGTACAGCAGAATTAAGGTCATAAAAAAAGATTGGTTTTGGTTTAAGTAGAAAAAAAGGATTAATCAAGCCTTACGAGCTGATGTCCTCTTCATACATTTACAGTTTTGATGGCGCCTGATATACAAGCACCCACTTTTAATTTTTTTTACGACATATCATTATTTAATTATTACCATAAATGACGTTTTCAAACTTTCTAGAAAACCAGAAAAATTTGTATATATGACTTGAATGCTAATTAAGTTGTGGGATCGAAAGCTGAAAAATTTGTTATTTTAACAGACAATGCACTCACAAATAATACAATTAAATTTTTGTGTTCTAATGGATACGTTATGTATTTCACAATGTTTAAGAATGTTGTATACATTTTTTTTTTATTTTTTATCACCATTTACCAGCGCTACTCGCCTTTAAATTTCCACATTTAGTCTCTCAAAAATAAAATCTAAGAACTTGTAATGTTAAAGAATGTCACGTAACTTAGCGAAGAGATTCAAAAAGTGATGTGTCGAAATGTGGCTGTTATATATTTGATACAAGTGCAATGCCATAGCTATATTTTCATTTAATGTGTCACAATCCTAACTTTTTAATTAATTTATAAGAGTCCACACACTTTTTTTGGTAAGAGCCTGTAGCGCTTAATAATCCACTATATTGTCGCAAAGCGTTTAGTTATCGGACTGGAAGGTAATTAGTCTGGATACAGCTGTTTGCTTATAAAATAAGTGAAATGTCAAAGTTTCACTTTTATTACGTGTGTTACAACCAAGATTTTTTGGCAATTTAACAAAAGCCTATAACATTTTCTTTGGCTAAGAGCCTGTTATGCTGTACTAAAACGTTTTGTAACCTTATTAAATACTGTATTATCTACTTGACTAGGGACTTGTACACATGTTAATGGTAAGAACATTTTAAAAATGTAAAAACAAACTTGAGTTATTTTTCACAGCATCGGTACATCTGTTACAATAAAATACTATAAAAGCGTGTAACACTCCTATTTTTTTTTTTAATATTAAAAAGATTAAAAAGTCGTCATAAAAATTCTTCTTGTGCAGACCCAGCTGAGCCTAAAAAATTTTAGCTTCTTTCGGTCTCAGACATTACGAAAAAAGTATAAAACAATTTAAACTTTCTAACCCCCTCGTTTATTCTGACTCTCAAATTGTTCAACTAAATAGGTTTGACAAAAATTAAAACTATATGTGACAAGTTAATCAATCGTTCAATTTTTCTTTACACATCGAAAAGAAATATTTGTTCACAATTTGGAAGTTGGAGCGTGGGGAGCAGAGCCCCCTAGGAAAGTTAATTAACAAATAATATAACACTTATCAAACGTAAAAAGATAAAAAAGATTAATTAGCTTTCTTCTAATAAAATAAAATGATGCTAATTAAATAAAATAGAAAACAGTACTGTCATAAGAATTTTTTCAATATCCTTTTTTATTTAATGATTAAAATCGAAACATCTTTCTTTAACTTTTACATTTTTAAATAACATTAAAGCACTCAGTTTTGTTAAAAACATGTCCGTCCAAACATTCATAATGATAATGATGATGATAATATTAATGATAATAATGATGAAAATAATAATTATAAAATGTAAAATAAATCTGATTAGGAACAATATTTTAATAGCTAAATCAAAAAAAACAATCATACTAGAAATGTTAAGTATAATTAAATATCATCGCGAGTACTCAAGTCCAGCGTTTGAAAACATGATTCAAGTAGGCCACTGACAAGGATGTTAACATTGAGTCATCTCAAGCACTAACAACCTCCAAGTTGGGCCATTTAGCGGTCAATCAAGACACCACTCATGCGGCTCGTCTGCACGCAGGGACTGAATGCTCTCGCTCACTTCGACGCCAGTAGCAGGACAAACAGTGTCAGTATCATCACGTGCTCTCCAATCATTTAGTACCTCGTGGAAAATATCTCGGGTGTTCAGAGATGTATTGCTTTCTTTAACCTCAGAGTTTTCTATGTTGTGCACAAGTCTAGTTACTTGTTAATTTCCTCTTCAATTAAAGTCAATGAATCTTGCGAAGATTAAGAGCTACGTTTTTCTTTCTGAAACTTGTAACCCCAATCTGGTCTATCTGGGTGACTCTGACAGCTTGTGGGCAACCAACACTATGACTTGATGGGCGTTTACAAGGTTTGCTGGGAGACGCTTCATAGGACGATATGCGTTAGTGTTTACTGTTAATTTAGTAGTTCTTGCTTAAAAGTTCTCTTTCAAATGAGTATATCAGAGTTAAAATTGCACATAAGCTGCCAGGCTAAGTATCTTATCAGCTTGAAATGGTTGATGGTCAACCTTTTGTAGTGTTTTTGAGAAAAACATGCGTAAGGCAATACATAATCCCGTGCTAAATACCACCAGCCAGCCATGCAACTTAAAGCAGATACCTGGCATACAGATTTTTTTTTTTTGCCTACAAGTGTATACGATACATACAACTTGTTAGTTGATGTAACTTTAATGTTCACAGTGTTTCAGTTTTATAAATAAAGCTTACGTATACTTATGTGTAAACAACTTATTAGCGGTGCAGTAAGTTAATATTCGCTCGCAAGCTTGGGTATCGAGAGACGCTGCTAGCCCACTGCGAAGCCCTAGATTCACACACGTGAGTGGAGTGAACTCTACTCCCAAACCACCCAGTTGTATGCAGTACAGCAACACAATTTGGGAGAAAGCACATGTATGGATTTAAGTAAAAAAAGTCTAGCAAGCCAGGTGCTGACCCTAGCTAGACAGGCAGTGCCGTCCAGCTTTTAGGTTACGCCTTTTTGTTTTTTGCATGCATACATGTAACTTGTTTTGTGAATACAGGTTCTCGATGGCAAGGAATGACAATACAATCTTCGATCTGAAAGGTCAACACACTTCAGAGCTTTTGAGAAATCTAGAAGACGAGTTTATTCAAAGTGAAAATAATGGTAAAGTATAGTTGCTTTGTCAATCAGGAATTTTTAACTTCTTTTTCGTTCAATTTTATTATAAAGGGATATATAATGTGATCATTAATTTAGAGAGGCAAACAGGCTAATTAAAAAAAATTAGTAGCTGTTGAAAAATTTCCGAAACCAAAAAATCAAACGAATGTTAGACAATTTTCAGGATTAGCGAACTTTTATAGGCATTTTGTCAAAAATTTTACAGAAATTGCAGAACCTTTGCGGTCCTTGTTAAAAAAAATATATAAATTTAAGTGGACAGATTCTCAGCAAAAAAGCTTTGAAAAGTTAGGGTTAATATTATGCAAAGCACCTGTCTTAGCTTGTGTTAATTCAAATAAGCCATTCATATTAACAACAAATGCATTTAACATAGCTTTTGAGGCCGTATTAAGCTAAGGAGACCCAGAAAAAAACTGCCCAACTGCATATTTGTTAAAAACTCTAGTTGTAGTAGTTGAAGTAGTCCAAAACTTGCGACGTCACTTATTTGGCAGAAAATTTACGATTTACGGAGATCATGAGACACTATCTTCCATTGAGTCTATCAAAGATCATATAAGTAGGCTTAATAGATGAAGAGAAAGACTTTAAGGTTATAGCTATACTTATAAATACAAACTTAGGAGACTAAATACAAACGCAGACGCCTTATCAAGAAATCAAATAGAATAAAATGACGACGAAAAAAATAACGATCATTTTTTGAAAAAAAAAAATATTATTAAAAGCTTGGTTGCTACATATAAAACACTAGCAGCCCCCCCGTCTCGGCTTCGCCCGAGACTTACTAAATAAAACACTGTAGTGTGTTGACATGTAATGTGAAACATTTTTAGTTAGAAAATTTTATACATATTCCCGATACATCTCAGAACAAAAATCTTCTTATTAAAAACATATTTTTTCGGAATCCATACAGTTTATATGGTCAAATAATAAGGTGTGAAAATTCAAAAAAATAATTATGCTGAAGAGTACCGTGCGTTCTTTATGCCATAAGATAATCGATGGCTATAAGAAGTTGTTAATTTACAGTTTCTTCTGTGTAATTCACGGCAAGGGCTATTTTTTAAAGCTAATAAGATTTTAAACCCCCAAAAAATTTATATTAAAAAAAAATTTTTTTTTCTCATATCTCACAATTTTATTACCAGAGCAACAAAGTCCTGGACCTTAAACCCAACATTTTTATTGCCACAAAAACAGAAATACATTTTCTACTTATTTAAAAATCTGAAGTAGGATCTTTAAATATTTCAGAGATTGCTGTGAGGGTACAATAAAAAGCTGATCGCTCACGTAATGGACTCTTAAGTTGTCGATTTTGACGCTGCTGTTTCAATCTCAATAAATTTTCTGCGTCAGTTTCTTGACGCCTCAAATTGTATTCCTTAGATACATTTGAAGTTTTATTTCCAATATACCTTTTTGCGACTATTGGCATGCTTACGACTTTTATAACCCCTAAAGGCTATTTTCAGTCAACTTTGTTAATTTTAATACATTTGTTGGCTTGGTAGTTCGACGTCCAATGGCCCTAAAAAAGACCGGTGAGCTTCTTAAGTTAACTTTTTCTTGACTGCAGTTAACAGCGATTGTGACTGCCTGGATACCTCAGGGTGATCTTCTCTGGCTTGCTGTTGAAGACCCAGACTGATTGGGAGAAAAATTACAAAGTCCGAAGCTTTGGGGCTAGTTGTAGTGCTCTTTCCAACGTCTTCCGGTATAACGTCGAAGACGTTGGTGTCTAAAGCACCTTTTTCATTTGCAGATTCAGTTGTTTTGGTGATCTTAGATGGGGAGATTGGTTAGTGATACTTGTCTAGTGGAGGCTGTCCCGTTGGCTCAAGTTTTTTTTCCTACATAGCTGTTATAGGTTTGCCCAACGCAGACATTGGAGAGGATCAGTGATTCCTGGTTAAATGCTTAGAGTCGAGAGGGTAGTATAGGGTCGTCGGTCACCGGGTTTTCCAGCCTTGCGAAAAACAACTCCGAAGGTGACGTGCGTCTGCTAGTAAATAGTTGACTTGGTTTAATAGTGCCCGTCTTTAGTTAATATAGTCTTTTAGTCGAGGACTCGCTTCCGGAAATGGTAATAAAAATGTATTTGTTGGCGAGGTAGTTTACACTTAGGTGGATCCTAAAAAGAACCGATGAAATTGATGGTTCAGTAGGGAACGTAAATACTCATAATGGCCCTAAAAAGCGCCAGTGGTGAAACTTTCAGGCTATTCTTTATCATTATTCCTGATGATAAAGAGCTGGCTACGGGTTGCTTGATTCTTACCCTGGGAGTCTCGATGTACGGAGACTGTGATGGAAGGAGGTACACCGCTGACCAAAGAATATCTCGTCTCGGGTCGCTCCCCGGATAACCAACTGCTCATCTTTAGACGGGAACATGTGGGTAAGCGCGTTGGGGACGCGACGACCAAGAAGGTAGCCGTTGTGGCTTCCCGTGCCCCTTAGAGCTGTTTTCCCTTGCTTACATTTGTAGCCACAAATTCTCTAACTACACCAGGTGGGAAGGTGGGACTGCCACACAACTCTGAAGAGTTGGTGCAGATTGTGCTTGGGCTAGATATGTCTCCTGGTAATTCTGGCAGAGACGGCATCGGTTGAAAGTAAATTATTTTTCTTTGATTGCACTCGTCGAGATTCAGGGTGAAGGGACACTTAGGTCCCTGCCCCCTTAGAGAAGAGTGTCGTCCGTAACCAGGATACCCAGCTGCAGGACTATCACCAGCATTCTCTCAACAGCTTGATGAGCTGCCGGAACTCAACTGTACAGCTATCGATACGCTCCGGCCTATTATAACCACACTTATTTAATTATGTTGCTGGTAGCTTCGATTTTATGTCGACGCCACCTAGCGGATTTTACTGAACTAAAGTGAAAAGCTGGCGTATTTTTGCAAAACTTTGAGCTCATTTACTGCTATTGTTATTAAATTTTTTAAGATAAAAACTATACTAAAACCATCTAGGAAGTATCATGAATCAGTGTGCAAAATTTCAGCAAAATCGGTTCAGTAGTTTTCGCGGTTAGCGATTACAACGGTTTTAGCGACTTTGCTTTATATATTAGTAAGACAAGCAACCTAAAACTTCCATAGCTTGCCAAAATATGTCAAAAACAAATCAGTCTCATTCTGATACCATTAAAAGCATACGTACATCTGGAAATAAACATATTATAAAAATGTAATGCTGACTTACAAGATTTTTTATCGCAGTTTCTGTTCCTTATATATGGGCAATAACTATTATCAATGTTTTGTCATGATATTTTATTTTAACTTTTAACATTTCTAAAATTATTTTTAGTGACCGATCCAAAAGTTTTATTTATCAAGTATTGACAGAAGTATCAAAAATTTATGAATTCCGTTACGCTTTCACTAGTGCATATCACCCACAATTAAATGTTTCGTTAAAAAGAAGTCACGCTATGTTGAACGATTTTTTGAGAACTAACGCTAAAAACAAGTATGACTGGGATGAAAGGGTTTTCTCTGCAATGCATAAGTATAATACTTCAGTTCATTTAGCAACAGACTTTGCACCCATCGAACTTGTCTTTGGTAGACAGGCCCGTTTTCCCAATCCACTTCCAAACGAATTCCAACTAGAAACATACAGCTCATATGGTAGTGACCTTGTCCGCTGTTTACTAACAATCCAAGAAATAGCTCATAATAGACTTAAAATATCAAAGCAAAATACAAAATGACGTTATAACAATGAGTCAAAGCCACAAAACTTGGAAGTTGCAATTTTTTTCCATGTGCTCAAAGAACCCCAGAAAGGAAAATTAGATAGATTTTATAACGGAATCTTCAAAATCGAAGAAGTTCATAGTTTTAATAACTTTGTATAAAAATCAGAAAATAGAAAAATAATTAACAAATATATTGACAATGTCAAACACAGCTATCAATAAAAGTTAAAAAAATCATCAAAAAATAAAATATATTTGACTCACGAATCCAGTAGTTATATGTAATAAATGTTATATTTTATTAACAGAAATACTTTAAATGTTTGGTCTCAAGCCAAGAAAGTCTGCAAAGAAATCAGCAATGAAAATTTAATCACATTGCTCTTCTTCTCTTCCTTTACGTTTTCTTTGGTACTGCATGAACCACAATCCTACAGTATTAGCAAAGGTTATCACCACTTATTAATTGCATGTCACTGAAAAAGACGCTAACTACATAATTTATGTAATACTTTAAAAACTGAACTAACAAGAAAAAAATTTACGCACATATTTATCATATATATGGGTAATTCTTTTACAAATCGAACGGATTTTAATGATAATTAATCGGCACCTCTTCGATTTGGCTGAAACTTTTTTTACGGATTCTATGTCGAAAAAAAAGAGATACGTGTCAGAGGAATTTTAATTTCTTTGCATATTTTCGATAATAGAAGTGATCGAACATTTGAGAATGGCAAGTTTTTTGGCTCGGAGACCTATTTTCTGAAATTCATAGTTACGAATCTTTAAGAGCTACAAAATTATCACCAATTGCACTTTTGTAGCTGACAGATTAAACTTTAAGAAAAAAATTTTTTTTACAAAAAATACTAACAAATTTAAATTGTTATTAACAATTTAATTGTTAAAACCAATTTTTAACAAACGCCCCCAAAAAGAATCAAGTTTTTAGTAGTTTCATCGCATTCTCTGTCAAATTTTACGTCAAAAACATGTTTTTAAAATATGGTATCATTCCAATTATTATTGTTAAAATATTAATTTATGTAGCGCGTGACGGCCAAAAAAACGATTTTTTGTTAATAAATTGAAATCTGTTCATCGTATAAAAAAAAGTTAAATGTAAAAGTTGTAGATAATTGACAGATCTACAACTTTTGTGAAAAATTTTTTTTGACATAACCTCAAAATTTCAAATTAAATTGCAAAACATGTAAAAAATCAGCTTTGTAATAATTATTTTTTGGCAATTTGTATAGAAAACAATTTATGTGTAATTTATTTTGAATCAAATCTCCTGACATGTTAGAAAACCTATCTTGATTGAAAACAAAATTATTATTAAGCTTTGAAAAAAAAATCTATCCAGTGCGTTTGAAACAAATAATATATCCAGCGCGTCAAGTAATTTCGCCCTGTTTGTTGTATTAGCCACCACTGCCATGAAAGACTTTGATAAATAATAATCGATGATAAAAAAATATTTTAGTAAATTAAAAAAATCACGTAATAAAAAATAATGTAATACTTCTTAATATATAATATGTACTTTATTGAATTAACGAAATTTATATAGTAAAATTAGCACTCTACTTGACAGTTTAATAGTATATTTTACTTGAAAATTTTCACAACATTTTTTTTTTTATGCAATGAAAATATCTTAGCTTATAATTCTTGACAAGATATTGGAATCATGCAATGATATTTTAGGGTTCCCTTTATTGTTTTAGCTATTGTAAATCGTTCTGATAGTAATTTTCTTTCTTTTTCGTGCTCATCATTTGTAGAATAGCGACAAGTAATGTTTGGCAGTGATTCTGTCGCCCAATTGAATAGTTCTCGTGGCGTTTGAATGGGATTGTTTATCCTCTGAAGACTCGCTTTGGAGGCTAGTCGTTTTAAAGTTCCATCTATCCCGTCACAGGGTCCTTTACCATGTGAAGTGGGAAAAAAATGGGTTACTCAGCTGATTTATGGAAACAAATGGTTAGGTATCTCTGAACACAATAAAACATGCCAAGCATTAAACTTTTTAAACTTTCCAATTCGAATTGTTCATTTTCATTCTTTCGTTCTTCTGCATTTTTTATCTTTCCAATTCGTACGCGGCACGAAGTACAAATTTTTTGTTCCAATTTCTCTGAAGAAATTCTTAAATTTAACGCTCGGAGTTGATTTTCGTTCACTTTTCTCAGTTCAGAAGCACTTGTAGCACGATGTCTCAATTGAAAGGGATTAAAACATCGGTCAGATCTAATAATAGTACCTTGCAATGATCGTGCTTCTTTACGTGACATTTGTACACTGACATACAAAACGAAGCGGACACTTATGAATAAAGAATTCTATTACTTTAAACTTTAACGTGAGAAAGGAAATGCTTTGGCAGCAGACGAAAACCAGCGCAAAGCTGATCCGACAGCCAACGAACTTTTAGTTAAGTGAATCTACGGGTGTGGCGTGTAGATCACTATAGATTACGGATCTCACTTTAGGCGGACTTCCCCGCGAAATTTTAAAAATATGCTAAAATTTAAAAACCAATATTAAACCAAAAAACCATGCAAAAAACAATTATGAATGCTAAAAAACGAAGTTCCGAAAACAAAAATAATTTTTAAATATGAAGTAAATCCTACATGTCAAAGTTACGCACTGGATAGATTTTTTTTCAACGCTAGATAATAATTTTGTTTTCAATCAAGATTAGTTTTCTAACATGTCAGGAGATTCGATTCAAAATAAATTACCCATAAATTATTGTCTGTGCAAATTGCTAAGAAATAATTGTTACAAAGCTGATTTTTTACATTTTTTGCAATTTAATTTGAAATTTTGAGGTTATGTCAAAAAAAATTTCTCACAAAAGTTGTAGATCTGTCAATTATCTACAACTTTTACATTTAACTTTTTTTTATACGATGAACAGATTTCAATTTATTAACAAAAAATCGTTTTTTTGGCCGTCACGCGCTACATAAATTAATATTTTAACAATAATAATTGGAATGATACCATATTTTAAAAACATGTTTTTGACGTAAAATTTGACAGAGAATGCGATGAAACTACTAAAAACTTGATTCTTTTAGGGGGCGTTTGTTAAAAATTGGTTTTAACAATTAAATTGTTAATAACAATTTAAATTTGTTAGTATTTTTTGTAAAAAAAATTTTTTTCTTAAAGTTTAATCTGTCAGCTACAAAAGTGCAATTGGTGATAATTTTGTAGCTCTTAAAGATTTGGAACTATGAATTTAAGAAAATAATCCTCCGAGCCAAAAAACTTGCCATTCTCAAATGTTCGATCACTTCTATTATCGAAAATATGCAAAGAATACAAAATTCCTCTGACACACATCTCTTTTTTTTCGACATAGAATCCGTAAAAAAAATTTCAGCCAAATCGAAGAGGTGTCGATCAGACAGGTGTTCGAGTTGTAAAAGAATTACCCATATATATATATATATATATATATATATATATATATATATATATATTGAAAAAAAAACTTACGACGTAATTAATACCTACTAAACGCAGTTTCATTTAACGTATATTTAACAACTGGATATCTACACTGCTTTGCGATGCTAGAAGTAGTGTGAATAATTCATCAATCATTTTTCTAACAAAAAGAAAACAAAAGGAAATTTACATCTATAACAATATTATTTTAGTTCGTCTTATCAACTCGCATGAATTTTCGATCAATCTGCAGTTGTCAAGGGTGACAACAATCTAAGAAGAGAGGTGTTACATCCTGAGTTGATACAAACTAATCATATTACAACTAAAAACGCTATCCATCCGTTAAATTCAGATGAGACTTATTGTGAGTATACGGCAAGCTTATATGACAAGAGGAATGTGTATATGTGTAATAGCTTTCCGATAAATGGTTTATAATATGCTAACATATTATACAGCCAGCCTTTTCGTTAGAAAGCACATAAGTATGTATTAAAATTTAACGTTGTATGTATAGATGCATGAATCGTATTGTATGTATGAATGAATAATTGACATGCGCAGTGATTGTCCACTTCTTATAACGTATACCGATTTCAAAATTTGCAACTGACACATTATTTCATTATATTTAAAATTGATTGTGAAATTCCTAAAAGGATTAATTTTAAAATTTGTAAACTTCATGTCACAGTTAAACTTGTATTTGGCGTTCTTTTATTACTAATGCGAGCTTTTATCATCACTGATGTAAAAAACTCAATCGCACTTGTCAGAAAAATGCGATGGATACTATTGTATTGTTATTTGCTAATGTATGAAATCATTACATGTAACATCATCGTGGAAGCCTACTGTTTCGTTGTGAACGCAGTCTGAAAAAACATAACTCATTGGGTGACCTAATTCAACCAAAGGCCTCTTTTACTCGCTCTGACGCTATAAAAACTTACCATCAAAAGAAAAAATCACTCTTTTCACGTCTGTCACCTGTCCTCTAAGGTTTCAGTCTATTTTGACTCCTGCGACTTGCGAGTACCTTATACACGTAAGGCATATCGTGTTGGCTAAGGCAACTTGGGTGCAGTTCAAGAGTATCAATAATATCGGACTATGCTGAGGAGCGAGGTACAACGAAGAAGGCTTGCCGAAAGTGGTTCCGGCAACAGCAGAGGAAGCAATAACCGCAACATCTTACAGGCCACGAACCCATTAAAGTAGTTTAAGTTATCACTGCAAATTACTGCACGAAGCATTATGGAACATCGAAGCAGTAGTAACAGCAATCAGTGATTGATGTAAGTTATTTATCAGTAATATAATAAACATTAAAATCTTTTTGAAGTGATCTGAATGCACTGTATCTAAGAGAATAACTGTTTTAAATTGTTTTTATATAAGAATCCAAAAATTAACAATTCTTAAAATCATCCATATTATTTCAATGATTATTTTTACTTGACTAAAAAGAACAAATATTATGGCACACGTCCTTTAGATGTTTAAAACAACTACCACAAACATCAGAGGCAATACTATCAAAGATGAAATTCTCAGATTCCATATTGAATTGTGGAATATGTTTGTTGTGAAATATGGCTGATAATTAAATTAATAGATGACTATTCTAGGTACGCCAAGGCGTACGCAGTAAAGAACAAAGATTTTGCGGGAAAGTGCCTAGAAGAATACCTTAAACACGTTAGAATTCTATTAGACAAAGTACACACTATAGATTAAAAATGGGTATTTAAAATAAAAGTCAGCCAAAATAAAGAACCTATTTACGAAGAATGATTGGTTATCAGAGATTTTAAGGACAGAAGGAAGTATGAACTCGGAGAAACCTGCGACCCTGTCTCCAGACTGATGGTAATGAGGGCGGCTCTTGCCATTATTAATAAATACGATCTCGACGTTTGCCAGATGGACGTTATATCTGCCTTCCTTAATGGAACCTTAGAAGAGGACATTTTGATGAAAATCCTAGACGAGATAGAATGTGGTACAGATGAGCACAGAGGCAAAAAGGTATGCCTGCTTAAAAGATTAACCTATGGAATTCGTATAAGTCCCAAGAGATGGAATAAACACTTTACTGAGAAAGCCTTAAGACTTGGTCTTGAAAAAGATATTAATGAGCCCTGTATCTTTACTTAAAGGAAAAATAACTAAATGGTGATTAGCGTTGTGTGTTGGTAATATTTTACTACCTGAAAATGAATTATCTAGAATGAATGAGATTAGATCTAGCTTAAGTACAACGTTTTAAATAAAACTTAGGAGACTTTTAAATAAGACCTAGGAGAATCCAGACAATATCTGGGTATGGAAATTTTCAGGGATAGAAATCAGAAAATTCTTACCCTTACAAAATCAGAGTATACTTAGAAAACTTTGATGCGATTGAACATGAAGAAACAAGATCAGATATATACTTTGCAGTCAACTACTTGTCCAGGAGACAGTTAAAACCCACTGAGTTAAACTGCAAAGAAGTTAAAAGAGTGTTTTGGTACCTTAAAGGCACTAATAAGTTAGGTCTGATTTTCAGAGCTAAAGATCAGAACATGGAGGCTATGACTGACTCTAGCTTCAGGGACTTTGAAGATTACACCGCAACAAGAGGTTTCATCATTAAGTTGTTCAAGGACACTATACATTGGAGAAGCCACAAGCAATCATACGTTGCCTTCTGCACCTATCAAGTAGAGTATTTAGCCATAAGCGATGCGTGTCAAGAACTTATTTCTCTAGACAAAGCCATCCAAACTATGATAGAAAAAACTATGTACTCAGTAACAATTTGGTGTAACAATCAGCCAGCGGTTAAATGTATTTAGATGGATGAAAGCCACAAGTTAAAGAACTTTGATGACGACTAAGTAACTATTTAGAGATAACTGTCCAAAAGAGAAACAACTGGTACAAAAAGTTATATGGCTGATACCAATGGAGACTTTAGTAAATCTTACGTACAACAAGACTAAGTAAATATTTTATGGATAGCTTTCTCAGGAAATGAAGCAGATATTATGACGAAGCCCTTGTCCATAGATAGCTACCTTTACCTCAAAGATGAAATGTTAAATAAATAAATTTATTTCACTTAAAGCACTTAATTTGTAAGAGCTAAGTTTGTGTATATGTACAGTTATCTATATTTATCTTTCAGATATATATTATATGAAGGACAGTGAGTCCACAGAGGCCAGTAATCCAACTTTAGATAAAAAAACAGATAATTAGATGTAATATTCAAAGCAATAATAACAGAGGTGAACTTTGATGTAATCAAAGGGAGGGAGTGATAAGGATGTTAACTTTCAGTCATCTCAAGCACTAACAATCTCCAAGTTGGGCCATCTAGCGGTGAATCAAGACACCGCTCATGCGGCTCGTCTGCACGCAGGGACTGCATGCTCTCACTCACTCTGACGCCAGCAGCAGGAAAAACAGTGTCAGTATCATCGCGCACTCTCCAATCATTTAGTACCTCGAAGAAGCCATCTCGTGTGTTCAGAGATATATTTCTGTCTTTAACCTCAGAGTCTTGTATGTTGTGCACAAGTCTAGTTACTTGTTAATTTCTTCTTAAATAAAATTCAATGAATCTTGCAAAGATTAAAAGCTGAGTTTTTCTTTCTAGAACTTGTAACCCTAATTGGACCTATCTAAGTGACTTGGACAGCAATGCGACAGATTTCCAGGGGTACGCTGCTAACATTAACGCTTATTATTATAAATTTACTTTTTTATCTATTTAGTTAAATTTATATATATATGTAAGTTTTTTGTTACTAAACCGTATTTTCTACAGAGCAACCACCAATTTTTTTTGGTTGTACTGGCCATTAAAGTAGACGTCTGTATGTCTAAGCGTCTAAATATTAAGTAAAATGTCTGAGGTAGAAACATTAAATGATTAAATCTACAAAAAATATCTTGTTCTAGTCCACTGTTTTTATTAAACACTTATTTTAATGCATATCCTCAAGGTAAGGCTTATTTTTCTCGTAATATCAAGAAATGACAAATGAGAAAAAAGTCATAAACACAGGTTTCAACGAAGGTGAAACTATTTTCTACAATTTGCATGCAATTACTATTTACAATTACTTTTACAATCTACAATGTTATACGCATGAGACTTATACAGATAGAATTTTGGCATAGAAGTTACGAAAAAATGGTGTCACCTCCACTAAAGACTCTAATCACGATATTATCTTCATAATAGCACAGTAAATGACAGTTTTTGGCTAGAAGTTTTTTCAAGAAAGAGAAATTTTGTTAAAATTGTCACAGTTACTAGAGGATATCTAAACAAGCAAAATTTATACTATGCCAAGGTATGCTTTTTTGCTGGGAGTGAATACCACACCAACAAGAATGTGGTAATTGAAAAAAATACAGGAATCAATACAGTAATGGATTTTAATCCAAAAATGTTTTACAAAAGCTTTTTATCAAATTGGTACTTTTTTAAACATTTCTGATTAAAAATATGAACTTTTTTTTTAATAATCACGTTTTTCGACGATTTTCACATGAATTTCATAAACTATTGATTTTATCGGAAACACTCTTAAAATCAAATTTGTAGGTGATGGAAGACCAAAAATTTCGTTTTTTATTCTTAAATTTAGACCTTATTTGAACTTTCTTATTTTTAGCTCATTTAATGTAAGCCACATTTTTTTTTAAAAATTTACAGATTTTAACATCGAATTATGAAACAACGGTACGTTTCACGACAAATATACTTATGAACTTTTTCAACGGACATTACAAAACCTTTAAAATATGCTTTTGCTAATGTCGTGTAGCACGAAAAAAAACGAAGTTATGGCAGAAATAATTTTGACTTCTTCTTTTTTCATGAGAAAAGTCAATACTTAAACGCTTTTTATTACAACCATAAATAGAATGAAATGTTACATACTTATGTACAAATTACTTATTCTTCATACTATTTGTATGATGTTACTGTTTGACCCATTTAAAGGGCTTTTTTTTGGAAAAACATTTCATCATAGTGAGCAAGTTATTGCTGAAAAATTAAAAAACAACAAACCAGGGGGGATGAATGGGTCATGGGACCCACGGTAAGAACGAAGTTCTTTAAACATGACATGAGTGTAAAGCACAATTTCTCAGGTAACAAGTGGGTCGCCAGACCCGTAGAAAGAACGAAGCTCTATAAACGTTAGTACTGCATTCATGTAGTTCACTAAACAAAAACTTGAAAAACAAATAAAAAAAAAAAATAAAAAAAATAGTTCAGTACTCACGATGGTTGAACTTCGTGAGTACTGTATTTATGCACGACGTTCTCACGAAGTTTAACCATCATGAGTACTGAACTATTTTTTTTATTATTTTTTTTCATTCGTTTTTCAAGTTTTTGTTTAGTGAACTACATGAATGCAGTACTAACGTTTATAGAGCTTCGTTCTTCCTGTGGGTCAGGCGACCTCCTTGTTACCTGAGAAATTGTGCTTGACACTCATGTCATGTTTAAAGAACTTCGTTCTTACCTTGGGTCCCATGACATATTCATCCCCCCTGGTTTGTTGTTTTTTTTTTTTTTTTCTTTATTTCTTGTTTTATTAATTTTTTTTACGTTTCTCCTTTTATTTTTTTTCATATTTCATTTAATTACATTCTTTTTATTTTTTTGTATTTTCTTTATTTAATTTCTTTCTTATTTTCATATTTAATCTTTTTTTCCATTCCCTTTTTTTTTATATATTATTTTTTTTTTCCATATTTAATTTCACTACCTTTTTTTTCATTCTTTTGTATTTCCTTTATTCCTTTTTTTTATATTTTTCTATTTATATTCATTCTTTTGTATTTCCTTAATTTTTTTTTTTCATATTTCATTTTATTATTTTCTTATATATTATTTTATTTGTTCAAATTTCATTTAATTTCGTGATTATTTTTTTCATACTTCTTTTTTTCATATTTCATTTCTTTTTTTTTTCATATTTAATTTCGTTACTTTTTTTCATTTATAACAGTAATTATTAGCATTACTGTAATGCCAAAAAAACCTTAGATTTAATGAAAATCGGTCGGTATTTCTGTGCAAATATTTAATGCGTAATAACGCTGTTACGTAGGCTTCTAAAGGTTCGGGGTGCTTAATAACAACGCGGCAGTTAAACTCAATCAATCACTTTATTGCTATATTCCTTGAGGGAAGGCGCTTTGCGGTCCCGGGTGACTTATCGCGACTCACCTCCTTCTAGTCCCGACGTTCAAGAGCCCTGTGGCCACTGCTGCGGGCCTTTTTATGCTCTCTCTCCCCCACTTGTGCTCCTTCCTAATACTCATAGCTGAAGCTAACCCCACGTAGTATGTTCCATACTGTACGTGACACGTCCGAGGCCGCTTCGTTTTCGCCCTCGACAACGTTCTTTTCTGTACCACCTCGGGAATGATTGTTTAATTAGTGTCTGTATCATGTTGTTCGTGTTGTAATGTATACTAATCATATAAGAGAAATTAATGAGGTGTTCCTATGAATATCCTCGTTAATTTTTCTTTTACAGGCTTTGATTAGTTTTCCGCAAGTTTATAATTGTGTTATTACATATATTGTTTGTGTTTGCGCTCTTTCCTCTTACATAATAAATTGATAAATATGCCCTTGTGGGTCTTACTTTCATTGATGATTATTTAATTACCATTTATTGCTTATCATCTAGTTTAATATTTACTTATTTACTTACATATTTTTTTTTTGAGTTTTTTCATACATGTTCATTTTCCTCATCATGATTATTATTTTTCTTCTTTCGGTTTTATTTTACTTACAACTTTTGTTTTGTGTATTCATTTTTTTTTTTTATTTCTTTTTTTTTTTTTCTTGTTATACTATATTCATTACATTTCACGCAGCGTCTTCCACACAACATGACAAAAATCTTTTTATTTTTCATTATCATCGTTATTACATACGTATTCTTTTTTTTTTTTTTTTTTTTTTTTTTTTTTTTTTTTTTTTTTTTTTACATCGTCAATGCTTAGGTATTAAGGCTCTACTTTTAACTTAGTTAAAGTTTTTTTTTCTTATGGCAACTGTTTGTTACTGCCCGTCGGTTGATTTTCTTGTTGCCGCTCACCCCGTACTTGGATAAGTATTGGCTGTAGTGCCATAGAATTCCCCGGATTTTCATTTCTTGCGACGTTATTTCTGGTTTTTCTTCCTGCAAACATTCTAGATAAGTTTAGTATAAGTGGGGCCCCCCATTTTAAAATCCCGACCGATCCTGCAGCTGCCCCCAACGCTATTTCAGCTGCTAACCATGCGTATTCCTTCCAGTTAAAAAATTCCTCTTTTGCCTGTACTAATTCATGTATACGTTGTACTATGTCTATCAGTTTAGTACCTGTCGTCAACCTATCCTCCGGTCCATGTTCTTGCTTACCAAGCTCCTGTAACCCATCCCTCTCTACTACTATCTTTATTTGTTCCAATATCTCATCTACTCTTACCCCTTTTATTTTCTGCGCTATTTCTTTCAGATTCAAATTTGAGCTCTTAAACTTAATTATCTGGTTCTCGCCCTCCTCCTGACTCGGGTCCAATCTCGTCTCCGATGTTTGGGCTGTGCAATCTTTCGCTAGGTCTATTACTACTGCCTTCATTACTTTAAATGTCTTGTGCTTGGTGTGATCGCATTGTACGTGTATCCTTTCCTCTTCCGTGGTGCTGAACGCATGTTGATTCTTCGCGTGAAGACGTGTCCAATATGTGCCCTTTAATTTTGCTAGTACTATCGGGCACTTTTCCGGATTCTTCACAGTTTCTTCTAGTATCAGCCGTATCTCACAAGGGTGGTCCTCCTCCACTTCCTGTGTCGGCTCCATTCGTGTACACACACTTACCTTTTTCAACTTCTTGCATTGTTCCACTGTCTCCCGCGCTACTGGTGCGAATCTTTTTTCGCTCGTGCTACCCGCAATGTACTCATATGTTGGTTGGAGATGAGCGACGACGTTCGTCATATTTAACTCCTCCTGTTCTACCGGCAACGGTGATATTCTTAGAAGGTCTAGACTCTCTCTTGTTACTAGCGGTATTTCGATATAATAGATAATTTTTCTATCAAGCGCTATCGTTGCTATCTTTGATATTTCTGCTATTTCTTCCCCTGTCGTGTTTCTTTCTCCCGGAAATCTAAGGTCCGGTCTAAATTGTTCTGCTAATATTTCTGCTTCTGCTATTACATCTAGCGCTGCTTCCGGCAGGTGTGACACGCCTCGACTCGCTAAATATATGATATCCGTCGCTGTCTCAAATTTAGCTACGAATTCTTCGTTCAATTTTTCGAATCTTTCTACTATTCCTGATACTCTGTCGTATCCGTCTATAAGTTCCGTGAATATTTTCAATCCTTCTTCTGTTACCTTTCCTGCTTCGTCTTCAAATCTCTTTGTAGCTTGGAGAACCTGCTCGTGATTACCGAACGTTGAAATCTTCATTTGTTCTTTTAAGTACCTTGTAGTGTCAGTCGTGTGCGTCAGGTTTGACTTCACTAGCTCCTGTATTTTCTCCTTATCTGCCTCTGCTATTAGTCCCTGGAGTGTCTGTACCGTTTTGATCTGGTTAACATCGACTTTTTGGCCTACTACTGCCCTGTACGCCGTTTCCATTCTTTGTAAGGCTCCTGGGACTCTTTTAGTAGCCCGTTCTACCTGCTCTTCACATTCATCCCTCTTCCTTATAGTTACCCTACATTTCCATTTCGCTTGTCAGCTTGCTTGTAGAAATGCCTCTGTCTATTGGGCCATTTGATTCCAGTCTACATACCATATTATCTTCCATGTCGACGCGACTGATTGAATTGGACCCAGATTCTCTACTAGTATCCCCGGATTTCTTTCGATTTGCTCTATCTCCCCCGGTTGTCCTCCTACCAGCGTGGTTTCACCCCTAAAACATAAAATAGTTATTCTTTTTCCCGTTCTCACTCCCATTTATTGTAAGCTCCTAGGTCCCTAGGTTACCCTTGATTAAGGAAAGAGAGGACAACTACGAGAGAGAGAGAAAAATTCTACCTTTCTTCTTATTTTATTCTTATTTCTTTATTTTTACTTTGTTTTAACGTTCTGTGTAAATCCAAATGCCCCTGCCATACAATTCCTTACACATATTTTCCTAATAATTATTAAATGCAATCTAGTATTAGGGCTTGACTGGTTACTACGGTAAGTAGCGAGTGTGGCTCCGTCTTTACATTCAGGGTGTATCGTTGCATATAATATTAATGTTATACTTATGTACATCTATATTTGTTACACCATGTATGTGTATGCTATAAACATAAGGTACATAATAGTCTTATTCCTTACTAGGCTACGTTACACGCATTCACTTCTTCGGTTACTTCCCAGTGGAGGCAAGTGTGGATATGAGAGGGAAAGGAAAAAGGGGAAAATTTTATTGCTCTATATTATAAACCTCCGTTTCCCGACTTTGTATGCTACGTTATTCTTATTTCTTTCTTATTTCCCTTTCCTTTAAGTGACTCATCCGAGGTGGGAAGGGATTTGCATAGGTGTATGAATCTGCGTTTGCTTCTCCAACGTCGCTGCCGAGTCAGTGTATTCTACGTCTCCTTACGTGCACGATCTCTGCAGTTAATTTCGACAGTCATGGCCGATTTTAGCCAATTTTTTGATCGACTTCTTGGGTTTGTCCGGTTGCCTTTAGGTGACTCGCGATCCACGCGCTTCGTTGTCGCCAGTGGCGGTGTGTGTGGATTACTGTTGGGGGCTGTTCTCCACGAGAAAGCCGCGTGCGCCGTGCCAGGTTGCCAAAGCGTAAGTATGAAAGTGAAGTTTTTTTTTTTTTTTTTTTTTTTTTTTTCAAGTGTTTCATTTATTGGGTTGTAGGTTACGCGACTGTATGCGTGCCAGGATGTCCCCGCTGTAGGACGGCCCCCTGGGCAAAGCATTGTTGTGCTCAGCGGGCCGACCGCGCTAGTGCCAATATATTGTAGGCAGCATGGTTCGGTAAGTGCTCTTGGCCTTCGACATATTTTTTATTCTTATGGCTTCTTTATTTTTCCTAATGCAATTCTCTTTTTTTTCTATTTAGCTTGGGGTGCGACTGATAGTCGATCCCTATGCCTTCTTCGGTGTCCCGGTTCCTTTACTGTTACCGGGGTGGCCTTCTGGCGCGTTGCCACTGCCAACCTTGCGCTACCCCTATCGAGGAGGGGTAGGTTCCTGCGAGGTGCAATGCCCTTCGGGGTCTCCATTCCTCGTGGTTGTGCGGGAGGAGGAGAAGGCGCCCGTCCCCTATTTTACTGGGAAGGTGTTGTGGCTGCACTGCCCCACCTTGGTAGGGGGGGCTTTCTACTCTCTGGCCGTCGGCTGTAGCTGTCACGGTACCATCCTGGTGCTAGTGGTGGACGTCCTCCTGAAAGGTGCCGCCAACTATCCTCTCGATCACCGGCCGGTTATCCAGGTAATTTTTTTTTTTTTTTTTTTTTTTTTTTTTTTTTTTTTTATTTCTTGTTCCTCATTTCGATTTGTTTATTTATTTTTTTATTTAATTCGTCTTTTCCTTCTTTTTTTTGCTATTAGGTCCAACGTTCTGCCAGCGGATGCCTCGTCCCTTCCACGCTGATCGCTGCTACCACTGATTCTCAGCCCAGCGTCGCCGACTGCCTTCAGTGGTTGCAAACGCTGCAGCTGGGGGAGGGTTCTAACGGGACTTCTCGAAGGAGTGGTTTGGGTCGTGGCCGGCGGCGAAAAAAAGAGGGAATGAGCCACTCGTGTGGTTGTTGTAAGGGCTGTGGCTCCCATTAGTTCAAATGAGGAAAAATAAAAAAAATATAATTTTTCAAATACAGTGTTTTTATTCTTTTATTATTTCCCTTCCATATTCCACACTTGTGATTTTTTTTTGCATCGCGTACACACGCATCCATGTATATATATGTAAATGCACACATATATATATAACGCGCTTTGAGAGAAAACCACACGGGTAACTTTCCCCTTGTCGTTAGAGTTTTGTATTTCCTTTTACATGTGGATTTCCCTATGCGCTCTGAAATGTTAACTTAATTTATATATTAGTACGTATATATACATGCTACTACGTTTGCTCATGCATATGTTCGGGTGCGACTTTCCCTCGCTGAGCTTTATCTAATGCCGTTCAATTTTCGTGTCTTTCGTGTTCTGCGTATGTGTTCTAAGTGTACACTTATGTGTTAATTGTATTAACATTGTTTTAACGCTAGTTAGATAGAGCCACGCGCACTTTTTACCCACCTCTCATACATCGTTCATGTAAAGAGTAACAAAGGAAATAAAAATAGAATATCACTTTATTATACAAGTTATTTATTCATTCCCTCTCATTATTATGATTGTTATTATTATTCTTATATTGCATGTTTCTTTCTTCTCCTTAATTCCTCAGTCTGTGCTAATTTTGAACGTAATATATTTCCCTTCGTTACGTGTCTTCTCCCGTATGCCTGTATTTAATGAATCTTCGCGGCGCGTCCGGGGGCCGCAAAAAAAAAGGAGTTCCCGAGAGAAGTGGTATTTATTTTCACGTCTATTTCTATCCCCTATTCGTCTATAATGCTATTATTCGTAAGTCACTATTGGGGTGGGGAGCAAGTTGCCGCTTGGCCCCTTTCACTTTTCTTCTTCTCCTCTTCTTATCATCTTATCTCTCGGACACGGAGATTTCAATACACAAGCTTTTTTTATTTTGTCCACATGTGAGACCCGTATTTCTTCATTTCTCTGTAACTTCACATTATGGTTCCTGTAATCTATGCCGACTATTTCGTAAGGGCCCTCGTATTGGTCATCAAATTTTCCTTTAGATGGCTCTTTTAGTACATACACCATCTCACCTTCCATAAAAAAATTCGTGTTCAGCGCCCTATCATAATAGTACTTTGATCTGTATTTGTTCTGTGTTTGGGTCATTGCTGCCAATGATCGTAATTGCGCGAGTGTCCCCGTTATTTGCAGCAGTAACTCTGTATATGTTTGACCCACCTCTGGCCTCTTGAAGCTTGACGGGAGTTTTGCCTGCTGACCAAATATAAGCTCGTAGGGTGTGTAGCCTGTACTCTCGTGTTCCAACGTATTGTAAGCAAGCATACACAACGGCAATAGTTCGTCCCATTTTTCGGTCTCGCTAATGTAAGCTTTTAAGTATTCTGTAAGAACGTGGTGCATGCGTTCAATTGCCCCGTTGCTCTGAGGATGAAATGCCGTGCTCCCAAGTTTTTCAATTTTGAATAACCGCGTAAACTCGTCCATCGTTTTGTTCATAAAATACGTTCCTCGGTCTGATAATAATTTTTCTGGCGCTCCAAAGTATGCTAAAAATTTATTCGTTAAGGCTCTTACCGTTTCTTCAGCTGTTGCTCTTTGTACCGGTATTAATACAATAAACTTGGTTAGCCAATCCTGTATTGACAGGATATGTGTATAGCCGTTTGTTGAAGGCTTATTAATTGGTCCGTAATAGTCAATCGAGATTTTTTCAAACGGTCTGCTGGGCGTATCTGTAACGAGCATAGCTTGCTTTGTTTTTACGCGCACTAGTTTCTTAGTCTGACATGATCTGCATCCAAGTATAAATTGCCTTACATCGGCCCTCATGTGCCTCCAATAATAGTCCCTTGCTATCTTATTGTAGGTTTTATTCATTCCTTTATGACCCCCGATTGTTGATTCGTGATACTCCTTAATAACCTTATATCTTTGATTCACTGGTGGTATAACTAAGGTGTTCATGTAAAAGGTCGCTGTGACCATGAGGTTTTTGAAAGTTTCCTCAAATTGTTCCACGAAGTAGATCCATTGGCTCATGTTGAGTATTGCCAAGTCACGTATCACGCCTATAGACTTTATTTTATTTATCATTACTAGTGCCTTAAGTGACGTAATGCATTTCTTGATGTCCGATTTTAGCGCCGTATCTTCAAAATGTGATTTAATATACATTCGCATTACCGCGACCTTTCTCACATTTGCTCTCATGACGTCACCAACCATCTTTTTTTCATTATTTAGGGCTATTGGATCTATGTATCCGCGCTCATATAGGGTGTCTATTGTTTCCGTATCAGGCACACTTTCTGTTACCGTCGCGAGTGCTAGGTTATCTAGATAATGAAATGGGTGATCCTTTGCTCGATGCATTCTTTGGAATGGCTGTATGTCTGTTTCTTTTCCCGGTAGCCACGGTGGTTTTTCATGTGGCAACCGTGTCCTGCATACTCTGTACTTTTTTAGCTGTGGGAGGTTTGATAATACTTTTTTTTGAAGGTCTGCTTCCTCTGGTTCGCTTTCCGACTCCAGTCTGGCCTTGTTTAAACCAGCCCCCTCATCACTCTCATTGTTTAGTAAGTCTGAACTACTTGAAGAGTCTGGGGGTGGTGGTGGATCAGGTGGGGGCGTGTCCCCATCTTCATAAACTTCCTCATCCATGGAGTCACTTTTATTACGCTCTATTTCTTTAACTCCTTCCTCTTTTCCTTTCCATGATTCGCTCACTTCACTTTTCCAATTTATATTGGCGCCCGATTCGTCACTAACCCGCGATTCCCTTTCCACCGGGCTTTGTTCCTCCTCGCTATGCCGGGATGCGGCAACGAGTGGCCTGAAGTGGTTGTTGAGGAGATGCAAGTGTACATATTCCTCATTGGCATTAATCGTGAAACTTTCGAAAATTTCACACTTTTTTCCCCTCTTAGTACCCTGTAGATGTATACAAATATTCTTCCTGAACTCTTGTGCGAAAAACAATATGCAATCATCATTACCATATTCTGTATTGGACTGCAGGATTTTTCCTACCTCCTCCGGGTCAACACATATATTTTTCCACTTTAAACATTGTAGTACATCCTAGAGTTCTCGCGCCGTAAATTGCAAGTCACAGGAAAAAATAAGAGAGTCGAATAAGCAATTACCTGGTATTTCTACCGGAAGTTCTTCGATGAGTTTTAAATTTTTATTCGACTCCATGCAGTTTTGTTCTAAATTCCGTTCGGCTCCATTTCCGCCTCATGTTTTACTTTCAAGCTTATTACCTTCATCGGTATAATCGTCCGTTACCCCTCTTATTCTTTCATTCCCCGATAGATTTTCATTTATCTGTGGTGATTCACACGGGGTATCTTCCTCGCTCAAGAATTTCTCTCTATCCCCTGAGCCCGTTCTCTCCTTCGAGGGCTGTTGAGATATGTTTGTATCATTATCTGTACTTACCGTCGGATCGCTCAGAAGTCGATCGGTGATAGTATCGGATTCCCAAGCGTCTATTCTGATTCCCAGCTTGCCTTTAAAGTCTCGGCGCTTAACATCTAGTCTAACTTTCGCTTGGAAGTTATCTATTGAGTCATTAAGTAACGCTCCGATCTTTTTGTTTACTTTCGTCCCTTTTTCTGGACTTTCTTTCGTCTGTGTACCCCGTCGTGATTCATTTATTTGCTTCTCGCTTACACTCTCACTAGACGGTCTGCTTTGTGCCCCTTCTTTCGGCGTCGGTCGGTCCCCTTCGACCGTATTCGGTATTTTCTGTTGCTGCTTGTTACTCTCTTGGAGCACACTTTGCGCGTGAGCTTGGGCCCATCGGTCATTCTCCTTCTCTCCTTTATTCGCATTTCTGCTTGAGATACCTGCATCCGAACTCATCATCTCTATGGTATCTATAGGGTCAAGCATTCTTTCTCTCTTTCCGATCAACTCTGTAACCAGGCCTTCCTGTGCCTGCTGGTGTCCCCCGTGCTTATCATTATTCGCATTTATAACTATGATCTCTGTACCTACAGTTTCTTCTTCCTCTTTACCTTCCTCATTCGCTAGGCTAGCTGCGGCTAGTTGGAATCCCGAATGTTTTACCAGCTCAGATTTTCCTTTTAAAGCCACCAGTGAGTCACAGTTCGCTATGATAATTTCCTTCGACACAGTTTCTATTTGCGGTGTTACTGAAAAATTTGGCGGGTGCCTATGCAGCGTATCCAATTGTCTTTTGCGATTTTTCCGTTGCACCTTCGGTTGTATTTCTAGTTCTAAATACGGTGTGCTTGTTATTCCCACCCCTTTTTTCAAATTTTCTTCTTTGCATATGTAAGCTACTTTATCCTCCGTCGGACCCTGTGATAGGATTTGTTCTTCGCCATTGTTTAAGGATCCTATTTGAATATTTTTCCCCTTATTCCCTTCTGCGATCTGTACTATCTGTTTACGCGGCCTGCCTCTTTTCCCTTGTTTCTTACGTGGTTCTGCTCCTTTACTCTCTATATTTTCACTCGCCACCGGCCACTCTGATTCTGAATCAGCGTCGCTGTGTTCATTGACCGTCAACTCATCCGAGTTATTCGTCTTGCGAGGCTTTTTCCTTTCTACCTTTTTGTTCGACTCGTCTGAATCAGATATTTCTATCTGCCATTTCTTATCCTTTCTTATTATGTTTCTCTCTCTTCTTGTCTGCATTTTGAATATTCGTGCGGGTGGCGCATTTATGTCACCATGACCATCTCTCTTCTGCTCTTCAGCAAGTTCATATAACTCTCGTCGCGGTAGTTCAGGATTTTTCTCTCCATCCTCTATGATCGGATTTCGGGACAGTGCGTCCGGTGCCTTATTGGCTATTCCCGGTCTATAAACAACGTCAAATTCGTAGCCCCTTAATTCAGCTTTAAGCCTATTAAATCTTATATCTGGCTTCTTTGATGAGTTAAAATGTTTAAGAGGCTCATGATCCGTAACCACTGTAAACTTTCTGCCAAATAGATAGGGTCGAAACTGCTCTTTTGCATATACTATTGCGAGCAATTCTTTATCGTACGTTGGGTATCGAATTTCGCTGCCCTTTAGGCATCTAGAGGCATACTCGCACGGATTGTCTTTTCCTATTTCTCCCTGACTCAATATTGCCCCAATGGCATAGTCAGATGCATCCGTTGTCACCACAAATGGTTTTTCTAGATCGGGTGCTTTAAGTACAGGCTCGCTGCAAAGTGCATCTACGAGCGATTTGAATGCTTGTTCATGCTGCTCTTCCCATTTAAACTCTGTACCTTTTTTCAGAAGCCTCGACAGTGGTTGAGCAATTTTAGCGTATCCTTTAATAAATCTTCTATAATATCCAACAAATCCAAGAAATTGTTTGATTTTCTTTGCATTTGTAGGCTTTGGATATTTTCTTGCAGCCTCGATTTTCTTTGGATCCGTTTTTATTTCACCATTCCCTACAATATGGCCTAACACTTTTGCTTCACGTTTTAAGAATTGGCACTTCTTTGGCTCAATTGTAAGATTTGCCCTTGACAATCGCTCTAACAATCTTATAAAGCGTTTGCGATGTTCTTTAAGATTGGACGCGAACACCATTATATCGTCTAAATATACCTCTACCTCATGGCCCTGCAGCCCTGCCAGTGCAAGCGTTATTGCTCTTAGAAACGTCTTCGGAGAAACCGTGCAACCCATTGGCATTCTTTTGTACTGGTAATGCCCATCCGGTCCCGAAAACGCTGTTTTATGAGCATCGTCTTCATGTATTTCGACTTGAAAAAATCCCTGCTTCAAGTCTACCACTGTAATATAGCGTGCTGTCGCCAGATGTTCCAGTATATCGCTCTGGAAGGAAAGTAGATGACAACTGCCCATTGTTATCTCGTTGAGTTGCCTGAAATCCGTTACTACCCGCCAGCGCTTTTCGCCATCCGGTCCTGCGTTTTTAGGTACGATCCACATGTTTGAGCTGTACGGTGACTCTGAAGGCTCTATTATGCCTTGTTCGAGTAATTTCTTAATTTTAACTTTCATTTGCTCTCTCACAGCTGGCGGATATCTATACCGTTTTGTTACTATCGGTTTATCCGTAGTCGTGTTTATTTTATGTTTTAAAAGATTTGTCGCTTTCAGTTTTTCCCCGTCGAGTCCAAAAACGTACGGGTCAATCTCTATAAGCCCTCGCACATGTTTTTTCTCTTCTTCGTTGCACCCCGATATGTCGACTAACTCCATTATTTTGTCGACTCGCTCTTTCCTGCAACTTAGGACGTCTGTTTTAATGTTTTCCTCAAGTATTTGAGTATTCTCGTTGTCACGGCCGTCCTTATCACAACCCACGTTTCCCACGATATTTTTCTTCGAACATGTGCAGCTGGCGTCGTTTCTTATCTCATCGCCTAGTTTTTCATTCTCTTCAGGGTTTCCAGTTTCTCTAAACGTCCGTACAAAGGCTCTTTCTAATGCTTCTACGTCATCCCCATTGACGTCCGATGAGTCAGCTTTCTTCGTCGTCTCGCACTCTAAAAGATCCACCACTGGGACTGGTACATTTATTATTTCATTTGATATATTTAGACATTCGGCATACACCCTACCATTATTGTTTGTTGCGATAAAATTACCGAACAAAATACCCTCTGTAAGCTTTTGTAGTGGGACCCAGCCCACTTTAATTTTCCTGTGTGACTCTTTTATATACGCATATATAACTTGCCTCGTCTTCGGCACAATTTCGAAACTTTCTGATTCTCGTAGTGGAATTCTCCTTCCATTCAATTTAAGTGTATTGTCTTCGGCATTTATCTGACCGTTATACAACTTAAAAATATCCCATCCTATGATTCCTTCTACCTCTATGGGAAAGTCATGGGGGACTACGTGTAGGGTACACATAAAGCTTTCTAGGAGTAATCTTATAGATCCCAAAGTTTGGCGAGCTCCGTGCGTTACGCCTTGTATTTTTAATTTTTCCCTACTATTTACCGCTACTCCAATATCGAGACAATTCTCTTTAATTATTGAAATTTTCGCGCCCGTATCGGCATAAAATGTCGAACCTTCGTTTATATAAGGGCTTTTTAGAATTACTGTGGGTGGTGTGTATCCTATTTTCGATAAATTTATTTTCACTGTGCGAGATAGCTGCTGCTCATCTTTTCCCTCAGCTTTAGAATTTTCACGCGTCGTGGCATAAGTCTCCGATACCTAATGCTTGTCATTATCCATACCCTCCTCTAACACTCCTAACTTCCTCTCATAAATTTCTTCATTTATTGCTTTGTCATGCCCGACGATTGGGGATCGCATCGAACATCCTGCGAGTTTAAATGCCCGGTTTTCGAGCTGTTTACCCTCGCACTTTGACTATTAAGATTATCTCTCCTATAATCATCCCTGCGATTATCCTGATTGGAGTATTGGTTATTTCGCCTGTCCCGATAATCGTCCTTCCTGTGGTCATATCTATTATAATTATGACCTACTTTTCTGTCATTGTAACTATTTCCACCATAATTATTACAGTTATTATTATTGTTATAATAATTATTATTATCGTAGTTATATTTTCTTCCCTGGTAGCGATTCCCTTGGTTGTAAGGCCTTTTACGATTATTCCCTTGTTGTCTATCAAAAATCCTATCGTTTCCATACCGACGGTGATAATCATTATACGCTACCTTCCTATCATACCATCCTTCTTCTTCTATTGTTTCTTTTTTTGGTTCTTCGTCAACGTTAGGATTTTTTATTATTCCTTTTTTTGCATCTTGCCACAATTTTTTACATCCACTAGTAGAATGGGCGCCGTGCTCTCGACAATACGAACAGTATTTTACATCAGCCACACCGTCCCACTCGTCCGTATCTGACTTCCCCACGGGTGCGTCGCTACCGATAAGGCCCACCATGGCGTCATACCGTTTCTCGGCGTTATTTGCTCTCAATCTGCTCTTTTGCACTATCATTGAGCGGCGGAGGCTTAATTCATTATCTACAGTAATGGCAGCTTCAATAGCCTCCTCTAGCGTTTTTGGTTGGAACCCTGCGACGTTCCAGCTATACGGTGCCTTTAATCCGTACAGAAACTGCCTTACTGCTTCACTGTCTGATCTCTTTTTCAACGCGTCTTTCTCGGCCCGCGTCGAGTATGGGTTCGCCTCATGTGCCATCATGATTCCATTGTGTAGTCGCTGGACTCGCCCGTAATATTCCATAATTAATTCGTTATTCCATTGCGTGACAGTTTTAAGCTCCGCTGCAAGTGTCTCTATTCCTCCTATTTTATTGAATCTTCGTGATAGAGCTGACAGAAGCTCGTCAATCGAATTAAATAACGATAATTGCGTGCAGAATTGATCATCCGCTATGCCTCGCAATTTATTTCCCAAAAGTCCTATAAAATATTTTTCATACTGGGCAGGTATTGTTCCCTTTATCATCCTTACCATTTGCTCAAATAAAAGGAACTGCACAGGGTCTCCATTATACAGTGGTATACCATTTACTGCGTTGTTTAGGTAGCCTAATATATTAAGATTCGAGCCTAAGGCTAACGGTACCCCTGTTTGTTGCCTATTACTGGGAAAAAATTGCATGGTTTGATACTAAGGGTTATCGCGTATGTTACTTTGTGTCCTTTGAAAAGATTCTGCCTGATTATTTATCGGCAGCTCGGTTGGTCGGTCACACACAGGGAAAAGGTATTCTGTATTTGTATACACGTCATTATGATTTTCTTCGTATCCAAACCTCAGCCTATCTGTCCTATTGTTTGATGTATAGTAGTTATAATTTTTGTCATTTGAATGCAGAGGTCGCCAATCGCAGAATGGTATAAAAGGTTGTTCACTGTTTGTATTTTCTTGTTCTTGCCGTTTAGTATACTTTTCCTGCCAACTCGTTTTGCCTAGCCCTTCCACGCCTAATTGATCACGTTTCCTGTCTACCCCTATGTTCTCCTTAATCGCATTCTCTTTTAATTCTGATTTTTCTGGTGCCATTTCCAACATCTCTATTTCTGCTGTTTCGTTCGTTGGCTCTGCTAATTTTGTATTAGGATTTTTCTTAAATGAAATTTTTGGTTTTATATTTTTAAATATCTTTAACATAAGAACTTGATTTTTCTTATCCATCTTCTCATAGAGTGCATACGATTCGGGGTCGTGTTCAAGCATAACCGTTATTGTATCTGAATCTTCCTGTGTCATGTAAAAAGTTTCGTTTAAACCATTCCTACCGTTATCAATCTCCTCCCCGTAGTCGGACATCATTATTGCCTTCCCCCTTTTTTTTTATATTAGAGTGATGTGAGCTTAATTATGTTAGTTGCTTTCAGTCCACGCACGAAGAAATAATAGAAAAAAAAGGATCCTTATTTTATTTCCGATTCTGTATTTCTATTTTACTGGCTTCTAAAAAGAGCGGAACTAGCCGTATTCGGGTTAAGTATTATTTTATATTGTACGTCGTTTCCTTAGCTAAAAACCCGAGGGACAATAAGTATATATATTTGGGATGATAAATAGAATTATTACTTACTCTGAAAGAAGGCACAAGACGGTGAACGCCAATATACTCCAAGTCATCCTCTTTACGATAGTTCCTTTTAAAACTGGATGTTGACCCTAGTCCTTCCTTACTCGATAGTAGCTGCAGGTGACTGCCTTGAATTTTCTGCGCCTGTTGTTGCACTGCACTGTGTGTGCTTCCCGATTGTTGCCCGAAAATTCCGAAATATCACGTGTAAAAAAAAATTTTATTTCGCGACAAAACCTACCCCACACCTAGCACCAAAACTGTTACGTAGGATTCTAAAGGTTCGGGGTGCTTAATAACAACGCGGCAGTTAAACTCAATCAATCACTTTATTGCTATATTCCTTGAGGGAAGGCGCTTTGCGGTCCCGGGTGACTTATCGCGACTCACCTCCTTCTAGTCCCGACGTTCAAGAGCCCTGTGGCCACTGCTGCGGGCCTTTTTATGCTCTCTCTCCCCCACTTGTGCTCCTTCCTAATACTTATAGCTGAAGCCTACCCCACGTAGTATGCTCCATACTGTACGTGACAACGCGCCTTATTATATTTAATCTACATAACCATATTTATGCTAATTAATTTTTTTTTTTTTTTCTTCAGATGTATTATTTAGAAAACAAATACATAATTTATCATGAATTAAATGTAGTATCAGTGAATGCATATGAAAATGGAATATTATAGTTACGAACCATAAGATAAGTACAAGAAACAGGGTTACTATAGCCGGCAGCACTCGTAGCAGAGTGGATGAGGTACAGGATTCATATGCAGGTGGTCGAGGGTTCAAATCTCTTCAATGGAAAATGTTTTTTTTTTTTTTTTTTTTTTTTTTTTTTTCAGAATTGTAAAAGAAAAAAATTCAAACTCAGAGAAAAATTACTTTGGGAAAATAAAATTAAAATTTGTTAAAAAATTAATTGCTTGGGAGTGTGATGGGGTATGGTGGGTAAAGGTGTGCAGAAGAGTAACACTGCACGGTTGACAGATATACATATATAGTGAGGAGAGGGGAAGTGTGTAGAGAACAGTTGGTGAGGGGGACGGGGTAAGGGGGGAAACTGGAGCGGAGAGATTTATGATTAAAAAAAAAAAATCTGTCGGTTTTAAAATTCCAGCTCTCCGAGTAACGCGACATAAAGAACTTCGTTCTAAGAATGAGTTTTTTTAAAATAAGCTTAGAAAATAAAACATGTACGTTAAAGTTGCTAAAGAACGAAGAGTTTAAAATTTTTTTCCCAACATTTAATTTCTAATTTTTGACGACGCTTAAAAATTCTTCAAGATAATGCTTGTAAAAGTTGGCATTAGTACGAAATCAGTAATGCTCTTGAGCCCTTTCACCGTTGACCTTTATAAAATGAACAATTAAAGAAATATTTATCTCACATATACTTATAAGTTATCTAATTCTCTACATAATCCTTTTTTTTTATCTTTCTAGTCCAAAATTCATCCGAGAAACATTAAAAACCAAACACATTTTTTTTAAATTTTGGATCAGAGAAATGCGTGAACTATATGTATATATACTGACCGCGCGGTGGCTCGGTCGGCTAGGTCGTGGATTGGCACGCGGTAGACCATGGTTCGATTCCCGGCCAGTGCAACTTTTTGGGCAAGTACCTCTGTGTCTTTCACATGTGCTTTTTCACCACGCAATGCTCCTCGAGGAGGGTTTAGGCGACCTCCTCGCAGCATAATTGCCTAATTTCCCCCTACCCCCTCCTAGTAATGGAAGGCCTCCCATCCCTCTTCCCTTCCTTCTCCAAAGTGCTAAGTGCCCATAGTAGTGCCCTTATTAAAAGGAGCCGGACGTAGAGCACTATAATATATATAAAAAAAAAAAATGTATATATACTGAAAATATAATAGTGTTCTCATCATTGGCACCTGGTAAAGGGGTTGTGTGTGGGTGGGTGTGTTTGTGGGTGTATGTGTGTGTGTGATGTATATGTATGTGGTGTCTCTCCCCTCTTAAACTCAACACAGGGTAAGACAAAAATCTACCAGCCAAACTCTATAGCTTGGATATAGCAGTTTCAGTATAGTAGGGCTTAGTTCTCACATAAAAAGGGACGTATCATGCTACATTTAAGCCTATTTATGTATACATGTATTTATATAATATATAAACTGTATATACCCGTTTCCCTGTGTTTTTCGATCGATCTGTACGGGAGCAAGTCAAAGCCATATTGTGTCCTTTTGTGATCGAAGAAGCACGAGTTTTGTGGTATTTTGAAACATTTTTCATTTGTATATACTGTTTTCAATTATAATCTATGAGTAAGTTCCATAATTGTTTTTTAAATTTAAAACCAGACTGTTAACAGCAACTTGAATATATTTAACTACGTTTACGTATATTTTTAGAATTCATATAGTATGTGATATTTTTTTCGGAGCACAGTTTTACCACTCTAGGTTGGTTATTATGTTACAGATCAAACGATTAAGTAAACTTTAATACGAGCAATCAAAGCAGAAGGTAGACTATTCAATCGAGGAGCGTCTGATATCGTTCTTTCCAAGTGGATAAAAAGTATACTAGATACAAAAGGTATCATCGAAGATTTGAAACAATTTTGTGATTTATAATTTAACAAGAGTAATCAGCATGTAGAATCAATTGATACTAGCATAAAGACAGATACAAGAGATTCAGTAGTTCAACGATAAGTTATAACGGAACATAATCTAGTTGAAAATATTATTAATTTGCAAAACATTTTTGCTGAAATAATTGTAATAGATAAAATTAATTGTGTCATTAAAGCTACAACGAAGAGTAAGGCTGTCAAATCATGATCGCTTGTTCCCACAGTCGATGCTTTTAATGAGCATACCAAACGATGTTATCTGCACATTTAATGTTGTCTTGAAAATAAAACCATACGACAAACTGAGTGGGGGTAGATGAAAATTAAAGGATCCTTCAAATCTATGGCAATGAAGAAGAATCTTGCACCATAAGAACTTTTGAAAATGATATTCTTCAACTAAATGTACATAATTCTAATATGATAATGTTTTAAAACAAGAAATAAAAAGATTTAAGCGATGGTTCTTTTTCAATTTTGTGTCAAAACAGCAGTTTTAAAAAGGTGTTAGAAATAAAATAGGGACTTGTTGAATGTTTTTTTTGAAAGATTTCTTAGATTGTACCAACTTTTTCCCATAATCTACTGTACTACTGGATATAAGGAGCCAAATTATTCCTATCTCGACCGTGTATTTTAAAAAAATTGTTATGTTGAAAAAAGAAAAAACGTTTTTTCGTGAATTCACTGCTATAATTTTTAGAGCTTTATTATGCTCGTTAGCTTATTTATAATTCTTATAAGTATGCCTTTGATGGCGTTAGTTAAACCATGCAATAAATAATAACGTTTTCTACTACACATAAACAATTTTTAATCCAAAATATAATGCGATATAAGGAAGTATCTTATAAAGTTTTAATAATTTGTATACACACGTTTTTTTCACTACATGTTTTATACATGTGGCGTCAGGCCCCAGCCTAAGCACCAAGCAGGTTTTGCGCTGCAAGCAGCAGCTCATCCCGTAAGGAGAAAAGTAATGTGCGCAAAAGTGTGCCACCTCCCTGTGACGCCGTCAATGCAGCGCCCACCTTTAAGTAGCGGGCGCTACCCGACTCTCTCGTTCACTCTCGCTTCGACCAGCGAAGACGACGGTACGAGCTTCGTCCCGATCAGTGACAAAAGTACTCAATACTTTATCCAATTGCTTTAATCAATAAAAGTATATTTTGGTACGCGTTGTTTTCTCTTTCCACGACCTGGTACTCTACCTCCGTCATCCTCGAGCTCCGGGGAGAGGCTCACTCGTGAAATCCCCAAATACATACCTATCAAACTTAACGTATGTGGGCTTGCAGTAGAATATTTTTAAATCACTATGTCCTAAGATGAAGTAAAAACAACAAACAGAAATTTTGCGTTATCTATTTTTATTGTCACGTTAAATAAGTAATAACCATTTCAAAGAAAGTATAAGAATTTTTGAATGTATCTTAAATTATGAAAAATACCTTCACAAAAGTAAAAGGTTCGGTAAGTTTGACATCTTACAATTAGTTACGTTAACTATTTATTCTTACTTGCAAAAATCATAAAAAAGGTTTGTTGTGATTATGACTTTAATTAAAAAAAAAAATTCAATAATATTTCTTCATTTAATTGTGCATCTTTTCTTTCTGCACTTAAGTCGAAAATGATTGTGAAAAGGCTATTTTCATTGTGAGCTAAGCCCAGACCACATTGAAAACAAATTTTGGCAAAAGGATAAATGAGATATTTAAAAGTTTATATAAGAACTGACATTTATTAATCATCAACTGGTATGTACATTTGCTGACTTAGTGATGCGTTCAGCTCAGCAGCGGTGCTTGCTTGGACTGACTGTGCTATGCACAGCACGGTATATGTATAAACTTCTATGTGAATGTTTAAGCAAATTTAGCTCAAGTTATATTAGATTAGATAAAAGTACATTTAGTCCCTGCAGATAATGAACTCTAAATAGATCATAAAGGATACATCTTCCTTGAAGTATGACTGTATAAATGTATAAATGTAACACAGTCTCTAGAGTATTGTTTTAATCCAAGTGACAAAATGTATAAAAGATAAGCAAGTTAATCCGTATAAGTAACAGTCATTTTGAATATCCTTGTAATTTTGCATTTCAATTAGAAGAACAATTAATCTTATGTCATATTTATTCGCATAACCTTACATCAAACTGAACATACTACCCGCTTGTTATAGTCGAGCGAGGTGAAATCAGAATACCTAGTATATGAGTCACAATAATATACTTGCTTGTTATAGAATTGTACAACACAAACACTTATTTTTGCGATGATGGAACAACTGTTTTCACATGCAATGGACCAGAGAGCATCTAGTCAAAAATTATGCACTGGGCCATAAGCGTCCCTGGAATACCGATGCGTAAGCCTACTTGATATATCCGAGGAAATATGTCAGCACCCAGTAGTATTTCGATTTCTGACGGGCTCTTCCAAAAGTCATCAGAAAAATTTAGATCTTGCAAATATTTCCAACAGCTTGTGAAGAGCTTTGCAAGAGAATTAGTGCATCAATATGAAACGTAGCATTCTCGCTGCTTATAGATGTAACGATAAGTCAAGCTTGTTCGTGCATTCGAAGACCCTTGGCGCCGTGGCGCCACTGACACCAGTGATTTCGCTGTTGGTTGCTTGGTATGGCATTTCAAGTCTTTAAAACAAGCTTTTTGCAACAAAAGATTGCCGTGAGCAGTCATCAAGCATAGCACGTGCTACGTGTGAACGTTCATCAAGACCTTCCGTTCTTACCAGAGCAGTAGGTAAAAGTGTAGTATTACTTGAAGATGCACTACAGTGGCAGGATAAACGATCACCTTTAGCTAGGGCTGCAGGCCAAGCTAAAGTTGCGAGGTAAATTGCAGTTGACAGATTTCCGTGTAGCATTAAATGACGTTTGCCATTGCAAGTTTAGCAACGCTTGAGCGATTTGCAGTTACTGAGCTTGTGCACCCTGAGGCAATTGTAGCAGAGGCCCTTTGCTTCAACAACATGTTTATGCTCTTGTGGTCCTTTACCATTAAATTCGATGCAGCATGTCATAAAGTATTAGCCCTGGTAAAAACGGCACTCTTTCGTCATCATAGTATGCGCGAAGGTCGAGCTGCTAGCTCCCATGTCCTTCTTGTGGTTATGCTCACCTGTTAAAGATGTGACAATCTCGAGCATCAAGATACGTTGCTCAATGAAGAGCTGAAGCGTAACAAATGTTCTTGGCTCGATGGTGTTGCAAAGCAAAGATTCTCACTCTCTGACAGCTCAAACATCGAGCTTTCGGATAGTGAGAGCGACCACTAAGTTATCCCATTAAGCTGTGGGTCGATTAAGTTGCTTGATCGTGGCTAAAGCATTCTCAGTGCCACTAAGCAATGCCTTAAGCTCGTGTGCTGATTCTGAAGTTACAGCTGGCACTGAGAAAAGATAACGAGTTATTGTGGCAACCAAGCATCTCATATTAGTGTAATGATCCTTAAGCATCCTCCATGCGACCTCGAAATAGGCGTTGATTACTTGCACAGTTCGCAGCATCTCGGTAGCCTGACCCTGTACGTGAGTTTTTAGCTGTAGCAATTTTTTAACATTGCTTATGTGAGGCTTGCGTAACACAATGACCAAAAAGAAGTCATTAACTTCAAGCCAGTTGCAAAAGTTTCTCGAAAATATAGGTACAAGTACTGCAGGAAAACTTCTTGGAACTACAGGAACATCAGTTAGAGAAAATTGTGGTAGTGGCTCTGGAGGTAGCTTTTGTACCTCTTTACACATACCTCAAGCTGATTTCAAGTAACCTTCTTCTGTAAGGCCATAGAAATCTGACTTAAAGTACTCAAGCTCCACTGTATCTCCCATGCACAGTGCCACAATACGGAAGTGAGTCTGCAGGAACTTATTCTAGTTAACGCGTAAGTGTTTGAGGCTACATATTCTATAGCTTTTCACATAATGTTGTTCTGTCCAAGCTTAAGTAGACTCTCGTACACTTGAGAAACTCTACTGAACAAATCTGGCTGGCAAATACCCAATTAATCTAGCGTTATCGACATGCCTAAGCTCTGTGCAGCTGTGTGTGCGAGAATATAAGGTGACAGACCCGCCCACCTACACTGAAAAACTTGTACAGCCGTATTGTCAGTACAACGCTGCTAAAACGGCAGTGTTGGCTACAGTGGTCACAGTATTTTGCCATCCAGTGGCTATCGCAGGAGATTCCTGCAAGTGTGGCAGTACATACACAGCTAATCCGTTAATTCGATACCACCGCTAAAGCCGCTGTACTTACTCCCGCGCTTATATAGCTATATATTTTATAAAAAACAAAATTGTTGATACTTTTGCATAAAATGTGTGGAAGAAATAAATATGTTTTAACATCGTGGTAAGGCTCTTCAATTTTTATTCAATACTTTAGCCCTATAGAAACAATATTCTATTTTTTTTTATGTTTTACATGGATTTAATTTTTACAATTCTTATACAATTAGATATTTACCACTCATCTATTTATTTTTATTTCATTTAGTAATCCTTTTGAAAATGTAATAAGAAATAACAGACAAAACTGTATCGCATGCATGGTTGTACACTTACGCTAATACAAATATGCTCTAGTGTATATATATAGCCTTGAATAAAACGTGCAGAACGTAATATGTACATACACTGCATGTGGCGTGGAAGTAAGTACAGCGGCTTCGGCGGTAGTATCGAACTAACAGAATAGGTGTGTACGTACTGCCACAACTGCAGGACTCTCTTGCGATAGCCGCAGGATGGTGTCATACAGTCACTGTCGCCAACAGTGCCGAAACGGTAGTGTAGTACTGATGATACGGCTGTACAAGTTTTTCAGTGTAGCCGAATCCTAGACTTGAACAACCTGCTTGTACTCACAGCCAAAAAACACTCAACAAACTTAAAACTCTTAACCTTCATTGACACTTACACGCACAGCACTGAGTCTAGCAATGCAGAAACTCTCATGCCACTCATTTCAAAACTACATCGACTTTTTTGTTCCAAAGAACAACGTGCTCTGCTATCAAAAATGTTCGTAAACGGCTGTTTTCGATGAAAGCTGAGCCCAGACCATATCGAAAGCAGATTTTGGCAAAAGGGTGGACGAGATACTTGAAAAATCATATTGAAAGTGGCATTTATTTATAATAAATTGGTATGTACATTTGCTGACTGAGTAAAGTGTTCAGCATAACAGCGGCACTGGCTTGGACTGACTGTGCTACGCACAGCATGGTATATGTATAAACTTCTATGCGAATGTTCGAGAAGATTTAGCTTAAGTAATATAAGGTTTGATAAGAATACATTAAGTCTTTGCATATAACAACCTTTGAAAAGATTATAAAGGATAAATCTTCTTCAAAGTGTACATGTAAGAATGTATAAATGTAACACAGTCTCTAAGGTATGATTTCAATCCAAGTGACGAAATGTATGAAAAATAAGCAAGTGAATTCAAATATGTAACAGTCATTTTGAATATCCTAGTAATTTTGCATGGCAATTAAAAGAACAATAAATCTTACATCACATATAGAAGCATAACCTTACATTAAACTAAACACATATCGTTTTTCAATAAAATTGTAACTACACTTAATAATAAATATGTATAATAACATAAAATACATTATCAAATTAATTGCAGAATGCTTACACATTAAGAATATAAAACCACAATGTTTTTTTTCAATTTTATACCACAACTTTTCGTATTAACTGTTACTATTTAACAAGAAAAAAACAAGAAAAAGTTTTAAATTATACAACTTCTGACAAACAAAGTCATAAAATTCACTTTAAAATCTCAAGTTCTATATTTTCTTCGTGGGATTTAACGTACAAAAACTTTTGAAAAAAATTTTAACGTCTTCAACATAGTGATCCTACCCGGGGTATTACTGTATTTTTTTGAGTAATTAGTTTTGCAAAGAATAGTGGTTGATACAAATGCAAAAAGTTGCTCTTACATTATTTGGTCAGTAAGGTAAAATCGATCTAATAAGTGTAAATTATTATTTAGAAAACTTTAATATAATTTTCATGGTCCCTATTTTATAAATATTTTACAAACTTTAACACAGCTTATGAACTATAAACATTCCAAGTGTGAAAAAATGTTTAACGTAGCTGCTCACTAAATTGTGCCAATGATATAAAGTACTTTTAGTATGGTTTAATTACTGCCAATAAATCATAATGTATAGTTAATCGAAAAATATGGAGTATTGTCATATACACTAATGACACAAATTTTTAGGCCTTATCTTCTGATAAATAAGCAGTAACAAGGTTTGTATATAATTTACTATTCAACACACTCGTTTAAAAATCTTAAATGTTCTTTTCTAATGTTCTGTTTTCTAATAAGATCCTGGAAACCATGTGAATCCAAAAGTACGTGATTCTGTCCCAGCAGTTGCCCTTAAAGGCCCCAGTGCACCAAATACTGTAGGTAAATAACGTGTTGGTACTGTAGGTTTAAGTAGCTGTTAAGTATAAGGTTTTGTAGCTAAAGAATTCCTTGGTGGCCTACAGGTATAGGAGATGCGGTATAATTTATATCATGAGGCGAACATCAACGACGTCAACGACTGAGCAATTTATCTTTCTCCTATGGTAAATCGACTTATCCAGCTACAGAAAAGTAGTTAGCAACAGTAACTTTTTTAAATAAGTAATTGTTTACCCTACATGAGAATGTCTTTGCTTATATTGTACAGCTTCAAGGTAAAATGCACAAGAGTTGGCGATTGTGAGGCAAAGTTAAGGAAATCTTCAATACGTGTTCAGCCAGTGATGCACTGCAGTTCTCAAAGAGACATATCCATCGTATCGTGTCCACGTGAGGACGAACTGGTGCAAAATCACCTATCTACCTGGCCGCTACCATAGGGTACTTTACTGATAAGATCCTCTCCCTGTAATTGATAGCTTGCCATTAAAAAACGACGAAGAGCTGACAAAGCTAATTCCCAGGGTGTCCCTGCTATGGCCTTTTACTATGACATACTATGCCTTTTATTAAGCCAGTACTTAAGTCGAAGACAAAAAAGAGCTCGTAATTAATTTCAAATTTTTATAACAACAAGAAAACCAGCTAGTGGATTAAGACGTGTAATAACGACGCAGTTTTATATTTATTTTCTGTTACTACTTGCTAGAAGTAAGTGACCTCATAAATGCATTTGCTATGTGCTCAACAGAGGAGAAAAACGAGTTAGTTCATTTATTAACTATGAATTTTTACTTTTTAGGACATGTATACCTACTAATTATTATTATTGATATTACTATTATTGTTAATTTTATTATTATTTTTAATAATAAACAAATAAATTTGATTTTTTTATTGGCAACAAGTCAAAAGAAACAGTTTCATGCAGTATCATAACCTTACTACATGCATAAACACCCGTATGGTAGCACAAAAACAAAGGGGTCAAAGTATTTTTTCTTTAATTCTAAAAGAGTTGATTTTTTAGTTATTTTGTATTTTCTTCAAATTAAATTTAATCTCTCTGATTTGGTGTAACCGTGTAGATGGTAACATCTTATAAGGTTATGACACTGCATAAAATTATCTCTCTTAATTTTTTTGCCGTTAAAAAAAAAGTAAATTTGATTGTTACTTGTACTACCACTTGGAATATCACTTAGAACTATGAATGGCTTTTCCAAACCTAAGCCTCAAACGTAATTCCAAGTGACATTCCAAATATATTTACAAGTATGTTAACAGGTGGATTAACAAATGTTGTTACAAGATACTTATTAAAATGAAGTATACCAGTGTTCAAACCGTTGCATTTGTATACCTGGTAATTCACTCTTATTGATCATGATGTCTGGCTGAGAGAAACTTGTAGACAAAATCAAGGAAATTCCCAATACTTGCTCAGCCAGAACTGTACTGCAGTACTAAGTGGGGCATATCTATCGTATTTCGTACATGTGGGTAAGAGTTGGTGTGATTGAATTTAAGATGCCGATGGATCTATTGATGTTTAATTGTAGATATCTTATGGTACTTTATACAGTTATGCTTTACTTCTTATTTTATATGCACTTTTATCAATTGTTTTTAAAATAAGTTAAATAACTCTAATTTTTTTTTTGATGATTTGTTTATTGACGTGTTTATAAACTCTTAACATAAAATAGTACCTTAAGTATAAATAGTGTTAGGCGTTAGACATTGCACGCGTGTATACATAAATCGCGATATTTAATTTTCTTTCAATAATCCTTGAGCGATGGTAATTGAAACGCATCTTTGGGAAATTAAATGAAATGTAACAATCTATGAGTGGTTTGCTCACTTGCTAAGTAAATATAAAACATGCAAGGGCGTTACTGAATGTCATTTAGAACAGAGAATAAGTATGATAATCTTAAGTCATAATTACTACTTTTAGAATTTTTACTTTTAATGGATGTATACATCATTTGCCTTAATAAGTTGGTTTATTTAATGAGTCATCGAATTAAAAAGGGTTTCAAAATAATTTGGCTTATCCTAAAGGTCTTGCCAGGCTTTGACAATTAGGTCACTTAACTCTTCCTGATTTTAAGCAATCTGTGGTTGAGTGAGTGTTGAAAATTCCCTTGACTTTGCCTTGCAATCGCTAATTCTTATGTATATCACCCTGGAGCTGGACAACATAAGCAAAGACAGTTTTATGTAGGGTCAAAAACTACTTATTTAACAAAAGTTATTTTTGTTTACTAACTTTTTAGGACTGGACAATTCAACTTACAATAAAAGAAGGATAAACTGATCAGTCGTTGACGTCATCATAGCTTACTCAATGGCATATACTATGCTGCATCTACTATACCTGTATGCCACCAACGAATCCTTTACATGCAAGACCTTATACTAAACAGCAACTTGACCGACAGTACTGTTATACTCCACGCATTATAAGAATTTCTTTTTCATGTGAGAGTTACCACTAGTATGATTATTTGACCACCTTTGGATCTTAGGCGATACAGGGATCTGGTGAGAGCTTTAATGCATCAAAAATAATACTTTACACCTGATTGATAATAAAAAAAAATAGTGGGCAGTCATAGGACTGCCGACAGAAGTAAAAACTTAAAAATACGAATTATATTTTTACTTAAGTTCTGAAATGAATTAGTAGCTATCCAAATTACTTACTGTTTTTCAAATAAGTAATCTAAAATTATGGCAGTTATATCATAATATAGGTCGTGATAATACGTGTAATAACATGCAAATTTCTTTAGTATACATATTTTAAATAATTAATTATAAAGTTTATTACATGATTATACAAGTACTCTTTAAGCTGAAAATTCTGAAAATCATTTGATTTGTCATAAAAATATTCGTTATAAATTTTACCACAACAGATACTGAGACGTGAAAAAAAAATTCATTAAAGAACTTAAACTATTAACGTCTGATGTAAGGCTTATTATCATTTCTTAATAAATTCATTTAGAGTCCTTGACATGCAATTTGTAAATAGTTAAATTGATTTTTCAGCAGTAACCCTAAATACTTACTTAAAAGAAAATATTATTTCAATTTTTTTTATAAACAATTGACTTTTCTTGAAAGGCTATTAAATAATTTGTAGAATAAATGTTAATCACTACTTATAAATTTGTTTAAGAAAAAGAGTAAGGTAATTAAATTTGCAATTAAGTATTAAGTTATATCTTTGTCAGTTAAAATAATTATATTCTTATGTAAGATATTGTAAAGCATAATTTAATTAGTAACTAAGAGTGACGACGTGATGACAGTAAATTGCAAATATATATGTGTGTCTGTATGTTTACTGTAATACAGCTTATAGTGACTCACTTATCACGTACATACACCAGAAATCGCCGCGCACATGTGCAACTATAAGCAGTTAATCTTGCATGAGTAATTGATACTATTAAATACACACTATACACTTATACAATAATACTGTAGTAATATCCATTGCTTACAGTTTACAGTATACAAATTGACACATGACAGAAAGTTATAAAAGGAAATCCATTTGTAGCTTAGATTAACACGTTAAAAGAAAAAAGAAAAAAAAAATTTCAAGGCACACACTTCAATCAATTTTTTTTTTCATTTTATATACCCTTAGATATTTAAAAAAATTGTATGATATCAAAATCCACTAACGACTTAAACTATTGGTTTTCTAAAGCAAAGAAAGCCAGACTAAGCAGAAAAATGTTGGAAACTGATTAAATCGTACTAGATTTAAAAAAAATCTTATTTTCCTGCATTCTGTAGACATTTAGAAACATTAATTACCCCTAGTAGAAATGGTTGAGGTATAATGTAATCCTCCCAAGCATCTCCACGGATTACAGTACTAAAAATTGGTGTAAAAATGTATTGTTTTACCTGAGAAATCCTCTCTCGGGGGTTTTTAAGGTCACTAATCACGAATCAGAGGTGTATTTGCAAGCAAGGGTAGTTTTAACCCCCCGAAATCACCCCTGGTTACAGTAAATCATTAAAAAGTCCATAAGTTAGCCTTAAAAATCGTTTCTCATGGGGTTTTCAAGGTCGTTTATCACGATTCCAAGGTCGACTTGTGCGTAGGAGTAGTTTCAACTCTTAAAATAATCCTCTTTTTCAGATAATCACTTAGAGATTTATAATTTGGCCTTCGAAATGGTTTCTCATGGATTTTCGAGGTTGCTGATCACAAAGTCGAAGTACATTTGTGTGCAGGGGTGGTTTTAATGCTGTTCGACTCTTCTATTAAATAATATACAAGTTTTTTTTATGGCTCCTGGAAAGAGAATTTTCGAGGTGAAATAGTAAAACTTTGAAGATTCTCTAGAAATGGGGGTGATTTTAACGGTCAAAACTACCCCTCCGTACATATGGACCTTGGAATTGCAATAAGCAACCTTGAAAAGCCCTTACAGAACGATTTCTGAGTCAAAATTATGGATTTTTTAATGATTTACTGTAACTGGGGGTAATTTTGGGGGGTTTGAACTAGCCCTGCTTTCAAAGAGACCTCTGATTCGTAATTAGTAATCTTAAGAATTTCTAAGAGAGGACTTCTAAGGTAAAACAATACATTTTCACACCAGTTTTTGGTACTGTAATTTATGAGGATGCTTTAAAGGGGTAAATATACCCTAAATTACTTATGTTAGGAGTAATTATTGCTTACAAACGTCCATACAATGCGGAAAAATAAGACTTTTTTAAACTTCGTCCGATTGAAACAGTTTCCGACATTTTTCAGTGTATTCCGGCTCTTTTACCTTTAAAAATCAATATTTAAAATCTTCAGTGGGGTGGAAAACAGTGTCACAAGCCCTTAAAAGCTTGCACCAAATTTTTTCGTTATTTCTAAAGGTGTGTAGAATTATAACAAAGTTGTTTCAAGTGTGTGCCTCGGAACAAATTTTTCTTTTTTTTCAAACGTGTAAATCGAATTAAGAAATAAATTTCCTCATATACTAAAATAGTAGGGAATTACACATAGTTAAAAATTACCTTGGTAGTTCGGTACCTGGGTACCTGTCTTGATAGTTACGTACACCATTAACCCACACATTTGCGGTGTGATTTTAAATTCAAATGCGCACTATGTGCACTGCGCAGTGGCTGCCGTTAGACAAGTAGGAAGTACTGAGGCCATGTGCATACCCGTACTACCACACCTTGCCACATTCCACCACGCCATGAAGCTACTCTCCTTTCTTCGCTACCACCAGTCGATACAGAGCGGGCTCCCCCTCTTCTCCCGCCCCCCTCGCACACAGTTCATTCTCTCGAGCTCATACACGACCCTCTGCAGTGATTGCATTGCTTTCAAATGAGAGTGATCTGATGCAAAACCAAGAGTTTTTCCCCATCCAAAATCGTCCAACGTGCCTAAAGAAGTTTTCCCTTTGAAAATCTGTAAGTAAAGTACTAAATATTTTAAAATCCTACAAGTCCAGTTTTTTTCTTAACTTCAAAGCACTATAAGCCGGTAGCGTTTAATCTTCTAATTTAAGATCGTTTTTTTTACTTTTGTGGGTGAATTTTAGTTTTTAATCCATTAATCAAGTTACAATTTAAATTATCTTAGAAAAATATGTTGAAAACAGAACGAATGTTATTCGCAGCCCACTTCAAGGTTAAAATATTTTGGGCTAAGACTAAAGAAATTATGATTTAAGCGTTTCAAGATTTGTAGACCTCATTTACAATTTCAAAACAGTATTTTTACCAATCTTTCCTTTTAAATCTTTAGGTTATCATCACATATACTGAATTTTGTCGGAGTACATTAGATACATCAACAAAAATAATGTATTATCGTGGTTTGAAAATTAAATAATGTGATTTTCGAATAAGTAGTAGGATGGTCGCTACAGCTTCGTCTACTGTCTCAAACTTGCCTTATCGCTCATGCATGTGACTTATTAAAAGGAAAGCAATGAGAACATTTGGATCTTCTAGATGCATAATGAATACTTACCACCTTGTAATAATGTCAATATGAGTTTCCCAGCAAACAGCAACTCAATTTCTTGAAATAAACTACTCTTACAATAAATAGATTTTTATACATCTACTTCGCCAATGGCAGACAAAGCCTTACCTCTTGCGCAACAGCGTGTGCATCATTCTTATAACCCTGGCCGCTGACTTTCGAACACCGATTGTAGATAGTGCTCGAAATAACGGCCTGTAGGGTACATAGCGAAAAGAACTGAGGTGCCCCAATCTGACTAGCTATCGCCACGCTACAGTCAGTTGGTGCTCAGCCACCATGGTTGGCGGTTCTCTTACACACATCTAATAAAAGTCATTACTAATAAAACTGACTATACTAATTCTCGGCTATTACCCGTCCATTGAAGTTAACGCAGGTACTCAGAAGTCCAAGCTGGCCTTGGAACTCCACATTCATGACCCCGACGTGATTGTCGCCGTGAGTTGTACCTTATGGACAGCAGGAGACGTGTTTCTTGTGAGTGTCAGGAAGCGTGCTACATCGCCGCTTTCTTGAGACTCAGCATAAAGCTCGTAAAAGTTTTACACCGTCCAGGACTCGTTAGCACAGCTCACTCCACTACTAGACAGAGAAAATTTTAGGGACTTTTAACAAGCGTTATTACTTTTATTTTTGATTTTTTAATTATCCATGCCTTACAGCAAACTTTTTTTGGCATTTTAAAAATATTTTACTTAAATTGTGCGTTTTACTAGTGTAAAGTTTATTAAGCTAATGATATCTTGTATTTTGCGTGAGCAAAATAGGTTAATGGTGTCCTCGTACTTCACATTAATATGACTGAGGAACTTGAATATCAGAGAGCTTGAAGTTTAACTTACTGCATTTCAGGCCGTGAACGTGAATGCGAACGATTCGAATAATGGTGATTTCACCACATGAAACCAAAGTCAAATTGTTGATTCACTCTACAGACAACCTAAAATAGCGCCCTTAGAAAAAACCCTAGTCTGTGGTTCCTGCGATCGGCGATTTTCCTGCGCAATGCTGGAGCTCATTATCAAGCAACAGAAGCCCGATTTTATTGCCGAGAAGCTGGATATAGAGGCCCTGCAGGTTATAGAAGACATTATTAGTGCTAATCCCGTGCCCACGAGCGGTCTCAATTTGGTTAAAGACAAACTTGTCACAGCGTTTGGTATCTCCTTCGAGAAGTGCCTTCATAAATTAATTAAGGGACAAGTGCTCATCTCTGGTAAATCGACATTATTACTTAATTCACTGCGCACGTTGGACATTAATTGCGAAAATAAGATTCTAAAATCTGTTTTCCTCAAACAGCTTATTTCCAAGTGCCGAACCACGTTGCAATTATCAGATACCACTGATCTAGACAAATTAGCGTTGTTAGCCTACAAGTTCATGAAGGTTTTGGAACCCAATTAACGTTCGGATAGTGCGGCTGCTACCCACACGGAGGTATAATTTGGGTTGAGAGAGCTCGTACACTTACTGAACTAATACAGTTCAACACAATGAGGCTTTCACAGTCCAATGTTTGTGTTGATACAGTTTGGTGCACCGCTAAGCTGTAAGAGCCCGAAGAGAGGGGGCGAGCGAGCCCAAGGCTTTGGACTCTTTTATGACAATCTCGGGGGCTCACGGCCTGACGATGAATATAGATATATACACAGACAGAAAAAGAGTCTGAGATGTGCAGGCACATACGTATTACATAACTGTATGTATAATACCTATATATACGTGTATGATACCTACGTACACAGCGACATGCATGGCTAAAAATTATAATTTTTTTAATGTTAAGATTATAAAAAACAATTATTCTAAATAAATAACATAAATTTTGAAGGAAAAATAATATCTTCAGAAATTTTGTATACAGTTATGATTTCTGTAATTTAAAAGAAAGATTCGTACAAAGATTCAATTAAACATCATATCTAGTTGCTACATACATTTCACCATTAAGTCTTAGACATACGCAAGGCTCAATATTTAGTAACATTTTAAAACAACGTAACTGTTTTGTTAGTGTTATTGTCACTTGAAAAGTATAGTAGTGGTGTTCAAAATATAACATATCCATTTGCTGAAGTGAGAAGTAACTTTCACAAAAAAAATAGTAAATTTTCGTAATTATACTGAACTGAGGACCATCATCACCAACATTGCTGATAATTACACTAATACGTATAAACTACTTAATGAAAAACATTAACAACCTATACAGCATGTAAATAGTTAAAACGGCCGCAGCTGATGCGAGCCCATGCTTTGCACGTCGTAAGAAAAAAGAAATGCAAACACATGCACATATAAACAACATTAGTGTATAGCGCTGCACATCTTTTCCCTCTCTCTGACTATATCCATGCATATATACATCTATATTTATCGTTAGACTGCGAGCTTCCAGGATTGTCATGAGAGAGTCCAAAGCCTTAGGCTCGCTTGCCCCCTCTCTTTGAGCTCTTACAGCTTAGCGGTGCGTCAAACTGTATCAACATAAACATCGTACTGTAGTAGCCTTACAGTTGGTACTGAGTAAGCTTGGTATTGTGTTAAACTCTGACTACACAACTTTTGCACTCTTTTAACCCAAATTATACCTCCGTGCAGTTGGTAGTTCAAAGGCTTCAAGCCTAAATCTCGTAGCTTATCGAAAAAATTAAAAACCCTAAAGCGAGGAATGGAGCAAAATCGTGCGGTAGGTCCAAATCAAAATCAAAACCAATTGATACTGGTACTATAGTTTTCCTGATCCCTAAGAACCCGTCACTTTCTATTAGTCCAACCAGTGTTAAACTTTTCGAGGCCAATGATACGCTGATTGAGACCTTCAGCGAGACAGTGCTTTCCGAAGATTTTCATCTTAGAAATCCCATGCGATAGAGGTTTTGCATCGTAGCAATGCCTTATACGATCATATGTGCTGACTCGCATAACCACTTTGGTTTCTTAGTCAATATTGATAGACGCAAGCTAATTGACCCAATCACAAGCACGCTTTCACTTGATTTCGTTGAACAATTTTTTGTCTTTTTTTGTCAGCTTAGCATCGTCGAACAAAATAAGCAAATTGTTGTCCGAGTACCCTAAAGTCATAGGACTTAAACTGGCTAAAAGAATTACTTCCCCGAAAGTCTTCCATTGTATTGTTACCAAAGGACCCTCCGTATCAGAGCACGTCTGTAGCCTCACTTCTGATAAATACCAGGTGGTCAAGAAAGAATTCAAAAAATTAGTTGATGATGGAGTCTGCCGATACTCGATCAGCCCCTGGGCTAGCCCACTCTACCTTACCAAAAAGAAAGACGATTCCTGGCGTGTCTGCATTGATTTTCGTAAGCTTAATAGCGTTACCAAATTAGATAGGTGACTTTTACCTCATCTCCATGATTTCGTTGTTGCACTTCATGGCAAATGCGTCTTTTTAACGCTAGATCTTTGTAAAGCGTATTACCAAACTCCAGTCTTACGTAAATTTTCCCCAGCACAAACAAGATATAGTACGTACGATTGTGAGCCGACCGCCATGTACAAGGCAATTTAATACTTCTTGCACCTATTGGAAAGTAAAGATTTTTCTATCCTTACGGATCTAAAATCTCTCATCCATGTATTCAAACAGCGAGTGGACAAGGCCTTGCCACAACAGTTTAGGCAGCTTTTGTTCATCTTCCAGTTTACCACGACCATTAGATACATTGTTGGTGTCGATAATTGTATTGACAACGCTGTGTCATGCGTAGATTTATATCAACTTCCAGTTAAGTTCAACTAACTCAAATTGGCGCAGCTTTAAAGGGCTGATTCAGAGCTTGCCGAGATTCTCGAAAATTCAAGGAAATATTTACTCGGTATTAAATACATTGAATAAGGCCAGGAACATAAAAAAGTTCATTGCAACTTCTCACGTAACATTTAGCGACCTTACGTTTCTAAACTTCTCCGTAGATGGGTGTTCGAGATGTTTCAGAATCGAGCCCACCCCAAGATCAAGGCCCCTGATTCAATAATCTTGCAAAGGTACGTGTGGCCTTTAATGTACGTTAATATGAAAGCATGGTGTAGAACCTGCGTTGACTGCTAGGCTTCTAAGATAACTTGACACGTCAAAAGCAATATGTGTAGCATTGTGGCTCCAGATGGACGTTTTCATGTATGGGGCGTTTCACGCGGAACGTCCCAGGCCCGCTGCGTGAGAACTAAAAGTCACTGTTTTCAGCTTATTTTCTCGGCCTTATTCCTATCCTAAAAAAATGTTGCAAATAATATTCGAAAAGTTTTCGATATAATTTTTAGTCAGCTTTCCGATGGTATCATAACTTTTTTAAAAAAATTTTAATTTTACTGAAAAAAAAAACATAAAATAGGCTACATTTTGAAAAGAGCATTTTTAATCTTTTTTTTTGATAGACTAGATAGAAAGCTGAGGTTTTTTTACATTGAAAACGTGTTTTTGCACAGTGTGCTCTCACTGAAAAATTCGAGTAAGACAATACCAAAGAGTAGACGTTCGGCCGTCTGAACGTACTTCAAAGACGGGCGCCACAACTCGCTTTACTAAAGTAAACGTATAATATTACTTTTGCCACATTTAATTATTTATTTAACCATAAATTATGCTTATACGTTATAACTTAATATAGTTAAGTATAATAAGAATAGAATCTTTAATTTTTTATATCATTTTCAGGTAGAATTGAAAGAACTGTCAACACATAAAGCGTATTTTAGTTCTAAATTCATTATAATTGTCTCGCATAGTTTAATTTATTTGATTTTCTATAGATGGCATATTTGCCAAAAACTCCCTCTCAGAAAATACCACGACTGTATTAAAGCAGTAGTGTGCAGTAACTCTATTGAAAAATGTTTCTTAGGTGCAGAATGTCTCGATTGTCCTAATATGTCAATGTTACGTCCACATTTTCTTGGATATTTTTAAAAATATAATGTTTTTGAGATCAAATATAAATCATCGTTTTAAACAGACAGATGTGCCATTGCGATGCAAACTTTGAATCCTCATGATTTCGTTGACTTACTTGGAGAAAAGCTATTTAAACTCAAAACTCATAACTATTTTGCTATGAAAAAATCACTTTTTATCAATCAACTGTAAAAAGACGTTAAAAGTAAAGAATTCATTGTATTTTGTGATTTTTCGCAAAATTATGCGTTTGTTATACAGAATTCAACCCAATCTTTTCATTGGAACGATAACCAAGCTTTTATTTTTACAGTTGTAATTTATTACAAAGAAATAGATGAGCTTAAACACGTTAGTATTGCTGTTATTTCCGATTACCTAAATCATAATACAACTGCTGTATATGAGTATCAAAAAGTTATAATAAATTACTTGAAATCCAAGTTTGTAGTAAAAAAAATTTTTCACATACTTGATGGGGCCAGTCAACATTTCAAAAATAAGAGTAGCTTCAGAAACATACTACATCACAAAAAGATTTTAAAATTGATTGTGAATGGCAATTTTTGCTACTGCTTATAGAAAGGGAGCATGTGACAGTATTGGAGCCAACTTGAAGAGAGGTACAAGATGTGCAAGTCTTCAAGTTTCCTCTAGTAACCGAATTCTAACAGCTGAAAACTTGTACGACAGGGCAAAGAATTATTGCAAGAAAACAAAATTTTTTATGAGAGTCAAGTGTCGTATGAGAAATATAAAAATAAACTTAAATCTCGATTTGATGAAGCAAAATAAATACCAGGTACTTTGCAATTCCAATCTGTTATTTCAATCGATGATGAAACATTGAAATTAAAAAAAAAACTTATATGAGCTCTGAGTATCAACTTTATCAAAAGAAAATGCTAAAACCAAAAAGCCTACATTTTGAACTTTATCTAAAGCTAAAAAATAATAGAAAATATTTGTTTAGGAAGTATTTCTAGATACAAAACATTCATAGTTAACTTAAGCGTGGCGCAACACCACGCCTGGCCTCGGCGCGCGTTTAGATAATCAAACATCTACTCTTTGGTACTGTTTTACTCAAATTTTTCAGTGAGAGCACACTGTGCAAAAAAAGGTTTTCCATACCATTTGAAAACTGACTGAAAAATGCATCGAAAATGCTATTTTTAACATTTTTTTAGGATAAGAATAAGGCCAAGAAAATGAGTTAAAAACAGTGACTTTTAGCACTCGAGCGGCGGGCCTGGGACGTTTCACGTAAAACGCCTCATATATTCATGGACATTGTCACTCCCTAGCTGCGATGGTTACACATACCTGCTACGATGATTGATCATTTCTTTCATTGACTGGAGGTTGTGCCTCTCAAAGAAATCTCAGTGCTCACTGTAGCTCGAGCATTTTACGACCATTGGGTTGCCCGATTTGATACGCCTTGTACTCTTACTTCTGATCAAGGCACTCAGTTTGAAGTTCAGGTATTAAAATTCCTACTCAGTTTTTTAGGCACGCAATGAACTAGAACTGTAGCTCATCATCCAGCATCAAATGATATGATTGAACTCTGGCACCGTGATCTTAAAAAAGCCCTAATGTGCCATAACAGCAACAACTAGCTCAGGCAACTCTCGTTGGTGATGTTAGGTTTATGAACAGCCATGCGCATTAGGACGCCCGCAGATGACTTGTTTGGTACTTTCTTTTGGGTCCCAGGCGAGTTTTGGCTTCCAGATGACTTGAGACTCAATCCCCAGATATTTTTAAAAGAATTTCGCGAGCATATGCGGAACATTAAACCTGTACCCGCTGCACATCATTATAAATCGCGAGCGTTTTGTTACAAAGATTTGTTTTTCTTAGAGTCTTCCCGATAAAGAAGGCTCTCCAAGAACCCTACTTAGGTCCATATAAAGTCCTGGAGCGTATTATCGATCAGGACTACAAAATGAACGTAAATGGCACACCCAAAATAGTCAGTATTAAATGACTTACACCTGCACATTAAATCGCAGAGGATTTGAAGCCACAAAAATTACCGGAGACTTTTGAAATTTCCAAGCAGCCTTTAGAAACTCGTTCCGTACTTAGAATTTATTCGAACAAAAAAATTAAAAGAGTCAAGCTACCTCAAAGGTACCGATGCGAATAAAATTTACCATATTTATTATAAAATTTTATTTAATAGATAAGGTATAATCTTAGTAGTTGTAAGAATTTTTGCATGTTTTATTGTTTATATAAGTACTTCGTTTCAATGACTTAAATTCTGTGTTCCAAACATCACTAAAACTGTAAGCGTATCTTGAGTATTTGTTCCATGTATAATGACATTGTAATCAACAACTTTTTATACATATAAAGAGTTATAGAAAGATGTAATACAAGTTATCTTTATAACTTGCGAGGAGTACTGTAGGGTATTTAGCTGAAAAAATTGAAAACGCCATTATTATACAGCCACCATACGTAGTGATTCTCATGTATAATTCTAATAAAAGTCATAACTAAAAAGCCCAACTATACTTATTCTAGGCAACTATCTATTCAATGAGATTAACGCAGGTATTCAGAAGTCCAAGCGGACCTTAAAACTCCACAGGTCGATCGCGTGGGCTGATGGTTCCACTATCTAGTGAGGCACTGAAATGCCAGGCGATAGACAGAAAGTTTTGTGGGATCTTGGAGGGAACTCTGCTCAAAGTTTTCTGACAGTTCTGGTATAACGGCCGCTTCATTTAATTTTTTCCCCAAAATTTTCACAGGATGATGTCCAGGTCTTCGAATCGTAAGCTAAGATTGCCATTGTAAACCTTTGACCATCCTAACTAAGTTTAGAAGGAAGTACAAATTTTTGTTGGTCGTAGATTTGGTAGGAAAGTGCCAAACTGAGCATCGCAAACTCTGATTCTTGATTCAAACTTTAATTCAAATACTAAACTATTCTTGGTCCTTTCATACCCAGTTTCAATCCTTTAATAGTCCTTTATAAAGTTATCTTTGACTGGCTTCTCGTCTCTGAAAGGCGGTGGATCGTGCTTTCCTGTCTCTAAAAAGAGTCTCTGGAATGCGGTAGGTCATGCTTCTCCACCTCTGGGGGGTGATGAGTTAAGTTATTAGTTTTTTAGAGTTGTTATCTATTTTATAAGCAAAGCACTTCTCCCGAATTTTTGGAAAGCATTGAATCATTAAGGAGTGCTTTCCTATTTATTATTATTGTATAAGTCATTATTATAACTGTTGTTACCATCATTATTATTATTGTAATTTTTCATTTCTACTATCATTATCATTATCATTATGGGTACTACTATAGTTATTATTCTTAATATTATTGTCATCTTTTGCGATTGTTACAAACTTTGGGCTGCCTGCTTACGTAAGATAGGAGCTATTGATATCTGTATCAATTTTTCATAAGTCAAAACGGTTCGGAAAAGACGAGCTCCTAACAACATATGTACAAATCTATAGGTAAACTGTTAGGAGTGCAACTGTATCTTTTTTTCTTTTTTTCCTGGTATGATTATTTTCTCTGAAATCAGTGTGAATAGTTTTAGAATAATATGTATCATTTTCATTCTTTTGAATTACTATGAATTGCCCGTCTGTTACAATAGATTGTACATTCTGAGTAAAAGCATAGAGGCTTCTAAAGCCTGTCTTGTGCACTGTAAGACAAATAAGTGCTTTTTTTTTGCCAAAATTGTTAATGGGTCAGTAATATTTTATTTTTACGTTGCGTGGCATTTTTTTTAAAATTAATTGTGACATGCTACCAACTACAGGCTGTTTAGGCTAGCCTTTGTAAATTGCGAAAAACCATTTACATTTTTCGTGATAAATGTTACGTTAGCTGCACTTACGCATCTGCAGCAAAAAAAAAATTTGTTTGTGTCTCTTTATAAGAATCTAACTAATTGCGTGCTTTGAGTGATGTTATAATGTGAGGTTTAAAAATTTAAGCACTCTTTTAATGTGGAGTTTTGCTGTTTCGTTTGTGCAAAAACTGTGAGGTCATATTTGATACTTTTTCTTTTAGTTTATCGTGGCATTTTATTCCATACGTGATTGTGACACGTGATCACCTACACGCTTTCTGCTCTTGTCATAGAGAGTGCAGAAAGATATGTACACTTCTTGAAATAAATTGTTGGTTAGCTGTAAGCCCTCACTCATAGTTAACAAAAACTCTTTTTTCGTCGTTTAATATTAATTTTGTTGATTGAGTATGTTCAGTATTGCGATATTGTGGCATTTGTGGGTCTCTTTTTGAAAACATAAATTTGCTTTTTTTTCCTATCAAAACTACTTATGTTTCAGGTGTATTTTGTTTTGATATTTCGTAGTTCTTCGTTTTGTACATGATTGTGAAACGTGATCACAATTTACGCACACTAACTGTTAATATCTTATAACTTTGTTGCAGTGATTTCTTGTGAGCATCATTTTATTGCTTTTTTTTCATTCTCAATCACTCGAATTGGGCTTCCGTTGCCAATTATTATCCACTGGTTTTGCTTCATAATTATCTGGTTTTTCTTATCTGTCATTATGGCGGTACACGAGCTTTTTGGTTGGTGAGCAGAGACAGTTAAATACTTTGATAGTGGATTTTTGTACAATGTCTATACTCGAAACCCACTTTACCTTCGTTGCTTATCATGTAAGTTTTTTTATTGTCCTGAAATGCTTACTTTTCTTGAAGACGAAACCATTGAGGATCGTGTGTCACACAAAAATTATGTAAGTAGCAGATGTCTTGACCCAAGAAAAGAAACGATTCAAAGTAGCTCTTTTTAAACAGTGTAAAACTATTCTAACCCTTTCGTCAATGTTTTCACTCGTAGAAGTCGAGTTTGTCAGTTATAAGTTATTCTTTCTTGTTTGTATTATATTTAATGTTATTTATAAATAATATTTTTAATCATATACGGTTATAACTTAATGAACTACACTATGATATAGAGCGTGCATAATTATTAAGTTAGCCCATGGTCAGTGAATTAATAACACCGACTGGAAACTAAGATACACAAGTATTCACATGGTTTAAGAAAAGTCTATTGTCCGTAAAGTGGCACGAGGATTAAGGTAGAAAATCTTCCTCCTGATATTTGGTGGCAAGGTGCAAGAAAACCTAACAGAGCAGAGCCACGAACCTTATCAGCAGTTAAACATCCCAGAAAGACGAGACTAGGTTCTAGACCTGGAGGCTCAAGCAAGAGATAATCTTTTTACCTCAAAAACATACTAACATCAAAGGCAAAGTTGGATGGTGCGATTTTTACAGCGTGAAGGGCCCAAAAGGCTCGATGGATCTGTCTAAAAATGTCGTACAAGACACATGCCTTTCTGGTAAAATTTCTAACTCTCAAATACGTTAAAAAATTGTACATAACTAGACATTATTTGACAATAATTTACATTATTTTTGAAACCATAAAAATTTTCAAGTTATTGTCAGAAACAAATGACAAGTTAACCAGAGTCTGATAGTAACTCTATTCACACCACCGGCTCTTGATTATTCTCTCGCCAGTCTTACGCAATGTATACATAACTGTTGTCCGCAATGTATCACATGTACACATACACATATAAAAACACACACAGAGAGAGAGAGAGAGAGAGAGAGAGAGAGAGAGAAAGAGTTACCTTAAGTTCTTTATCATGAATTGTACATAAGTTTATTATCTGATTTAGAATATTTAAACAGAGTGCTTTAATTTGATTTTGAGCTTTAATCGTTTTTGTCAACAAACAACAAACTTTGCGAATTTTGTATTTGTTATAAGCGAAATTCATATTTATATAAATTTGAATAAACTACATCTACATAATTTCTTATATTTTGAATATGCTTTCATTTCTAACTCGCTGTACTTTGTCCTTATTCAACAAGAATAATTAAGTCAGCTCGAATAGGTTACTGTTGCCTCTCTTCAGAATTATTGGTTCATAGAGTTTCTTGAAACTTTTTTATAGAATTTTATTTTAACAAGTGTTATTAAAATACTAAATATGTATCATCCACTCATTAATCAGCAATATTAAATGTTCTACTCACTCGGAATAGAATGAAGATTTGAAACTTTACCATCGTAAATAATCAGTTTATACAATTTAAAGTAAGAAAATGAGTCTACACACGTCCACACACACACACACACACAGACAGAGAGAGAGAGAGAGACATGCACACATTAAGTACATTTTACTTTAGTACATTTTTATTCTAGCATCGTCAATTTCTATGACATCTTAGTGTGGTTAAAGCTTAGTGCAATGTCTGTTTCAAATTTTGACCACGAGATTGGTCCCTCTCGAGATATATTGCTTTCAGATTCGGTTTGTAGTGCTTTGTGTTTGATTGTGAAAGTAATAAACAGTTATTGCACGAAAATACTGTTGCAGTTAAAGTTACTGAAATAAATATTTATACTTTAATTAATAAGTATAAGTCTACTCTCAATTTATCGAGTAAACCCTCGCTACCCCCTGTCATACCCTGGTTAAAGAGTGATCTTCCTCGTTTGTATTGCAAGACGTCTTCTATGACATCTTAGGAATGGATAATTTTAGTACTTAGTGATTTGATATTTTTTCTGTCCTGTACGCTAATAATTATTTCTATTGCAACCTCTAGAGTCTTTTTATGTCCTTTGGAATAGTGAGAGGTATTTCACTAATACGTTAAGAAGACACATAGGTGACGGACTTGTTCAAGTGTTGAGCAGCACTAAAAAAAATATTGATCTTTGTGAGAGCATCATATGTGTAAATGAATTTTGTTTGTATTTTTTGCCAGACGTATGTTCGAGAACTCAGATGAATTTCACTATTTAAGATAAACTCTTTATGGGGTCGCTGATTAAATTTCATTAAATATAACTGGTTCGAATATGTTTCCTAAGATTTTTTTTGTTTGTTTATTCTTTCTTAAGGATACCATATTATTAATAAACTTGTGTTTAACTAGCAGAAATGTATTAACGAAGTTTTAATTTATTTAAATGTAATAGCTTACAAACACTAATTCATTGACTGGCTGCAATTATAGTCTACGTTAAATAATTAATTTTTTTTAAAATACACTTGGACGAATGTATAACAATTATAAAAAAATGTAGATCTTTTCATGACATGTAATTTTTTTAATTTTTTCAGGAACCTTATTTAATTGTTGACATTCACTGCATGAAGTCCTTTGTGCGCATTCACTTAATACAAAGACTTTTATTCCAGCATTTTATATGACAGAAGGTTTTAGTTCGTTCGTGAAGACAACAATATGTACTTAAGCATAGTTGTTCATAAAGAAATAAAAAAACTGTCAGAGTCAAAACACACTATACTAATAGCATCAAAACAGTTTACTCAATTTATTCGCACTTAGTCCGTTCTTCGAGGATCTTATTATGTAGGTGTTTTCCAGTAAAGAAAACGTTGGCCATTTACCTACGAGATTTTTGTAGAATACGAAAAAGTTGCTTTAACTGTATAATAATATGGCTTTATTTACCACCGTAAAAAATTATGAAAAGATTCGCATTTTCAATTTCTTTTTTACACATATCTCAGTTTGCTATGCTCCTACAGAAATTTTATAACCATAAAAATCTTTGTCATCTAATTTTTTGCGGAATAAAAGCGTTTTGAGATCTGTTTTCTTCGTTTTTTAAAACAAATTAATGGCAAACAAGAAAAAAAAAAACTTGCAATTGGAATTTTTCTTTTCTTAATCGTGAGGGAAGTATGAAATTGTAATAAAACATTTAAAAAAAAAAATAAAAAAATTAACTTTATTTGTTTTTAAGAGTGAATTATATTTAAAAAAATGACCATCTCTCTTTCTGGAGTAAGACTTTTTAATAAAGAAAATTAAGTTTTTTTGCAAAATCAATTGTTACATGAGTCAAAGAGGAAATATTTAAGGAAACTGTTAAAAAGTTTAATTACTACATTAAATCATGATTAAAGTATATTAAAATCATACTTTTTACTGTATAATTTTGTACTGATAATTTTAGGTAAACCACCAGCCACAGTTTATTTTTAACTCTGATCACCGTTTACACTCAGCCCCTTGATTGCTAGAGTAAAGGTATGATCCAGAGCGCAAAGCTACCGTTTCCCAATGATACTTAACTTACTAAACTGATTTTTTTTAGTATAAACTAGCAATGTCTTTTTTTATCACTTAACTTATATACTTTAATAGCGTTATCAAAAAAAAAAATACTTGTAAATAACGTTTTACTCTGACTTAATAATTCACGAAAACTCATAATTATTGTACTTACTGATAAAGAGCTTTTAATTCTTATAAAGTGTGTTTTACATGAAAAAAAAGCGTTAAAAAAATTTATTTTTCTCTCTTTGGCCAGTACTTTGTTGTCCAGAATAAGTTATGAATTGAAACAAGTTTTTTCCACACGCCGTATGCAGGGACTCGATTATGAGCCATTTGCTGTGGCTCTTAAGATCTCAATTTACACACGCTACTCACACACTGAGGAATGTTTGGAAGGGACTCGCCTTTGGGAGTAAGAGAGTCGCCCCATCATAGCTCTAGTACAGCAAACTTGCTACTTTAGCGCAGTGGCTGCTCAAGAAAACCAAAGAAGATCTCTCCTAGTTGACTGGAGGGAAATAGCCCCCAGTAGTGGAAGCCTCGCGCCTCGATTCTGTAGTCCAAATGATAGGTAAACAAACCAACTGAACTGTACCTAAAAGTGTACGTATTACTATAGTATGGTTTGTCCATATGTGAACGGACTATATATTTGTGCAATTGTACGTACGCACACACACACACACACACACACACACACACACACACAATGTCCAAATTTTCTGATGAAAAGCCTGAATAATTGCAGTAAGTGCTAATTAGAACGAATTTAAATGTACCATTGATGTACGTGGCTATAAAATTTTATTTGAGGTATGGTTTTTGGTTTATTTTTGGTACATTAAATTTTCTTTTAATACGTACGCTGGCCTTCTTAAAAAAAACATTTAACTCTACTTGGTATGCTCCTTTACACTATATCTTATATAAATGTAAATACTATAAATATGACATTAGGTAAGAGAAAAAAAAGTTTCTCTATTCCAAATATTGTAACTTGATTGCTATGCAAACACTACCCAGACTATTTTTTACCAAAATGTTGGTATGCATATTTACGTGAGTATTTAGCTAAATAATATAATTGAAATTTTCTCGCTTACAGCTGCTTTTTTCGTAAAAAAAATTGTTTTTGTAGGTATAAAATTTCTTATTTGGTTGAAGTGTCTTAAAAAAATACTACCTTCTACTAAAAACATTATACGGACGAAAAAAAAATTACGAAACTATAATAAAACGGCAGACTCAATAAAACATCAATTTTTTTTTTAAATACACTGGTATTTGCATTTATTGAATATAATTATTTACATTTATAGGAAACTCATTGAACTTTACAGAATCATAATCTATACTTAAATGCGACGTACATATAATTTTTTCTACTTATACATATACCTGGTTCAATTTTCGGGAGAAGAGCATGGTTCACAGTAACATCTTCACTGATTTGCTTGACAATGTAAGCATGATAATGTGAATCAAACGTTATTTCCTCATACATACAAGAGAGACAAAAATTCTTTTTTTAATTGAAATAATTCGATTTATATTTCCAATTAAAACTTCTCCTTGAGACATATCAGTGATAACAAACGCACCCACTGTGTATTTCATACCATTCAGTTCAACGTACTTATAATTTATATGATCATTCGCATTATTATCAAGAGGACCAAAAGAACATAATTTTTCAAATCCAATTTGTTCCACACATAATTTTTTTGAATCTTCAGCTGAACACTTACACATCCTACAAAAACAATTTGTGTTAAAACTCTCAACGAAGCCACAAATTGAATTTAAACCAAGATTGTCCCCTATGATCATGATTAATTGAAATTTTATAACACGTTTGATTTGGCCAATACACACTGAAATTTCTTCACTTGATAAAAAATTTAGTTCATTTATAAGCTTCTTAAAGACCGACTGATTATTGGATTCTTTTTTATCAGCTGTGTGAAAGAGAGAACAAAACAAAATTGTATCTCGACGCGATGCTATTTGAGGTGGAAGACATGCAATTGAAGCATATACGACTCCAAACTTATTCTTTCCAGCATGGCTACCGAGTGCATTACCAACCTCTAGATCATCAAAGTATAAATATAATGGTATAACTAATGCTCCCGCAAATATTGGTTCATATTTTTTTTTCCAAAGATTAGCCTGTACTATGTTCGTTATGATTGTTTTCTCTTCTTTCAGCTGATTTAAATAAGTAATAATATTGTCTAACATTTGAGGGATTTGTAAAAAAATTTTTAATGTTGTACGTAAAGGCACCCAAGAAGCGTACAGACGATCTAAAATAAATTTTGACTCTGATGAAACTTTTTTAAAATATACTTCCAATTTCGACTAATTCGGTATTTCTTACATGAAAATCATACATTTTTTCTATGAATCTAAATCGTTTATTCTCGGTAATTACGTTGTTAAATACTACACTGTGTTGCTGAAAAGTTTTGTCAAGCATTACAAAAGTCTTATTTGAAATATGTTTTTCTTTCTTTAGAATATTTAAAATATCATTTTTTAATGAGGGTAGAAAAATTTTACACATAAAACTTTGAAAATACTGAAAAATTTCATCAACAATATTTCTTGTTAAGCCAACTTTCCCATACAAATCTTACTAATATATAAAGCAAAGTCGCTAAAACCGTTGTAATCGCTAACCGCAAAAACTACTGAACCGATTTTGCTGAAATTTTGCACACTGATTCATGATACTTCCTAGATGGTTTTAGTATAGTTTTTATCTTAAAAAATTTAATAACAATAGCAATAAATGAGCTCAAAGTTTTGCAAAAATACGCCAGCTTTTCACTTTAGTTCAGTAAAATCCGCTAGGTGGCGTCGACATAAAATCGAAGCTACCTGCAACATAATTAAATAAGTGTGGTTATAATAGGCCGGAGCGTATCGTTAGCTGTATAGTCGAGCTTCGGCAGCTCATCAAGCTGTTCAGAGAATGCTGGTGATGGTCCTGCAGCTGGGTATCCCGGTTACGGACGATACTCTTCTCTAAGGGGGAAGGAACCCAAGTGTCCCTTCACCCTGAATCTCGACGAGTGCAATCAAAGAAAAATAAATTAATTCCAACCGATGCCGTCTCTGGCAGAATACCAGGAGACATATCTAGCCAGAGCACAATCTGCACCAACTCTTCAGAGTTGTGTGGCAGTCCCACCATCCCGGCTGGTGTACTTAAAGAATTTGTGGCTACAAATGTAAGCAAGGAAAAACAGCTCTGATGGGCACGGGAAGCCACAACGGCTACCTTCTTGGTAGTCGCGTCCCCAACGCGCTTACCCACATGTTCCCGTCTAAAGATGAGCAATTGAGCAGTTGGTTATCCGGGGAACGACCCGAGACGAGATATTCTTTGGTCAGCGGCGTACCTCCCTCCATCACAGTCTCCGTACATCGAGACTCCCAGGGTAAGAATCAAGCAACCCGTAGCCAGCTCTTCATCATCAGGAATAATAATAAAGAATAGCCTGGAAGTTTCACCACTGGCGCTTTTTAGGGCCATTATAAGTATTTACGTTCCCTACTTAACCATCAATTTCATCGGTTCTTTTTAGGGGCCACCTTAGTGTAAACTACCTTGCCAACAAATACATTTTTATTACCATTTCCGGAAGCGATTCGTCAACTAAAAGACTATATTAACTAAAGACGGGCACTATTAAACCAAGTTAGCTATTCACTGGCAGACGTCACCTGCGGAGTTGTTCTTCGCAAGGCTGGAAAACCCGGTGACCGACGACTCTATATTACCTTCTCGACTCTAAGCATTCAACCAGGAATCACTGATCCTCTCCAAGGTCTGCGCTGGGCAAACCTATAACAGCTATAAAGGAAAAAAAAACTTGAGCCAACGGGACAGCCTCCACTGGACAAGTATCACTAACCAATCTCCCCATCTAAGATCACCAAAACAACTAAATCTGCAAAATAAAAAAGGTGCTTTAGACACCAACGTCTTTGACCTTATACCGGGAGACGTTGGGAAAGAGCACTAAAACTAGCCCCAAAGCTTCGGACTTTGTAATTTTTCTCCCAATCAGTCTGGGTCTTCAACAGCAAGCCAGAGAAGATCACCCTGAGGTATCCAGGCAGTCACAATTGCTGTTAACTGCAGTCAAAAAAGAGTTAACTTAAGAAGCTCACCGGTCTTTTTTAGGGCCATCGGACGTCGAACTACCTTGCCAACAAATGTATTAAAATTAACAAAGTTGACTGAAAATAGCCTTTAGGGGTCATAAAAGTCGTAAGCATACCAATAGTTGCAAAAGGGTATATTGGAAAGAAAACCTCAAATGTATCTAATGAATACAATTTGTGGCGTCAAGAAACTGACGCAGAAAATTTATCGAGATTGAAACAGCAGCGTCAAAATCATCAACTTAAGAGTCTATTACGTGAGAGATCAGCTTTTCATTGTACCCTCACAGCAATCTCTGAAATCTTTAAAGATCCTACTTCAGATTTTTTAATGAGTAGAAAATGTATTTGTGTTTTTGTGGCAATGAAAATGTAGGGTTTAAGGTCCAGGACTTTGTTGCTCTGGTAATAAAATTGTGAGATATGAGAAAAAACAATTTTTTTTTAATATAAATTTTTTGGGGGTTTTAAATCTTAACAGCTTTAAAAAATTGCCCTTTTCGTGAATTACACAGAAGAAACCAAATCAACAACTTCTTATAGCCATCGATTATTTTATGGCATAAAAAACGCACAGTACTTTCCAGCATTATTATTTTTTTGAATTTGTACACATTATTTGACCAAATAAACTATATGGATTCCGAAAAAATATGTTTTTAATAAGAAGATTTTTGTTCCGAGATGTATCGGAAATATGTGTAAAATTTTCTAACTAAAAATGTTTCACATTACGTGTCAACACACTACGGTGTTTTATTTAGACAGTCTCGGGCGAAGCCGAGACGGGGGGCTGCTAGTGCAAAATAAAAATAAGAAGTTGAATACACATCAAGAGCAAATCCATATTTAATATTAAATCTTACTAATTAATGAAAGCACAGAATCAAATATCTAAGTAAAGAAACAAAATATGAACAACAAATTTTACAGTTCTAGTATCTAGGCTTCGCCTTACAAAGGAATAATTGGAAACTTTATAAACAGAAAGTAGCTTAAATTAAAAAGTAGATTTATTTTGTGCTATCCAATGTGTCCATAAATTTAGTGACTGCTTGATAGGATTTATTAACAAGCAGGGGAGAAATATCGTTTGGTATTTTATAAACGTATTGTTGTATGAAACTCCATACGTAATCACTATATGGATACCAGGCTCGCATTGCTGTCAAACATTTAAAATAAATATCAAATGCCCTGAGGGAATTAGTATACACAATTATATTTCCATGAATAATAAAAAAACTTTTTCAACTTCGTCCAATTTTTCACACAGGCATATAAAAGGGTAAACAACTTGGTTATAAGATTTCATACGATCTTTAAGACGTTGAACAAGCTCGCTAAGTTCATTTTCATTCTACAATTGAAAAATACCCATTGGATAAAAGCTCATTCAAATAAAAATATAACAAAATTTAACGACCAACCTCAATATGGGAACAAAATGCTTCGTTGATGTCACTTTTGCTTGTAGCAGTTTCTTTTCCGTTGATAGAGATTTTTTTGGCACAGTCATGCAGAGTGGGAGTGAAAAAAAGCAATAATATTTCTCACTTTTGAAGATTCTTAAAATATAAATTTAGAATATAAAAACTATAAAAAAGTTAAATGGCATCAAATAAATATAATAAAAACGTACCAGTAGAAAGTAAATCTTTGTGCTTGATTTTAAAGTGCAGTAACTCTTTGATTTTGCTTTGTTTACAAAGTTTTACAATTTTTGCAGCTATAGCTGGCCAAGTATTTTCAAAGAAATTTTTTTCACGACTATCTGACGTACACGGTAGAACTTTATTATCTATCAAGTTTTTTATGATCCTGTCATAATCTTCCGTTAGCTAGAAAACGAAGTTAGTTTAATTATATAAAAATGATAAATACACTTGAATTGCATATTAATAAGTATTTACCAAAGATGTCACTACAGAGTCGGTCAAGCATGGAAACGTTTGTTAGTATGCTGAATAAGAAACAGATGTATTTTCTCCTTTTTTTTTGTTACTTACAGTTAATAAATTAAATCTTTTCGGGAAATATTCATTCCATGTGTTTCCGACTAGTATAGCATTGTAATCACGTTTTTGATCACATGAACAGTCTATGTGCTCAAACAAACTTACTGTAAGTAACACGGGAAACATGTTAGAATATTAAATTAAATTGTAGTCGAATTTACTTGTTTGAATTGGTGTACGTATAATGAAATTATAGGCACACTATAACAGTTGACTGCATAATCTTAGAAATAAAACAATCAACTTGTCTGAATTAAAAAATTGTTCCTTACCTTCCGAAGATTAACTGCTGTGTTTATCGTTCTTATTATGACTTGTTCTTCCAGCCTCTACGTACTCTAATCCTAATTCCTTATAATAATTGTAAAGCAATCCTTTAGCGTTCGTACTTCCATGATTGACAGCTTCTTTATATGGAATGTAGTAGATTTATGCTTTAGTTTCACTTGGAAATAACTCGAGGATTTGTTTTGTAATTTTCTTAAACGTATCACTACTTATCCTACAAAAAAAATTTAATTTTTAAATTTAGATTTTATGAGATAAAACGCGTTCAAAACAATGCATCAATAAAACGGTTACATGAAATGCATTATTATATCACCACGTAACTTACTTATAGTTAATAGCATCTTTATTCATGTAGTGAATAAGTACTACATCTTTCAATCGTGATCTATCTAATATTTTAGTATTTTAATATTTGTCTAATACAAGTGATCCACTATTCTTATCGTTCTTTAGTAGAAAATACAACTCATTTTCAACAAACATGAAATCTGAAATTTTTTATAACAATGAATCTAACGAAAATTAATCAAAATATTTTGAGTTTTGCTTAAAACTTATAAAAATAATGAAAAAAAAATATGATCAGTATAGATGCACAACTGCATGTTTTTCATCAGAATAGTAAATAAACCTGAACTTTCTTCTCCAATGACTTCATTAATTTCAATTATTTCACTTATTTACATGCTGGATTCTAACAATGGAGTGGAATTATTGACTGTTATTTGCAATGGAATTGCATCATGTGGCATTGATTAAAGGTGGGCATAAAAGGGATTTTCTGGATTCTCATTCATACTCTTGTATTGTTAGAAAACTTTTCATAAAAAATCGATTTTTTTCATAAACTTAAATTTTGAGAGCAACTCAAACAGATGGTTACGATTAAATGATAGAGTTTTTATCAACTTCAGATCCTAATTAAAAAATATTAATTGATAAAAACATGAAATACTAAGTTCTCCAATAATGTCAACAAACATACCTAACCTGTACTAAGTGTGAATGGGAAAAGGATATCACGCGCATGCATACACAAGTGGAATGTTCAAAAGCATGTTACTTTTACTTTTTATACCAAGGCGATGTCATTAATGAGTGGCTTAGTCAGATGACAAATGCATCAGCCAATAATGTAATCAACATTTATACACAAACGTTTTTTTCTTTTTCAAACGATACCCTTTTTTCATATACATGCATACTCAAAACCATAAATTATTACCTTTTAGCTGTAAACAATAACTTTCATAAGTAATCAGTACGCAGTTAAGTAGAAAAACTGATCCAATAATCTTTCTTCAAACAATAAACTACATGCACGATGAAATAGCAACTAAAAGTGGCAGAGTGGCCCTCCCAGTCCTCTGGAGATTCCTTTCTTTGGAAGCAGTAGCTCAGTGCTCCTGACTGGAGGAAAATAGCTTTCAGTCTGGCAGAGAAGCAGTCCTGCTACACAGACAGTAGCGCCACCTGTAACAGTGGCATGGCATCTCCAGACAGTAACGAGGCTCCCCCAAACATTTCTCAGTGCAGCTCGTGATGCACACTCGTGTGAGTGTATGTGTACGTCGAGGTCTTTGCAGAGCCACATTAGATAGCTAATAATCTCGTTCCTCACGTACGCTGTGTCGAAAAGTTGTATACATCACACGTGCGAGAGGTTATGTGACTGACACTTGTGCGTCGATCGCCTTTCCCACGCACTAGTATCATAATTAACTATTAGTGTACGTCAAATCAGCTGAAATTAACTCGTGATTAAGTCACAAATATTTTCTTCCTATTTTTGCAGAAATTCTTGAACGGAATGGTGAACGTAAATGAATTATGTTCTGTTTGGAACCATTGCAGTTTTTCATTTACATTGCACATCTTTTAATAGATTCAGAAATGTGGTAGGTTTTATCAGATAAATATGCTCTTAATACAAATGAAAAAAGAGAGACAAAAAATGTGCCTATCAACCCGTGGCCTTTACGCAAGCTTCATACAACATTCACTAACCACTCACTAGTCCATGGTACGTATAGAGCTATGGCCACTTTAAATATGGTAGATACGCGCCTATTTTTATCTATCCTAAAATGAAAAAGCTGTTGCACCGTTGTACACAGTTATTTTCTTATGGTATCTTTTCAGTAATTACCGTTACAATAGTGTACTTACACTCATCGAAAAATTCTAGAAGTTTTGTATGTTTTCTATACATCTTATTTTCCACGTAAAAATTTTAAGTATGGGCTTAGTCTATTATTTATTATGAAAGTTAATAGTATTGCTTCGTGCAATAAACAGTAAAAAAAATGATTCTTGTTAACATTAGTTTCGTATTTTGAACTAAATATTATTTTAATGGGAATTTTCAGCAGTTTTCGTTCTATGTAGCAGAAGTAGCACAGAGTGATACAACGTTATGAGAGTCTCAATTTTAGAGACTATTCCAGAAGTATTGACCATGAATAGCACTTTGATGAATCTTGAATGCACTGCAACTTCTTCGGCAAACATTCCCAAACGCACGGATTTTGGAGCATCTTATTCATTTCAAACAGTAAGGAACTCAATATCATAATCTGTAGAGTTACGATAATCTTAAATATTTATAAGCAAATTTTACTATGATAAAATCAAGTTGCGGTATTATCAAATGAACGCGAAATTCCTATTAACTGGATACATTTATATGCTCCTACAGCCCTTCCACAGCGCGCCCACATCCACCCCACAGACCCTTTACAGCCTCCCTACAAATAAGCTAAAATTTGACTGTTTTCACTGTTAAACTGACATTTCTCAGTTTTTTATGAAACCCCCACAGCCCCTTCACAGTCCCTTCACAGCCCCCACACCATTTTTCATGTCCCTTCATAGACCCCCAGAGACCTCCCACACCATTTTTCTTGTCTCCACACAGCCTTTCCACACTACTTTTCTTGCCCCCTTTCAACCTTTTCTTTAAAGTATAAATCGCTCCTTTTTACTACATATTTAATTATACTAAGTTTTAAAAATGATTATTTTCATCTATTTTTCCGCACCATCACAGTGGCAAATGAATAATAAATGAAAAATCGTAATATAATGATATAAAATTGTACTTATTCACTCATAAGTATGAAGCTCTTGGTGCATTCAAATATTTTGTGTTACTATTTTCTAAAAATAATGTTACATTTATTTTTTTTTACATGTATATATATGACAGGATACAACTACACATACAAATTAAAACGTTAAATAATTGTAAAATAATAATAGTTGTGAGAATACCGCTCAATTTACAAAGGTTGAGTAAATAACCTATTAAATTGAGCTATATCATAACCACAAAGAGACAGAATTTCTCGTGACTAATTTTAAATCAGGATAGTATTTATAATAATAAATACAGACTTGTCTTACTCATATTATCAATTAATTCATTTTTTTAATACATATCAATAATATATGTGTATATTCGTACATATATTATCTCCATTTAAAGAACCTGTCTGTTTCTTACATATTTCTTCGACGTATACGTGTTATAAGACAGTTATTGTTGTATTAGAACTTTTACCATTAATAAATTAAAATTTAATTTACTAACTGCAATTTAAGAAAAATGATGATGAATTAATTAACCAAATTTTTTTAAAACAGTTATAATATTTTTTCATAACATATATACTAAGCTATATAATTATCATAAATTTTGTTGGAAAAACAAGAAATTTCTTATCTTGAAAAATTTAAAATTAAATGTTATTAACACTAAAGTATCATCATAAAACAAAGAATCCATCATGCATGCTTGCTAGATAAAGAAATATTCCTAAATATAGTAACTTTTAGCTTATTGCCATAAACATTACCAATTTACCTATATAAATTATCAAGTAAAGTCAATTGATTATGTAAAAGTCTTTTTCCAAACAATAAAAAGTTTCTGTATTTTTTCTGTTTCTACCTAAATGAATGTAATATTTTTATTTTCACATCTTGAGAAAGCGACATGTAAATTATAAGGGTTTTGTTAAATACAAACCTACGTTATCGAAACCTTGAACTTGAGATCTGTTAATTGTCATAGCAAATGCCTCAATGATTGAAAATTGTTTACGATACAAAATAAAAGGTGATGTTGAGGTGTTATCTGTGATTAAAGTTATTCTTGAGATAAAGATTTTATTTTCAATTTATTCTCTCCTTATTATTTCCTTTTCTATAATATACTGTGATTATTTTGTGATTCGTAAGCATGTTACATTACACAGTCCACCTAATATATTTAAATTTCTGAGTAACATCACTATTGTACCAATTTTTAGATTTAGTTCATGACGTGTTGATACTTTACGAATATTCTTAAACGTTTTCACTGAAAAGTTTAAGTGAATATTATCGTCCGATTTATCAACTGCTTTATAAAGTTGCGTTATTCATGCTACAGTAAGTCTGAACTTCTCCAGGTTATTTTTTAAGAACTTTATTATTTAAATAATAGATAAATCGTTATGGGATGTTGGTATAACACTATAAATCGACCAGTTATAGATATTGCTAAATATTTAATAACTTACATCATTTGATTTCTAATTTTTAGGAATGTTGAAAGTTTTAATTTTCCCTTGCCCAATTTCCAATAATAATTTTTAAAATCCATTATCGATAGAATGAATATTGATTTTTAGTCCTTAAATTTGGAATGAGTTTCATAGAAGCGCGTAGGGGGGTGTAGCATTACTAGTGTATATACAAGGATGATAAAAAAAACATTTTTTTTGTCTTACAATTTAATGTTTTTAACGATGTAGGTAGTACATAAGTTTTTTGTTTCTTTTATATGAGTTTAACTAACTTCTTATTTGCCTAAATTTCAATTGAGTAACCTACGTAAATCTAAAATATTAGGTCTTTTCACCATTTTTTCACTATAGTGTACAATATCTTAAAATCTAGTATTACTGCAGTAGTTACTACAGCATATGATAAAAAAAAAAAAATTGAACAAACGATAAAGCATAATAGTATAAACATTTTATTTTTATGTGTTTACAAGCTTTCACAAATTAGTTTCAACATTATTAAGTTTCGATGATCATCCAAGAATGCTATTTACAAAAATTTGTTCGATTTCTTAGATTTTTATGTCTTTAAAACAAGAGTCTTTAAGTTCAAGAGTTAAGTTAGTTAATTAAACGTATAACCGAATATTATTGCGTCACCTAATGACAAATATCGAGAATTAAAGTTTTTTTTAAATGTAAATGTTTTTTTAGAATCTCATTAAATATTGGTGCAATACTTGCAAATGCCTGATGGCTTGTACGTCAATATTCTCGAAACAACTCAAGCTGCTTTGTTTCTCCCACATGAGTTGATTATTAATAAACAACAAGTGAATTTTTACTAAGGAATTAGATAAATAAATATCGATGGTAAGGAAACATCAAAAAAAATAATAGACTTAAAAAACAGGAAATTAAAAAATAATGAATGCTTCTTATTAGTTACTCAAAATAAAATTAACTTATAAACACAGTAGCAAATTCAAATAAATGTTATTGGTGGGATTATTGAGTTATTATTTAGGTAATGAATTTCATTTCAGTACTATTTTTTTTTAATTATCCAATGCATTTTTTGAATCATTTGAGCAATTCAGCGAATTAGATGTATAGTTTTATGGAATTGGAGTAGCTCAATACCTCGCAATTTTTGTGGCTATAAGGAGTTTCAGTATTACCCCTAATGTGTTTAGTTATACTCACAGTCTATCTTTAAAATTTTATAACTTAATAATATTTTTAGCACCACTGGATAAGTAGTTAACTGCATACCAGCAGATAAATTTGAGCGATATTACTCAACAAGCTGAATTGCTCATGCAGAGCTTACGGAAAGTGTTTGAACGTGATCCAGGTTAAGGTAGGGCCAATAGTTAAATTTAATTCTCAAATGAGAGTATAACTGTGATAAACTTTCTTTGAAAAAAAACTTAGACTTCCTTCCAAAAAAAGCTTCCTTTGAAAACAATGACGTTAACCTGGAAAACATCGATGATGATAAGGGAGTTTGCATACAAAACGCAATGCTTATTCTTCCAACTGAAAAAATGCTGAAGAAGTTGACATTGCAAAGCTTGTATATAGGTAATGTTCATTTTAGAGGTCGACGCAGATGCCAAAGACGTCTTGAAAGGCAAGACCCGCGTATATTTATATCACAGGGAGTGTCGCCGAAGATGTCCGGGCAACATAGGCTTAATCAAGGTCGGAGTTTCCACTTTGTTATTCCACCTCGGTTACACCCTATAACAATGTTCACTACATACTCCATCATAGCATAAAATAGACTGACACAAATGAGTAATGCTGTTTCATTTCTTATGAGCAAGTTGAGACAAGTTTTCTCACATCAGCACTCACGGGACTATACTCAACTATGCAATCATGTAAAATCAGACAAGAAGCAGCTGTTCCTTGCGGAAAATCATTTCTTGACTCAAATTTCAAACGCATATTAACTGGTGCGCTTTTCAAAGCTTCATTTTATTTCAAACAGTCAATAATGATGAGTTGCGTGTATGTAATAAAATCGTTTCCATAAATTATAGATTCTGTTTCCGTACTATAATAGACATTTTTAAAATTTGTATACATATTGTCGTGTAAAGAAAATTTATTGTGATTAATATTGAGACTGAGATTGCCATAGGGATAGTACGTTAGTTAGTACTGAGAGTTCGTCAATTAATCATCCACCAATTTGTTCGTTTTAACAATATCCAGCCATCCTGCCTTTTCTAGCATTGGACTTTGCCTTCGATAGTGCGATATCCAACCTTTCATTCAAGTTGTTATACTAACATTTTTGCACTTGTCTATTTCAGTGGCATTAAATTTGTAGCGAATTTTTTCAAACCAATGACAAGTAGCATTATGAACAAACTTAGTTCACGTTACTGCAGTATTACTGTTTAGTATAAAACGTCTATGAATATTTAAAGCCCTTTATGAGAATAAGAGATAATAATCTTGATGTTAAATTAAGGTGCGCATCTTATTTCTATTGTTGAATTCTGGTGCAATATAAGGCTGATGTCGATAAATTTCATAGTGCGCAATTGATTCGTCAAATGTGACACCTGTCTAAATGTTTAAAATTCCTTCCATCGTCAAGACAGCAGAAAAATTTACAAATAAACTATAGCCAACAATCACTTTTGAGCCTAGGCTTTTTAAAGACGGTACGTTTTGACGTGTTAATGCTTTGGTTACATATTTATAACTGATTTGTCTTTTTCATGTTGGTTTACTTATACATCCTCAATCAAATTCTTTTTTCTTTCCTTCACGACACATAAAATACCCATTCCTTTAATTTAATGTTTCACGTGTAGCCTTATTGTTATAACTTCTCCTCAAAAACTTATTAGTATCCTATCTGATTAACGATCTGAACTTAAAGATGATTTATTATCTTGACTGTAACCGGTAGGTAAATTATTTGCTTTGGAACTTTAATAATTTTATACCCAGGAGGAGCTGCAGAAAAAAATTCATGAATCATGTGGACTTTACATTCATTCATACATGCTCCAATACTAATGTTACACTAAACTTGAAGTGCATTTACCTTAAGAATCGATACAGGTGGATCTGACTCATAAGTTTTATTCGGTATAAGTATGCGTTTTGTAAAACCTAAAACTGATCCCAACAAGGCTTCTGGTCGAAAATTAATTGGGTGTATACACAGAATCATGCTACTAAGCGTATTACTGCTTGGCTTTACACTTACCGAAATATCTTTAGGTGTCAGTATGTCAATGAACAAATTTTCTATATCTTGAATTTCATTGCTGTCTGTTGGTTAAGTTACCACCTCTTCTTTCACATAAAATTTATAATTATCCTCGTCAATATTAGGTATAGAATTCAATGTGAGTAATTCCACTAAACCAAAAACGTAATTTTTTTGCGGTGAAAGCTCCATTGGAGAAAGGTATTGTGCTTTAAAAATGGATGATGTACTAGATAAATTCAAAGTGAAGTGTCTTCCATAAAGTTTTATCGATAAATGATAAATTTTCTTTTACCACTTGCTTATTACGGCTTACGGTTAAGATTATTACTTAAAAATTTTAGACAGAGACGACCACAGTTACAAGTATTACATTCTTGATATCTTTTGTAATTATACTTAATAATACCAACACCGAGGTATAACATTAAACCTAGTGGTAATTGTAGATTCCCAAAACTATCAAAATATGTTGCATCATCACTTTGTTTTTTAGATGCAACTAAATGAGTACCAGGACTTTCTTCATCATTTAGATTAACAATATTTAATTCATTTTGATGTGGACCACTAAATGAAATATCGTTTCTTATCAATACTCCCCGAAATGTGGTATCTTTAACACTTTTGCATATTTCATAATACCTTTATTTCTGAGAACTCGATTAGGCAGTCTTACTTCAAACTTTTTTTTGAATCCACTTCCTGGTTTTACTTAAACTTTTTTTATGTGATTTTAGAAAGAGGCCTTTACCAAGTAAAATAGCTTTAATTTTTTTATTGTGTCTCACACTCTCTTCAAGCTGTTTCTTGGCTTCGTTTGCTTGATTTGTTGTTTTATTTATACCACTCGCAACACTGGCAATAGCCCTTATAGCGCTTAGACGTGCAAATGCGGGTACGATGTATAGTAAAAAGCCTCCTATCTTTTGAGGTATGTGTAACATGCGGGGTGTTCTAATATTTTTCTTACCACCTGCTTTTTTCATAGCTGCTCGAGCTCCTTTCAAAGTAGAACTTACAACTTTGTGAGCACATTTACTTGTTACCATAGACTTTTTAGCACTTTAAATTAAGTTTTTCAAAGTCACTATCTTTTCAACTTTTTTTTCTAACTTTTTTTGTTTTTTCATTCTTTGATAAGCCCATTCCTAATTTTGATTTTACTTTCATTGCGTGGCTCACAGCAAGCAAGCCAAGCCTAGCCTTTTTACCAATACTTGAACTTTTAGTTTTAAGACTTTGCCAAGCCATTTCCGAAAGAATTTCATCTGCTACGTTTCTAGCTGTAATATCATCAGAAATTTGAGAATAAGACATATCCTAATGTTTACAAGCTTCATCCAATAGGTTAATACTTGGATCTCCACGAACTAATCTCTTAGCTAGTTTAGTGCCTGGCCCACAATACTGATATCCTGGTACGTGCAGTTCTACTGGCAGCTTATTTATGACTGTATCTATGACACCACGACCTTTTCGTCGATGGATGATCATCACTTTGCAAGTCTAAAACGTTAACTGAGCTCGTAAACATTAGTAGCACGCTATTTATGTAAAAAAGGATTTAATTTTTAAAAACATGCAGACAAAACTATCACTTTTAGTTTTAGTTGAGTAAGCATACAGTTAACATGAACTTCGTGGAACAGAATATTAAACTTCCCGTTGTAAATTTCGATAATATTGTTGAACACAATAAGAAAATAAAACGCCACGGTAACTTGCTACCCGATACTATAAGAGCTGTTTTTTGTGGTCCATCAAACTGTGGAAAAACAAATAGCTTACTATCTCTTACTACTCACACCAACGGATTTAGATTTGAGAATGTTTATCTATACTCAAAATCGCTGAATCAGCCAAAGTATAAGTTTCTAGAACAACTGTTAGAGCCCATAGATGGTGTAAAGTATTTTTCATACAGCGATCGTGAATCAGTCATATCTCCGGATAAGGCACTACCCGACTCCAAAATGATATTCGATGACATTGCCTGTGGAAAACAAGATAGTGTGAGAGCCTTTTTCTGCATGAGACGCCACAAAAATGTTGACTGCTTCTATCTTTGTCAATCTTATGATCAAGTTCCAAAGCATTTAGTCCGAGATAATTTAAACTTCTTAGTAATATTTTGACAAGATAATATGAATTTGAAACACATCTATAATAATCATGTTAATACTGATATGACGTATAATGCCTTCAAAAAATTATGTGTAAACTATTAGAGAGTTGGAAAACATGAATTTATCGTAATAGACAAGGAAAGAAATGTTGATAATAGTAGGTATAGAAGAGGATTTGACTCCTTTGCAATAAACATTACTCATTTACATTAAGTATGTATTAGTCTTTTGTTAACTATCAAGCGGTAAACATGGATACAATTCATAAAAAAAAACACGTTCTTCAACAGATTGAAAAAGCAAGAGAAGCTGTCAAACGTAAGCATTGATTGTTAAAGTTAGGAAAAGAAAGTTATGAAAAATAAATTAGTGAGACTTTCAAGCCTATTACTGATCCGCTTCATAAAATCATCTATAAAATAAATGAGGAAAAAAATGCACCACAAAACTTAGAATCTAAATCTAAAGAGCCTTTCAAACCTTTTAAGCTTTTTGAACAAAAAAAAATTATTGACACATTGTTTCAATCAGCTAATAATGACAGCGATGAAGATACGTTTTCATCCAATGATGTTGTCAAAAACTCTGATACTGATGTTGAAAAAAGTAATTATGATGATGATTCAGGGCATGATATTAAAAAAAATGCATCTATGAATTCTTATTTAAAAACACTTAATGAAAATAAGTCAGAATTAGATTGAATTTATGGGATAAGCAAAGAAAAAAATGGACAATATGTACTCGGTGATTCACCCATTTATTTCAAAAATAATGAAATTTAAATAAAGAATCTAAAATATCCAATGACTGATGAATTTATAGAGTTACTAATTAAAAAGTGTCCTGGTAAAGCATACATTACACCAGATAAGCTCAATACAAAGATGTCTTGGAAACTTCAAGTGCGCATAAAAGAAAATTTGATAAAAATGAGATTATTCGTTCATACAACAGTAAAACGTTTAATGATGTTATTGCTTCATTATTTAATCTTACATGTAAATAAGAAAGGTGGATCCATACCTTCATTTTAAATTGCTAAAATAAACACGCAAATGGACTATGTTTACAGGGACAATGCTAACAAACTAGTTAATAGACTAAGATTGCTAGTGGCAGAAATATCAGCAGGTAATCCTAGTCATACTAATGAAATAAACTTAATCGTTAAGGATCTTCGTAAAGCTTATATTATTTATTAAGCTTGCTTATTAAATTCAACATCAGTATTGAAATGAGCATTGATGTATTTGGACGTGGATCAGCTAAGTCTGAAGGTGGTAGTTGAGGTCCTCCTGGAATCGGATATAAGCTCACATTAGATAGTTAATTTGACTTATAAAATAAAAGATTGTGCAATTGTGCATCAGCTGTTAAACTTAATGATGCTATAAATCTTACTATTTTACAGAAAGAAGAAAGTTTCATTTTGAATGAGCAAGAAAAAATAAATCTACTAGTGAGCAGTTTGAGTAATGTATTCTCAGAAACAATACTAAATTTGCATCGTAAAATAAATACAATTAAGGAGATTTCGACTCAAATATCTAATACAACTCCAGAAGACAGTTAGGAAGGATGGAAGCAGTAGTGGAAGAGTTTCATAAACCTGTGAGACGCAACTACCTCCGCCGAAAGTTTGATGTTCGGGGCTTGGATGGAACATGGCAAGCGGATCTTGTGGAAATTATACCTTATGCTCGTGACAATAAAGATGACAGATACTTGCTGACAGTCATGGATGCGTTTTTTAAATATGCATGGGCCGTGCCTGTAAGAAATAAAACTGGAGCAGATGTCACTGCAGCTATGAAAACTATATTAACAGAAGGAAGAGTTCCAAAAAATTTGCAAACCAATCGTGGTGAAAAGTTTTATAACACAAATTTTCAAGGTCTCATGAAAAATTACAAAATTAACTTATACTCCACATACAGTAATCTTAAGGCATCAATATGTGAACGATTTTATTGTACCCTAAAGCATGCTATTTGAAAAAAGTTTAGTGTAAGAAGTAATTACAAGTGGCTCAATATTTTAAAACAGCTGATAAGTTCTCACAATAATCGAAAACACCGAACGATTGGTGTGAAGCCAAAAGATGTTCCAGTAGATAAATGAAAAAAATATTTTACATTTATATGCTCAAAAAATTGAACAAAATCAAAATTCAAAGTTGGTAATAAAGTACGTGTAAGTAATACTCAACAACTCTTTGAAAAAGGTTATATGCCTAACTGGTCGACAGAAATTTTTACTGTAACCCGAGTAGCACCAACAAAGCTATTCACTTACCATTTGGAGGATTATCAGCAGCAGCCAATCTCTGGTGGCTTTCACGAACAAGAACTGCAGAAAACCAAGTATCCTAATACTTATCTTGTTAAGAAAATCCTCCACCGACGAAAAAAATCAAATTTTAGTTAAATGGTCGAGTTTTGACAATACCCACAATAGTTGGATTTCAAAAGATCAATTGTAGTTTGAAAAAAATATATGATGTATAGAAGATATGTAAAAAAATGCATAGAAAAAAATTAAGTAAATAAAAATATTTAAGTTGTGAAGAAGTTAATTTATTAAAGAAATGTTTTATCAAAAAATACAATAAATGGTTATTTTTTTATTTCCACTAAAAACTATTCAACCTATACACTTGAAAATTGAATATGGCAACTATTGTAAATTATAAAGAGATCTATTTTCTATATTAAATCTAATAAATTATTATATAGCACTTCATTATCAACAATATTCTTTGACACTGCACTAGGTAAAAATATTTGAAACTCATCATTGAGTTCCACAACTGCCTTTATTCCGTATTGAGTGTTAATTTTCTTTAATTTTGTAACCATGAAGCTATGGTTTACTTTCATCTCGGTGATTTTCTTGCATGGGAGGAAGCCTCTTTATTCAAAGTTGCCTTCTGTCACAAAGAAATTTAATTTTTTTATTTATTTTAATATTTATGAAAAAGAAAAACATCAGTAAGAAAATATCGGTATAAAAAAAACCAATTTATATTCACCTCAAAATTGTGTTTCACCCTTTTTCTTAATAAGAGTTCTTTAAAATTATCCATCTCCACACTTGTTCTCTTGTGAGGTTGTTGGTCGATACCCCTTGCTTCAAACACTAAACGGCTGATGACTTGATATTGCTGTCCGGCAACTATGATGAAACTGGCCTGCAGTTGTTGGTGCGATTTTTTATATGAGGTTTCTACTACCATCCGAGGCAGCTCTACTGCCGTAATATCATTCCTACTCGCTTCTTTTTGACAAGTTACTTATTCCCCGTTGTCGTCACTCTTTTGTTCTTCACTGTTACATTCTTTATTTATTTCATCATTCTCGCTAGACGATGAGTCGGTAATGGAGGTAACATTTCTCACTATCATGAAAACTAAAAGTTATCACATTGCGCTCATTGTTTTGTATTTAATCATATGTTCGTTTATTTTGTAGTTGCTCCGGATGTGAAGGTTCCTCTATTTCTTTTCATGATATCAAGTCAGTCCCTTCTCGGAACCTCTCTCCTATACAAGCATATCAGCATGACTCTTATTTCTTGGACTTGTTACATTTTCTCCATCCTCTTTAGCTTTTTCTTTTTCTACCACTCTGTCTTGCCGCTTATAATTTACTTTATAATGCCCCCAGGATAATGTGTCAGTGATATTAGGGAAAATGCATCGCTTATCATCACGAGAGCTAAGAGCTTTTTTTTTGTTTTTTCAGTTTAAATCTTGTGCAGACGAGATCTAATACTAATTTGCTCTCGATTTATGTTAATGTTTTGATTGCGTAGGCGATCAATGTAATCATTACAATCAATGGTGGCCTTAACAACATTGGTCTTGACACCCTTTGCTTTTTTATTATGTCTTGAGTCTGAATGAGAATGCTGTACATTTTACTTTTAAGACTGACGAATTTCGTAATGATATTGCCATTACACTCATCCTTCATAAGTCCTATGATTTTCTTATTGTTAAGCGGCATTTTACACTTATTATCTTCGGAATAGTTAGATGTATCGAATTCTTGAATGTCACTTTTTTATAATTTCATAAATATCATGGTTTTTGATATCATTTATTAAACTTTTTGTATCAGTATACAACAGTTTACAATTATTTTTTAGTTTAGAAATCATATAATCATAATGAAAGCGGTATACAAGCGTTTTAGACAAGTTCAATACACTAAGCCTAACGTACATGGGCTTTCTTATCATTACTTCCAATCGTTGTAATTGAATCGCTACAAAATTTTCATCAAAAATATCACAGCTATGAAAGTTAGGTTTAGCAATATATGCACTTGCACTGAAACGCCCATCCCAGTGGTCGAAAGGATTAATATTAATTCGTTTTTTTTTCATTCTCCATTGTTTTTTTAAAAATAGTATTATTAAAAAGTTTGAAAAGCATATTTTCAAACTAATTTTTAGCCTTTTTTTCTTTAAAATTTATGGCGGGATCTTACACTCCTTTAACATACTAGCTACCTTGATTTTCGCAGCTGTCAGTTTCGTTTCTAAAATAAATGTTCAGTGATTTAGTGCCGTTAACACTGCAATTTACGTCGTATCCATTACTTAATGCTTTGTGGTGTTGTATTGCTCTCTCACTATTGTGTACAGATTCTAATAAACACTCAAAGTCTGCATATACTATAAGTGGCATTTGATTTTTATTTTTATAATTTTTAAGTTTCAAAATATTATAAGCACATTTTGGCAAGCTTACTTTATATTAATTGACTTGAACGCACTCTACTGTGTGTATTATTAGTTTTTCATTTGTTTCAAAGTCATGCAGGCAACGATCGCAAATGTATATTTTACGTTTACATTTAGTAAGAGAGCTTCTTACAAACTGGGATGAATCTTTAATCCACACATAAGGGCAATGGTATTTATCATTATCCGTACAACTAACCCTACTTTCTAAGCTTTCCTATGATATGGCATCTTCTTCGTCGTATGCCTCTTCTTTAGGTACCTCTTTTGTAATCCTATTATTAGCATGGTTAAGATCATAATTTGTCTCTTAACTCTCTTCTATATCATCTTCTTCTGCATCATGTTCTACTATTCTACTACCTCTCTCATCATTTTAGAATTAAAATCGTTAACATCTTCATTGTCAATTTTTTTTTGTTTTTTATTTGCTTTTTCCTTGCCATCCATTTCTATATTCTAATTTTCTATAAGTTAAAAATTTATATGTATAGCCTTTTTTTTAGCTTTCAAATGGAGGGGAAAAATTTTAAACGTATTTTTTCTCTTTTCTAACAAATATACATTAACCAAAATATCATTTTGTTTTTCAAATTTTGGTACTTGCTTAGGTTGCACCAGGAATGTTATTCCAGTGAAATCGTCATAATTTTCATATTTTTTATAGTTTAAGACTCGATACGCATGTTTACTTGCAGAATGTAGTACCAACAAAATGGTCCGTTTAAAACATTGGTGATCGAAATTCTTAACATTAACGCAAGCTTTTTTTTAATAATAGAACTAGGTAGCTCTATGTAAAAACTACTTTTAATAGCCTTGTATTTTTTTACATTTATTACTAAATTTAAAATAAAGCACAGAGTCCACCCGGAATCTCGTTCTTGGAACTTATTTATGTCGGTAACAATAGGTTCCTAAACATTATTTTATTTTCAAACCATTCATGAAAATTGGCTATAAAAAAATACATTCCAACTTAGTGTTAAAATACCTAACTTCAGTAGTCTTCGTAACATTTTTCACTTGGATAAATTCTGCTGCTTAAACTGTATTAATTTTGAAAGCATGCTGGTGATTTAAAATTTCTGGCACTTTTAAAACAAACTCTTTTTTCGCAGAGCTCAGAAATTTTACCACCTCCAAGTGCTTGCTATTCACAATGATGACAGTTCTTAGAAGATTCTAAAACGCACTATCAAGTTCTTCTTACACCACAGCAGGATCATTGTCATTATGTCTTAATGTAGTAGCAAGAATATATCCTCGAATTTCCGATTTTTTAATAAATGTTTCTAAAAAAATTGTCATGAGACACTCAATATTTAATAAGTTTTATAATTTTTGTATTATGCACTATTATTAACTGTATCTTCAATATTTGTTATATTTTTACTGTTCAAGAGTCGTTTATGTTCTGTTCGCACTATTTCACAATAAAACACAAAATTTTCTGTACAGTTAGCATTAGCAGAATTATCAGAAAGTCGCTTAATGATGCGTACATTGATTGTCAACGTCCTCAAGTGATTTCTACGGTTCTTTGACATACATTTTAAGCTATTTGGTTATGTAGATGATAGTGTTACCTCGTGGCAGTGCAATAAATGGCAGTGCTATAATATACGTATAGGGTATAGAAAGAGGTTCTAAGTAAACAGTAGAATAAGTTGGCTGTAATTTGTACTAGCTTGAAGATAGCTAAACACGTAATTGTTATTTAAGGCTTTAAGACTACATTAAACGAATTCATCTTTAAAGAGGTAGCAATTCTATCTTTAGAGGAAGAAGATTCTACACCAATAGTATTTCTTTTTAAGCCCCCCTACCCCTGGGGTAAGCTAAGGACTGAAATAAATGTAAAAATTGCTGGTTAGAAAATAATTACAATGGTCTCCTTTGGGACTCTGGAAAAGTGCCCTATGAAGATTTAATTGTCACTTTTTAATCTTCTATTAAAGAGGATGACGTTATTTATGTGAAAGGACTTGAAAAAACAAAACAACATCATCAAATGCTCCTCATTATGTACATGATTTGTAAAATGCGATGTATTATAAATAAGAGATAATCAATACAAACTAAAGAAGTATTTTCTACCCGTTAGATTCATTCACAACTTTAAAGAATGCTTATCACTGAAACAGTTTAACATCACTCATGTGACATAAACAAATCCTACATTCAATCAGCATTTTGTGCTGTGAAGAATGCTACAGCTTTAAAAAAAAGTATATTAAAAAAGAATAAGGCTGAACAGATTAGCTATCCTTGATTTAAAGTATACGTATAAAAATAAAAATAAGAAGTAGTAAAAAAACTCAGCTGCAGAAGCAGCAGCTGGACTCAGTGCAGGTTTGGGAAAATTCGTTGGGAAAACTGATTCTTATAAAATTGAATAAACTTGGCGATTACAGTCAACCAACTTTGTTTACCACCATATTACAGAAGTCATATTAATTTATTTGTATCAATAAAATGATCACAAATAAAATTTATAAGAGTTGATTTTTCATCCCCATCCTTTTAAACTGCTTTGCTTATCTACTTCAGGTATGATACTAATGTCTGAGCCACGTGACAAAGGCGCATCTCGCACTAAGGAAATATACACTAACGGAAAAAAAAAAGTTAAAATTCTGTCTCTAGACGAATAAAAATTTTATATAACACAACTAGCAGCCCCCCATCTCGACTTCACCCGAGACTTACTAAATAAAACACCGTAATGTGTTGACATGTAATGTGAAACATTTTCAGTTAGAAATTTTACACATATTTCTGACACATCCCAGAACAAAAATCTTCTTATTAAAAACAAACTTTTTCCGAATCCATATAGTTTATTTGGTCAAATGATAAGGTGTAAGAATTCAAAAATATAATTATGCTGAAAAATACCGTGCGTTCTTTATGCCATAAAATAATCGGTGGCCATAAAAAGCCGTTGATTTACAGTTTCTCCCGCGTAATTCACGAAAAAAGCTAATTTTTAAAGCTGTTAAGATTTTAAGCCCCCAAAAAATTTGTATTAAAAAAATTTTTTTTTCCTCATATCTCACAACTTTATTACCAGAGCAACAAAGTCCTAGACCTTAAGCCCTACATTTTTTATTACGACAAAAACACAAATACATTTTCTACTTATTCTAAAATCTGAAGTAAAATCTTTAAAGATTTCAGAGATTGCTGTGAGCGTAAAATAAAAAGCTCATCTCTTACGTAATGGACTCTTTATTTGTCGATTTTAACGCTGCTGTTCCAATCTTGATAAATTTTCTGCGTCAGTTTCTTGACGCCTAAGAAAAATTGTATTTATTAAATACATTTAAAGTTTTTTTTCCAATTCACCCTCTTGCGACTTTTGGCATGCTTAAAATTTTTGTGACCCCTAAAAGCTGTTTTCTGTCAACTTTGTTAAGTTCTAATATATTTGTTGGCAAGGTAGTTCGACGTCCGATGGCCCTAAAAAAGACCGGTGAGTTTCTTAAGTTAACTCTTTCTTGACTGCAGTTCAAAGCAATTGTGACTGCCTGGATACCTCAGGGTGATCTTCTCTGGCCTACTGTTGAAAACATAGACTGATCGAAAGAAAAATTACAAAGCTCGAAGCTTTAGGGCTAGTTGTAGTGCTCTTTTCCAACGTCTCCTGGTATAACGTCGAAGACGTTGGTGTCTCAAGCACCTTCTTATTTGCAGATTCAGTTGTTTCGGTAATCTTAGATATGGAGATTGGTTAGTGATACTTGTCCAGTGGAGGCTGTCCCGTTGGCTCAATTTTTTTTTCTTCACAGCTGTTATAGATTTGCCCAGGGCAGAGCTTAAAGAGGATCAGTGATTCCTGGTTGAATGCTTAGAGTCGAGAGGGTAGTATAGGGTCGTCGGTCACCAGGTTTTCCAGGCTTGCAAAGAACAACTCTGCAGGTGACGTCTGCTAGTGAATGGCTGACTTTGTTTAATAGTGCCCGTCTTTAGTTAATATAGTCTTTAAGTCAACGAATCGCTTCCAGAAATGGTAGTAAAAATGTATTTGTTGGCGAAGTAGTTCACACTTGTGTGGCCCCTGAAAAAAACCGATCAAAGTGACGGTTAAGTAGGGAACGTTATAACTTATAATGGCCCTAAAAAGCGCCAGTGGTGAAACTTCCAGGCTACTCTTTATTATTATTCCTGATGATGAAGAGCTGGCTACGGGTAGCTTGATTCTTACCCTGGGAGTCTCGATGTACGGAGACTGTGATGGAGGGAGGTACGCCACTGACCAAAGAATATCTCGTCTTCGGGTCACTACCCGGATAACAAACCGCTCATCGTTAGATGAGAACATGTGGGTAAGCGCGTTGGGGACGCGACGACCAAGAAGGTAGCCGTTGTGGCTGCCTGTGCCCCTTAGAGCTGTTTTTCCTGGCGTAAATATGTAGCCAAAAATTCTCTAACTGCACCAGGCGGGATGGTGCGACTGCCACACAACTCTGAAGAGTTGGTGCAGATTATGCTTAGGCTAGATATGTCTCCTGGTATTCTGCCAGATATGTCATCGGTTGGAATGAATTTTTTTTATATCGCATTCGCTGAGATTCAGAGTAAATAGACACCTAGGTCCCTTCCCCCTTACAGAAGAGTGTCGTCCGTAACCGGGATTTCCAGCTGCAAGACTATCATCAGCATTCTCTATACAGCTCGTTTAACTACCGAAGCACGACTGCATTACTATCGAGACGCTTCGGCTTATTATAACCACACTTAATTTTATTCTGTTGCAGGTAGCCTCGATTTTATGTCGACGCCACCTAGTGGATTTTACTAAACTAAAGTGAAAAGCTGGCGTATTTTTGCAAAACTTTGAGCTTATTTATTGCTATTTTTATTAAATTTTTTAATATAAAAACTATACTTAAACTATCTAGGAAGTATACATTTATTTAGCTTTTATCGCTTTATCTGTCAAATCTCACTTGACCGGAAAAGAGACTCCTCTTTAAATAGGCAAGCGCGTAATATATCATAAACACCTCATATGTTTATTAACAAGTAAATATTTTTTGCGTATCAAAATACGTACCATTTTTTATTTCAGCAGTGACATGTTTAAAATTAAGTTCTTCACAACACTTTTCCTCTCTTATTATTCAGACATATCAGATACCAGTAAAAGCCGTATATTTAATTTTATACGTAAGTCTATAAGAGCTTAGAATCATACACGTTTTTGTTTTATATTTACAGTTAGAACATTCAACTTTCAACTATTTCAAAATTTTTTATAGTAAAAAGAGCTGGTAGAAAAGGCTGCAGTCGTTAAGATGTCTTTGAGCGAGGATAAAGTCGTTTCTAACGACGCTCCTACACCCTTTATCAAGAATGCAAGCTTACCAACAGAGAATTCTAGATATGAAACATTGTTAAGATCAATAAGGCCAAGACCTCGTCAACTGCTTCCTTTTAAGTGTGTGAAAGAAAATGATGTGGAAATTCTACTGTAAAAAAATCACTATCGATTTTTTCAATTGTGGTACATTTCAGTTGAACGAGTAAGTAGTGTGAATCCTAGACTCATTACTGACAGGAACACATAGAAACCACTTAACTTCTACTTTCAAGCTGAAATTAATGCAAATCCATTACTCGTTGTTTTATATTTTAAGAAAGACACATACACTATTTTGCGTTGCTGCAAACTTTTAAGGTATACCGTGGAGGACAGAAAAAAAATTGTCTCCTGAACTGGTAAGTTGTTCAATCACATTAAAAGAATATGATCTTACTGCATGACACATCAGCTATCATTAAATTTACCTCAGTGAGTAACAAACTTTAAGTGTGGTCAAATTTAGATGTTGAGTAGTACTGCATGATATTTATTTTTACCACTGTACGAAAGACCGTCTCTGACAGTTTTTATTACTCTATCTTAATATAGCCTGACTTAATAAACCATTTTAAAACTCTTTTCCTATACACTAGTAATATTAGTTATAGTCATATCCAAAGCCAACACTTGTTATTTTTTTAAATAAATGTGTCTTAATTTTTTTTTTTACACCAGTGGTATCAGCCATGGTATCAGCAGCAACCTCAGCCGCAGAAGCAGCAGCTGGACTCAGTGCAGGTTCGGAAAAATTTGTTGGGAGAGGCAAGTCTTATAAAATTAAATAAAGTTAGCGATTACAGTATAATATTACAGTATACTAGCGTATAATAAAAGTTGCATTATTTTATGTGTATCAATAAAATAATGACAAAACACATTTATTGGTATTAATTGTCTATCCCAATCCTTTTTAAACAGCTTTGCTCAGATACAATAGGTAAAATTTTCATGTCTGAGCACGATGAGCCGTGGGAACCAAATTCTCATGCACCAATCCGTCTAGGGGTAAGCTAGTCTAACATCTAATACCACTGCAGGAAGCACGGATAAGCTTATACAACAGTGCGGCTGACCCAGGACATCATTAGCACACGCACGAGCACATACCGACGCTTCGTACGTAAAATTAACTTAAACACCAGTGCTCCAAAGAAGACAATACCAGCTAACTACACTCCAACGAAAAAAATCACACTTTTCAGAATCCAACGAAAAATATCACAACTTACTGCACTCCGAAAAAAAAATCACACCTTTCAGAATCCAACGAAAAATATCACAACTTACTGCACTCTGACAAAAACTATCACGTATAGCAACATTTCGACGAAAAAAATCACACCTCTCAGAGTCTAACGAAAAACATCACAACTGACAGTACATCAACGAAAACTATTATGCATAGCAACACTCTGACGAAAAAAATCGTACGTGTTATAATCTAACGAAAGGTATCTCGACTAACTGCACTCCAACGAAAATTATCACGTATGGCAATACTCCAACGAAGAAAATCATACATCCCAAAATCTCATGACGAATATCATGGCTAATAATAAGTAAACGAAGACTATAATGGCAAACTATACTCATACAAAAAACAGTTAACCACAGTATAGTAGTTATATTAACAAATTTTACTGCGATGATGTAAGTAGTTGCATCAAACAATTTTTGGGCTAAGAACTTTGTATATTTTAAAAATTTAAGAAATTAAAAAAATCTTGTTTCTAATTATTATTATTGTCAAATGATTTCTTTTACCATAGTAATCTAAAACAAATTCTTAAAAGATGCAGCAAAAAGAAGACAGTATGAAGTAGTTAAGTTATAATATTAGATAAAATCTTCTTTTCTGCCAAAACTTTTGTTCTACTTATGTCTATACATAATACACCAAACATTTGTATAAATAAATTATATTTTTTAGTTTTTACAAATAAAGTTAGGTCGCTTAGAATTATTAAACATAACTCCTATAAAATATCGTAAAAAACTTCCTGAGTAATAGCTACTTTAATTTTTGTTTATTTAATAAACAGACAAAAGTGCAGGCAGTGGAAAGTTTCAAGTGGCTAAAGATGAATTGGAGCGTATTTCGTTATTACTAGTTAGCTTCTTGGCCGATGTCGAGTTGCTTCTCTATTTACAGAAAACGTGATGTTCATGTTTAAGTTGGTTTCCGAGCGATAAGATCATGCCAACGGTTGAGCAGAAAATGGAGTCAGCTTAAGTTTTAGTTGAAGAAGGTGTCAGTTTAAAATTTAATTTAAATAAGTTGTGACGTTCTCGTTATTATTTACGGCTAATTACTGAGGAGAAAATCACGTTGTTGACTATAAAGAAGTCGTGGGTTCACGGTACTTACCTAGACCATAACATTCTATCTAATGCATGAAATAAAACTAAGAATTATCTCCCGCCCTTCTAATGCCCCATGTAGAGATTAAAAAAGAGGAACTATGGAAAATTTAGATGTTTGTCAGTACTCAATATATTACGAGTATTTCAAACATCTAAAGGAAAGGTAATAGGATCCCTTACCCGCAAACCTATAAATTATCTTATGGTGGCTAACGTTACAACTTCGTGAAAAGTGCCATAGTACTTATAAATAGTTTTTCAACGCAATTAATATGCGAAATAACGTGTAAATCAGAAATATCATGTATTCAATCAAATTCTATACACAGGAGCACGAGGCTCGAATTACATAAATGGCATAATACGCTCGTTTGCATGAAAATTTATTAAAGTGTTTGAACAATCATAAAGTTCAATACGCTATTCTTAAAACAAATAAATCAATTGGAAATCGTTATAAAAGAAGTATCGAAAGAATTATTCAATAATTAATGAATAGCAAAAATATAAAAATAACTGGCGTAATTTGTAAGCGAAAGGCTCGGACACAATGCCTCACCAAGCACGTCTCTATAGGCCAGTGTTGTGAGATCAGTCTAGAAGCCCGAAAAGCAAGGTACTTTGACCTGCTAGGCAGAGAATCTAGAGCTAGAATCTGATGTGGCTGTGTCTTGATCGTACAGCAAACCTCGGTTTTTCGGTGGCTCGGCAATTGCTTTGTGAGGGGGAAATTTGCGGACTCTCATCATTGGTAGAATGTTGTTGTCTCTTTCCCTCTACTCCTGCACTTCATGACGCACACTATCGCTATATTTTCATATCCTACTTATCAGTGGAAGCTTTAAACACTAAATAATAATTTTGTATTTTTAATAGTCGAAATTGATAAAAAAATTTACTAAATTTTTTTTTTGGTAGGAGTGACCGATGGTCACATGGCCCCTTTTTATTTTGTGGCAAAAGAATAAAATTGTTTTGAAACAAAATAATCTAAAAAAATAAATAGAAGAAAAAGTAATGTACAATTCGCTTAAGAATTTGTGCCTCGTACAATTAATGCAATCGTTTTGTGGACGAATGAACAGAAAAATAATATAAAAATCTAATATTTTATAACTTAGGCTGGCTTTATTTATGCCCCTTTTACTTTACAGTACAGTACAGTTCATGTATATACTACGATCAAAAGAAAAGTGATTTTACAACTGCTATCTCGTGCTCCCTTTTAAGCGAGGACTAACGAATAATGCAAATACCTGGTATCTCAATGCTATCAAAAAAGGCTTAGTACTTCTCCATACTCATGAACACATCGTCCTGATTGGTAGACACACCTCCAGTACTATATTGCAAACCAAATTCCTTAAATAATTCAACATCTAAAGAAGATGAGTAAAGGACCTTAGAGATCCCATCTGATGAAGAGGCACTAAATAAACATTCCGTTGATACACGAGAACGTTTTGCTTTTAGTAATTCATCATTTTCTGCATCACCCACACTATTTGTAGGCACAGCAATCGTTTTTTTAAGCGCATACCAGGTGGTAAATTTGCGTAACGCATTTTTGCATCTGGTAATGTAATTTTTTTTTCGGTGGTAAAAACCGTTAAATCACTTTGAGATTCTTGTTTTCGTATTTTTTCTTTTCAATAAGATGTTTTCCACTGGCTTTATAATGGGGGGTCTCTTTTTAGAAGTCTGCGTTGCCTTGTTCCGTTTGTTGGTGTTTCGAAAATGTCCCTTGAAATCGCCAAGCACAATCTCTTTCACGTTCGTGCTCAAATTGGCGTAAAATTTCCGTGGCTTGATTTCTCGGATTGTCGGTGGTTCCAATTAATGCTTCAATGATTTAAAAAAATAACCACTTACATTACACTCTATCATTTTCTCGTTAACCCATACACACACGTCTCGTTTACCCGGATACTGTGTGGTAATACTGCGTGTGCTCGACATGATTCAAATATTCGTACTGAGAAATACTTTACCAATTCTTGATACACTAAGGAGTTTACTGAGAAATGGAATACGTCCCTGAAGATAGCACGATAAAGCAGTTGTTTATTTACATTTGAAGGGTATATAATATGGTCGTAACAACATTAAATGAAAAGTACCTTGAATTTTTCCGCTGTCTTCGTCACACACAACATATGCATCACCGTGATTTTGTACAATCTTATATGGGCCTTCGTAAACATTACAAAATTTAGCAATTCTTTTATTCGTAACATCTGATACATTTAAGGCCTTTACTAAAACTAAATCATCTAATTTAAAAATAAAATGTTTTTTATTTTTGTTGCGTTTATCCGCACGTCTTTTCAAAAAATTGTGCATATTAATTTTCGCAAATTGTACTTTTTTATCGTTTGCTAAATCAACATTTAAGTCATCAATTGATAAATATTTTTCCAAAATGCGCTTTGGCTTTTCATTTAAAAACAATTCTACTGGTGTAACTTTAGTTGTTTTATGGATCGTCTCATTTATAATACTCATAATAAGTTCTATATAGTTGAACCAAGTATTATGTTTGTCATTGAGACACGTTCGAAAGAACTTTGCAAGTTCACGATGTATACGCTCGACGATGTTAGATTGATGATGTCTCACGCTTGAAAAAGTATATTTTCTTTTTTGATTTTATTCAACCAAATTTTCGAAGTGAATTGCGTACCGTGATCTTGCACTATTCTTATCGGCTTGCCGTAGTTTGGTATGTAATCTTGAAAGATACATTTTATGAGATTTTGTGACGTAGCTTTTCGTATTGGATATAATTTTACGAATTTAGAAAAAACGTCTATTGTTGACAAAATATATTTGCAACCATACTTTGTACTTGGTAATGTACCATAAAAATCTATTGATAGTAATTCAAGTGTTTTTTCAGTATAAATAGGCGTAAATTTTTCTTGATATTTTACGGTCAAAACTTTAATTAATTGACACACATGACAATGTTTTATGTATTTGTACACTAAGCTCTTTAACTTTAGGGCAAGAAATCTCTCTTTAATTAACATTAAAGTTTTATATGAACCAATATGTAGATATAAGGTATGGATTTCTGATATAAATCTCAAAAGAAAATCGTTTGGCAACACAAGCTTTAAATTTTCATTTTCTTTTTTATATAAATATCTGTTGACCATCATAAAACGCTTACGAATACGTACATCATTTTGTTCGTACGAAGATAAAATTTGCTTCGTATAGTCATCATTTTTTTGCAATTCCTGAAAATTTTTTAATGACTCTTGAAATAACGCACTTGGTTGATGAGCACATAATAAGGAAATAATAAATTCATTGGGATCTTTGTTCGAAGGAAAATTTACACGACTTAAAAAATTGGCACTCGCATTGTTTTTATCTTGGATGTGTGAAATTTCTAAATTATAGTCTTGTAGTGCTAATTGCTAACGCTGTAATCTGGCATTGTTGAAGTTGCATGTTTTTTAAAACTTAAGAGCCTCATGATCTGTACAAACCAGGATTCTTTTTGCACCACGTAAATATGCATGCAATTTATCAAGGGACCAAACTAACGCTAACAATTTCTTCTCTGTCGTGAAATAATTACATTCACTGTTACGCAAAGTACGACTAACAAAGGTGATTACTTCTTCCTCATTTTGATCAGTTAGTTGAGATAATATGGCGGCGATAGCAAAATCACTAGCATCTGTGGTAAGTATGTATGGCTTATTTAAATTGGGAAACTTTAATATTATGTGTTCATCGAATGCCAGTTTGATATTCTCGAACGCCTTTTATTGTTCTTCATCCCATATAAATGGTTGATTTTTTCTTAATAACTTATTTAATGAAATGGTATAACTTAAATGAGTTTTTACAAACTTAGTATAAAAATTTACAAATCCTAACAATGATTGTAACATGTGTACGTTTTTTGGTGTTGGAAAATTTTTTATTGATGCAATTTTTTCGGGATGAGGTTTTAAACCCTCAGCTGATAATATGTGTCCCAAGAATTCAATATTACGTTGGGCAAAATCAGATTTTGGAAAATTTATGCGCAAATTATGCTTTTGAAAATGTTGAAATAATAATTCTAATTGCTCGATGTGCGTATGAAAATTTGGTGAAAAAATTGCGATATCATCTACGAATTGCAACGTAAAATTCTGTAAGTCAAATAATATCTCATATAATCCGCGTAACAGCGCTGCACCAGACGTTTTTATACCGAAAGCAACTACGTTAAATTTGTATACATGGTGATCCAACTTGAATGCAGTATATTTTTTCGAATTTCCCGCCAAAGGCATCTGCCAATATGGACTCGTCAAATCTAATTTAGAAATGAAATTGGCATTTTGACATCTGGGAAATAATTCTTCTGTTTCTGGTGGTGATTTGAAATAATCTATTAATTGCTTATTAAGTTTTTTCGCGTCTAAACACAAACGCACAGAATTATCTTTTTTGATTACAATTCGTATAGGATTAATATACGGACTACTCGATCTACGAATGATATTTAAATCTAGCATTTTACATATTTCCTCTTGCACCTGTTGACAATAATTCAACGGAATAGGGTACTGTCGAGTAAAAAAAGGGTGATCATTTTTCAAAATTAACCGGTGTTGATACGTATTTATCGTACCCGGACGTTTTTCAAAAATATCTTTATACTTATCTATTAATGCTTCAAGTTGTAATTTTTGCGCACTTGTTATATTCGTATAAGAACCAAGTAGTGAACAGATTTCGTTTGAGGATAACGCATAGTAAGAATAATCATTAGTATGTAAAGTTTCATCAATGAAATGCTCATTCGTTAAAATTGGCGACGCGTTGGTAGATTCCTGAGAATGTACCTCAACAACAATTTGAAAGGACTGAGTCGATACATTTGATTCAAGTCGTTTCAGCATTTTCATAATTATTTTTTTAATATTTATATCGATTGATATCAAATCATTTTTTGAATCTATGATCATATTTCATTTTTTAAATACATCGAACCCGATTATCACGTTTCTCGATAACTTTGGAACAATCACAAAGAGCAATGAAATATGTAAGTGCTTAAATTTAGTATTTATCCATACTTGTTTATTTACGCGTGTAGTCTTTTGGCCCGTGGCAACTTTCACCGATTTTCCTGTCAATGGCAATGTGGGAACATTTTTCAACAAATCATAATTCTCGTTATAAAATGTGTCGGATATACATGTTATTTCACCACCCGAATCGATAAGTGCTATCAGTTCTCTTCCAAATAATTCTATATTAATTTCGGGACAACGAGTTTTATATTCAACATCGTCATTGGGATCGATGTCATGTAATAAAAAGTCCTTGGGATGTTCATCTATAATATTCGAACTTTTGTACATATTCAAGCATTAAAGTTTTTTCGTGGAAACACTGAACAATCAAAAAACGACCTAAGCCCATGCTACATCCACGATTTGATTGCGGGAGGTTTGACACCTATTCATGCTCAATTTTAATAAAGCGCAACCCCATGGGTCTAGCATGGGCTTAGGTCGTTTTTTGATTGTTCAGTGTTCATTAAATTTTTTAATGTTTCTGTCAAATCATGATTTTGCGTACGGTCAAATGAGCTGGTAGCGTTAGGTTGAAAAGAAAACCCCCTATTTATGTGTTCTACCGCTTCGGTTGAATTTTTTTGCCCTTGGAATGTACATCTTGTTTCGTCGTTAATGAAATTTGCTCTGTTTGCCACGGTTGAGAATAGCCGTGCATTTTTTGGAGATTTTCATTTTTTTGCGTATTGTCATTATAAGTGGGAGTTTTGTTTACTTGTTGATTTTTCCTTTCATTGGCATCCCGATTGTTGTTTGATCGCTGAGGATTTGCGTTAGCGCGTTTATCATCGTTATCTAACTCTGCTAGCATATTCAGTAAGGTATCAACGCTGATGTTAGTATCGCTCATTACTGCTTGGCGTGTAAATCAATCAAAATGGCATGCAATAGATAGCAAAAAGGATTTTTCGCTAGAAAATATGCCTAAATCTCGCGCATATCCCAGAATTTGTGTTGCATATTCTACTAGAGTTATTTTTAAATTTGCATGATATCGACCGAATTCAATTTTTTTTTTTAATGATCTTTGAATATTGAAATCCCAATAACGATCTTTAAATTTATCCACAAATTGGTCATAATTAGTAACCTCCGCTTCCCATAAATACCACCAATCCTTGGCATTTTCCTCAAAACAACCCCCAATAATACAATGCAACTCACTTTCACTCGGATTAACGTATTTCAAATAATTCTCTAGCTCGGAAAGGAACTTGAATGGTCGTTCTTGGTCCAACCCTCGAAACTTAGGTTGTTGCACAACAATTTTTGGTGATGTAGCACCACTTAGCGATGACCTTTGAATTTTTTGATTTAACAAATGAATGCTACTTTCGGTATTTTGCTTGAGACAATCAAATTCATTTTCGACCTCATTAAAATGCTTATTTACATTGTCCCGTATCATTATCAAATCATCAGCCACGATCATATTCCCGTCGTGATTTTTGACCCACTCGATTAATTCATCAATTGAACTTATCATCTCCTTATTGCGATCATTAATCGTGTTAATGCGTTGAACTAAACTTTTATGATCCTTCATTATTTTTAATACCTGATCATTTTTTTTGACTAGTCCTTGTGTCAATTAATTTATAACTTGTTCTAAATGTTCAAACTTGGCTTGATATTTATCGCGTATAGTAACCGTTTCATTATTTTTTTGTAGGCGTTCAATTTTTTGTATACGTTCGGTCAAACTCTCATTGTCCGTGAACAGTTGTGTTACATCATCTATAACTGCTTTTCGCCAGTTGAGTTTTGTTTTGTTTTCCTCGTCTCCTTCTTCTGTATTTTCGTTTATCGTTTGCAAGAAGGCGCTTGTGCGTCTACGACGAATTATGTTTACTTTTATGTGCCGTCAGTATATAAAGCAAATTATTTAGAAGTCAACGGGTTCGTTTGATCGATAATAATGCTACACGTTCCGAACTTTCTCGATTCTAGTGAAAAAACATACTTATACTCTTTGAATGATTTCTAAGAATTCCGAAAACTCGAGAAAATGTAAAAGATTTATGGTGATTAGAATAATTTAATTTGAAATCTATATCAAAAATCTTATTTTTCATTTGCTGTAATTCAAGTTTTAGTTCGTCAATTTTCTCATAGTTTTTTTTTAATTTCACTTTTACATTCGTTGTTTTGTGCAGTTAACGTTTAAATGCACTTTTTATGCGTATCGAGTGTATCAAATATTAAATCAAAAGTTAACTCTCGTAATATTCGTATTCTCACATTTATTTGTGTTTAATTTTAAGTCAATTTTGTTTTCCAGAATGTTATCGTCTAGTATACGACTCGTGCCCAACTGTCGAGCGCCAGAAAATTTAGTATGTGACGTTCTCGTTATCATTTACGGCTAATTACCGAGGAGAAAATCACGTTGTTGACTATAAAGAAGTCGTGGGTTCACGGTACTTACCTAGACCATAACATTCTATCTAATGCATGAAATAAAACTAAGAATTATCTCCCGCCCTTCTAATGCCCCATGTAGAGATGAAAAGAGAGGAACTATGGAAAATTTAGATGTTTGTCAATACTCAATATATTACGAGTATATCAAACATCTAAAGGAAAGGTAATAAGATCCCTTACCCGCAAACCTATAAATTATCTTATGGTGGCTAACATTACAACTTTGTGAAAGGTGCCATAGTACATATAAATAGTTTTTCAACGCAATTAATATGCGAAATAACGTGTAAATCGAAGATATCATGTATTTAATCAAGTTCTACACACAGGAGCAAGTAGCTCGAATTACATAAATGGCATAATACGCTCGTTTGCATGAAAATTTATTAAAGTGTTTGAACAATCATAAAGTTCAATACGCTATTCTTAAAACAAATAAATCAATTGAAAATCGTTATAAAAGAAGTATCGAAAGAATTATTCAATTATTAATGAATAGCAAAAATATAAAAATAACTGGCGTAATTTGTACGCGAAAGGCTCGGACACAATGCCTCACCAAGCACGTCTCTATAGGCCATTGTTGTGAGATCAGTCTAGAAGCCCGAAAAGCAAGGTACTTTGACCTGCTAGGCAGAGAATCTAGAGCTAGAATCTGATGTGGCTGTGTCTTGATCGTACAGCAAACCTCGGTTTTTCGGTGGCTCGGCAATTGCTTTGTGAGGGGGAAATTTGCGGACTCTCATCATTGGTAGAATGTTGTTGTCTCTTTCCCTCTACTCCTGCACTTTATGACGCACACTATCGCTATATTTTTATATCCTACTTATCGGCGGAAGCTTTAAACACTAAATAATAATTTTATAATTTCAATAGTCGAAATTGATAAAAAAATTTACTATATTTTCTTTTTGGTAGGAGTGACCGATGGTCACAAAGTGTTAGATCATTTTTTTTCCGAAGGCAGTATCAGTTAAAATTTTTGCCGAAGAAGGTGTTGTGCAATTATAGGTTGAAGAAGGTATGAGTTTAAAACTAATTTTTTTTCTTCAGTCTTGTTGTCCCAGCATTAATTATATATATATATATATATATATATATATATATATATATATATATATAGAGAGAGAGAGAGAGAGAGAGAGAGAGAGAGAGTGCGGTGGCTAAGTCGGCTAGGTCGTGGATTGGCACGCGGGAGACCATGGTTCAATTCCTAGCCAGTGCGACTTTTACAATCGAGTACCTCTGTGATTTTTCACATGTGCTTTTTCACTACGCAATGCTCTTTGAAGAGGGTTTAGGTGACCTTCTCGCAGCAACAATTGCCTAATTCTTTGCCTCCCTTCCTCCCTTCTGTATTGGGAGGCCTCCCATCCTTTTCCTTGTCCCTTTTTCAAGTGCTAAGTGCCCATAGTAGTGCCCTTATTAAAGGAGCCGGACGTAGAGCACTATAATATATGTAAAAAAAAAAAAAAATTATGGATATATAAATTGCTTGATTCCTATTTTTCATACAAGAATCAGGGACCTTTTTATTAATTCATTATCATCCAAATGAAGAATTTTTTTCCAATATCAATGTAAAAAATGATGCAAGCACGTCAAACCACAGGGCAACTGCCACCTCTAAGACTCCCATTTTTATAATCAATTGTATGAACTATTATAACAATTAGTTGTTATAGCACAATTTACCACAAAACAATAAACGCCTCAACAGTTACGGAAGCCAGTGACGCAGCCAATCTCTGATTGGCCAAGCATCTGCGCGTTGTTTGAATGTCCAATACTGGAAGACACAGCGATCAAAGCCTAAAAACATCAAACCCAAATGCCTAATCCCCAACAACCCAGTGTGCTAAAAGTTTTTTATGCTATTTAGTATAAAATAGGCTCTTTAACTAATCCCAACTAATTAATCTCAATTAACCCAATAAAGTTACAGGTATTTTAATAAAATTCTACCTATTTACTAAATAAATAAGATCACAAATAACTAATCCCCAATAACCTAATGCACTTGCTTACCTGCAGTTTTTTTTATTTTCTAAATATTCCAAATCCTAAGCAGATCATCCCCAATGACCCGATGCACTTGCTTGTTCGCACTTTTGTTAACTTTCTAAATAAACAAATTTTTAAGCAGCTAATTTCCAGTGACTCAATGCGATCCAATATCTGGATTTATTATTTCGCATGTCACGTATAGTTTTATATGCTGTATATAGATATACAATCAAATCCATTCGGGTAAATATAAAAACATTTAACAAAAAAAAAAGTAAATCTTAACGTCGTAATAAGAAAGCTGAACCTATAGAATCATAACGACTGCATACTTAAAAGCTCTTTTTCATAAATTGAGAAAAAGGAAAATATCTAAGTAAGTACAACTTACACTAAATTTAGATTTAAATTTTACTAACCAAAGCATACACAAGTGAAGATTTAGCTTCGGTACACACTATGATGATATTTAAGTTTTTGTTAGAAATGATTGTGTTGTATGTTAGCTCGATAAGATACACAATTTGTTTTTGACCCGAAGGTTGTAAAGTTCGAGACTCTCGAAGTTTATTATTTCATAAATAAACAAAATTTTTAGCAGCTAATACCCAGTAGCCCGATGGGCTCACTGGTCCACTCATTTTTTTTATTAAGTTATACATAACTAATACCTCAAGCATGCAATCCCCAGTATCACAAAACGCCCGTTTGGTCGCCCATTCATTTATTTATTGAGTATGTAACATTTTGAGAGCCTTATTTTAAGTAATTTGAAGCACTCGCATGTGTGCACTCTTATTTATTCACTTGTTACGTATATTACAGCTCGAGAGCCTAATCTCGAGTAACTCGAAGCCCTCGCTTGTATGTACTTTTATTATTTATTAAAAACGTTCTTATATTATAGTGTAACTTTATAATTCCTTTAATTTTGATTATTGCAATTATTTTGTTTATTATGATATAAATATGAAATAAATTTATTTAATAAATAAAGGCACACACACGCAAGCACTTTAAAATACTTAGAATTAGGCTCTTAAATTGTTGAAGAATTAATCAACAAATAAAAGCCCGGCTAAGCAAGTGCTTCAGATTACTTGGCATTAGAATTCGCTCTCAAAATGTAAAATACTTAGTAAATAAATAAAAGCCCACACAAGAGAGCGTTTCGAATTACTTTGGATTAGACTGTCAAAAAATGGAATACTTAATAAATAAATAAAAGCGCGGCCAAGCACACGCTTTGGAATACTGGGGATTACATGCTAAAGGTGTTGATTATTTATAACTTAATAAAAAAAAAAGATTGGGCCATTGAGCATACTGGATATTAGCTGCTTGAAATTCGGTTTATATAGTTATTTAAAAATAAACAAATATCTTAATCGATTCAAATACGAAATATAACAAAAAAAAGTTAACTTCGAGAGTCTCGGACTCATGACCTTTGAGTCCAAAAAAAAGATCATATCTCGTCGATCTAATACGCTACACAACCTGTGCTAACAAAAAGCTACACATGTTCACTTTACGTAACAAAGCTTAACCTTTACTTGTGTATACTTTTGTTGATAAAATTTAATTTTAATTAGCATAAGTTGTACTTACTTGAATGTTTCTCTTTTCCTCAATTTATGAAGAAGAAGAGCTTAATTCTATAGGTTCAGCCTTCTCTATACTACGTATTGATTTGTTTACCTGTGAATTACAATAAATCAATGTGTAAACCTGATTTTGGGATAATGTTAGAAATAAGGATCTTTGAGCACTCGCAACTAGTGTGTGCGTTGAGTTAGTAACTAAAAGGCTGCATATAATAAATATTTCAATAAGGATATTGCTTAATAAGAGCGCATCGATTTGATTACTGCATTTATTAGACATTAAAGGACTATTCAAAAATTAAATGACGTACTAACAAACACTTAGAATGACCAATAAAAATGTCGTATGCAGATATATTTAAATACAAAACAACAAAAATAAAAAAATTAAGACTTAGTCTAGAACTGAAATTGAGAGTTTGTTATTTAACATTCGAAGGTTAAATACTTATGTTGAAATAAAGCTTTATATAATGACGGATCAAATCTAAATTGAATCCTCTTATTTTAAAAACACTTTTTGCAACTCGTAAGTTCTTCATGTATGACATGCAAAACGAAGTGTTTTGCATGAATTTAGCCACTTTTTTATATAATGTGTCAAGTTAATTTTGGTAGCATTTACAGTCATTTTCTTAGTATAGATAACATTCATCGGGGTTTATCAACAAACTTTACTGTTGGCTTGTAGGCTACGGTGATTTTTTTGTGGCTGAAATTGGAGGTTGATATAGAAGGATTATTGTGGCATGTTAGTACGATGAGGTCCCTGTTATACCAACCTTTGATATCAGTCACGGTATTCCAACAGGGAAAAAATTACCATAGCCTATAGTTAAAAGTGTAGATGAATCCTGATAAATGCTATCTATACTAGAATAATTACCGTGATTGATAGTAAAATTGACTTGGCCCATATATAAAAAATAAGGTACTTGGGATACCGTTCCAAATTTAACGTTGCTTTCATGGTTAAAATTAACATAGCTCTCCTTGCGTGTACATACAGTAATGTGTATCAAATTTTTCGTGAACATGCGAAAACATTGTATGGAGACGTTTGGAATCAAACAGTATTTTTCTCTAAGAACATGAAAGTTGTGTGCTTTACTTAAAATTATTCAGGTCACTCAAAATTAAATATTGTGTTGTAATAATTTAAATAACTAATACAAACAAACATGTAAGCACATAACATTATGTTACGTTGGTAAATCGAAAGGTAAGGAGGTGCTTTGCGAGAACGATCAAAACCTTGGAACCTTAAAGACTTTTATTCAAGATACTTATTTATAAGGCAAAGACGCGTGTGTGTTTCCGATTAATTGCCCGATCTCTCCGAGTGTTCTCTTCATTCTCCCTGTCTGTCCGAGTCTTCTCTTCGTTCTCCCGATTTTGAAGCTTGCCGGGCCTTATATTACCTCGTTCCCCTCCCGTTGGTACCCTCTTGATAAGGTAGCTTCGTGGTCACCAGGGGAAGTTAGTATGATATGCCTAGCATATCGTACGTAACACGTCCGAGGCCGCGACGTCATCGCCCTCGACGACGCTGGCTTTCCGATGTTGACGGTACTGAGCCTGTGGATTTGTTGCAAGGGTGCGTGTGTGTGCTGTATTGTATTCTGTTGTTTGTGTTGTTAATGTAGTTTAGTATCCTACACTCATTCTTCCATTCTTTTAGAGAACCGCTGTTTCCTTTACATTAATATTTTTTCTCTCACAATCATTCAGTCTCCTCTCATCGTGTGCTAAGTGTATAACAATATTGTTTTTGTATGCGCTTTGCCTTACGTTACAATTATATATAAAATTTCCGCGAAGCGGGCTTCTGTTATCGACTACTTTACATTAAGTGTGGTTTTACAATGTGGTTTTTTTTTTTTTTTTTTTTTTCATACTTTAACTTGCGCTTATTAATCAAAAAAGAGAGGAAAAAAATTTCGTACAACCTTATTATGAAAAGAAAAAAAATTTTTATTGTCCTACGAACTGTGCCCCTCGGTATAGCCGAGCGACTCCCGGTGCTCATTCTCATTTTTCCATTGATAAAATGGTATTTGTTGTTATTATACTTATAACATGACTATTATGATTATTATTATTATTATTTTTGCTACAACTACCAGTTTTTTTTTCTTTTTTTTTTTTGACTTACAGTGATTTTTTCGACACTACATAGTTAAAAAAAAATTTTTTTCTAGTTTAATAATTTCATCCTTCGGACTGCGCCCTTCGATATAGTCGAGCGACTCCCGGCGCTCATCCCCGAGGCTCACGAATTCTAATTTTGTCACTGACAATTCTAGTATCCGTCTAGAGGATCGCAGTCACTTTTCTGCTCTGAGTTCTACTGTCGGTGTGGTTTGATTTACTGCCAATTCTCGTGCTTCTTCTTGAACCTTTTGTTTTCCTGTAAACATTCTATAACATATCAGTAGTAGGGCCCCCCCGATAGAGAAGGCACTTATACATAAGAAAAAGAAGCCCCATGCCAAATTCATTAATCCTGTAATATATAAAGCTGTTAGCTATTAGTTACCAACCCTAATTTTTGTGATAAATACTTGTCCTAACACTTCTTATACTCCATCTATAGGTATTTATTTAAATGTATTACCGTATGTACCTTACCCTTTCTCTTATGTTTCCCCTCTTTATTTGGTTAGCGTTGAGCTGCGAGTGTGGCTCTCTCCTCACATATAAAGTATATAATAATAAACGTATGTCTTCTAATTCTCTTTCTTTACTTTTTTTGTACAATTATTGTAATTTATTTTAGTGTCTTTGTCAATGTGGGTATTTTTCTCCTAGTTGAAAAAATTCTACATCGTAAATATGTTTCATTACGTTATCTTTTATTTCGCATCGGCTCTACGTGCGCATATAAGTCACTTATTGAGTTTGTGAATAGTCGGATATAATATAATGCGCTCCATTTTGCCTGAGGGGTCATATAATATATTCAAGAACACTGTAGAGTCAAAGAATTTGACGATTGGTTGCCTTACATTTCACTAGTATATTTTTTTGGTCAAGACAAGCTTGGAGGTATAAATTAAAAAAAATCATTTTCTGGCAGTGAAGTTTTGACCCGTATCGTACATATTTCTGATACTTTTCACCCATACATTTTTTTTTATATAATGTTTGCCTCATACTCCTCTTATCTCTTTTCTTATGTGGTCAGATTTAGGAAAGGATTCATAAGGGTATTTTTTTTTGTCAACAACAACTCTTGACGCCGTAGACGTATTTGCTGAGTTAGTTCGCTGCTTTTTCGATATTCTTTTTTTTTTTTTTTTTTTTTTTTTTTTTTTTTTTTTTTTTACAAAAACAAAGCTTTCATTTATTACTATCTAATGTTTAGAGAAAGTGTACTTTTTAAGATGTTTGTGCGGCGACTGAGTTCTCAAAGCTGAGCTTTAACTCTACTTGCATCACAGCGTGATTTTTTTTCTTTTTGCGCCAGTAGAATCTCCGTGTGTGGTCCTTATGGATGCAATTTTATTTTTTTCTTTCTTGCAAAAGCAGGAGCAGCTCGCGTACACTGCTGCGCAATGTCGTTATGTAAGTGACAGCTTATGTGATTGCAAGCGTCTTTTATTTTTTTTCAGTTAAGCATGCGGGTTGTAGATTCGTATGCCTTCTCTCCAATATCGACGACCCTGTTTGAATGAGGATGGCCTAGTAACGTTGTCCTTCGATGGCCAAGTTCTCAGAAACACTGCCGCACACTGGGTGTGGTCGATTATTCCTCTCGATCGTCGAGCGGTGATCTGGGTGCATTATTTTTAGTCTCCTTTACATGAACAATTAAGTACTGGTCCATGTAGTTTTTTGCAAAATTATTCTAACTTTGAGGTGGACAGTTTGACGAACGGGCTATTCGTTAATTTAGACATGGTAGTCAATTCTATATCCCGTTACGATTATGTGTGGCGTTTCAGGTGTTGTGGTTATCAGTATATCATGATGGTAGGAGTGGGATTGTTTCTAATAGAGAACGATAGCAGGAAGTAAGAAGAGGAGGTTTAATCTCTCATACTCGACGTGGGCTCGTGGGTCTTTTTAAAAAAAAAGTTTTATTTTTTCTGGAATTAGTTTTTTTTTTTTTTTATCATTCCTCCATGCTCCTCTCTACCTTACAATAATTGCTAAAATTTTTTTTTTTTTTTTTATATATATTTTTTTTTTTTTTTACAATAATGAAGTCAATCGGGTAATTAAGAGTAAAATTATTTTAATTTACAAGTATATGTCAGCTTATACGTCTGTTTTTTCCTTTTTATTTGTCTTCACTATTCGTGATTTGTACATTTGGCCTGTGAGTTAATTCTACTCCTATTGAATACGTCTACTCACTAGAGAGTGCCACACGCGCTTCTCATTCGCTTTGCTTTTTTCCCATTCACATTACATCAAATTACAATTGATTAATATTATTATTGCTTTGTTCATGCGTACCTATCCATTATAGTTGTGGTTTTTTTTTGCAAATCTAAGTCTAACGTATGTGAATATCTAGTTTGCGGCGCGTCCGGGGCCGCGAAAAAAGTTTTATCGTAAACCTAATTAATCCCACTCTTTCCCTGAAATATTTTCGCGCCGCGTCTGGGGGCCGCGAAAATTTAAGTGAAGTCAAATGTTTAATTCCGAACTTCCGTGTTCTTCACCCTGTTCGCATTTTCTGGCGGTGCCTTTACCATGCATGCTTTTTTGATCTTATCTACATGCGATACTCTTATTTCGTCACCTCTCTGTAATTTTACGTTTTTGTTAATATAATTGATACCTGTAAGTTCATACGGGCCCTCGTATAGCGAATCATATTTGCCTTTTGATGGCTTTTTTAATATGTACGCCATTTCTCCTTCCATAAAAAATTTGGTGTTAAGTTTCCTGTCGTAGTAATATTTGGGTCTATACTTGCTTTGTACTTGTTTCAGCGCTGCTATTGTTCGCATTTGTGTGAGGGTATCTGTGATTTGCTCGAAGAATTTGCTATACGTTTGATCTGTTTCTACCCTTTTAAAGCTCGAAGGGATACGTGCTCTCTGTCCCAAGAGTAACTCGTACGGAGTGTACACCGTGCTCTCATGCTCGGATGTATTATATGCAAGCATGCATAAAGGTATTAATTCATCCCATTTTTCGTTTTTGTCGACGTACGCCTTGAGATACTCGCATAGCACGTGGTGCATTCTTTCTATTGCTTCATTACTCTGTGGGTGGAATGCTGTGCTGCCGATTTTATCGATTTTGAACAATCTTGCGAACTCTTCCATTGTTCTGTTCATAAAGTGTGTCTTCCTGTCTGATAATAATTTTTCTGGGGCTCCAAAATATGCCATAAAGTAGTTTAAGAAAGCTTTTACCATTTTTTGCGCCGTTGCTCGCTGTACCGGCGCTAATACTATGTATTTTGTCAGCCAGTCCTGGATTGACAATATATGCGTATTACCATGGTCTGAAGGCTTATTTATTGGTCCATAAAAATCTATTGAAATTTTCTCAAGTGGTCTGCTCGGTGTGTTAGTAATAAGCATCGCCTGTTTGGTTTTTACTCTTACCAGTTTTTTCGTTTGTCACGATTCGCATCCGGCCACAAATTGCCTAACTTCAGGTATCATGTTTCTCCAGTAAAAATCCTTTGCTATCCTATTATAAGTTTTGTTAATCCCTCTATGTCCTCCCACCGTTGACTCATGGTACTCTTTAATAACTTTAAATCGTTGATCTACTGGTGGCACAACAAGCGTGTTTGTGTACAAAATAATTATAATGTTCATTTCCTTGAAAATTTCTTCTAGCTGCTCGATCGAATACATCCATTGGTTTATGTCTAGAATCGCGAGGTCCCTTATTATTCCAATGTTTCTTAGACTATTGCTTTTCACTAATCCCTGGAGTGATTTTAAGCATATCTTGATGTCTGTCCGTAACGCCCTGTCATCGAAGTGTTTTTTCACGTACAAGCGTATGACCGATACTTTCCTTTTTCTAGAAAGCATGGCGTTTCCGACCGCCCTCACTTCGTGATTCATCACTATTGGATCAATGTATCCCCGCTCGTAGAGCGCGTCAATTGTCTCTGTATCCAGGACGTTTTTCACTACTGTACAGGAGGCTAGGTTGTCTAGGTATCTGAAGGGGTGGTCTTCTACTTTCTTTACTTTTTGAGATGGAGGGGGGTCTAATCCATCGCCTGGGATCCATGGTGGCTTATCACACGGTAGTCGGGTTCTGCATACCCTATATTTATCTAGCACGCTGAAGTTCTTGAGATAACTCCCCTCCTTTTGATCGCTTTAGCTTTCCTCGACTAGAGCTTGTTTGAGTCCCCTGCTCTCTTCTTCGCTTCCCCAGGCTATTGTCGATGTGCTATCGGTATCAGGTGGTGGTGGAGGGTCGGGTGGTGGTGTATCCCTGTCCTCGTGCACCTTTTCTGTTGCGCTCTCTCCCTCTTTTTGTGCGAAATTTTCACTGCTCGTCTGTCTCTCTCCTTTTCCTGACTCATCATTGGAGCTCTCCCCGTTGCTCATGCGTCTGACATCACTATCTCCTGTTTCGTGTCCTTCTTCGCAATTGCCCTGCTCACTGGTGCTGACTCTAGTATCGTTTAAATCTTTTCCGCTAGCTGAGCCCTTTTCACTATTTTCTTCGTGGTCTGCTGTCAGATGGCTACCTTCATCGTATTCTATCAAAGCCTGATAATGATCATTCTTGAGGCTATGTGTTTAAATGTTTCCCCTTTCTTCCCTATAAAATGTTGAAAGATTGTTCTTTCTCTTGATAATTGAAAGTGGATGCAAATGTTTACTTTATGTATTTGAGAAAATGCAAAGGCGTATTCCCCGTCCCCAAACGCGTGGTTCTTCTTTAAGATATTTTTTGTGCCCTCTGGGTCTTTTCATTACATTTATTCATCCATTCCGAGCTAAGGAGCGTTTTTCTCAGTCTGTCCTGTGACATTTCCAATCCACATAAAAGTATGAGGCAATGAAAGAGACAGCCTCCGTCCCGGGGTACGTCGGCTAACGTGAGCCTCTTATTCGGCTCTGCGCAAGAATCTTCACATTCACAAGTCTCCCTATCTTCTTCTTCGCTCATTTCGACCAACGTTGCATAATTTTCCCTTAACTCATTTAGTGGTGGCGAATCATTCCTAATTTTCGTGTTCTCATTTTCTTTTTGGTTTTTACTGTCCATTGAACTTTCTGATTTTTCTACTCGGTCATTTTCATCTTTCCATAGGTCTATTCTTAATCCTTGTTGACCTTCAACCGCTCGTTTTTTAACGTCAATTAGGACTTTTGCCCAAAATCCGCCACCAAGGCCGTCTATTAGGTCGTAAAGGATTGCGTTGTGTCGGATTGTGCCGTTTATACGTTCAGTATTATTATATATGTTGGTGCCATTGGTGAGCGGGCTATTCATCGTATCCTCGTCCCGTGCAAGCTCCTCTTCGCTCTCTTTTTTCTTTGGTTCGCTTGGTGCTTGGTCGGCTCTCTCCATCACTTCGACCTCCTTGCTTTTGAAAACGCCTTTCTCCGTGATTTCGGTCTTTTCTGCTGTTTCGTCTATTTCCGTCAGCTTTCGGATATCGCTTGCTTCTTCTTTGCCTCTCTTTTTCTCCGCCACTTCGGCTGCTAGGCTTGCTTGTATCAGCTGCCAGCTCCAATCATCAAGTTTTGGACTATGGTTTTCTGAATCATCATTTGTTATTATTGGTGTCCCGCAGTTTGCAATTATAATATCTCCTGACAGACTTTTGTTGTGTTCTGTGATAGAGAATGGTGCTTGCTTTCTTCTAAGTGTGTGTAATTGACGCTTACGAGTTTTTCGTTCTTTTGGTCCAATTTCGTTTTTCTCGATTGCCGGTGTGCTCGTCGATTTTATTCCTTGTTGCATTCGGTCCTCTCTTTGCATATAGGCTGATTTGTCGTTTATCGGCCCTTGCGAAATAATTTCGTCTGTTGCTTCCATGTCTGTTTCCGTTTTTAAATCCATAAATATAATGTTTTCCCTTGAACAACCCCGTTTTCTCACCGTTTTCCTTATCTTGCTTAATTTTTCGCTTATTCCCACTTTTCCCTCGGATTCGGAGTCTCCGTCGCCGGCGGCTTGGCCGTCTGTTCTTATATCGCGCATATTTTTATCCCATCAACCAAAATTATGTTTCTTTTTCTGTACTTTTTCATCTGAATCTTCTGAATCCGCATAGGTAATTTTCCTTTTTTTTGTGTTCCCTTGAATGCGCTTACTACGCGTCGCCCGTGTCTTAAAGATGCGCGCCGGAAGTCCGTTGCTATCAGCCAGTCCTTCTTTCTCTTGTTCGTCTGCCAGTTGATATAGCTCTTGGCGTGGCCGTCCAGAATTCTCTTCTCCCTTTTGTAGTATTGGGTTACGCGATAATGCATCAGGTGGTCTGTTGTTTATGCCTGGGCGGTATATGACTTCGAACTCATACCCTCTTAATTCCGCTTTGAGCCTATTGAAACGAATGTCTGGTTTTTTAGATAAATGAAAGTGTTTAAGCGGCTCGTGGTCTGTAACTACCGTAAATTTCCGTCCGTATAGGTATGGCGTAAATTGCTCATTTGCGAATACAATTGCCAAAAGTTCTTTGTCGTACGTCGGGTAGCGGAGTTCGCTCCCTTTGAGACAGCGAGACGCGTACTCACACGGTCTATCTTTTCCAATCTCTCCGTGACTTAAAATTGCTCCCATCGCGTAATCCGATGCATCTGTCGTACCGATAAAAGATTTTTCTAAATTCGGGGCGATGAGTACAGGTCCGCTGCACAATGTATCCACAAGAGTTTTAAATGCCTGCTCTTGCTAATCGCCCCATTTGAATTTCGTGCCCGTTTTTAGAAGATTTGATAGGGGTTGGGCAATTCGTGCATAATTCTTGATGAATCGTCTGTAATAGCCTACAAATCCTAGAAATTGTTTTATCTTTTTTGCATTTGTTGGTTGAGGGTAATTTCTAGCTGCCTCAAGTTTCTTTGGGTCAGTCATTATCTGTCCATTGCCTACAATATGATCGAGCACTTTCGCCTCTCTTTTTAAGAATTGACATTTCTTGGGCTCTATCGTGAGGTTGGCGGCTGCGAGCCGTTTTAGCAATTTCGTAAATCGTATCCCGTGTTCCTCAAGGTCAGGGGCGAATACCATTATGTCGTCGAGATAAACTTATATTTCATGGCCTTGTAATCCTGCTAGTGCTAGTGCGATAGCCCTTAGAAATGTGTTTGGTGAGTCTTTGCACCCCATAGGCATCCTTTTGTGTTGGTAGTGCCCGTCTGGGCCCGAAAATGCGGTTTTATGTGCATCATCTTCGTGTATTTTTACCTGAAAAAATCCTGTTTTGAGGTCCACTACCGTGATGTAACGTGCTGATGCTAGATTCTCTAAAATGTCACTCTGAAACGGTAGTGGGTAACATAACCCTACTGTGACTTTGTTTAGTAGTCGAAAGTCTGTGACCACTCTTACTCTTTTTTCATTGTTTGGCCCCCGTTGTTTTGCCACTATCCATGTATTTAAGTTATACGGGGATGTGGAGGGTTCAATTATTCCTTGTTCAAGCATTTTTTAAATTTCGACTTTCATTTGATCCCTTATTGCTGGAGGATTTCTGAATCTTTCCGCTACGATGGGTTTATTCGACGTCGTTATAATTCGGTGTTTTATCAGGTGTGTTGCCTTGAGAGGCTCACCGTCGAGGCCAAATACATAAGGGTTTGACTCGATCAGTTTTCTCACATGTTCTATTTCTTCCTTGTTGCAACCAGCTGTGTCTACGAGTTGCATAATTTTGTCCACCCGTTTTTGTTTCTCTAGCTCCCCTTCGTTTTTTGTAAAAATTTCAATTTTTTCCTCGTCATCTCTTTTTTTTTTATTAATCAATCTTATCATTGCTTCTCCCAAGCTTTCGACGTCGTCCCCTTCGACATCTTCTGCATGCCTCCGGTAAATTTTCTCATATTCTAGCAGCTCTTCTTCCGGAACAGGCACGTATTTTATTTCGTTACTTGTATTAATGCACTCTGCGACTATTTCACCATTAACATTCCTGGCTATAAAGTTCCCGAACAATATTCCTTCCTCCATTTCTTGGAGGGGTATCCAGCCATTTTCTAAATTATTTTTGCTTTTTCATATTCGCGTATAAATTACTTGCCTCGATCTCGCAGGTATTTTAAAACACTCCGGCCTTACCAGTGATATCTCTACGCTATCCAATTTAATCGTATTCTCGGCGGTGCTTATTTGGCCCCGGTATCGCTTAAAAATATCCCACCCTATGATTTCTTCCGCGTTAATTGGGAAGTCATGGGGGACTACATGTAATGTGCACTCTTATCCATGCAACTGGGCCTGTACTGTGCCCAACGTTTTGCGTGCTCCGTGAGTCACGCTGATAATAGCTACTCGATACCTACTGTCTATTTGCATGTCTGTGCTTAGAAAATTAACCTTTACAATCGAAATCTCTGCGCCTGTATCCGCATAAAAAGTCGCCTTTCCATTCTTTTACTGTGGTCCCTGTAACCGGACCGATGGTGGCCTATGCCCTGTTCTCGCGAGTTTTATAGTTATCTTGGGAAGCTGCTATATTTCTTCGTCGCGCTCTGAAAGCTTGGGTTCATCATTATCTACATGTGTGTCCGGTGCCTTTGTCTGATTACTTTTCTTGCGGGCTCTCCTGCCTTTCTCTTGAGTGTTTTCCGCTCTGTTTTATCGGAGTGGTATCCTGCTGTGCCGTATTACTTTCTATTTTTTCTTGCACTGTGTAAGTACTCGGACTGTCGTTGTGCGTCTTCTTCTCTACTATCTCTTTCTCCTTTTTTTGCGGCCTCTCTGTCACACATTCTTACTCACTAGACACACTTTTCTCTATCTCTTTCTCTAGTTGATGCCCGACGTTTGGGGCGCAAATCGAACATCTTGCGAGTTTAAAGCTGCCGGTACGTCCCTCCTATTGTCATGGCCGTATGCGTTGTTTTCTCGATGCTGTGGGCCCCTATCCCGTGGCGGCTCTTGCCTAATTGAGTCCCTATTATAGCCGTTCCTACTGTCTTGATTTTTATAGTTGTTCCCATAACGGTTGAATAATTCCCTGTTGTTGTTATTATACTGGTCACTGTAGCCGCGGTTGGTGTAATAATTGCTCCCTGTACGGTTGTAGTTATTATACCTGTTATTGTAATAATTCCTGTCATAGTAGTTGTTATTTCTATTATTGTAATCGTAATTTCTATTATTGTAGTTATTATTCCCATAATTTTAATTATTATTCCTGTTATATTGTTCCGCTGGGCCATTATTATAGCCCCTGTTGTAATTATTGTAATTATTGTTATTATAGTTAAGAGTTTTACCCCTATAATCATAGGCATTTCTGTTGGTATGGGTATTATTCACGGGTTGGTTATTTCCCTCGTTTCGCCGTCTTTCCTCTTCCTCTATGTCTTGCATGCGTAAACGACAGTCTCTCACGTAGTGTCCTGGTCTCTGACAATAACTGCAATTTCCTTTTAACTCTCTTCCGTTGTCTCGCGAAGTTTTTCTGTCATTGATTACTGCTAGTAATTTTCAGCATTCTTCGACTGAATGCCCAGTTCGGCCGTCGCAATATATACAGCGTTTTACGTTTGCTGCAGTCCCTTGTGCCCCGTTAGTGATTTCTGTTGTGTTATCCTCTTTACTTGCTAGGTTTACTAGTGGCCCTCGCTCGGTTGTTGCCTTATTGTATGCAGGCAGTGCACTCACTGGTAATGCGTGCCGTAGACTAAGGTCACTCTCTATTTTTAATGCCTCTATGATTGCTTCACAGAGAGTCCTCGGATTTAAGCTTGTGATTTTGCACCTGTATGTTGGGTGCAACCCATATGTGAATTGTTTGACTGCTTCTGCCTCCACGCCTTCCTTTAGGACTTGCTTTTAAATCGGCAGTAAGCTTGGATTTGAATCGTGCAGCATCGTGAGCCTGTTATATAATCGTTGTACCCTTTCGCCGTAATCTTCTATCGATTTCCGATTTTGCTGTCTGATTATCTTCAATTGTGCCATTAAAGTGTCCGAATTGTTTATACTCCCATATCTGTTCGAAAGTTCCCGAAGAAATTCCTGGACCGTGCCGGATAAAGCCAATCTAGGCGCGAAATGCTCAGCTGCTTTTCCCTTTAGTCTACTTGCAATGGTTCCAAGGAAAAATAATTCATATTCTGGACCGATCATTTGAACAGTTATTCTTACCATTCTTTCGAATAGCGGCAGATTGATTGGATCACCGTTGAAGAGCGGGATGCTATTTGCCATGTGGCTGAGCGCGGGCAGAATGTTTTGTTGTAAATTCTGCGGTCTGCGTGGATGGTTATGATTACCCGTAGCTTGCATATTTTCTGTATATAGGCCCATAGTTGGTGCTATATTGTCCCTATCCCTATGTTCATTAAAATCGGTCCAGTTTGTGTAACTATTAGTCAACGGTGGTTCTGCTACCATAGACACGAATTTCTTTATTTTTCCAGGTTCTTTGTTCATATCCCTTAATCCGTCCCACAGCTGTTGAGCATGTAAGTCTCTCGTCCAGGAGTTTCTTGTGCCTTGATATTCGTAACGGGGTGTAACGTGAATCGGCCGCTCTTGTTTCTCTGGCATGCTCCATTGTGTTGATAACATATTTGTTTCATTTTTTCGAGTTCCACGTATTTCTTCAGTTTCTCTTAAGCTTCGCCCAAAGACTCGTTCGCCAGAAAGAGGGTCTATTTCTTTATTTATACGTCCTGTGTTTGTGTTTGTGTCACACAATATGTCCCTTCGATCCCTTATCGTCGGTGACAGATTCCGGCTGGTCTCAGTGTTTGACTTATGTGGCACGTTCACTTCCTCTGCTCTTTTAAGTTTTGCTTTTATCTTTGAAAATAAACTCATGACTATCGCTTTTGTTTCTTCGTCCAAGGCGTCTAGTTTCTTGCACCCCTCGGGTTCCAGCTTCAATTCCAACATTCTTTCCGTCATATTTTCCTTTTTTTGTTTACTATTGGGCTCTGGCCTATACAAGTCTGCCGTCATATTATTACTTGGGCCTTCGCTATCACTCTCTGACTCATGGATAGTGTCGCGTAGATGAATCATTTTTTTTCCTTTTATTTTCTTTTTCTTTTTCTTTTCCTCTTTTATATATGTATTTCTATGTGTTGTATTCTCCTTTTTGGTTCTGATAAGGTTTATTTATTCTCCTAGCAACGGGACTGCATTTAATTACCTGTGTCACAGCTTAACAATAATTAGGTGAAAAGAGTAGTGACAGACGAGTTAAGAAAATAAAAGAGCAGCGTTCGTCTTTTACTAGCTCTCTTTAATTTTGGCCCTTTCTTTGTTTAGTGATAACTAGCAAAAAATATTATTTTGGGAATATCTGCGGTCTGTTTTGTTAATAAGAATTATAATAATGAAATTAGTGGTGTATATGGGTGCCGGTTATTATTATTATATTATTATTTTCGGATATTTTCTATATCTGAGAAAGCCTACTTATAAATTCCCTCTGTTTTATGTTTGATATGCCTAAATTTTCCTAATCTGCTGTTTGTTTAAGTCTGTTGTCTCGCACGATTTCTCTTCGGGTTCTAAGAGTGAGAAAAAAAAAACGCCAAACGTGGGGAGTGGACGTGGTAATAAATATAAATCCAGAAACAAAAATTTTCTACGACCTTATTTTCGCCTAATAAGTGCCTTCCCTCTTTTTCCCGGGGAGTAAGGTATGAAATTAATTTTATTAGAAATGGACTTACGGTCTCGTTGATATGCACACCAGTAAAAATAAGATTTTGAAAATCATCTCTTTTCAGCGCTCGCCGCTTGTCTCCTTGATCCTTGATCCTGTGATTATCAGCAGTTGGTGTCCTAGTCCTGTTTTCCTGCGGGTTAATGTCACCGTCGCTTGCAGAATATGACTGCTCCTATCCTTTTTAATCGGCTTCTCGGCTCCTCGATTTTTAATTGTTGTATTCTCGCGGCACTGCACTATGTATGCTTCTCGGCGTGCAAAAAAAAATTTTGACTCTTACCAAACCCCACACCTAGCACCAAAACTGTTACGTGGGTAAATCGAAAGGTAAGGAGGTGCTTCGCGAAAACGATCAAAACCTTGGAACCTTAAAGACTTTTATTCGAGATACTTATTTATAAGGCAAAGACGCGTGTGTGTTTCCGATTAATTGCCCGATCTCTCCGAGTGTTCTCTTCGTTCTCCCTGTCTGTCCAAGTCTTCTCTTCGTTCTCCCTGTCTGTCCGAGTCTTCTCTTTGTTCTCCCGATTTTGAAGCTTGCTGGGCCTTATATTACCTCGTTCCCCTCCCGTTGGTACCCTCTTGATAAGGTAGCTTCGTGGTCACCAGGGGGAGTTAGTATAATATGCCTAGCATATCGTATGTAACAATTACAAGATATTGACCTTTTTGGCCTTTAATTCTGACGAAATGAATAATCACTGCGGATTATGACAATCCTAATCAGATTATTTTTATGATATATTATACTTACAGATAAATATATAATTTAAATGATTTTGCAAATTTATTCGTTTAAAATAAAATTTGAAAAGAATTTTTACGCTTACTGTATCAAATGAATTATAAGAAAGTAGCTTAGACTAATTTTAATAAAGATGTGAATATCTTGAAAATCATTGTTTAATTGCTTTACCAAGTTAAAAATAAGTTGTTGTTCTGCAGTTTATAATTGTAGAAAAAATGTGATTTCTTACTTATTACTATTCTGGTATCTATAAATCAGTAACGACATTTATTTTAAAATCTGACTGACTATTTTTAGTTTTAAATTATTATTATGTTCAGAATTTTTTCATCATCTTATTCCCATACAGTTTCTAAATACTGTAGAATATATTTTATATAAATCCTGACGGTAAGTTCTATGATAACATTTTCAACATTTTTTACAAAAACTAATATACAGAGTTCTTAACAATTTTTGTACAATTTAGAAGTATTTTATTTAAATGCCGTAGTTGGTACCCCCTTATTTGCGCCACTTCCGGTGCAAGGGTATAGCTTCCCCCACCATGTGTCTTTGCTCACGAATAATGAAATTTTTCGTTTTATGTTTACTTTTAAAACTTTCGCCAACTTCTCCCGAATAAATAATTGACGAGGAGGTCAGAAAAAAAGAATAAGAGAAATTTATACTGTTCTGAAAACTTTTTTTACTGTCAAGGTGTAACAAAAAGGAAGTAGAAATACACAGCTGGTATTGAAAGGTGAAATATAGATGAAGAGCGCGATAACCGTAATTGTAAAGTGTGTTGATGTTGTTGATACTTATTAAATACCATGCATACTGGCACACAAAATAACTATATACTTATGTTGCAAAAGTTTGGTATACGTTAGTTTTTTCTTGCATTTAAAGTACCTGATTTATCTGATGCTACAACACAATCTAATGACTCATTGCACATGTTTTTAAGATTTATTTTTGAAGTTAATTTATGTGTAAAAAGACGATACAGTTTGGATGCCATCCAAGATAGCTAACTTATATTGCATGTGCCAACTAAATTTTCATGACTAAAAATCATTCACGATAATTTGTATAGTATAGATAGAATTTATCGGAAATCATCTACAAATTTTAATATAGGCTATATGGTATATCTTTACTTGCTGGACAACCATGGCTGATACCGAGGGTTGGTATATTGGAGGTTCGTATGGTTATAAGTGTTGATTAGTACGACAAAGTCCCTACTTTACCAACCATCGCTGTACACAATTAATAGAATTTTTACTCATGATGAAGTAAAGACCAGTCAGACGTAACAGACACTTGTTTTCATAATTTTTTAAAACTTTTTTGTTTACTAAAAATATATCATTTATTTTTATATTAAAATTATTTCATTTTAAAGCTTTGTGTAACATTGTAGGGTATGGATAGCAAAAACAACGTAGCAAATAACAGCAGTAGCAAAAAGTAAGCTTTTTTGTTATCAGTAATAAAATTCTCATTTAAACTTTGAATCAAGTAAAACCTGTTGATCTCATAACGTTTTTATAGTAATCCTAACTTTTTGGTTTGTTACTTAAACTTTTTTTTTTGTCAGACCAAATTGAAAGCACTGAATTTAATTATTTTACATTGATTTTTAAACAAAAAATGTATACCTATAGAATATCGCATATGATCAATAGCTGTTAGTAATGAAGTAAAAACTGTTGTTTAAAATAATAAATAACATGTTTAAAATAATTCGGTGAAAAATATCTACGTCACACTTCAGCATGTTGTGGTAGGAGTGTACACTAAATTTTATTCACTATAGTTGTAGATTAAACGCTTTGGTATAATAAATCATTGACACCGCTTCAACAAGTTGTGGACAATATCGACGCACATGCTGCTGCTACCTCACCACTTTTGGGTACCTATTAGTCAAAGAAACAATTAAAAAAATATGATCATAATAAAAAAAATAATCCGAGAATTTTTTCTTAGCTATAAGCTTTGCTAGGACTGAAAACTCAGTCGATCTAGTATTATGTCCTGATCAGTTACAAAATGTAAATGCAATTATAGTAGGGAATAATGTCCCTGTTAAAAGCAGTATCAATCAACCGAATCGAAATACAAATGCAGTTGAATCTGAAACTTCTGCCACTAAAGGTAATTTTATTTTTATGAAGTAAATTACTATACAGAGATATTTATTGTACAAACGTTCTCTCAAAGAGGATCGCTATTAAATCAAGAAAAATATGTCTTAGAATTGTTATACATTGTTTGTTATGTAAATTTTTAATTTATGTATCAAACCAAGGATTTACAAAGTGAAAAAAAGTTATTTAGATCATAAAGTGTAGAAAAAAATGCAAAAAATCGTTTCTTTCTAAATTACTAATACATCTAACATCACAATCACAAAATTCTGTAATTGAAGCAACAAACGCCTTAACAAATAATTTTAAGAATTTTCTTACTTATTTTATTCATTACCGATTTTTCAACAAATAAAATTATTGATTAAGCGATTTAAATGTACCGTATTTTAAAGAAAAAAACAAGATAATTTAAAACAATCGATTATAATCATTAAAACTATTGTTAGGTACAGCTGAGAATCCTGTAGAAAAACCTTAATTTTTTAGACTAAAAGTCGAAAAAAAAAAAAAGTACCAAAGGGGTGCCTTTAAAAAAAAGGCAGAAAAGAAAATCTGAATGGATAAACGTCAAAGCGAAAAAGCAAAAAGCTAGAGCTACAGGAACAGCCGAAGTAGGAAGAAGGGGACCAATTGATGCCAAATCTGTAAGATCAGGATGTTTAGAAATCTGTTGTACCAAATGTCAAACAAAAATATTGCTGGCAGAGAGACAAGTAGCGTTCGATATGTACTATGGCTTGGGCAGTAAAGTGAAACAATGGGAATGCCTTAATAACTGGGATTAAATAAGTCAACGCGAACTTGATCAAGAATTCATTGAACTTGCACAGTTGTTTTCTAAAGATTCTCGTCAGAACCACTACATCTCTACTTTACCATCTGCTAGTGGTCGAGTAACTGTTTGCCGCAAGATGTTTTTGGAAACTTGAGGTACGTTTGACATTTTTTGTTAAATGCAATAAAATTAAACTTTTTGTGGAAACGAATTACTTAATTTTTTTAAGTCGTATTATAATAATAAATCTTCAATACTGCTAAATATATTTTCTTTAAGATGTGTAGAAAATTAGTCCACAAAATATTGCACCATCAAAAATAAAAGAAAAAAAAAAAATAAATAAATAAATAAAAAAAAAAAATAAAGAATAAAAACATACCCAATTCTCTTCCAGAAGGCGCGAAGTGCAGTCTTACATCCGTGCGCTACTTTATATCTGCAAATCACTTTGCATCCGAGGGTGAAAAAGTACTTGAAGCCCAGAAGGCAAAAATATTGGTCTTCTTCTTATGCTCATCCTAGTTGAGAGCGGTTCCACGATTTATTTTTAATTAGGAAGCTCAACTTTTTTAAGGAAGAAAAATTAGGAGCACACCTGTGGAACATGACTTTTTTTATTTCCCACCTTAAGTTTTCATAAAAAAATTAAGCTTCCTTATTAAGAATAAAACGTGAAATCGCTCTTGAATATGTACGCTTTACTGACTCTATTGTATCGTTTCAGTCACACTTTACACCTATTTTATACAATAGTTTTAGTACCTAGTAGCGCATGCTACCAGGGTAAGCATAAGAGGTCCCTCTATTCAAATCTGCACCGGTTGTGAACTCTATTTTTCTCACTGAGGGGGCAGAAAACGATGAAAGGTGAAAAAAAAGGCCTGAAGTAGCAAAACTATACTAGTATCCATGTATTCAGATATTTTCCTGCAAGTCATTTGAACAGCCACACAAAAAAACCGACGTTAATGTCACTGGTGGCATCACTGATGATTTACGAGGACATCATGATAATCGTCCTATTGCATATATCCCCAGAAAGTGCTAAAAACCGTTCATGAACATATAAAAAAATTTCCTGTGATAGAATCGCATTATTGCGGGGAAAGCTATAAAAGGAAATATCTTGAAGAGGGATGATCTGTAGCTAAAATATACAGAATGTATGTAAAGGAGCGAAAACAAGAAAATAGTTGTAAAGAAAGTGAAGAAGGAGTTAAAGAAAATGATACAGATACAGAAGAAGAGAGTGAAGAAGAAGAAAACGAAGATGTAGAAGAACTAGAGACTGAGGAGGAACAAAAAAAAAAGAATAAGACCGAAGTAGAGTGCAATATTGCAAGCAAAAGTATGTATACAAAAATATTCAATAACAAGTATAACTATGGATTTTTTAAGCCAAAGAAGGATAGGTAATTTCCATGAATAAATTGTTTATAAAAAGTGTCATTGTATCGTAATAAAATTTATTGTATATTTTTCGATTGTAAAATATTAAATATTTATTACATTATGCATGAGTTAGTTAATTTTTTAATAATTACCTAGAACTCATATATGTATATTACATACCATCGTTACGTGATAAAATGTTTTTCAGATTTGAAAGCTATGTTGCATTTGAAAATATGTTACCGGAAGAGAAAATTCAGAATCAAAAAACTTATGAGATGCACATACAAATGAAATTCGAAGCAAAGAAACTCATGGCTTTAGATACAAAAATTGCATTGAATGATAAGACTTGTCTAAATTAAGTGTTTGGTGTTAATTAATATGTTAATTTTACCATTTTTGAATTAGGTGTATCTCAAGGCCACAGTTTCTTATGGAACGAAACTGTAGGAAATAGAGGTTCCAATGAAATCGCTTCTTATGCCTGGCAATTTATTAATCAAAAAGTTCAGTCCAGTACTAAGAAATTCCGTTTTTACACAGACAACTGTTTGGGGCAGAAAAGGAATAAGAACATATTTCCTATGTATGGGAAGACCTCTAATGTACTAAAAGTTAAAATAGTACATCGGTATGGATACATTTTTTATATTTCAGTAGTCAATTTTACTTAAGCTTTTAATTGTTGAAATTAATTTTTATAATGAAGCTAGAAATGGTATAAAATTGATTCTTAATAAGTAGATAATTATTTTGCTTTAAATACTATGTTAATTTTCTGTAGGTGAGTATTTTACAAATGAAACAACAATTTTTCGTTATTTTAATGACTACAGATGACTAGAAATTCTTACATTGCAAACATAACGTCTAACTTTACACTTGTTGTCATAAGATAGGGCCTACCCAATGTTACAATTATGTTAAACTTATGCGCATCTTAAATGTGATCTTTCACGTAGTCACTTTTATAGCTTAAAAAATTCAAGCGTAAGTTAAACTGCCTTTCGCGTGTTTCACGCTAAAATCAAACTTTATTTAATAATTTTTTTTTTCAATGTTCTAATTTGGTAGCTCCAAATACACTCCACAGATTCATAAAATAATGTATAACATAAAAATGCATTAGTTATGTGGCAATCAATCGAATCAGTATTTTATCTTTAAATCATATTTGTAAATAAGTTATGAACACAAATTGATTAAATGTCTTGAGTGTCACATTTTTTTTCATCAATTCACTCTAAAAAAGTCATGTTATAAGCGTCAACAAATAATACAATAAATATGACGTCTAATAAATTAACACAATTTTTATTTTAGCTTATTAAAATTATGTATTAAATAAACGTTGTATATTAAAAATAAAAAATTTGTATTGCACAGCTTTCTTGAAGTGGGTCATACTCAGTCAGAGGTTGACTCTGTGCATGACCGCATAGAGAACCACACTAGACGGAACTCCATCTTTACTCAAAAAAAGTGGGCCAAACATATACGTGAAAGTAAAGAAGAAGATCCATGTTATCAAGTGAAAGAAGTTGAACAAAATGGAATCTATAATTTCGACACTTTGGCTGACCTATTCAATTGAAAGACAGCTAAAATAGCCAGTATTCGCGAACTTAAAGTGATACCAGAGAATGCAGAAGTTTTTGTTAAGTTTGATATTTTTCACGAACCTACCAAGATATATTATTTAAATAAAAACAAGAATATTGATGATATTTGCTCACATCAATTGAATCAAGCTTACAAAGAAAAAGTTGAAAGATAAAAAGCTCGGGGATTTGAAGAAAATGTTAGAAGATAGTTTTATTCTACCACAATTACGGAATAATTTTCAGAAAGCTATAAGAATATAAATTAAATGATTTTGTAACAAGTTTATTTTTGTATTTTATACGTACTCCATATGTTTTTATGTAAAAATCTAACAAAAAAAATTAATGGTTAACACTACCTTATGCAGTACTTAATAAGTTTTTCTCTACTTGATAAAAGTCTGTGAAAAATTAAATAATTTTGATTTGTGATATTTAAAAAAAAAATGCGTAAGGATGAGTACTTCGATTAAAAACCTTGTAATGTAAAATTTTATAATCAAGTTGTAGAGGTTTAAAATGCAACATTTAATTTTTTTTTTTCATTCTTAAGCAAATTATTACTTCACATCTTTTAGAATTATTAACTTGCACAGCAGGTCTAAACTTGTGTTACGTGAAAAAATGGTGACTTAAAGTGCACGCAACTTGAGTTAAAATCATTGGTTAAAAATTTTTTATTCATTTTTTATTATTTTAGAGCATCAATAAAAAAAAAAATTTCACGATTTTGTAAGGCAGTTATGTTTGATGATTATAAGTGACGTTATTTTATTTGTAAAAACTACAAAATAAAATTAATTTATACAAATATTTGGTGTATATAGACATGAGTAGAACAATATTTTGAGCGGAAAAAAGAATCTTTCTAATATTATAATTTAACTACCGAATACTGTTTTTATTTTGTTGCATTTTTTTAAAATTTGGTTTGGATACCTTTGGTTAAAAAAATCATTTAACAATCATAATAAATAAACTTCAGATTACTTTAAATTTCCTAAATTTTTAAAATATACAGAGTTCTTAGCCCAAAAATTGTTTGATGCAACTACTTACATCATCGCAGTAAAACGTGTTAATATAACTTCTGTACTGTGGTTAAGCCTTTTTTGTTTGAGTATAGTTTGCCATTATAGTCTCTGTTTGATTGCTATTAGCCATGATACTTTTCGTGAGACTCTGGGACGTGTGATTTTCTCCGTTAGAGTGTTGCTATGCATGATAATTTTCGTTGGAGTACAGTCAGTTGTGATATTTTTCTTTACACTTTAAGAGATGTGATTTTTTTCGTCGGAGTATGGCCATGCGTAATAGTTTTCGTCATTTTGCTGTTAACTATGACATTTTTTGCCTTACTACATGGACTGTGATTTTCTTTGTAAGAGTATTTCTATGAGAGATAGTCTTCGTTGAAGTGCAGATGTTTAAGCTAGTTTTCGTGAGACTTTGTAAACTGTTATAGCATTCATGAGAAGCCCAAGTTTAGATTCTTTTCGATTAACTAAAGGAAGTGTGTTTGGCTTTGTTAGAGCCAAATTAGCCGTGATTCTTTTCGTACAAAGCGTCGATACATGTACATACACACGTGTACATTTTAATCCGTGTAGGTAAGTGGTCCCATTCTAAAGCTAGTCTGGGGAACGAGCCAACACTAGAAGAGGGTGGGGGAAGCTCCGATAAGCTCTTGCCACAGCATCGAACAGCACTGCTGACTTGTGACGTGAATACAATAATTACGTTCTGTTACATGTAACTGAGTTTGAATTTGATAATGATAATCATGCTTTTCGTAAATTTCTGAAAAATCACTATATTTAAACATACTGCATACTGTACCAATTTTCAAACAGAGTGCTTCTAGTGGACTATAGTCTTTTAAACTATAAGGACATTTAATTTCGATAATACCATTAAAACTCACAAGTCCATCCAGAAAAGCTTCCAATAATACAAATTTCTGATCTATAAATAATCCACAGCTTTGAATAAAACTTTTTTCGCCTGTGTCAATATGCATCTGCTGTTGCAAGGCTTCACGTACTATTTCTTCAATTATTATTTCCCATCGCATTGCTGCATTAAAGTTTGGTAAGTATAAAATAGATTTTAATATCGAGAATACACTCTTTTTAGTCAATTTTTTGCAAATGTTCGAGACCTTGGTGCCGTAATCATATTTTTTCTAAGGGAATACCACAACGGTAAGGATGCTCGACCTCTTGTATTAAATTCAATTTGTACAAGCTGTTGTTGGAGTTTCAATAAATGATGCTTGTTGAATTCTAACTTTTTTTAATATATTTCAACTAGTCAATTCGATTTTACAGCATTCGGTCCATAACTTACATCTGCTTTAGTTGAGTATCGTGATTTTTTTTCATTATTAGTATATTTCAGTTGCTTTCCTTTTAAGTTTAATAATAATTTTTTTTATGATTTTCTTCAATAAGACCCATCTCGTCTGGTGGAGTAACAGTTTTATTTGTGCAGACAGTACTGCCTAAAGCTAAAGTATTATGCTGTATGGCGCAGACAACAGCTCTGCCTTGACAAGAACTTCTTTTAAAGTAGTTTATTCTCTTACCCCTTATTTTTTATACACTATTCCATTAAACGATTCTGAATAATTGTTCGAAGCATGGTACACAAAACTATCTGCTTATGTACTCTAGAAGGTCATTGTTTTAACAATTATATTAAATAAGCCAGCCTTTTCTAAGGACAGTACCTAATTTGTGTTGTTACTATTATGTTCTGTGCAAAATCCACGACACGTACTGTGATCAACGAAAATGTGATGAGGAATTTTGTCAATATCATCAGATAACAAGTTTGTTTCTGCAAGTGAATTAAAATTTTTAAACTTGACACTCTGTACTTTATAACCTCTTCGATAGTGTTTTGCAAACGTAGGATATTATCGAGGACTAAATTGTTTTCTTTTTTAAGTATATTCAACAATTTGTTCTATTTTTTTGGACAAAGTCCTGCATAAGTCGTTGACACACTCTTTTTTCTGTATTGCAATATAAAAACTTTTGTAAGAATCTGCATCTTGAACTGATTTAAAAACGTTGCTATTACCATTGCCAATGTAAGTATAGTATACTAGCAGCCCCCCGTCTCGGCTTCGCCCGAGACTTACTAAATAAAACACCGTAGTGTGTTGACATGTCATGTGAAACATTTTTAGTTAGAAAATTTTACACATATTCCCGATACATCTCAGAACAAAAATCTTCTTATTAAAAACATATTTTTTCGAAATCCATATAGTTTATTTGGTCAAATAATAAGGTGTACAGATTCAAAAAAATAATTATACTGAAAATTTATGCCATAAAATAATCGATGGCTATAAGAAGTTGTTGATTTAGTTTCTTCTGTGTAATTCACGAAAAGGGCTATTTTTTAAAGCTGTTAAGATTTTAAGCCCCCAAAAAATGTATATTAAAAAAAAATTGTTTTTTCTCATATCTCACAATTTTATTACCAGAGCAACAAAGTCCTGGACCTTAAACCCAACATTTTTATTGCCACAAAAACACAAATACATTTTCTACTCATTAAAAAATCTGAAGTAGGATCTTTAAAGATTTCAGAGATTGCTGTGAGGGTACAATGAAAAGCTGATCTCTCACGTAATGGACTCTTAAGTTGATGATTTTGACGCTGCTGTTTCAATCTCGATAAATTTTCTGCGTCAGTTTCTTGACGCCTCAAATTGTATTCATTAGATACATTTGAGGTTTTCTTTCCAATATACCCTTTTGCAACTATTGGTATGCTTACGACTTTTATGACCCCTAAAGGCTATTTTCAGTCAACTTTGTTAATTATAATACATTTGTTGGCAAGGTAGTTCGACGTTTGATGGCCCTAAAAAAGACCGGTGAGCTTCTTAAGTTAACTCTTTTCTGACTGCAGTTAACAGCAATCGTTACTGCCTGGATACCTCAGGGTGATCTTCTCTGGCTTACTGTTGAAGACCCAGACTGATTGGGAGAAAAATTACAAAGTCCGAAGCTTTGGGGCTAGTTGTAGTGCTCTTTCCCAACGTCTCCCGGTATAACGTCAAAGACGTTGGTGTCTAAAGCACCTTTTTTATTTTGCAGATTTAGTTGTTTTGGTGATCTTAGATGGGGAGATTGGTTAGTGATACTTGTCCAGTGGAGGCTGTCCCGTTGGTTCAATTTTTTTTCCTTCATAGCTGTTATAGGTTTGCCCAGCGCAGACCTTGGAGAGGATCAGTGATTCCTGGTTGAATGCTTAGAGTCAAGAAGGTAATGTAGAGTCGTCGGTCACCGGGTTTCCCAGCCTTGCGAAGAACAACTCCGCAGGTGACGTCTGCCAGTGAATAGCTGACTTGGTTTAATAGTGCCCGTCTTTAGTTAATATAGTCTTTTAGTTGACGAATCGCTTCCGGAAATGGTAATAAAAATGTATTTGTTGGCAAGGTAGTTTAGACTTAGGTGGCCCCTAAAAAGAACCGATAAAATTGATGGTTAAGTAGGGAACGTAAATACTTATAATGGCCCTAAAAAGCGCCAGTGGTGAAACTTCCAGGCTATTCTTTATTATTTTTCCTGATGATGAAGAGCTGGCTACGGGTTGCTTGATTCTTACCCTGGGAGTCTCGATGTACGAAGACTGTGATGGAGGGAGGTACGCCGCTAACCAAAGAATATCTCGTCTCAGGTCGTTCCCCGGATAACGAACTGCTCAATTGCTCATCTTTAGACGGTAACATGTGGGTAAGCGCGTTGGGGAACGCGACGACCAAAAAGGTAGCTGTTGTGACTTCCCGTGCCCCTCAGAGCTGTTTTCCCTCGCTTACATTTGTAGCCACAAATTCTCTAACTACACCAGGTGGGAAGGTGGGACTGCCACACAACTCTGAAGAGTTGGTGCGGATTGTGCTCTGGCTAGATATGTCTCCTGGTAATTCTGGCAGAGATGGCATCGGTTGGAAGTAATTTATTTTTTTTTGATTGCACTCGTTGAGATTCAGGGTGAAGGGACACTTAGGTCCCTGCCCCCTTAGAGAAGAGTGTCGTCCGTAACTGGGATATCCAGCTGCAGGAGTATCACCGGCGTTTTCTGATCAGCTTGATGAGCTGCCGAAGCTCGACTATACCACTATCGATACGCTCCGGCCTATTATATCCACACTTATTTAATTATGTTGCAGGTAGCTTCGATTTTATGTCGACGCCACCTAGCGGATTTTACTGAACTAAAGTGAAAAGCTGGCGTATTTTTGCAAAACTTTGAGCTTATTTATTGCTATTGTTATCAAATTTTTTAAGATAAAAACTATACTAAAACCATCTAGGAAGTATCACGAATCAGTGTGCAAAATTTTAACAAAATCGGTTCAGTAGTTTTTGCGGTTAGCCATTACAACGGTTTTAGCGACTTTGTTTTATATATTAGTGAGATTAAATTGTATCTTTAAGCACTTCTACAAAATAGATCTAAAATTATGTCACTTTCCATGATCGTCAATGGCTCATTCCGATAAACATTTTTAAAGCACCTTTGTGGCTTTGGCTTCTGGTTTTTTTGTAATCACACAGCGACTATTTCTCACTTTGAACATCTGTATCAATTACTTTACCTGTACAAGCGCCGACGATGTTTGCTATACCAGAGGGTAAATCATACCTACTTTTTCTATAAGTTCTCTTTGACCATGCCCCATACCCCTCCACAGCAATAAGGCCTTTTTTTCTTCATGCACAATGGAATTTCATTTTTCTATCTCTACCTTTAGTGATTCCTTAGCTGATTTTCTTATTTGATTATATTCAGCATCCTCAATGGATTTTATGACTTGTAAATCATATCAAGAGTGTTACGATTAAGATAGTAGTTGAATAGACATAGTATCAATCACTTGATTCAAAACATTGAGTCCGGTCCCACTGGCATAAAGACCTAAGACAGCAGATTTATTGATTCCCATGATTTTTATTTCTTTTTGTCTGTGCAAACAGTATCTTAAAAATTACATCACCAGCATCTAATAAATATTTTCTTGAATAAACTATGATTGAGCTACTTAAATATCTTCAAATCACCCAATTTCCACTCTTTATAAATATTATGGTATTCAACGTTTTCGCTGATTTGTTGAAAAAAATAATTGATATCGAAAATTGTACGATGTACGTTTTTTTTTTTTTTTATTTATTTATTTTTTTTTTTTTTTCTGTAGAATATTCAGAGGTTTTACTTTCAGTACGGCCTATTTCTGTATCTTCAAATTCTTTTTCGCAAATAACAGTACTAAAGTCTGAATAACTTGGCGCTCTTTTAGCCGAATATGCATTATTATTATTATGATCAAAACAACATTCCAACTTATCAGTAAGAGCATTTTCTTCTTAAATCGAACTTATTTTGTCTTGAGTACCAACATTTGAGCTTGAATAATTTACTTTGTTTCTCTGATTGCGTCTAGAAAAACAATCTCCACACGAAAGCATAAAGTGATTGTATAGCTTACAAATTGTATTAAACAAATAGTTTAAAGAGTGTACATTTTTTAGCATGTATGGACTACCGGATGTAAAAAAAAACTCATAAGCTGTGAACAAAAATTTTTTTTTCAACGCTTGAAAAAGTAAAAAAGATGTGTACTAGTTTTTCTGTAGAAATTTTTATTGTCAATTATATACTTGAATGACTCATATTGGATGATATATTATATACGCAGAAAATTGTAGAAACTACACTAGGACAAAATGTATCACAGAGTAAAATCAAGAAATGTCGTGTGTACAACACAAAATAGAGGAATACTAATTTTTTTACGTAAATGCTCTTTGGGTATTTATATTTTGGAATTAGCTAACCTTTTTTTTTATCCATTAACGAGTTTGAGATATTCATTCAGAAGACAAAGCTTTTTTATTATGCTTGATATAATTTTAAAAAATACCTATGTTTGGAAAAAAAAATTTGTAAATATTACATTTGTGAACAGTTATACATAATAATACTTACTCATGTGGCAATATTATTTGAGCTCGATGCACTCGCAAACTGCTGTATTATTGTAATCAATGGCTTAATTATTAAGGACGACATTAGCTGCAAAAAAACTGACTCTTGAGTAATGACAGCCGTGGTGCGCGCAGCGTACAGTAAACAGTATGTACCTGCTGTACAGCTGTACCCCTAATATATGTATATAGATCAGCCAAGCAGTCTGCTTATGCTGCTAGTCAGCTGTTCTAAACATACATATATCAGGATCAAGCCATGATTTTTGTGCTCTGATCTATCAATAATTTTAGTAATTCAGAGAAGGAAAACTCCTTGCGACTGGTTTTAACGACGTCAAACGAAGAACTGCAATCGAGGTAAGCTGGTACTGTAGAGCATATGTGTCCCCTCTTGCATACCAGTAAAATAATGACTTATCATTCCTGCGATTTTTCGTAAAATTTTGTTGTTATCGATAACGTCTTAAATACAAATAATAGAATGAAAGTAACTGTAGAGTAAGTATTGTAATCTTGTTTGGGAACATTTAATTTGATTGAGTGTTTACGGAACAAGATATGAAAAAAAATGTAAAAAACAAGATACCAGGTTCGTGACAGCAAGGGAGCGCACATTGAGTAGTGAAAAACCCAGAAATTCATTTTCAAATAAGCCCAGATCACAACGGCAGACATGCGCTCCTTGAACAGTAAACGTCTATGAGTTCTGGCAAGATGCAGCCTCTTGTGAAAGACGTTACAACTTTTTTTGTTAGAAGCCATGTTATTCTACCTCATGTGAGAAATGTTTTCTCTTAAAGGTCTTACGTAGCAGTTATTGATATTTTTCTAGAAGCTCAAAACTGCCTGTTATTTAATTTATTCTTTCTTGTTGTCAATTGAGTATCATTAGGACAAACATTTGTAATAAGGTGGAGATTATTAGGACATTAGATAAATATCTGAATGACAATGAGGTTTTAAATGCTTGTTTTCGTAGTATGAATGTGATACTATTGTAACTCATTTTTTAGTAACGGAAGAATGTTTTTTTTTTTTTTTTTTAACAAATTATAGTCAGAATCATTTAAAAGTTGCTGATGACAGTTTAAAAGGTAAAAGCTTCTTTTTCTTGAATTTTTCTTACTTACACAGGAAGATTAGAAGCGAGATTAATCTGTAGTTTAATTAGCAGTAATACTTACCAAGAAATCTCTGATTTTAAATATATTATAATTTGAAATATACATTATTTGAAAGATCTGATGTTTGTTGACATGCAAATTGTAAATTAAAAACTTCGATTTTATTAAAAAGCAAAAACAATGGGTCCTGCGACCCATGGAAGAAGCAAATCTTCGGAAAAGCTTTAATAAAAACAGTATTTCTTTAAATTATATGACTTTTTTAAAATTTAACAGTATTGTGTTTAAAAAATATAAAATTTATTAGTGCTCATTCATTATTTTCTATTGATAAAAATTCATTGTGCGTACTTTTGCTGTCGTGTTTTATGTATCTTCAGTTTTATACTTTCATATTTTCACGCCATTAGGGAACGTCATGTTTACATTAACTAGGCTACCCACCTTAAAAATGGATGACAGAATTCCATGTGTAATTACTTCGCGAACGCCAGATGGCATTCTATGTGTGTTTATATAAGACTTTGCATGAAGGGCTTTGGATTAGTGATGTCACACATAATACTGTATAAAGAAACACATGAAATTACAAATTGAAAAAAGATAAAATCATTTATACCTACAAAAACTGGCTAAATACTGTAATCTTACTAATATATAAAGCAAAATCGCTAAAACCGTTGTAATTGTTAACCGCGAAAACTACTGAACCGAGTTTGCTAAAATTTTGCATACCAATTCTTGACACTTCCTAGATGGTTTTAGTATAGTTTCTATCTTAAAAGATTTAATAACAATAGCAATAATTAAGCTCCAAGTTTTGAAAAAATACGCCAGCTTTTCATGTTAGATCAGTAGGATCCGCTAGGTGGCGTTAACATAAAATTGAAGTTACCTGCAACAGAATTGAATAAGTGTGGTTATAATCGGCTGGAGCATCTCAAAAACTTTTACAGACGTTTACTGGCAAGTTACCAAGTTGTATCGAGAATGTAGGTAATAGTAGTGCAGCTAAGTATCCCGGTTACCGACGACGCTCTTCTCGAGTAGGTAAGTGACCTATGTCTACTTTTTTCCTAAACCCTCCAGGATTGACGAGTGCTAATAAAAAATTTATTCTAACCGATAACGTCTCCGGTGAAAGACTAGAAGACGTATCTAGCTATAGCACAACCTGCTCCAACACTTCAAAGTTGTGTGGCCCTTCCACCATCCCGCCTGGTGCTGTCAAGGAATTTTTTACTACAAATGTAAGCCAGGAAAGGCAGCCCTGAAAAGCACGGCTAGCCACAATGGATTCCTGCTCAGTGGTTGTTCTAACGGCAAACCTACAGAGAAGGTATTCTCCAGGCTCAGTTTCGTGACTAATTATGAGCAGATGGTGATCTGGGGAATGACCTGAAGATAAGATATTCTGTGGTCAGCGGCATACCCCCCTTATGTACGATCTCCGTACACATAGACTCCAAGGGTACGAATCAAGCTACCCGCAGCTGGCTGTCCATCATCAAGAATAATAATAAGAAATAACCGGAAATTCGACCACTGGCCTTATTCAGAGCCAATGTAAGCATTTACGCTCCCTACTTAACCATTAATCTCATTGGGTACTTTTAAGTTCCACCTAAGTTTAAATTACCTTGCCAACAAATACATTTTTACAATGATTTCTGGAGACTATTCGTGAAGTCAAAGGCTATGTAAAGCCGGCCACTATTAAACAAAGTCAGTTATTTACTGGCAGACGTCACGAGCGGAGTTGTTCGTCGCAAGGCTGGGAACCCCCGCCACCAACGACTCTATATTACCCACTCGACTCTAAGCATGTAACCAGGAATAACCGATCCTCTCCAAGGCCTGCGCTGGGTGAACCTCACAGCTATGAAGGAAAAGAAAACTTGCGCCAACGAGAGTCTCCAACGAGCAAGCACCACGAAACAATCTCTCCACCTTAGATGATCAAAACAATTGAGTCTGCAAAAAAAAGGTGCTTTAGACACCAACGCCTTTGACGTTATACTAGGAGACGTTGGGAAAGAGCACTATAACTAGCTCCAAGGCTTTGGACTTAGTAACTTTCCTCCCGATCAGTCTGGGCTTCAACAGCAGGCCAGAGAAGATCTCCCTGAGGAATCCAGGCAGTCACAATTGCTGTAAACTTCAGTCATGAAAGAATTTACTTAAAAAGCTCACCGGTCTTCTTTAGGGTAATCGGACGTCGAAGTAAGTACCTTGCCAACAAATATATGAGAACTTAACAAAGTTGACAGAAAACAGCCTTTAGGGGTCACAAAAGTCGTAAGCATGCCAATAGTCACAAGAGGGTGAATCGGAAGGATAACTTCAAGTGTATCTTCAAGTTGTGAGATAAGAGAAAAAAAATTTTTTTTAATTTATATTTTTGGGGAGTTTAAAATCTTAACAGCTTTAAAAAATAGCCTTTTTTGTAAATTATATGAGAAAAAACTGCAAATCAACGTCTCCTGATAGCTAACGATTATTTCATGACATAAGGAACTCACGATACATTTCCGCATAATTATATTTTTTTTAATCGTTACAGCTTATTATTCGACCAAATAAACGGAATGGATTGTGAACAAATATGTTTTTAATGAGAAGATTTTTTTTTCTGAGAAGTGTCACACTACGGTGTTTTATTTAGTAAGTCTTGGGCGAAGCCGAGACCAGGGGCTACTAGTTTAACATACTTTCAAGTTCAATGCAGTTCTGTTATTGTTTGCATGAACAGGGCAACGTCCTTAAAAACCTAGTTAACAAATTTTTTGGTAGGTAACTACAGTACCCATACTTTAAGTAAAATGGATAAGCATAGCAGAATACTAACCTAATGAGTGATTGTTAAAGAGATTTTAAAAATCATTTAAATATTATAATCTACAACAAGTATTATAAAATGGGTTTAAGATTTGCACGATTACTCCTTGAATAGTTTGTTATTATTTCTGTAAGTTTTGTTGACATGTAATTTTTCTGTTATAGTTTGTAATGTTTATTTGGTAGCTGTTGCATAAGAGCCCATGTTAAATACAATTTTTACATGCTAAAAAAAAGTAAGTCGATTCATAACAGTTGAAATACTACTATTCTTAGTTCTTATGAGATTCTGTTATTATTTAGTTCAAGTAGGCAAAGTTCTTAACTAGCAAAAAAATGCATAAGTACATCGTGCTTCAAAAATTACTTTAGTCAATGAGGATAATTAAAGTGTTTGAAGAATAGATATTTTTAAAAATAATCAAAGTTCTATCCGTTGTAAACACATTAACATTCGACGGCCCAGAAGAAGGAAAGCTTAGCTTAGATTTTGCCTTTTAAAATAACATAGAGAAATCTGAGCTCAGCTTTTCTTTGTCCAGGTCTTCGGAATCATTTAATTTTCCTAATCAATAGCTGTTTACCTTAAATTCCGAAAAGTTCCAAGAATTCGATGGAGGATTATTCTGTAAACTGTACCCATAAAAGTATACACAATTACTATATATATATAAACAAACAAGCTGTGTAAGTAGGGCCAAGCTCTTTCCCAATAACATCACGCCACTATCTAACGCAATGCATTTGCCACATGAGGACCACTCTATACTATCTAGGGTGCTTACGAAGAAAATTTTCGATCAAGGTTTTTCGATATATTACTGGCTCATGTGTTATTTTGAAAATTTTTAGTTCATCTGTTTTGTTTTTAGTTCCTTCTCTAATTTCATTGTTCAATTTTTGCACAGTTTGGTAACACTAAGAGAAAAACAGAGGGAGAGCGCGCGCACGCCTGCTACAGTACAATAATACATACTATTTAGCTCAGTCAACGAGGCTCTTTTCCCCTTGATTATTAAATTTTTCGTTATGACGCATTTTTATTTTTTGATAAACGGTTAAAAAAATTTCCTGATACTACATTTTGTAATTCACAGTTTGAGTTCGTGGGGTAACATTTTTCACAAAACCTCTGAAATTCTGGAATGATGTAAATAAAGTACGCCAAATTCATTTTCGATAAGAAAATACTCGGGTTGACAACTTACTTTTTTCGCAAATTGTAACTGAAAACTCACCAATTTCACATGCAGTCTAATGGGAAGTGTCACTAAAATGTCTATAACTCTAGAATTACTTGATTACCCTCAAAAATTTAAGATAATTCTCGTTTATTTTTTACAGAGAATCTATTAAATTCTTGGACATTTAGGATCAACGACCTAACTTAAGAGAAAATCAGAAGAAAAGTATGAAATATTAATCTGGTTTGCCTCACAACATCTCCCAATTTTTACAGTTATGATTTCACGGTAGTTTTCTGGCAATAACTTAATCTTATACTTTAGTTTTATGCTATATACTATATTTATTGAAAAATTTACAGTCGAAAAGTGTTGATTTTTTAGGGGCCCTTATGGCACCTTACTCTAGGTACAGTACTAACCACCCAAGCCACCTTAAATATCTCAAACACATAAGCATCTATGGACATAAAATTTCAAGAATATATTACTATCACTAATACAAGTAAGTGAACCAAATTTTAAAACAATTAGTTTTGGAACTTTTGATTAATTAATGATCGAAATTTTTAAAAGAGCTTAGTTGCACAATGCACCAAAGTTTCTGGTACTGTCTAATTTTGATCAAACCTGGCTTAAAAAATCAATATCTATCATCCCTTCTCCAAAGCCTAAGGCCAGGAGACAACGTACATAATGCAAACAATATTGACGAAACTGCCTCGTTTAAATTGTTATAAAATAATAAACTGCATATTCGTGTATATCTCGTCAGGCTATTTCAAAAGGATTTCATTACAAAAAGATCTTCATAGATAATATCAAAGGTAAGATTTATGAGATTTAACGAGCTCATCCAATTTAAAGCGTAAATGTTTCGTTCAGCAACAGAGCCAATCGCTGAGCACTGGTCTCTCCCTCCACTCTACCGTTGTATGCCTGTCGGTGTGCTTGGTTACCGCACAGTCAACTTGACGTTTATTTTCTTATCCTCAATTTAGCAATAAGGAACTAAAATATTTTTTTTATTAAAATACAAATATTAAAGTGAAACTTATCTTTTTCTTAGGGATTGAACAACGTAAAAGACACTGTCACAAATAAAAAAATAAAAAAATTTCTCGGCTCCAGAAAGTCTTACAGTTAAAACTTCATTTTTTAATTTGTAATAAAATATCAGCTTTTAAACTGTACAAAAACCAATTCTACTACTTACAATTAAGAAAGATTCATGGTTTCCTACATCTGTCAAAAACTAATATGGTCAAAGAAATCATTATTAAATAGGGAAAAGTTAATTTTTATTCAAATTCGAACGTGATATAAAATTTTAATAACTTGCTCAATTTTGAAGTCGGGTTTGATCGAAATATGATGGTACCAGAAACTTTTGCATGTTATGTAACTAAGCTTTTTCAAAAATTTCGATTGTTAATTAATCAAACACTTCAAAACCGATTATTTTGGTGTTTGGTATACTTACTTATATAAGTGACAGCAAAATATTCTAAGAATTTTAAATCCATACATACTTATGTGTTTGAGATATTTCATGTAAAAAAAAAATTTTTTCGACTTTGAGCGCAATTTATTAATAAACAAAACCAATAGCAAGTTCGTGCTTAGGTCCCCAAGTAATAAGTTATACTTCTATGAAATTATATAGCTAACAATATAATTTTAAGTATAAAAGTACAATTGACGAAACAGTATTGTGTATGTATGTAGTACAATATTAGCGTGGGAATGAGTATACCTAAGTTGATTGGGTGTAATTTTAATTAATATTTAATGAGTTAACGATTATAAACAATATGTCACGGCACCAAATAATAGAAATAATATATAAGCCGGTCAGTACAAGACTGTACTTTCATCGAATGTTCCGATAGTTTTAAAACAACTTCATACAGCCTACGCTGTAACGTCATGCTCACGTCCATCCATACTATGCTATACTTATTTCTTGTCCACATTTAATACCCAAAATATAATTGTACGTAGAAAATTAAGAAAAATCATCCTGTAGTAAAGCTTTCTTAAGTAGGGTAAAACTATATGCCAGTGAATGTCCCTCAGTACGTTCATCACACACAAGTTTTTTTGACAGATATTATTCCAACGTCAAACGTATATTGAAATAGCAGAAAAAATACCCACAAAATTTGCAGTTTGTTTGATTGTTCCATTACTTTATATATGTTTAGTTTCAAAAAATGGATATTCAACATGTAACCTTGTGAAAAAATCACGTTAAATAGGATTTATATGATTTGCAGGAATCTCCCAATGTTTTGGATAAAAAAGATCAATTTGAAATAAATCTATCGAATTGTCAAATAGACCCCCAAGTTAGTTTTTGAATAAACTTAGAAAGAGGGGATAAGGTGTACGTAAAAGCATGTATGTGAGTTCATTCACATGAGAAAAACAATTGCTAACTTTACTGCTAACATTAGCGTTTCTCTCACTTATCTAAACTTTTCTCCCACTAACTATGTGAAGAACGTCCTCAAGTCAAAAAATCACTATAATTACGAATTTAAGAATCCTAAAAGATTAAAACAATATAAAAATTTATTATTGTATTTGTACATTTCCAAGAAAATTATTTCTTATTTTTAAAAATTGTGAAAAATATGAAAAATTGTATAAACAATTATTTATTTACTGTTAAAGTAAGAAATTAAGTATAAAAGAATGAATATTCTTTAATACATTGAAAAGGTGCTCTATTAAAATATACTAATTTTGAAATCCTCTGAAAAACTATTCTATAATGTAAATTATTTATTAATTTAATTCATCATAAAACCAAATGAATTATTATACATTTAATGAAAATTTACGTAAAAAATAAGTAACGAACTACACTATACTTTGCAAAAATTGAATTTTCTCTGTTAAGAATGTTCGTAGCAGAGTGATAAAGGGCGTCGATAAGTGGGCAGAAAGTTTTTTTTTTTCTCTTTTTTATTCTAGAATTGGTTGAAAGAAAAAAAAATAAGACTAATGAAATTCAAAATGTGTGGGGATGCGATGTGGTGTCACATTGTATAGAGAAAACCAGAAGTACGTCACGGGGGCGAGGTGAAGGGAGAGAATCGAGCAAAATCCGCTTTTGTCACACCTTTTCTCAAGGTCAAAATCTGTAGTCGTTGATTCACTTTCACTCATAATGTGCCTATAGAAGTATAACTTTAAAAACGTAGCGGTTTTTAACCATAATTATATGGGGATCAAAAAACCTTTTACGCGTACATGGCAAAAAATTCAGTGAAGAGGAAATGTTCTGCAAAAAGTAACAATAAAGTCATTTTTTTCAGAAATTTTTTAATTAAAAAATATTGCCCACCAACTTAAACTGGAAGTTGTGATATTCGTAATGAGCGAAATCTATAATTAGTTATCTAAAAATAAAAAAATGTCATGATAAAAAAATGAGGCCACTTTGCTTCCTTAAGGAAGTTCCAGCGCCCTAGTGTCGCCATATTAGTCTTATGTCATTAAATGAATAAGATTACGCTTTGTCTAAGGTTACCTTTTTTTTTGTATCGTTAACCAGACCAAATCCGTTTGTGATTAAAGCTCGCTCTTTTAGCTAGAGTGCTGATGACAATCATACTAAGACTAACGATTTGCAACTCGATTTCAAAGTGTCGGGTATTGTCTGTACACACGTGTTATAGGTTGTAACATTATTTTTCAAATGCCGTCGTAAAAAATATAGATAACTGAAAATAATTTTAAGATATTCTATTCATAATTAATCAAGTCGTCACATTTTCGTAGGTTAGCCTATCATTTTCTTGATGCACTTGTGCCAAATTTCAAAAATTTCTGAGAAAATAAGGGCTCCAAGATGCGAGTTGGTATCTTTACTTGTTGGAACTTCCTTAACTAAGCAAACTCTGGCTGTCAAGAAAGCATGGGATGGTGGGGGGACGAACAATAGGGGTCAAGAAAAAACAAGACACTTTTCCCTATTTTCATTAATTAAGGGCCCTACATAAGAAGATTCACTACACAATTAAAAACAGTTCATGGCAACAGTTGTTCCAACATTCACGATCGAAAGGCATCGTTTGTATGTGATGCAGTGTAACGATGACTCGCTGAGAGTTATTTGAAGCACATTCCCTGTGGATCCTAGGGGTGCGTAGTAACAAGCGTATTATAGAGTCTTGCTGTGGACGGTAAGCTCTAAAGTGATTGTCTTTGCGTATTTTAAATTGTCGATTAAAAGATTGTAATTTTTTTAAGTTAATTTGTTTTCTATGAGTTAAACGAGCCCACTCATTAGATAGAGACTACTTACTTCGTTATGAATATGAGTTTAAACTGTTTGACTGCACAGAGCTACTCTTACCCCTACAAAATCATTTATTTGTATTACATGGTACAAACCTAAAATTTGTACGAGGAAAGGGTGTTCTGGAATAATCAAACATGTATTATAACGTGAAACCTATTAAAGTTTTCTGTCTTGTATGTATAGTAAAATAAGAAGCATTCGTTCGAATGTAAATCACGAGCGTTGTTATATTAAAAAGGTGTTGTTGATTTGTTTAAAAAAAGACTTTTGATTTGCAACGAACTACGATGACTAAGAGTCATATTTTGTTTGTTAAGAATAAGCTTCTTTCCTATCGGATGAAAGCTTGTAATCTCATATTGGCAAACCCGGCAGCCCGTCGTGCTGTGTTGAAACTTCGCACTTTTCTTATCTACGTAATAGATTATTTTTAATATTTTATTATTTACTGCTGATAATAAAATTTATTGACACCACACCCTATGTACGTATACATACTCACGCCAAAGATAATCGCACCTTTTTTGGACACAAAAACGTTTCATAGAAGATACATTTTTATTTTTATATTGTCTTCCGTAGAGTGTCATAGAAGTATAACTTTATACTTGGATACCCAAGCACCTACTGTCGATTGCTTTTTTTCTATAACCTTTTAGCTAAGAAGCATACTAATAGTAGAGTTAGTAAACTTCTGTCGATGCCGGTCCTTCCAATACCCATGCTCTGCAATAGCACACCTTATTTTCTTTAACCGTTATTTTAGGCTGTCCATGAGTTATTCGAGTTTTAGCACTTTTGTGAGTGGTTCGAAAGGGAGAAACTATTATATGCTAATTGTTTGCTAGTACTCACTGTATTAAAACAGTTTCTAAAAAAATCTGCATTCACCGGGAATCGAACCCACGACCCTTAGAACATCGTTGTACTAGTAACAAGCTCGCTTACCACTGAGCCAACGCCGCTCCTCACCAGCCTGCTTCTTAAAAGTTAAAAAAAAAAAAAAAAAGCATTTGCAATAACAAAAAAAACTTTAGCTCTCACTTGACAAGAAGTTATACCAAAAGGTATAACCTCAAAGTTAGCAAATGAATCAAAAAATTTCGACTTCTCAGCTCATAAATTTTAATGAAAAGAAACACCGAAATAAGAGTTATTTAATTTAGAAGTAAGTAATGGAAAAGCTTGAATTACAAAAATTAAGTATTATTACTTTTATTTTTGAGTAACTAGAAAAAATAATTTATGATAAGCTAATAATAATGTGATTTTAAGATATTACAAGAAAACGTTTTATTTTCGTTTATTGTTTTCATGATTTTTATTACTATACGATTATTGTATTTATTTAAGTTTAATTTTTAAGGTAAAAAAAAAGTAAAAAAAAGGCTGAGATGAGATATTAGAAAAAATGTACTATATTGTATGACTGTAATTAAAAATTTTCTGCAACGTTAACGTTCACATATTAACACAATTATATGTCCACGCTTATTGATAAAAAATTGCACATTGCACACACTCCCCAAAAAGTCTCGAAGGTATTTTTTCGAAACTTTGAGATGAAACTTCGGTCTCAGTATTTTTTTGTCAAGACCGCCTCGTCCCGACTCAAAGTTCGTATCGCATAAGCCTAGTAAGTTCGTACAATGTATGCACAAGCACGTACCCTGTACACAGTAAAGAAAACCATCATCATAAATTAATCAAAGTTATATAATTTGATTTTAAAATAAGTTAATTTTAAAATAACTGAATTTGCTTGACATTCTTTGACAACAAAATTTTAGTGTCACGTTATCTCCTTACGTTGCAAGTGCAGAATTTATTTGAATCACAGAGATGATTGAACATTATTAACTTTTTCTTGTGCTTTTATTTTCATACGAATCTTACTGTCATTGTTTAGAAAGTCAATAGATGACTTTTAAGTAATATCTTATGATTTGGATGACGAGTTGTGAGATTTTTTTATTTTGTAAATTCCTTCATTTTTTTTTCTCAAAAACATGAAAACTAGAAATAGTATATTATAACACAAAGCCCAAACGTTGAATTTCCTGGCGTGTGTGGCGAATGTCCGAGGCGAAGCAAAAGACATAATGCCACGAACGCCAGGATATCCAACGTTCTGGACATGTGTTGTGTGCTATTTTTTTGATCTTCCCCCGAAAGTACGTTCAATATTTAAAACGATAAGTTATTCTTGGCTTCTGCTGCTAAGCAAGTTACGGCTACGACTCGAGAGGTTATGTTTTGATGCCCGTCCGATTTTTGCTGAACCGAGGCGAAACCAAGGTTCAGCTGGTGAGGGCAGGTGTTGAAAACAAATTAAAAAAAAAGTATTTACTAAATAGAATAAAGAACAAAATAAAATAATTATAATAATTACATTTACTTTTATTGCTTGAACTAAAAAATCTCTTAAATTTTGTTTTCAAAAAATGCAACCAAACCCAACAAAGATTAAAGGAAAGAAAAGTGTTAAATTTAAAAATAAAAAATATATTGTTTTTTTGCACGCACAACGACAGCAGGTGCAGTAAGGCCATGGTCACATGGCAACAGAGATTGTTGAACGTCATTACCGAAAGCCGGAGCACCTTCTTACGGACAATTGAGCAGTGATGAACCAAAAAAGTTACGCTTTTTAAAGCGTAAGGATACTACGAAGTCTCGTACTTTCGGGGAGGGGAGCAAAAAGAATGATTTTGTGGTTTAAGAGCGAACTTAATTGTGTTGTACAAAATTTAACCCTATTGAGCCACTATATTTGTTGATAACCATAAACAGCTGCTAAGTATCCCTACAAAAGACTTAAAATGAAAAGCACTCTATTTATTTATATGGTATTTTCCGTATCTGTGGCCGTAAAATACTCTATGTGTGTCCACTACACAAACGTGAGAAACCGTTTTACGGTCACTGAAGTACAAAAAATTGTATACGCAACACGTTCTGAGGTTAAGAAATGTCCTACATTTTACGTTAACCGTCCTTGGCTCCACCTCAGGCGTTTATTTATGTAAAACCGTGACATTTGTAACCTCCCGCACTAGGTGCGTGATATACTATTATATTTCAAACATTACTATGTAGGTGAATTGAATTGTTTATCCTTGAACGTACAAAATATGTTCCACAGCATTGGGATACCTCTTTTATGACACAGTCAATTATGTAAATCATTGTAGAACAGTAACGAAAATTTGTGTTTTACTGTTTTGTAATTATTAAAACGCCCATAACTATTTATTATTATGTTAATAATACTTTGGACTAAAAAATATACACCGGTAATAGTGAAATATTGCATCATAAAAAGTATCAGTGCCACGCTGCACAAAAATGTCTATTATTGGAAATATGGTAACATATCTAATAAGAATCGTTCGTTATGCTTTGTGGCTAACACAAAATACGATGCACGACAAGTTGAGTTGAATTTACAACGACATTTAGTATTGATTGCACTTCTAACGATTATCCGTAAGTATGTTGTAGGAAACATTTTAATTCTTTTTTTTTAATTTTACGTCAAACGTTCTTCTTTACTATCTTTTATGTGCTGTTTTTACGTGCTGTCTTTATTTATTGTAAATGGTTTTAAATGTGCCAATTATATCCAGTAAATAATATATAATCACCAGTATATTTTCTATAGCAGTAAATTTTCATCAAGAATTTGTGTTCTACTGCTAGATAATTATTAAGACTTTTAGCTCATCTTAATTTTTTTGGAAATTTTTCTGATGTGTCATAAAATTTTTATTTGTTCTTGACTTCAATCCACTCTTTAAACTATCAGTCAGTCTTACATTGCTGTTTGAAGCTAATAAGAGATAAGATGAAATTCGTTGAGAAAGCAATTACAATGCTAAAGCAAAATTTTTTTGATTTATTTACGTCTTAATGTCTCACAGCTACGACTGGTATAGGCAGTATAGCTCTAGTTGTATCATTTGGAACGGTAGGAAAAGTAGGCATATATTATTTACATTCCAAACATGGAAACCAAAAGATATAGGCTTTTGTACAGACGGCAGGTTGTAAGGCGTTTGCAAGCACTCGGTTTTTGGTAACTATGGTTTCACTTTCGTTTTCTTACAGTTACCAACTTGGGTTCTCGTTCCTTGTTGCCAAAGCAGCTGCTTTTATGTCTGCTTTCATCAAACGATCAGCTGAAGTTTTAAATTATACTTGTGTCATGTTAAAAAAATTAACCCTTTGAAAATAGATCAAGTTTAAATTGCACAAAACATTTTGTTGTTCTTCGAGTCAAATAGCATGCATCACAATTTACAATAAGTGCATAGATCCAGTGCCCATTGTCTAACAAGATTTAATGGCAAATCACAAGATATAAAACTGACACTTTTTTTGTGAATTTCCGGGTCACTGGAGTTACGATACCTTACATCAGTTCATTTGTTAGTATTTGTGTCTAAGAAACAGTCACAAAGTCCATTTTTTTTTTATAACTATACAACGCTCACAAGCATGAGAAGAAGTGTGATCTAGGACTCATTTTCAAGATCTTCTTGCTAAAGTGTCACGTATAAAAAGTTTTATTTTCACAGAAAACAACTGATTTTTAAATTCTACACCTTTACTTAACATTTCTCTTACAAATTTTTGAAGATAATCCATTGTCATCGTCATCGTAATCGTCATTATTGTTGTCATCGTCGTTGTCATCACCATCGTTGTCGTCGTCGTCGTTGCAGAGTAACAAATGATAATATAATGATGATGACAACGACAACGACGATGATAACGACGAAGATCAAAACAACAACTCTGACGTTTCTTACAAATAAAAATCATCTCATAAAATCTACTGCCTTTTTTAAAACCTTTTAGAGTGTGCATGTTCTCTAGACTTGATAATAAACTAAACACTTATATTTACCTAGATGGATCAGATAAGGTGTGTAATGCAGGCATAGTTTCTCAATTGTTTTTATTATGATTGCAGTGTGTGGAAAACAGGCATGGAGAATATGCCAGGTACGCCTAGTAGAATATACTGTTAAAACCAAAAGAACTAGTAAGCTGAAAAGTCAAGAACACATGATGGATAAAAGTATGAAATCCATCGTAGTTATTCATTAACTTAAGTGAAATTTTAAATGGGACTGGATTAATACAAAAACCACAGACAAAGAATGTAAGGATCGCGGAAGATTGATTTTAGAAATAGTACTCATTAAATATAATAGTTATAGTAACAATGAAAAAAAAGAGTCTCATTTACGTAATATATTATATTTTCTACGGTAAAAAAAAAGATTGTACGATTTAATTTCCCTACAAATAAAAATCTATGACTATTACGTGAATTGCAATTGTAAGATAACGTTTTAATTAGTACCTCTAAAAGTAGACCATGCTAGAGGTAGAGCTCACAGTATTTTTTTTGTGATTGCCATTGTAAGGTGTTAAATGAAGTGCAAATTCTTTTTTTTTTTTTTAACCTGATAAAGCTGGGCCTCTTCCAGATGCTGTGACATCGGATGGTACTGACAGCTCCCTTCCTTTCTGACCGCGAATCAAGCTCCGACGTCATCAGGATGGGTCCGAAACGTGTAGGTGTGACAAGCCCAACGTACAGCGCGAGAGGAAGATGATCAAGCATGAACGTGTATTTCTTATCAGTGGATGTAACGGATCTCGTATCCCGTTTAGCTGCGACCAATGTTGGCTTACTCAACGCAGTACCTTGCCAAGTAATGGAGCTATTGTTTATTATCCATACGGATGTGTTAGCCATGGCCGATGACTTTTGGCTTCTTATTTAGGCGTATAATGTACCAGTGTAATATTTTTTTCCCAAAAGCGGGCGTATCGAGTGATGCGTGTTGCCAGAGAACATGTATACCATTTCATAACCGAAAGTGTATCCCAACATTGCTTGGCTTACTCCTCTTCACTGCAGTACCTCGCCAACGAATAGAGTCAGTTAATACGATAAAGTAATTTTAATCGGCGCAGTAATAAGGAGGCGTGAATGAAAAAAAATCGACATAGAGTCATGAAGAACTAATTTATTGCATAAGTATTGTGTATCAGGTGTACATTGATTAAAAAATATCTTTTGTCGTTACTGCTCTTTTAAAATCCATTTTTTTAAAGCTGTAGCATTCTTCACAGCACAATGAGCTGAATTAAATTGGTGATTCGATATCATCCATACTAATTTTTTTTAAAGCTGGACATTGCTTAATATTATAAATGTACTTATAAAAATAATTATATTATGCAAATATTTAGTAAAGCGTACAATCATACTATGAGTTATGTACCTATTAAATAGCACATGGCGCAGCCATTCGATTTTTTCAAGACCTTTTACGTAAATAACATCATCTTCTTTAATAATGGCTCGAAAGGTTGTAGCTAGATCCTCGTAGGGAACTTCTCCTGAGCTCCAACGAAGACCGTGGTAAATAAATAAATAAATTCGTTGTGCATGGTTTTAAAGCCTTGAACATCAACCACGTACTTTGTCATCTTAACGTTGTGACGATTATTAGTTAACTAACCCCTCTATCGATGTGTCATCTCTTTATATACATCAGCTAGTCACCACTAGTTATCACTCGTATCGCTTTCGCAGAGGCAAATCAGTATAAAAGAAAAGTTCAAGCAGCTTGTCATTCATTTGAGTACGTTAACACGAGCTGCAAGTATAATGGAGCAACTCCGCGAGAATTTTGCTAACGCCAACGCCGTGAAGCGTTACGTGATTTTCTGTAAAATAGCGCTAATAGAATATCAACGCTTGCTGCACAGTGATAATATGACTGAGATACGAGATTTTATTGATAATATTGAAATAGTGCTTAAAAGTATTTCCAACTATAAGCTGTCTGTAAAATTGTCATCACCAGTGAAAAATAAGTTGTTGAATATTGAGTGTCTTTTATTAACGTTTTTAGCAGCATTTCATAAAATTCTAAAAGTGCAAGGGTCAGGGCTCGATGAAAAATTAGACAATAAAGATGATTATAATTTTGTGACATAAAAAGATCTTAATAGTGCTTTTAAAAATCACATAAAAACGGCTGTTATAACAAATAGTAGGCATTTAGATATAATAAAATTTCTTAAGTCTGCGGAAAAAATATTCATTTTAAAAGTGCGAGGAATTCTCGACCAACAGAATGCTTTAAAAATTAATACAGTATTAGCAGCAGATTTTTTGATAGTGAAAAATGATACAGAGACTGTTGAAGTTAAACATTTTAATACTAAATCTGATTCCATTTTTGATTCGACAGACCTACATGAATGGTTTAAAACGAATGTCTAGAAGCCTATTTCTACAGATATAGAAGAGTTTCAGGAGCGCGATTCTGGATGGACTTTACGCTCAATTTTAAATTTAGTAGTAAATGTAAATAAGTACAATGCAATGAGTGGTAGTTCTTACATAGAACTCCCTACTACTATCGAGAAAAAAAATGCTTGCGTGAATGTACAGAATGCAGATCAGCAATTAATCAAATGGGCCATTCTGTCAGCTTTACATCCAGTAAATAAAAATGCACAACGAGTGTCAAATTATACTCAATACGAAAAAAGTTGTAGTTTCGAGGGGATCACCTTTCCAGTGCAGCCCAAGCAAGTTACAAAATTTGAAAAACAAAATAATGTGTCTATTAACGTGTATTTTTTGGAGAAAAGTAAAAATAGTCATAAAACTTTACCCCTTCACTGGACAGCAGAAAAAAAGAATGAACATATTTATTTGCTGCTTATATAAAATTATTATATTGATACGTATAGTGAGGGAAAATCAAAGAAACAAAAAAATATTGACGGAGAACGTGATGAGTTCGTTAATGCTGAGGCAATGGATGAAGATGAGGTAGATGAAGAGAGAGAAGGTTTTTTTAATGCTGAGGCAATGAACGAAGATAAGGTAGAAGAAGATAAAGAAGAATATTTAGAAGAAATCCAAGATGGTGATAATAGTGCTGATAATGATACAAAATACCACTACGTACATATTAAAGACTTATCTAGGTTAGTTAGAAGTTCTTTAACAAAACATCAACATAAAATATATATTTGCGACTGCTGTCTTCATTACTTTACAACTGATAAAATGTTAAAAACACATACGGTGGAGTGCGTTAAAGTAAATAAGTGTGAAATAAGCATGCCAAGGTATGATGATAAAATTTTAAAATTTGAAAATCACATAAATAAAAATCGTGTACCATTTATAGTATACGCAGACTTTGAGTGCTTATTAAAACCTGTGCATAATAGTGAGCGAGCAATACAACACCATGAAGCATTAAGTGTTGGATATTATGTAAAAAGCAGTTTTGATAATGCGAAATCCCGATACATTTTCTACAGAAAAAAAATCGAAAGCAGTGAGAATCCAGCCACCTGGCTTGTGAAAGAAATGCAAGATCTTGCCTTAGATTTACATATAATGTACAACAATCCAGTACCAATGAGATCATTAACTGGAGAAGAGGACTTTGACTTTTTCCATGCTGATATATGTCACATATGTGAGAAGTCTATTAAAAATGATGAAAAAGTTCACGATCATTGCCATTTTACTGGAGAGTTAGTATTACATTAATGAGTTTATAATTGAAAAAATTTTTCCCTTTAAATTAAAATTTGCTTTTTTTTACTCAGATATCGAGGCCCAACTCACAATGTATGTAATCTCAAGTATCAGGACTCGCAAGCAGTACCAATAGTTTTCTATAATCTCAGCAATTATGATGCCCACTTATTTATACAAGAACTTGTAACTTGCCTTCCCGAAAGAGTATAAGTTATCCCTCAAACTAAAGAAAAATACATTTTTTTCACGAAGTACGTTAAAGGGACATGCATAAACTTACGCTTCATTGACTCGTATAGATTTTTGCCGTCGTCGCTTGATAAGTTGGGATCTTACTTAGAGCAGTATGATACTCTAGAAAAGGTTAACTGTCAAGATGATAAATACTCTTTCGAGCAAATTAATATGCTGAAGAGGTAAGGTGTATTTCCATACGATTATGTAGCATCATTCGAAAAACTTGAAGAAATCGGGCTCCCATCTAAAGATGATTTTTATAGTGAATTATATAATGCACATATAAGTAGTGAAGATTATATACATGCTGAAACAGTATGGAAAACTTTTTATAGTATAACTCTTGGACAGTATTCAGATCTTTACCTCAAAACTGATGTACTTCTGTTAACAGAAGTATTTGAAAACTTTAGAAATAATTGCCTAAAGCTTTATGAATTAGATCCTGCTCACTATTTCACTACTCCAGGCTTCACTTGGGCTGCCATGTTGAAAAAAATGAAAGTAAGTATTATGTATAAGAATATAATGTCAATTGTGCTTTAGTTATTAATTGAGAATTTTTTTCAGATTTCACTAAAACTCATTACTGATATAGATTTGTTTATGTTCATTGAAAAAGGCATACGAGGTAGAATAAGCCAGTGCTGTAATAAAAATGCAGAAGCTAATAATTACTATGTGGAAAATTATAAAAAAGATGAAACTGAAAGATACATAGCATATTTTGACGAAAATAATTTGTATGCTTGGGCAATGACTAAAAAACTTCCTTCCTCAGTGGGTCGAAAATGTTGAGCAACAGCCTTCTGATTTTTATAATATTGGAAATGAAAGTGCTTACGGATATATTTTAGAAGTGGATTTGGAGTATCTAGAGGAGCTCCACGATTCTCATTAAGATTTGCCATTTTGTTTCGAACACAATTCAGCACCAGGTTCGAAGCAGCCTAAATTAATGACAACATTAAGTAACTAGCATAAATATATACTTCATTATGAAGCCCTCAAGCAAGCCACAAATCATGGATTACGACTGACAAAATTATATCGAGCCTAAAAATTCTGGCAAAAAGCATGGCTTAAAGAATATATTGATCTCAATAGCATTGAGAGAAAAAAGGCTAAGAATGAGTTTGAAAAAATGCTTTTCAAACTATTCAATAATGCTACTTTTGGAAAAACGATGGAAAATAAGAGAAAGCGTATCGATGTCAAACTTCTCAACCATTGGGACGGACGCTATGGTGCGGCATCGTACATTGCAAAAGCCAAATTTTCACAGCTGTGATATTTTTGATGAGAACTTTGTAGCCATACAGCTACAACGTGCAGAAGTGATGATTATAAAACCAATATACATTGGGCTTAGTGTCTTAGATTTATCAAAGACTTTTGTGTATCGTTTTCACTAAGATTATATGCTCTCCAAACTCAAAAATGATTGTAAACTCTCATACACTGATACAGATAGTCTGATATATGAGGTAACAAACCATGATGTTTATAAAATGATAAAATTGGATATTAATGAATTTGACACATCAGATTATCTAGAAAATGATAAATTTACGATGCCGTTAAACAATAAAAAAATTGTTGGGCTCATGAAAGATGAGTGCAACGGAAATGTTATATTGAAATTTGTAGGGCTCAGAAGTAAGATGTATAGTATTCTTCTTGAAAATAAAAATGTGATTGAAAAAGCAAAAGGTGTTAAGAGTAACGTCGTAAAAGCAACTATCGATTTCAACGACTATACTGAGTGCCTCCGTGACCAAATTATAAACATTAATCAAGAGCAAATTAATATAAGATCATGTCATCATAAGCTCTACACTGAGAGGCAAAAAATAATTGCTCTTAATTCCCGAGATAATAAACGAAATATTTGATCAAACACTACAGATACGCTGCCTTGGGATCATTATAGGATTAAAATAGAAGAACAAAGAGCTGAAGAGTGAGTAGAAAATCATAGCAGACCATCAGCCAATAAAAAAGCAGCCAATGTAAAGGGGGAGATTTCTCCAGTAGTGGGAGAGTCCCTATATCATCGGCAGCATCAACCAGCAGAGCTCAGTCAGAGCTGTAGTGAGCAGATAAAAGTATCGACTGCCTTATCATCTATCGCAAGCAGCTCAGGTCAACAACAAGCTCTCAAAACAACAGGTTTGGAGTTGAAAAATTTCTACAGAGTTAAGCAGATCCGTTTGGAACAGCAAAGCTCAGAAATAAAGGTTTGTAACGCGTTTTCTTATTCATATATTTTTTTTTTAATATTTATAAAACTCATTATTTTCTTATGTTTCAGATGGCTGATTTAGCAGCACTTCATCGGCTGGCCTGTGGAAGATTACTTCCAACAAAGAAGATCAACAAAATGGTCAAGGGGCAAAGTCATGTAGTGTCATGTAGTAACACTAAATTCGGCACAAAAGCTATCGCTGAACTAGACGATCACTTCCAAATATTTTTACCTAATCAAGTATCTGAGTATCTTGTGAGTAACGAACTATCATTTAATAGTTTGTTGGAATCTATTGATTGAAAGAAGCTATCAGTTCGCTATAATGGTGATAGTGTTGAATTTTTTACTAATAACTGTTTAATTATACAAATACAAGAAAAAGAAAGTTATTTTTGTGAAACAAGTTTAACGTGAGAAAAAATGAATGGTACAATCTATTACATGTTTAGAGTTTTTAGTTATCTTAATGAATCTTATGTAAGATATAACATTACCATGTATAGTAAAAAAATTCCATTTGCATACATAATTGATAACATTAAAAGACCATAACAAGTTTTATACAAATTTTTTTACAACTCCTGAATTTTAATAATTTTTTAAAAAACATATCACTTTTATTCTTTGTTATTATCAATCCAACTGTTATGGGTATTGTCAAAGCCCAACCACTTGACGAATATTTGATTTCCTCGTCGACGAAGAATTTTTTAAACAAGATAAGTATCAGGATACTTAATTTTCTGCAGTTCCTGCTTGTAGAAGCCTCCAGAAATTGGCTGATTTTGGTAATCTTTCAAATGGTAAGTTGTTGGATTGGTTAAAGCTACTTGTGCTATAGCGAATACCTCAGTCGACCAGTTAGGTGTGTATCTTCTTTCAAATACTTGCTTAGCATTACTTATTTGCACTTTATCTCCCACTTTAAATTTTGGTTGTTTTCTCATCCCCATTGTTCTTAATAAAATTTTTTTCAAAATTTTATTTTCAGTAGCAGCTGACACATCCTTTGGTTTCATAGCTATTGTCCGATGTTTCCGATTATTATAGGCCGTCAGTAACTTAGGTAAGATGTCAATCTACTTATAACTGCCACGCAAGCTGAAGTTTTTCCACATATCATGCTTTAGTGTACGATTAAATCGCTCACATATAGACGTTTTCAGGTTACTATAAGTCGAGTACAAGTTAATTTTGTCCTTTTGCATGAGACTTTAAAAATTCACATTGTAGAACTCTTTGCTATGATCTGTTTTCCAATTAGTTGGAACTCTTCCCTCTGTTAATATCGACTTTATAGCTGCAGTTAAATCTTTACCGGTTTTATTCTTTGCGAGCACAGCCCATGCATACTTGGAAAATACGTCTATAACTGTAAGCAAATACCTATAACCTTTATTTTTATGAGCATAAGGTATCGTCTTCACAAGATCAGCTTGCCATGCTTCATCCAAGCCTTGAATATCAAACTTTCGGCGCAGGTAGTTGCGTCTCGCAGGTTTATAAAGCTCTTCCACTACTGCTTCTATCTCTCTTAACTGTCTTCTAGAGTTATATTAAATACATGTGCTACAATCTCCTTAAGTGTATTTATTTCACGCTGCAAATTTAGTATTGTTTCTGAGAATACATCACTTAAATTGCTCAATAGTAAATTTATTTTCTCTTGTTCATCCAAAATGAATCTTTTTTCTTTCTGTAAAGTAGTGAGATTTACAGCATCGTGAGGTTGAATAGCTGGTGCAACATTGCACAACCTTTTATTTTCCAAGTCAAATTGACCATCTGTAGTGAGATTATATCCAATTCCTCAAGGACCTCGACTACCACCTTTTGACTGAGCTGATCCACATCCGAACACGTCGATGCTCATTTTTACGCTGAAGTAGAATTGATAACGATGCTCAATACATGATATTAGCTTCACGAAGCTCCTCAACGATTGAATTCATTTCATTAGTGTGACTAGGATTACCGGCTGATTTTACTGGCACTAGTAATCTTAGCCGATTGACCAGCTCGTAAGGATCGTCCCAGTAAACGTAGTCCATTTGCATGTTTAGCCTAGCAAAATTGAATGAAGGTATGGACCCGCCTTTCTTCTTAATTTTAGTAGGATTAAATAATGGGGCAATAACATTATTGAATTCATCACTATTGTATGAAAGAATCGTCTCATTTTTGTCAAATGTTCTGTCATGCACACTTGACGTTTCCAAGATTTGTTTGTATTTAACTAAATTATCTGGTGTCATGTGCTTTTTATCAGTATGCTTTTTTATAGGTAACTCCATTAATCCATCAGTCATTGGATATCTTAGATCCTTTATTTGAATTTGATTATTTTTGAAATATATAGGCGAATCACCAAGTATATGTTGTCCTTTCTTATCCCATGAATTTGATCCAGTTCTGACTCCTTTCTATCAAGCATTTGTAAGTATGGATTTATACGCTTATTTTTATCGATGGCATGCGCTGAATCATCATCGTCACTTTTTTCAACAACGGTATCATAGTCTTTAAAAGTATCATTTGACGAAAAAGTATCTTCTTCATCATCACTGTTACTCTTAGCTGATTGAAACATTGATGCGTCGGTATTATGAATTTTTGACTTAAAAGGCTTGAAGCGTTTTTTAAGTAGAGATTCAGAGCTAAGTGGCACGTTATTGACTTTCTTTGTGTCATCGATAATTTTAAGAAGTGGATCAGTAATAGGCTTGAAAGTCTCTTTAATCTGCTTTTCAAAATTTTCTCTTCCTGACTTTAACAATCGATGCTTACGTCGAACAGCTTCTCTAGCTTTTTCAACTTGCCAAAAAACGTCTTTTTCCTCACAAAAAGTGTCCATGTTGATCGCTTGATGGTTAACAAGAGACTAATACGCACTTAATGAGCATGAGTAATATTTATAGCAAAAGAATCAAATCCTCTTCTATATCTACCATTATCAACATCTCTTTCCTTGTCTATTACGACAAAATAATGTTTTCCAACTCTCCAACAGTTTATACATAATTTTTTTAATTCATTGTACGTCATATCAGTATCAACATGATCATTATAGATGTGCTTAAAATTCATGTCATCTTGTCGAAATATTACTAAAAGGTTTAAATTATCTCTGACTAAGTGCTTTGGAACTTGAGCATAGGATTGGCATAGATAGAAGCAGTCAACGCTTTTGTGACGTCCCATGCAGAAAAAGGCTTTCACATTATCTTGTTTTTCACAGGCAATGTCGTCAAATATCATTATGGAGTTGGGTAGTGCCTTATAAGGAGATATGACTGATTCATGATCGCTATATGAAAAATACTTTACACCATCTATAGGCTCCAACAGTTGTTCTAGAAACTTATACTTTGGCTGATTCAGCGACTTTGAGTATAGATAAACATTTTCAAATCTCAATCCGTTGGGGTGAGTAATTAAAGCCAGCAAGCTGTTTGTTTTTCCACAGTTTTATGGACCACAAAGAATAGCTCTTATCGTATCGGGTAGCAAATTACCATGGCGTTGGATTTTTTTATCTTGCTTAACGATTTCGTCGAAATTCACGACAGAAAGTTTTATATTCTGATCCACGAAGCTCATGTTCACTGTATGCTGACTCAACTGAGACTGAAACATGATACTGTCAATGGTTTGCCTATATATTTTAAAACTCATCTGTCATCGAATTTCCTAACCTTGCTTATGAGTTCGTTGAAATTTATGACAGGAAGTTAAATATTCTGTTCCCCGGAGCTCGTGGTGACTGCATGCTGAAATATGAAACTATAAATAGTGCTGTACATATATTTTTAAACTCATTCATCGTTAAGCACTTGGAAAGTAATGATCATTCATCATCGCAAAGGCTGTGGAATTATAAACACACTTATCAATAAACTGCTTATAGAGCTGCACGTACCAGGATATCAATGTTGTGGACCAGGCACTAAACTAGCCAAGAGATAGCTCGCGGAAATCCGGGTACCAATTCATTGGATCAGGCATGCAAGCAACACGATATAGCCTATTCTCAGGATCGAAAAAGTATTACAGCAAGAATCACCGCTGACGAAATTCTCGCTGAAAAGGCGTGGCAAAGATTCAAAGCCACAAACGCTAGTTTAGGGGAAAAAGCTGCTGCTTTTACTATTACCAGTGCCATGAAATTGAAATCCAAACTCGGCATGTAAGCATTCCCAAGTACGAATTCTAGTAAAGTGAGTAAGAACAAAATGAAACCAAAGAAAACTACTTTGAAAAGCTTGATTCGAAGTGCTTCAAAGTCCATGATTCCTAATCGTAGTGCTTGAAAAGCTATAAGTTCGGCGTTAAAGAGAGCTCAGGATGATGTGAAAAAAGCTGGTGGTAAGAAAAATATTGTAATACCTCGAGTATTGCCTATTCCGCAGAAAACTGGAGGATTTCTACCATACCTTATTCCTGCATTTGCTGGCCTAAGTGCTATAGGCACTATCACTAATGGTGTAACTGGAGTTGTCAAGGCTATTAATAATGCTAAAGTTGCTCGAAAACAGCTAGAGGAGAGTGAGAGGCATAAAGAAATGGAAGCACTCTTACTTGGAAAGGGGCAAAGGGGCTTGAAAACTGCCTTACCGAGCCCTCACAGACTATAACCTCATCAAGTATGCAAAAATTTTGAAAATACCGCATTTCCGTAGAGTTTCCATGAGAAATGCTTTGCCAACCGATTGCCCACGTTTTTCCGAATCAGCAATAGTCAATCTCGATGATAAGGATGGTCCTAGTACTCACTGGGTTGCCTATATAAAGCAAGGCAACAACGTGACGTTTTTTGACAGTTTTGGTGACCAACAGCCACCGATTGATCTACTGCTATATCTTGGTGTTAGATGTGTCGAATAAAATTATGAAAGGTTCCAAGATTTTGGTACATACAACTGCGTCCATCTTTGCTTAAGCTTTCTTTGTAAAAAATTTAATTATCAGCCAATATAAATGTATCCCAATACTCAAATAACATTAGTCATTGACAAACTGTCATAGAAGAATCATTGACATTAAGTTTATCAGGAACATCATCTATTTTTGAAGCACAATATTTTCCACCTGTCGAGTTGTCACTAGCACATAACTACGCTATTGGTCTAGTAGAACTCCTAACTTTCAATTTAATTCCAAATATTGACGAAGGTAATAAAAAATTTTACGTAGGCGATCAAGTGGTTGTTTTTCCAACTGGCAGCTACGAAATTCAAGATATGGAGTCATTTCTGATCAACGTGTTACAACCTGACGAGGTAGCTATTAGCATCAAACCAAATAATAATACTCTTCACAGCGTGATAACGTGTAGTCATACTATTGACTTAAGGCCAAAAGATTTTGTAGGCCGTCTTTTAGGCTTTACTGAACGAATTCTTAGAGATACCAGCACTCACATCTCAGATTTACCTGTTGCTATTCTCAAGGTTAACACATTGAGAGTTGAGTGTAACATCACTAGTGGAGCCTATATAAACGGAGAAAAAGTTCATACCATCCACGAGTTTTTTCTTGCTGTACCACCAGGATACAAGATTGTCGAAGTTTCATCGCAAATCATTTCTTTACCCGTTGCTGTTAAAATTATAGATCATCTTTAAGTACGCATTGTTAATCAGGAAGGTAACTTGATTAATTTTCGTGGAAAAGTTATCAATACAAGACTACACTTGAAACAACTCAACTGAAATGGGCATAGTGTACAACAATAGTAAAGTAGGACGAGGCTATGAAAACAAATTAACGAGGGTGAGGACGAATAGTCATCGACGAGACAACAAAATTAGACGAAGCTATGAGAATTAACCAAAATGGATGAGACGGATCAGTCGTCGACGAACGCTTAAAGCGTTGACACGTTACAACGTGCAGTTCTTAAAAAACCCAGGCCTAAAAGTAAGAGCTCTTGGTGGCAAATAACTTGTGCTTTTTTTTGCTGCCTGCGAACGAGAAAAAGTTGTGATGGAAGAGATTCTTGGGATTCAGTCAGGTATCGTGTTTGATGAGTCAGTTGCACACTACGAAATTCATGCACATTGACCCCACATTGCATCAACATTTAATAGCAGTGATGAAATTCGCACCTTCATTCAACATCAAGATTTATGTCTTTTACCCTCTCAAAGTTCCCTACGTATTTCTGGACGTATAACAACTAGAGATGATAAATCTCTTGAGAAAACAAAACTAGTTAATAACGCCATCTGCCATCTGTTTGAAGAAATACGATATGAACTTAATGGTATAGAAATTGATAGGTGTAAGAATGTTGGATTGACAATTTTAATGAAAGGATAAATATCTTTCTCTCCCAGTCGGAGTTTAATGCTTAAAAATGCTGGTTGGATAGACATTGAAGAGAAAAAATCTATTATCAATCATCATTCTTATTTTGAAGTGTCAATACTTTCGAGTATGATATTTGGTTTCACTGAGGACTATCGCAAAGTTGTGGTTAATGCAAAACATGAATTAATTCTCACAAGATTAAGAGACGATGTTAGCGCCGTTATACAAGTACCTGAAAATCAAGTTTTCAAAAAGTATAAGCTTAAATTGACTCAGATTGAGTGGTATGTGCCTTACATAACTGCATCAGACAGACGAAAAATTCGTTTGCTTGATGTTATTGCCAAAGACAAGCCTATTTCTATGAGTTTCCGCAATTGGGAGTTGTATGAGTATCATCTTTTGCCAAAAACTTCTAGGCATGTGTGGACTGTCAAAACTTCCAATCAGTTAGAAAAGCCTCGTTTCATTATTTTGGGCTTTTAGAATAAGCGAAAAAATGATCCTGCTTTTCATGATAGTCTCTTTGATCACTGTAATATCAGCAGTGTGAAGCTTTCCTTAAACCCACAATACTATCCTTAAGGAAATCTTAATCTTGATATTAATAAAAATTAGTTTTCAACATTATATGATATGTATAAGAATTTTCAAGCCGCCTATTACGGGAAAGAACCAGAACCTATGCTGAATAAAAAAGATTTCATCACACACATGCCTTTTATTGTCATTGACTGCTCTAAGCAGAATGAAGCTTTGAAAAGCGCGCCAGTGGATGTGCGCTTGGAGTTTGAAGCACGAGAGAATTTCCCGGAAAATGTATCTGCTTACTGTCTCATTCTACACGATCGCATTGTAGAGTACAATTCCATTTGTGGTGACGTGAGAAAACTTGTTCAAGCACGTATATAAAATTTAAAAAAAAAAAAAAAACACTAGCAGTGAAGTCAGTCTTTATTATGATGGAGTACATGGTGGACATGCAGGGCTTTAAGAAGCCTGGCAACGATTATGTGCTTAAAGAGTTGACGATTCTTCCACTCCATGGAGATGATGAGCCTTAAGTATTTCTCTTTAAGCCGCCATTTCCTTGGCGCAAACTAAATGATAAATACAAACTTGAAAATTTATGGCTTGAGCTATCCTATCATGGATTAGATTGGCAATCAAGTGTTATCGACTACACAGAAATTGGTAATGTTCTTTGGGAGAATCTCAAAGATGCTAAGAAGATTTTTGTGATTGAATAAGTGAAGAAAAGGTGGCTCAAAAGGTTTAATTTTCAAGTTAATGATATGGTTGATTATCCAGAGTTTGAACTCCCAACATTAGCTACTGCATGTCCTCACCATAATGATGCGTATAGATCTATGTGTGCCACCCACAATGGCAAACACATGAAAAAATTCTACTTTTATATGGAATTGGAAGATGTTACTGATTCTAAAGTAGATGTATAATAAAAAAACTCAATGAAACTGTATTTTTTTTTAAATGATATCATAAATAAATGTATTGAATTATATTGTTGTTATTATTTATGTAGCATTTCCCTCTAAACTAGTTTAAGATTAAAATATTAAGAAAAGATGATTCATTCTGATAAAACACACACTTGCGCAGTGCCTACACTAACGTGTATATAAACTAATTTTGGTGCAGAGTGCTGCTTAGTTCATCACGCAGCATCAAACGCGACGGATACGCGTTTATATCGCAGTTAGTACGACGCTTTTGAGCTGCAAAATAAAAATGGAGTCTTACAAGGATTATGTTATTGAGATTAGATGTTTTCTGGACGCTTCTCAACAGTTTTTACCAAAAGAAGTAGCTGTGGTGTCGCTTATGAGACCAGCGATCAGTCATTGGATTGTGCGGCCCCCGTGCAATTTTTCCACCTTACCTGTGGATGTGCGCCAAAACAACGACTTTCAGTCCAAGCGAGTGCATCGACTTCGCTGGTTCGAGGGTGATTGTTCCATTAAAAAGTTACAGCAACATTTGTACACTATAGCAAAAAATGCACATCGAATTTACATTTATGAAGATAATACAGCCACTTATGTGGAATAGACCATAGGGTGTACTGTGATTAACATTCAGCAGTATATGGTGCCATCGTGTCACATTCTTAATATGGGATATTCAACAAAGGCGTTAATGTGTGGTACTTATGATGTACAAAAAAGTATACGTAGAAAGCAATATTGCGCACTTAGTAAGACTCATGAAATATAATTGTGGCTTTGCTCTTTGGGGGAAAGTAGCATTAAACCAGACTCAGAATGTTTTTTAGACGCGCCTAATAGTTATAAGAAGAAATTTTCTAGAACGCTTTCCAGTTGGGATGCTGTTGATGAAATTAATGCTAATGATACTGATACTGATACTGATAGTGACTCTGAAACTGATGCTAATGTTGGTGTCAAAAACGATGACTGTGTGTAGGCAAAAAAAAAAAAGACTAAAGTAAGCATAAAATTTAAGATCAAAAAATTAAAGTACATCTTGCCGTGTGGTAGTACAAAGAAATTAGCGCCGTCTTATAAGCTGATGAGAACTTGCGTATTGCTTCAGTTATCCTGTGACGATAGATCAGGCAATATCAGCAACATGGGTCCGATCTTTAGCAAACCAAAATATAAGAGCTTCAGTAAGGAGGAGGAGGAGGAAGATAAGAATTGCCGAAAACCTCTTTCAGAAAAGCACGTTGAGGCATCTCAACCAAAAGTGAAGGGAAATTATTATTCCAAAAATATTCGCTCTTATCCAAATAAAGATGGATGTGATATATTGAAAAAAAAAAATTAATAACCATGAAATTCTGGTGTATTTTCTTTTGAAGCTACCAAAAATATATGTGTATTAAATTTAAAGTTTTGTTATTATTGAAACCCATTTACATACTATCCTAAAAATCTCAAACTTAAATTCATAAGCTGGCTGAATTCCTTGGCAAGGTACTGCGTCGAGTAAGCCAACGTTGGTCAACAATAAAGGAAAAAAACGAAATTTATTATAAGTGAAAATTCTAAAACAGTATTTTTAAGAAAATTTATTTCGTTCGGTAAATTTATAAATTATTTCATCAAACTTACCTCTGCACACATTTATATATTCGAAGCATTTTTATATGAACTACTTTAAGTAAAAAGTTAGTGAGACCATTGTAGATCAGCGTAGCTATGTGGTACAGACTTAGTTTTTATCCAGTACTTTCTAGTACGAGCCATATCTGATGTGATTCAGTTTTTTAATACAAACATTCAAAAACAGTATTTTTCTGAAAAGTTATTATATCCCCATAGAAATATCGTTTAAGAAAACAAACGGTGAGGTCAGTTTGAGGTGCTATTGAGTTAATATTTTAACATAAGGAATTTCTAAAGCCTTTTTGCACTGCCAATGATTATTATTCTTCCTAATAAATCGATAGCCTTGAAAAGTTCTGAAATCCAATCGTAAAAACGGTAGAGTTTTTGTTTTGGCGCAACGTACATTTTGTATGACACTCGTATTAAAATACTGTTTAGTACTCGCACTTTCAAAAAATCAAGCTAAATAATATTGACTTTTGACTGGTGCTTCATGCGAACCTCACATCAAATACAATAATCCTTTGTTATTTTGAGAGTATATAAAAATATTAGGGCATTATTTCAATCCATTAAAAAAAAAGGTTTGTATACAGCACCAGTTAGAAGTCAATATTATTTAGTCTGATTTTGTTAAAGTACATGTACTAAACAGTATCATACGAGTATCATACAAAATGTATGTTGCGCAAAAATGAGAACTCTACTGTTTTTATGTTTGATTTTAGAACTTTTCAAGGCTACAGATTCATTAGGAAGAATACTACTCATTAGCAGTGTAGGAAAGCTTCAGGAATTCCTTACATTAAAATATTAACTTAACAACACATCAAATTTACCTCACCTTTTTGTTTTGTTAAAGGGTATTATTATGGGGATTCTTCATAGAAAAGTTGCAAGGGTTAAAGAATGACACGAAAATTCTAGAAAAAGCATCCTTTATTAAGTAAACGTAAGTACAAAAGAAAAGACTGAGTATATTGTTGGAAAATTATGAATGGGTAAAATATTTATTAATGAACTTATATTTCTCAACATGAGAGTATCTATTTATTAAGGACTTCAATTTTTTTTTTCAGCTGTGACATCAGGAGTTATTAAAATTAAGAAAATAATAATTTTATGGAGATATTTATAAATTAATACTTGATATCGGGCCTTACATTCTTATAACTCAATTTTTCATTTTACACGACGAAGAACATAGTATTCAGTGGTATTTAGCTATACACGTATTAAATACTCATGCAGTAGTACATAAACGCTCAGTCAGTTATATATGACCAAACGTAATAACTGTCAACATTTTAAATTGCTTTTCAAGGGACAGCACATTAGGAACAGATATAGGCATTCATGCGTTCGAGAACTGTTAACTACGAGATCCAATAACTAAGAGCTCAAACAGGAGGCAACAATAAGAACAAATAATAATCATAGGTTTTATTAAGTGTGGAATAACTCTTTACGTAGTGAATCAAATGATTTTTTTAGCGAGAAATGGAACAGAATTTTTCTGATAAGTTACCCATAAATCGTTATGAAAGAGATTTTAGAAAATATTTATAAACATGTAAGAAACAGATTAGAGCTGACTAATGCTTTTAAAACTTTTTAATTTTTATAGGTTATTGAATTTTTCGTACTTGTGAGGTAGGTATTAAAAAAGTTTTCTTGATTACCGGTAAAACTTTTAGCGTAATTAATCATAACAAAGAAGTGTGAGGATTGTACATTACGTCACTAGGGTAAAAAATACAAACATAAGCACCCAAAGGGCCTACTTGTTGTATGTTAGTGCCCGAGTTGCGTATAATGTTTTTCTTAACGAGAGTGCAAAGTGCAATTTTGTGCCCGTAGGCTCACTTTGCTCTCAGATAATTACTATGGGCTCAAAATGATTACGAGGGCGCAAAGTGTGGCCCAAGGATGCAAAGCGACAGCTGCATTTTATACCCATGGTAAGAAAATGTTATATAATGTTATGCTGAAGAAAAAAAAAACTTTTGTTCCATGAGAGATAAGCCCCGTACCTCAATAGTGAACGCAATGTAAAAATGTTAGGCAACATGGCTACTAACGCATCATATATAGAAGAACTAAAAGTAACTTATGTTTGTAGTAAAGTTCCAAGCTCAACACTTAATATAAGCGTTATCGTATCATTTAAGTAAAGCTACGTGTTATGGGTTAACAAATGTAACTTATTAAAAAAAGACTTCAGTGCAATGGATTCTTTAGGTAAAGGCGTTTGTGTATCAGTAAATAATATTACTTTTGACAAAAAAGTTGGTTTGAGAGTACTGTGTCATTGCGATAAATGCGTTTAATAATTATTCAATAATTTTACTTATCATAAAATTTAGGAATTGTTGAGTTCACTGGATCGTTTGGGGAAAGAGGTTTGTTTATTTATAAACAAAAATAGTAAGTTATAAGTGTTAAGCTCGTCATTATAAAAAAAAAATAAAAAATGAAAAAGCCTTAATGATTTCATAATTATGTTTTTGTTTTAATAGTTAAATTATTAACTGCATTTAGTGAGCTTATCTTGCTGTCAGGGAGAAAAATCAAAACAAGTAATACACTTATCTGTTCTCGATGTGAAGTAGTACATAAGTATACAGCCTGTTGTATGCATACACGCACAGGTTAGGCTTCCCCACTCTATCACCGATTCATGCATTTGGATTTCTCATTTCTTACTATCTCATCTCCCCTTAGCTCTCCCCATGAGCTGAGCCTGTGAGCTGCCAGCTAATAGAAAATGTTTGCATAGTTCTTCTGCTGGTTACGAGGCATTGGCATTTGAATCAGCGCCAAAACATCGACACACTCTTTAGCAAAGGTACTGGCGATCTCCCTACTTATCTCTGTTAATATTTTCCTAATGGTGAAAGAATTATAAAAATAATGCTACTCATGCAAGAAAATAAAAGGATTCCCCATGCGATTAATGGTTGTTTTGATTAAATAAAGTCTGAAATAACTGATGCTAATCAAAAAATAATCTTAGTTACAAAGGTAGCTGTAACGATAGTTTTTTAATAAGTAAATAGTACCTGATATGCAAGAGATCTGGTAGAAAATAAGATTGAGCATTATGAGCAGAGTGAAACTGATCCCATAAAACATCAATTGAGTTATTAAAAGTGGTTCTTATAGTTTTTTTGAATTTTCTAAGTTTTTTTAAGATTGTAAAGATTAGAATACGTTCAAGGTACTGTATGATCTTACAAGCAGCATATTAACATGATTTATTAAAATGTTAACAGGAATATGTTGTAATAATACCAAAAGTTATCTTCGATTAGGATTTGGTACTATAAAATTAATATATAAAGCGTCTCACACGTAAGCAGCAAAATCTTTGTCTTTTTTATCTAGAGAAATTAAATTTTACTAAAATCGTGACAAGAATCTGCACATGTAGGTTAAGAAGAATGTACGTAAGTATTGAATCAATAAGGCTAAGTATTAAATTTCATAACTAAGGGTATCATTATTACATCAAGTAAGTCGTATAACGATTTTATATATGACTCTAGTTCAGTCTAATAATAATGGGTCAAGGGGTTCAGGCTACAATAACATGTAGAGTAGTGAGAACAAGCTTACGGCCTTCAGTTAACAAAGAAGTGTGTAAGTGAGATTATTTTATTGAATAGTACTAAGTTGTCTTTAGTAAAGTATTTTATTTTAGTCTGCTAATTTGAGTTACATCGTTTCTCAGTTAATTGACTAAGGTATGAAAAAATAGATTGAAACCAGAAATTTGAGACAACTAAGGTTCATTTGCAGGAACAGTTTAAGACGTCAAACACCATAAAAATCATGCATACTTATTTGAAATTTGATCATTAATAATTTTTAAATAGTGAAATGTCAGAAAAATCATTTTTTTAGATTAATTAGTTATTAAAAATATGATGCAATCAATTGTAGATGTCCGACAAGATGTTTTTCTACTTTTAAAAACTTGAAGTCTTCAAACAAATGGTCAAACTGGCAAACGCACTTTATTCATACTTTTTTAACACTACGTTTATGGCCTTGAAGCTGTAAAGCTACAGACTTTTATCTCATGAAAGACATAAATATAGAGCTATAAGTAGCCTTTTTAAGTTTTATTCAATTTTAAAACAAAACCAAATGATTAATCACATCATTTAAGTACTATTTTACGTTAACTGTTTCTGATTTTTGTTAATTCCAGGATAATTGAAAAAAATGGTGGAAAATCCCCACTTACTTATCATCAGTTTCAAAGTATGATAACACGTATGAACCCACCCGATAATCCAACTGCAACGATTACGGCTGAATGCATTGGTTGTGCCTATACGCCTCTGACACATAACCACGATGACTTTTTTGGTGTTCCCTCTCTCGAAGAATTAAGTGAGTTCTTAATAAAATTTAAACGGTTATAAACTCTGCAAAAATAATCAAAAATATTTCTTAAAGGCTTTGACACAGAAGGCCTTACAGCACCAGTATGGGTGGGAGGTGAAAGCGAGGCCTTAACACGACTTGAGCGCCACCTTGAACGAAAAGCTTGGGTTGCGAGCTTTGGTAGGCCAAAAATGACACCACAGTCATTGCTAGCCAGCCAAACTGGACTGTCACCTTACTTGCGCTTTGGATGCCTTGGAACAAGGCTTTTTTATCACCAACTCACAGATCTATACAAGAAGGTTATTTAAATTTTGTTGTTATCTTATATTTATTTTTTTAATTTTATTAACTTACAATTAGAGCTCTAAGAAATTTTTTTAATAATAATGAAAAATAATTTTTGATATGTAGATTTCGACGCTTCTTATTATGAATTTATGTACACAACCTTCGACGGTAAGAATTCATTGAAAAGCCAAGTGGTGTTAGAGGACTTATTTTTGATCACAATTCATGAATTTTACTGTGAAGACAGTATGAATGCTTATAATTTTATCGACACATAAATCAATGCTCAAAAATAAAAAGAATATTTTATGTAGAACTAAGACCATAAAAAAAACAACATACTGATAATTTAATTTTACAACTCTTTTTAATATGAATTTTGTTAAACCAAGAAGAAGTTGTTTAAAGAACATATTACAGTAATGAACAAAAAGGTAACTTTATTACTTTTCGTGCAAATGTGCTTCTCATTACAATAAATTTTGTAGCATATGATCTTCTAGTAAACTTATTTAGTATTAAGCATTCTTCGTGATAAAATTTTTAAGACTGGGTTAAAAGTTCGGTACAGTGATGCTTCATTGCACGATTTTTACTTGTTAATATAGATAGAAAAAAAAAAACATTAAATACATGAGACTTTCCGCGCACATTTTTTCATTTTTTGTGTGGATCCATGCTAAATTTGCGTGAAGAGTCTTACAGGCTACACAGAGAGTTGGTTTCCTGTAAGTATACAGTGAACGAAATTCGTACACCTACAGATGGCGTGCCGTCCTCACGAAATAGAGTGAATGTCCAGCGTACACTGAAATTTCTCGTGCATCCGCCCTACTACTGCGCGCTCGTCTGTGTTCACTGAGATTCCTCATGCATGCACCCTATACTACTGGGCTCTCGTCTATGTTCACTCGGATTTTTCGTGCCAACGACTGTGTTCACTGAGATTTCTCGTACACGCAATGACGTATTTAGTGAAGTAGTGAGCCCGAATAGTTATTCATGAGTTTAGTCGATCATAAAACAGAAAGATTACATATGAATTTTTTTGTTCAAGTATGTGTTCAAGTTAACGTATAATTTTGTATTTTTAAATAAATTTTTGTGATTGAATTTTTATGAATTTTATTCGTAACAATAGCCCATAATTTTTTATATTTTATAGTGCAAACGAATGAAAATACGAGATACGTAAGATTCACAAAAAACGATGATACGTGCCAACAGTATTTCACAGCGTTTACGAGAAATCTCAGTGAACACAGTCGTTGGCACGAAAAATCCAAGTGAACATAGACGAGCGCGCAGTAGTAGGGTGCATGCATGAGGAATCTCAGTGAACACAGACGAGCGCGCAGTAGTAGGGTGCATGCACGAGAAATCTCAGTGTACGCTGGACATTCACTCTATTTCGTGAGGACGGCACGCCATCTGTAGGTGTACGAATTTCGTTCACTGTATACTTACAGGAAACCAACTCTCTGTGTAGACGATTCTTTTTTCTCTTTGTAGAGCTTCAAAGATCACCTTACTAATAATGAAATTTACGCAAGTAGAATAATGATACATTTGAGAAAATTATTTTGTACATTTAATTTGATAACTTATAAGACAAATGCTATATTTGTAACGGAAACCATGTGGCACGAATGAAAGAACTAATTTTTTTCATTTCTGTATTTTATGAAATTTCTGCCAAAATATGTTTGTCAATATTAGTAGCAGAACATAATTTATTATTTCGATGCAATGTAAATGTAATATAAGCATAAGATAAATTATTTTTTAGATTCTATGGTATTAAAATTCGAATAAACTTTTCCGGAAATATTTTCTTGATTTATGGAACTTGAAATTGGTGTAAGTCTTATAATCAATTATCAGACATTAATAGTCGGTAAGTCCTTTAGAGTGGTGTTTTGGGAAAAATTTAAAAAAATTTTTTCTATTTTATTCAATTTAAGATTGCAAATAAACGTAATGAATAAATTATGACACTTACATTTACACATTATTGCCGTTGCATCTTGGTTATACATATGCTTAGGACCACCAATATATTTTAAAGGGAAAACAAAAGTATTTTCTTTCGCTTCTTAATAAATCTTGTATGATTAGCCCATCTTCACATTTCTTCTTCGTACTCGTAATACATTCAAAAACTGCATTGCAATCGTAGATTAATCATCAGCTTTCAATTTTGAATTTGAAAATTTTGTTGCTGAGAATAAAAACTGTTTTTTTTAGTCAATGACTGAGAATTAAAAGAGGTTTCACTATTTTTCTGATGTTATTATTTGTTAAAATCTTTAACTATCAAGAAAAATAAACCTACCATCAAAACTATTGGATAGTAGGTGTTTCGATACCCAAGTATTAAGTCTTACTTCTATGAAGTTCTATGGAAGACAATGTATAAAGATAAATAAGCCTCCCTCAAAACAATTTATGTACAACGGTAGTGCAGATGTCATTGGAATTATAGTATAGTAGAATCAACTTAAAATCATATCAACATCCTAAAAATTCTGACTAGCTAAAGAATAATAGGATAGTAGTTTAAATGCATACAAACAAATCAACATGAAATTTTACAAGTAGAAATTTCAGCAAAAGCCCGAAAAAATGGCAAAAATGGTCAACACATGTTTTTTGCGTATAGAAAAAAAGTTAAAGAATTGTTCGTATAAAACTGTTTTTCACTATAATATGCGCACCTTTTATACGAAGAAACTTACCCATGTTGAGCTCACATTGGTTCAGATGTTTTTCCGCTAATCGCAAGAAATTGTCATTTTGAGCCATGTCTTTAACATTCAATAACTCGTGCTCTAAACAATGTTAAGAGCTAAAATTGGAATACTCGGTAGATATATTAAGTTGGTAGATATGTTAACCATAAAAAATTGTCACCGAACATAGGTACATTTTTCAAACGTATTACTCTTAGTCGATATTTACTCTACAACTACCTCAAAATCCATTTGTTTTTACCAGTTAGAAGTATCTTTAACATTGATTTCAAGATAAGCACCTTTTTATTTTGAAAGCGCTGGCCCAAAACTTCTGAAGCTTATTCATGCAGGAAGTGGACCGAGCTGCCCATTTCACTGACCGGAGAGCAAAAAGCTGTTTTTTGCAGCTTATGTATAAGTTTCTTCTAATTGGTAAGTACAAACAAGGTTTTAGATAGTTGTAGGGTAAGTAAAGACAAAGAGAAAGAGAAATCCATTTAAAAAATGTACATATGTTGGCTAACAACGTTTTTATGGACATTCTTAGAGAGGACGTTTTTACGGTTTATGCTGTGGTTCATAAACGATTCAAAACCGATCAAGCAAGAGTATGTTAAGGACTATAATATAATTTTGTTTTTAAGTCTTAGCTCTTAAATTTGTATCGGACACGAGGTAATGAATGTCAAAAAAATGGCTCAAAATGACAGTTTCTTGCGATTTGCGAAAGAAACATCGAAACTAACTTAAATCCAACATGGCTCATGTTTTTGGTATTAAAATTGCGCTTTTTTTTACGACATACTTTTTTATGTACAATTCCTCGATTTTTTCTGGACTCGGAAAATATGTGTTGGCTACTTTTGCGATTTTTGGGGGAGCTTTTGCTGACATTTTTACTTGTAAAATTTTTTGTGAAATTGTTACTGTGCATTTAAACTACTACCCTATTTGTTTTGAGGTAGTCAGAATTTTTAGGATAAAAAAATTAATTCTACCATATTATTAGTACATATCCGATAACTGTATGTAGTTTTTATAAGTATTTGAATATTTGATAAATAAATAATTATAAACAGCATGTTACGTAGTGATGAAAAGTTTCAATTGAAGCCATTGTACTACGTCCTGACAGGCTGGCCAGTACAATAATGTATCTACTTTGATTGAATCTGTAATGTCACGGTTACATTTATCACATGTGCTTATACACTTATTTCAAGGCCATGTTTGATACATAAAATATGTTTGAAAGGCTTAGAAAAGTTATCCTGTAATACAGCTTTCTTCTATAGGGTAGTATAACATGCCAGTGAATGTTTATAACACGTAGATTTTTTTAAAACAGATATTACTAAAATATCGAATAAATATTTAAAATAGCGTAACCAATACTTACAAAAAATTGCAGATCATTTAATTGTACGTTTTTTTATGTTTAACTTTAAAAAATCGTGAAATGCATTTATATAGTGTATAGAGATTTTATAATTTATTTTTGTATATATGAAAACTTGTAGACAAATCCATGGAATTTTTTAATGGATCCACAAGTAGTTCTTTTTTTAATAAGAAGATCATTCGGAGAGTACTAAATAACATTTTATAAAACTAAAAATGAAGCATGGTGAGGTGTGGTGAGGGTGGCAGATCAAAGGAGGAGTTAGTGAAAAATCTACTTACGTCACAAATTGTCTCGAAGTTAGAATTCTGAAACCGTTGATTTATGCATGCACATAACGTGCCTATAGAAGTGAAATTTTAAAACTTATCAAGTGAATGGAAGACTCTAAACAATAAACCAACGACTACTTTTCATTAAAATATACTTTTTATTCTTGAAATGTGAGCATAAAATACTGTATAAGATGATTTCAATAAAATATACAGAACTTATTAACTATGATTAATTTTATGGTATTTTAAAAATACGTAAAAATTTTTTTTTTTTTTTGAATATTGAAGGAGGGACTAGAGAAGAGGCATTTCCGAAATGTGAGGAAGAATTTATAGCATACTTTTTGTTGGGTCAAAATAATAGAGAAATTTAACGTTTTTTTTTTTTTCTTTGAGGAGGGCTTCTAAAGAAATTTGAATTGTTGAGAAGGGGTGAGTAGGGGTTGTGAGCTGAATCGAAAGACATTTGCTATATAACATAAAATACATATTAGTCAATGGTGACTTAGGTGGACGTTATTGGATTAAAAAGGGTTATTATAATGACGAAATCGTATCTAGTATTATCATTACATACTCCAAAAGCACATGAAGTCTACATAAATCACCCTAGTCTTACATCATGACAAGACAAACGTTTAATCCAAAGCTGTCAAAAATTCCAATCTCTTTAATTGACACATATTTTAATTTACAATTTTTGTGTGTACAAAAATTTTAGTCACTTCTACCCCCCCCTCCGGCTCTAACAATCTGTTACTCATACAAGTAAAAACAATTTTTTTTCTTATAATATTTATTGAAAGTAGATATTTTGTTGTCGAAAAACCGTTTATGTTCAGTCTTCGAGCCACAATAGTCTTCCGAACCTCAATATGTCACTTCTGTTCCCCTAACTTCCGTACCCCCCAATGGTAAAAGTGCACTTTTTTCTAGCTTTCGTACATCAGAACTTTATGAAACTCTCCCGTAATTTTGAGATAAAACATAAGATACGTGTCTCGGTGTTTGGTCTAGTTAGCCTTTTTTGGTAAGATACTTTGATGAACATCAATTCCACTTTCAACAGTAATAGCGAAGAACTACACGATTTCAGGTGGTCCAAAGTAGGCTTTAATGTCTGCTGAAACAAAGCTCCATTAATCAAAAATAAAAATTTTTAAATTTGGTGCCACCAATCAAAAGTTATTAGGATTTTCTTTTAAATTTGGAATTTTCGGCAAAAATCTAAGAAATGTCATTTTTAGTGATTGTTGCGACTCTTGTTTAAACAGCCATAACTTTTAAACGGAGGCACTAAATGCAATAACATTTTTTTCTATTGATAGGGCTTGATCGTAGCTTCAATTAAATCCAAGCTACAACACTTTAACCAAAGAAACAGCGTAGCTACATACATCAGAAGCACGTATATTTTTTTCAAAAACGGAATAAAATAGACATATGCAAATTATCGTATGTCTTTTGACTCAAAAGTTTGTAGTAAAATTGATTTAGATATTTGTTGTAGATAATATTTCAAGTACGACTAAGGTGAGAAATACTTTTTTTAACTAACTTTTTTTAACGACTCTTCAAAGCATTTTGAACCACTTACGGCAGAATCAGCCATATTTATAACATAAACAATAATCACCTTAAAATAATATAATTTTGCCAACGGCCATCTGCAACATCTACCCATGTACTTGTTTGCCCATAAAGATCCAGGAAAATGTAGTTTGTAATGTAACTTACAGTAGTCTTGCCTGCGTAGTAAAACGTAAGAGACCTATAGCACCACACAGCCACCACCGTTGCTGCTATAGATCAGTGTTCTTGTGGTGATTAAAAAAAAAGCTAGCCTGTATTATACACCAGCATGTCAGCTACCTCCATAGTTTTATAGTAATTTGGTTAACCGTTGGACTGTGAAGTGGTAATAAATATACACCCTTACACACAAACTTTCACCTTTGTAAAATAATAGGTATATTAGAATGAGTACCGTGTCATACAAAGATGTATACAAAAGAAATTTTTTTTTATTCATTCATCACTGAGTTAACAAAAAAGGTCATCACACCAAAAACTACATATTTTTTTAGAAGTTGAAGTAAAATTGACAATTTTGCACCGTGAGCTCATTGAGCATCTGCACTTAACTTACACACATACACAGACTTACAGATACAAACACCCGCAAGTAGATTACTTGTACACAAAAAAAAATTTGAAGGCATAATGCTTACATGTTTTTACCAACATATTAACTGCAGTAGAGATGTATACCACAGGTCTTTATTGTATACACGTTATATTTTCATAAAGTATGCGTTGTGTTAAAAGCAAGGATTGGGACAGTGTGTCGACAAGCTAATAGACCGGGTTCAAACAGTGATGAACCGGGAAAAATTATTCGTACCCAATTTTTTTGTGCTTTCTTAGTTAAAATATAGTAATGTTCCAGAAAGTTCTTCTTGACACCAAAGAATGTGGTCAGCTATTGTTTAAATAATTTTTTTGTAAACAATTTCGTCAAAGTTATTTTTTCGACCTGAAAAAAATATTCTCAGATTCTTTGGCACATTTAAAACAAAAAATCAAGTAGAAATACCTAAATCCCACAGCTTTTGAGTAAAAAATTTTCTAAGTCTCAAAAAATGCATTTTCTCCGATTTTCAGAGCTCCGCGACGGTGTTAAGTAAACTCATTTTGATATGTTGTAACACATAATCGTAAGCTGTAAGTCTTCCTCCACAATTTCTAAAAAAGAAAATATCAAAAAGTTGAGTGGCAAGATTATTTTTTGCAATAAATGTTCAGGGCGTTTCAGCGCGCGCTCACATGTGAGTGTATAACTACAATGTTCATATAAACTATATATGTTCACTACACGCTGAGCCATGAAACGTATATATAGTTATGCACTCACATGTGAGAGCGTGCTGAAACGCCCTGAACATTTATTGCAAAAAAAAATCTTGCCACTTAACTTTTTGACATTTTTTTTTGAGATTGTAAAGGAAGGCTTACAGTTTATGATTATGTGTTGTAACATATAAAAATGAGTTTAATAGCATTTTTGGGGAGATTTGGAATTTGGCAAAAACTCATTTTTTGAAACTATGGCAAATTTTTTACTAAAAAACTCTGGGGCTTAGGTATAAACATTTCGATTGGTTTTTTGTTCTAAATGTGCCAAAAAATCTGGGAATATTTTTTTCAGGTGAAGCAACTTTGACAAAATTGTTTACAAAAAAAATGGTTTAAGCAATACCTGACCACATTCTTGGATGGCAGAACGAACTTTTAAATACATTACTATATTTTAAATAAGAAAGCACAAAAAAATTGGGTGCAAATAACTTTTTCCGGTTCATTACTGTTGAAGCCTGGTCTATAAGTACATACGATAAGACAAACAAATATACTCTTGGGTGGCATAACTAATGTAAGCATTCCATTTTGATTTGAGCGGCGATTTGACTACAGAGGCGAAGGCGCTACGTCACAGCTCACATTATGAACACAGCGTGGCAGTATTAGCGGCGCCATGATAAGAGGGACAAGAGCAGTAGTCTAAGGGTAATAATGGTACCAGCTTTGAGTCTCAGCTTTACCAGCGTTTTGCCTATAGAAACAGAGACGCTACGTCACAACTTATGCTGCGAACATAGCGTGGTAGCATCAGTGGTATTGCGCTACAAGAGTCATCGGCAATAAGCTAGCATATATTATGGTATCAGCTCTGCGTCTCAGCTTTAGTGGCATTTGGCCTACATAAATAGAGACGCTCAGCTAAGATATTTTGATGAAACATTGCGTGTCTGCATTAGTAGCGTTGCCAAAAACATTAGGGTAGGAACCATTAAGTGATCGCTGCGTACCAAATTTACCGTCATTTTACACGAGCAGTAATAAAATAAAGCTATATGTTATTTAAATAACTTCTTTCGTTAATCGTTTAACTCTATATTTTCAACGATATGAAGCCATATGTTCATTTTCGGCACTAAATCGCCAAATAGATTTATAATACAATGAATTATGTCTGCGTATTTTGTACAGTGAAGTACATATACCAATATACATTTTCAATCGGAACTTTTTCACCAATTATTAATCCCAAATAAAGACATAAACAAAAGCTCTCTGCTGCTATTTGTTTGAATTTTATTATTTTTTTTGTATTTTTAATTTTGTTGCTACTTTTACAGTGTTCCATTGCAAAGGAAAAAGGTGTATTTTTTTCATTTACTCCGAAATTAAATTTTTTTATTTGCTTATTTAATTCGTTTAATGTAAATAGATTATGTACTTCTATTAGGACAGTTGAAATTTTACCAACTTTGTAGGGGATGATTCCGAGGCACAGATCGTGCATTAAATCTATGGACTTGTTTTCCGTAATATTAAAAATTTTGACATTATAAAAAATGCACTTTTCTTTAACTCCTAATGAAGTGGATTGATTATTCACATCTTCATGGAGAGATCTCTGGTACTACGGTAGTATGTATAGCCGCGTGCAACAGTAGTATAGTGCGTCGTATACGACTGTAGCGCCCGCGTGCCACAACGAAAGTAAATGGCTTCTGCTACGGTAGTATACAGGCCTTCATGCAACTGTAGTGCGTGAACTATACTACCGTTGCTTCTGCCTTATACTACAGTTGCAACACTGATATACTGAATTGGTATATTACCCCGCTTACCAACTTTGCTCGGGAGGCATACCAAATCGGTATCGACCCCAAGCAAATGTGCACACACACACACACACACACACATAAGTATATATATGTATATGTACGTCGTTTGATGCGGCGGCAGCGGTGGCGGCGGCGACGCTGCACTATACATATTTGGGGATCGCGAAGGTGAGGCTTGGCGAAACAACAAGGCGCCTCAACGACAGGACAAGGACACGGAACACGGGAGCGAGAAATAATGCTCAACGCATGAACTGTACATTTAGCTTTTATTAGTTACAAGAGGCAAAACATAACTGCCTGACTCGGCAGTACTTAAGAGAGACTCTAGCTTCTTCTCCTTGTCGTCCCGCTACAGCTGTGGCAGCTCGTGGATTGGTAGGCTCGAGAGGGGCGCGAGGCTCGCTGATTGGACGAAATCAGCAGAGCTCGCGGTTAAAATACAACGCGCGGGACAAACGTCTGTTTGCGCCTCGAACGCGCTGCTTGTGCGCAAGGCTGGGACGCCACATCCACTTCCCCGCCAGTGAGCAGCTTGGGGAAATCTGCGAACGTGACGTGGCGAGCTCGGCTTACCGGTGGAGGCGTTGGTTGAGCTCGAGGAGGAGTTGCTGAATCGGATTTGGTTGGAGGTACCCTGGAAGATAGTTGCTGGAAAAATTCCTGGACCGTCTCCGATTTCTCCAGGTGTGCTGGTTTTAGTTGATCGGTTGAAACAACTTTGGCTTCTCCTTCGACTTCGATTGTGAAGGTCCTTGGGTCGTTCCTGTTGAGCACTCGGTGTGGTCCCGTGTAAGGAGGTTCCAGCGGTTTTTTGATGCTGTCTACCCGCTTGAAAACATGTGTGCATGTTGACAGATCCTTGAAAACGAAAGGTCGTTGCGTGGTATGACGGGAGGCTGGCACTGCTTGAAGAGCTTTGAACAGGTGACGGAGGCTTCTGACGAAGGTCGATTTGTCGGCTACAGGCGTTGACGACGTGAAGAATTCTCCTGGGATACGGAGTGTAGTGCCGTATACCATTTCTGCTGGTGAAGCTTTGAGGTCGTCCTTAAAAGTTGTCCTGAGGCCAAGTAAGACTGAGGGCAAAGCGTCTACCCAAGGCTGAGGAGTGCACTTGAGTGCGGCTTTTAGTGTTTGGTGGAGGCGTTCGACGATACCGTTAGACTGCGGGTGGTACGACGTCGTTTTGACGTGGGTCACTCCGAACATCTTAGCCAGTTCTTGAAACAGTGCAGATTCGAACTGTGCACCTCTGTCTGAAGTGATGAAAATTGGAGTGCCATGAGCGCTGATCCAGTGAAGCATCGCCTTGGCGACTGTGTTGGCTTGTATGTTGGGTAAAGGGACTGCCATTGGCCAGCGAGAGAAACGGTCGATGATTGTGAGGCAGTATTGCATCCCTTGTACAAGTGGTAGTTTGATGAGATCGATGTGTATGTGCTCGGATCTGTTGTCAGGTTTGGTGAAACGACCGAGAGCTGACCTGTTGTGCCTGCTGACCTTTGATGTTTGGCACGGTGCGCAGCACTTGGACCAAGAGGCAACTTCCTTTCGCATACCGGGCCAGACGTATTTTTGGGCGACTGAGCGAGTGGTTGTTTTGATGTTTGGGTGCGACAGATTGTGTGCTGCTTCGAAGGCTGTTCTGCGCAGCTGTGCCGGAAGGTATGGCCGCACGACGTTGTGTGACACGTCACACCAAACTGCATGGCCGTCGAGCACTAGGTGTTGTAGATCGAGGCTTGGGTGGTTGAGTACATCCGGTAGCTGTTCGTCAAGTGTTTGCGCTGCGGCGATTGCAGCTGCATTGAGCTTACATGTCATCGTGATTGTGAACACGTCTGGAGAAGAAAGGTCCTTGTGAGCTGGTGCGGCATCGTTTTGCGTGTTGGGCTCTTGAAGGTCCTCATCTTTAGTGTCCGTGCGCGAGAGGGCGTCAGTGACGACGTTTTCCTTGCCTCGGGAATGCTTGAGTGTCGTGTTGAAACGAGCTATGAACTCCAGGCAGCGGACTTGCCTGGGAGAGGCTTCATCCGATCGTTGGCGTGAGGCGAAAATGAGCGGGCGATGATCTGTGTACGTTGTGAAGCTGCGCCCCTCTAGGATCCTTTGAAAGTGCTTGATTGCAGAGCTAATGGCCAAGAGCTCTCGGTCGTACGTGCTGTAGCGACGTTGGGTAAGGCTGAGCTTTCGTGAGAAAAAACCTAGCGGGCGCCAGGTGCCGTCCGGTTCCTGTTGCTCTAACACCGCGCCAATGGCCTCGTTCGATGCGTCTGTTCGAAGCGCAAGTGGAGCGTTTGGTTTGAGGAAGGTGGCACCGACTGCTTCGATGATTAAGTTTTTGCAGCGTTGGAAAGCTTCGTTGGCTGTTGGCGTCTAGGCGAGTTTTTTCTTTTTCTTTGGTTGGCCTCGAAGCAACTCGTGAAGCGGCGCCTGGATGTCAGCTGCTCGCGGAATGCAGGGCCGGTAGTAGTTTAGCATGCCGAGGAAACGGCGTAATTCCGTGACGTTGGTCGGCGTTGGAAACTCTTTAATAGCGGTGCTTTTGGTTTCTGGAGGCCTAAAACCTTCGCTAGAAACTTCGTAGCCTAAATATAGGACCTGCGGCTTACCAAAGGTGCACTTTTTCCTGTTGATTTTGAGGTTGGCTTCTCTGAGGGTTGAGAAAAGTTGCCTTAAGTGTGCCAGATGTTCTTCATGGTTCGATGAAGCGACGAAAATGTCGTCTATATATGCCTTGGAAAACGGAAGTTTTCGAAGTAGGTGGTTCATCGTTCGTTGCATTGATTGGGCTGAGTTTCTGAGTCCTAAAGATGTGCCAAGAAACTCAAAGAGACCAAAAGGAGTAGTAACTGCCGTTTTTTTGACGTCTTCTTTCGCCACAGGAATTTGATAAAAGGCCTTTTGTAGATCTACAGTTGAGAAAACATTGCCTGGGCTCTCCTGTAACAAATCTTCGATGAGCGGTAAGGGATACATATCGGGCGTCGTGCATGCGTTTAGTCGCCTGTAATCCCCTGTGACTCTCCAAGCGCCGTCCTTCTTGGGCACAAGATGCAAAGGGCTTGCCCACTGACTGTTGGACGGTCGAATGATGCCCTTGTCTAGGAGGTCATCAAATGCTTGTTTAGCTGCTGCAAGGCGATCGCCGGTTAACCTTCGAGGGCGTTCTGCGACTGGTGGGCCAGTGGTGAGTATGCTGTGCCTCACTGGCAGGCCTGGGATCTGCACTGGGCTGCCGGAGGTTTCGAAAAGGTCGGCGAACTCCTCTAGAAGGGCCATGTATCGCTCTGTGGTTGGGTTGTCTAGCAGAGGCGATAGGGTGGACACCGAGTGCAGCAGCGCCTTCTCCTTGAAACCATTGGAGGATAGGCCGGTAAGTGAGTCGATGATTCGATGGTGCCTGCAGTCGGGAAGGAGTCCGTGCCGTGCAAGAAAATCGGCGCCTAGGATGGCGAGAGGTACTTCAGCTAGGATGAAGTCGCATGGTAGGTCCCGACGAAGTCCGAGGTTGAGGGTCATCTGGCGTTTGCCGAAGGTGGCGATAGGAGCGTGGTTTGTGGCATGCAGCGTGAGCGGCTGCAGCGTGAGCGGCTCCGTGGAGTTGGCCTTAGGCAGCAAAGAGACTGAGAAACCAGAGTCAATTAAAAATTTTATACGGGAGCGCGTATCGTAAATATGCAGGCGTGCATCCAAACCCAGCCGGGCCTCTGGCGCCTGCTCCAGAGGGGGGGTTAGCGGTTTCCCTGTTGTTGTGGGACGAAATTGCACGGGGATGTGCAGTGCTCAGCTTCAGTGCCATATTTCCTATGGTACCAGCAGATGCCTGGGGCGGTAGGGGTGTCTGAGCGGCTACGCTGGCGGTTGTTGGCTCTGCCACGCCCTCGGCTGCGGCCTCTTTGTTAATTTTGAGCGGCTGGTGGTTGCTGCGTCGTGAGCTGGGTTATGGCTGCTCTGAGAGCTGCCAACTCTTGGACGAGATCCTGATGCGCGGCTGCAGGCGGAGGGGTGTACGGCTTGGAAACAGCCATCACTGAGCCGCTGGTTTCGACAAGCTTGTCGGCTGCCTCGGTGAGCTCGTTCATGGAGGCTGTTTTTAGGATGCTTAAAAACATTGCCGCGGCTTGGGGTAAGGTATCGAGCCACTTGACCTTGAGTGCGTCCTCAGTGACTTTATTGCCTGCTAGAGCCTTCATTCTACGCCATAAGGTCGACGGTTTGTCGTCTCCAAGAGAAATACCTGTAAGCAGCGTATGTAGCATTTTCTCCGTTGAGTCTGTAGTGCGACTCAAAATGGCTTCCTTGAGCGTTTTATATTTATCGTTAACAGGAGGCGGGTCGATGACGTCCATCACCTCCATGGCAGTCGTTTGATCGAGTGCGCCGACAATCACGTTGAATTTTGCATTGTCGTCGGCGAGGTTGCTCGTTGCCATTAGACACTCTGCCTGAGTGAACCACGCTTTGGCTGCATTCCGCCAAAAACGCGGCAAATCGCATTTTGTGTTGTTCATGCTTGTAGGTTGAGCAGGTGTATCGATAGAAGTGTCGTGGTTTGTACTCACGATTGTTTTGTCGACCTCGAGGTCGGAGTCGTCCGGCGAGGTTGTGTTGTTATGTTCGGGCTGCTCTGAGTCGAGAGAAAAGCCGGAGGACGATGTTGATGTCGGCGTGAAGAAACCGACGCTCGATGTAGGTGCAGAGAAAAGATGTTGCAGAGATGAAGCTGCTGCGAGAATGGCTGCACTGTCCTTGAAAGAGCGCCCGGGTATACCTTGGAGCCTTTCAGATTGTCTCCGATGTTCGTCACTTCTCGACGTTGAGCGACCTCGGCTTGTCTTTTGCCCGTTGAACATGCCCGGCCCAAGATGGCCGTTAGCGTAAGTGCTGTGTACTGCACCACGTGCTTACCGTGTGCTTACTGTTTGTTCACGTCTCCACAAAATTTTTAGTTCGGGGTCACCACTTTGGGGATCGCGAAGGTGAGGCTCGGCGAAACAACAAGGCGCCTCAACGACAGGACAAGGACACGGAGCACGGGAGCGAGAAATGATGCTCAACGCATGAACTGTACATTTAGCTTTTATTAGTTACAAGAGGCAAAACATAACTGCCTGACTCGGCAGTACTTAAGAGAGACTCTAGCTTCTTCTCCTTGTCGTCCCGCTACAGCTGTGGCAGCTCGTGGATTGGTAGGCTCGAGAGGGGCGCGAGGCTCGCTGATTGGACGAAATCAGCAGAGCTCGCGGTTAAAACACAACGCGCGGGACAAGCGTCTGTTTGCGCCTCGAACGCGCTGCTTGTGCGCAAGGCTGGGACGCCACACATATATATCAATAACCTCGTGTTTGCCGCTCGTTGGAATATATATATATGTATATATGCAATAAACAATATAATATTTTCTCGAGCTTCATACAGTATAGCATACTACTATACACCAGATGGGATCTAATAAACGCATATATATGCGCTGCTAAAAATAATGTATACAATAGGTAATTTCATCCGAAATGAAATAGTAACTAACTACACATACATCGTTTTCAACAGCTCTACGCGTTCTAAAATAGCCCTCAATAGTATATTGCAAGAATAAGGTTCATGCTGATAGTCTCTGTTTCACAAAAAAGGACTTGTATTGTATTAGGCAAATGAATAAAAGATAATCATAATGAAAAAAATTTATTTTAACAATAAATCATTTGAAAATTATTTTTATTTACAAATAGCAACGTATATATTTTAATTATTTATTTTTGTCAATAACAATAAAAGTAATCTCGTACAAATAGCAGTACGTATTTTGCAATCATTTGTAAAAAAAATATATATACACATATACATTCCAACGAGCGGCAAACGCAAGGTTATAGATACATACGTAATATACCAATTCAGTAAATCAGCGTTGCAACTGTAGTATAAGGCAGAAGCAACGGTAGTATAGTTCACGCACTACAGTTGCACGGAGGCCTGTATACTACGGTAGCAGAAGCCATATACTTTCGTTGTGGCGCGCGGGCGCTACAGTCGTATACAACGCACTATACTACTGTTGCACGCGGCTATGAGGCACTTTTACAGTCAAGCTTGAATCAGATGGCGCCAGGGCACGTCGCGGCTGTCATGGCCGTCGCACTTACACACCGTCAAATTTACAGTTGTGTATTGTGTCCGTGAGCCCATCTGTGTAATGAGCAAAGCAGAAGACATAACCTTTGTAAATGATTGCTGTTGTTTTCAGACAATTTTTGTTTGCATTTACGTTTAAAGATAGTAGGAAAAATGAAGTGCAGTGTAATATCCTGCGATAAGAAAGTGAAATTTAAATTTCCTTCTGATAGTGTAAGATAAAAAAAAAGTGGCTTGAAGCAATTGGGAGACCAACATTTTTACCGCTCCCAAGTAATGGCTTATGCCTCGACCACTTTGCCTCCACGAGTTCTGCTTTTCTTCCACTGACTCTTGCTCCTTTCCCTTTTAAAAGCTTTTTCAATTCTGAAACTTTTAAGCCCCCATAATATTCTTTCTTGTCTTCCTTATTCATTTCAAAATTTTAAATATAGCGCTTCACCACTACACTTTAATTTCCTATGTACATACAATACTGAAAAGTAATGTTGTGTGAGTGAGACGGCCATGACAGCCGCGACGTGCCCTGGCGCCGTCTGATTTAAGCTTGACTGTAAAAGAGCCTCATACATACTACCGTAGTACCAGAGATCTCTCCGTGTTGTTTGTAATTAAATCTATTTCGCTTGAGATTTACATTAAAGTCGCACATAACTTTACACATAGAAAATGTAGCAGTACAGATTCTACAAAATAGATTTGCCCTAAGGTCTTAACAAATCTGCATGTGGCATTCAAGCCTAAGTTATTACCCAGCACTAATACTAATTGAAATTTTATTAATATTGCTTCTTTACTAACTCTAATTTCTAATATGTGTTCTTCTAAATAACCTAATTCTTTAATAACTTTTTAAAAAACTACATTGCTAAATAATTGTACATACTTGGAATACACAATAATATGCAGTAAAATATTCTCCATTTTATACATCAAGTTTAAAGGTAAAAAAGGAAGCGATAGATATACACCTAATAGTTTTTGCTAACCTGAGTAACTTCCTAGTGTGTTGCCAACTTTAAAGTCGTCAGAAAATAAAAATAGAAGAAGCTTATTCTCCTTCGCGTATTCTTATCTCCACAATTTTCCCTGTATTACATTAGATACTAATACTTTTTCATGTTTAAGCTGAGATTTATACTTTTCAAAAACTTTGAATATCCCTGGAGTTTTCTATATTATTTTTAAACTATACGTTAAAGACACATAAACCGCTAAACTAGACACCTTAGAAATTATTATTTCAAACATACTAACAATTATAAAAACTATTTCCAATCCAATGTAAGACAATTCTGGATCTACATGTGAATTCAGTTGTTTAAAAGCTTTCATTCGTAAATGTTCTGTACTTAAGTTTTGGAAAGAAAATTCATTTTCTTTTAAAAATACTTTAATGGCTCCACAAACATCAGTTGGACCTTTACTTTTTCATATATTTTGTATGTTTTGGTCTAAATAAGAAATAAACACTTTACTTATTGTACTTTGTACTTCATTGATTATGTCTTGAACTGCTGACCTAGGTATACCTGACATACTATATGAACTTAAAGCTAAACGCATAAAAGCATCATTTTTTACTTTTTGAGAAATCATAGTTTGAAATTCTAATTATATAAAATGACGGAACAAAGTTAAAACCTCTAAATTATTGTAACATAAATTTGGTAGTATTATATAAATGAATATTTTAAAACAAATTTTTTCAGTTAGTAATAAATTGCTCTACAATATTTTTAAAATTTTCATGATTTATTTTCAAATCACAAAAAAATTATAAGTTACACTTCTTTCATTCTTTAACGAGATTATTTACGACTATATAGAGGGTATGTTGCCCTTTGATCTTCAAAAATTGTTTTTTAACAAATTGCCACAAGTGTGGACAAGTTTTTCCAAACCCCAATTCATTATTCCATCCCTTAATACACTTGTCAGAAGTATTTAGGGCGTCTATAGCTGTCTCCAATTCGTACATGACGTTTTTTGCAATTATTATGAAGCATCGGATACCAATAATCGATGTTCCACTCAATACAACTCGAGGAAAAACGGTCAACTTATTAGTGTCGCACTGTTCTCGAAATTTTTTGTCTGCAACTTAAATCTTTTCTATAGCATCTTTGTCTTACGTAATCTACATAAAAAGTGTTGTTGTTAACAAATAACGTATAGTGCACTCAATATATAGCTTATAAATATAGAAGGACAATAAATTTCTAAGACTGAAGAATAAAGAGGGATATAATATCATTCACAGAATTAAGAGGACATTTTACGTTAAGTGTATATAAAGAACCTACATTATAGATTGATAACATCAATCTTAGTTACAAGATACAATGGTAACAGTTGTAGAAGCGAAATTGTAACTGAGTAATTCACAAGTATTATTCATAAAAATATAATTTATGTTGATGTTAGTTTTCGTAGAAACATTTTATTTGTCAACATAACGTACACTTAAAGTTTCACAAGCTGTTAACAAAAAAAATTTTGTTGTAAGTTTTTAAAAATTAAATGTTTTACAATTACTAACATTATTTTTTGTAAAATAATTCAAAATGAATATTAAAAAAAACTCAGTATCTGTATTTTTCAGTTGACTAACGAATAAAAGAATTATTTTGTTACTATCTATGCTTTATTATCTTAGGAAATATACAATTAAATATATATACATATGTGTGTTTATTGTAGCGACTTATCTCAATAAATTCAAAAAAAAGCTTTAATGTCGAAATTTTTTTGATTATTTGGTTAGTTAATCTCGAACTTTTATACAGAAAAGGTAAAATTAAAAATGTTACTTCATTTGGGGCTGTAATATATAATACATAAGAGTCACGTTAAAATTTATCGCACACATTATGATTTAGATGATCATTTTATTTTATATATGTAAGAACGATTTTGTTTGTTTATAACTGTATACTAGTATAAAATAAGTACGATATAGCAAAATAATGTTGTTAATACGTCTTTGTAGCAATTTCTTAAATGTTTTATTAATAAACATCATACCAGAAATTAACGAGTTTCATGTTTTGAATGACAAAAATTTAATTTGTGCTAATTTACTATCAAATTATGTTCCATTTAATGACAAAGTTTAATATGCAAAAAATTTTTACCTTTCTTAATGACCTGATTCCTTTTGTCTTTTTTTTCCTTTTTTATTTTTTTTTTGCTAGACTAATTATCTTATCAGGTGAAGCCGACCAGCCTTTAACTAACTTTTTTTTTTCTTTTTCGTATAATGCTGTAAAGTCTTGTACCAACTACAAAAATTTTTTTCCCAATTAACAATTTTATATGATACTACAGTAGTATAAGGATGTATATTTACATATCTATCATATAATACGTATTGAAAAATCATGAACATAACAGTATAAACTAAGTATACTCAAGTTAATAATTTTATTTCTTACGCACATACACACCTACACATTCATCATATAATACGTATTGAAAAAGCATGAACATAACAGTATGAACTAAGTATATACTCAAGTTAATAATTTTGTTTCCTACGCACATACACACCTACACATTCATTACTTTAATTATGATGGAAATAATGTTTTTATAAGCAGCTTATATCCATGAGGCAAATTTAAAACTGGGATGGTATCAAAAATGTCTTTTATTGATAATTTTTTCATAAACTTTTTGCGAGTCGTCACAAGACGATTCCACGTTTCGATTGATACCTTATTAACTATCAGTATACTTTTTAAAGACTCTAAATCAGTATTAGTCACTACTGACAGTTTTCCTAAGCCAATAAATTACAAATTGTAAATATTATACTTTTGAATCATTTTAAATCTTTACATTATGATTAACAGTCGTTGGGCTACATATTAACATTACAGACAACAAAGAAACTGCACAGTTTAGTAACAGATGTAAAGGCTTTGTGGATGTGCAAATTATTTACAAACGTCAACATTTTGTATAAAAATCAACACTTCATGATTTTTTCCAAGACATTGGCTTATACGCATGCACCAATCTGTATGTATGCATACATGCATGTATAAACACTACTTTACAATAAAAATGATAAGTGGTGAGGAAAGTTGTACCCCTTGAAAAAACATTGCCGATCGCTTTGTGTAACATTTTCGATCTGATTCGTTAAGTCTTTATTTCTGTTACTTACAACTATTGTGTAAATAACCTTTCGCAGACGTATTTTCCACACTAGAAATTTACCAAGCCAACTTATTATCTTCGTCCTTAGGGAAACATTGTAATATTTTATCACGCAACTCGATAAATATATGTCTTTAAACACTAAATTATGTAATACTTTTTTTTTAAAAGAAAGCTGATAATGTTTTATTAATATCTTCATCAATATATTCCATAACATATGTTTGAGGCTAGTAGATAAGCTATGGCGATTCCGGCCCAGGTGAGCTCGAGTCGCCAGGCGATTTCGGCCCACTCCCTCTCCACGGTAGTGGCCCCTCTTTTTGAGTGGAGTGGTCCCTGCTGCAGCCAATGGGCGAGCAGAAGCTGTGGCTTCCTCGCATTTCTTGTGCGTGCGCTGTTTGAGGTTGCGTGCGCCACCTGCAGCGCTGCTTGAGTTTGTGCGCGCTGTTTGAGTTTGTGCGCAATGTGCATTAGCGCCTGTAGCGCCGCGTGTGCCAGCTGGTGACACGCAATGCGGTTTGAGTTTGCGCGCAATGCAATGTGCACAAGTCGTCTGCAGCGCTGATTTGCGCGCGCTGTTTGAATGTACGAAATCGTGTGCAGCTTGTGCACGTGGTAGTTTTATGCATACAAAAGTTTTTTTTTGTGTTAGTGAGCGCGTTGCATGATAATGTAGGATGTGGAGTGGTAGGAAAATAATTGTTAAATATTTTTTGTTTAATTTTTAAAATCAGTTTATATTAAATGAAAAATGTACATGATTTACAAAACGATTTTGTTAAACATGTTGTTCTTAGAATACACAAAAATTTGGCAAACAAAATTTATCAGTATTATTTATATTATGTGCTTCGCTTAACCAACCACGTCGTAGCCGGTCATCCATGTAGGTTATTACATTTATCGTTTATGGCGTTGATATGCTGCATAATATAAATCGCTGTCTTGCTTTGATCACTTAATTGATATGCTTGTCAGAAACCATTGTTTCAATAAATGTGCTTTATGTAGGGCACAAAATATTTTTTTCTTTTCAAAATGGTTTTGTCCATGTGTATAAGGAACTTCACGTGTCAGGATTGAACTTTTAAACTTAGCTACAACACTTCCGTAAGTATAAATTCTTTTCAGGTTCTTGGTAATAGTTATTAGATGATACTTTAAGTCATTTAAAGTAACATCACCCTCAAACCATTTGATTCCGTAGACTTCTACCGTCTGGTGATTATTATGCTTTTTTATATCAGACGGTGAATCATTAAAATTGCAAGGTGGCTTGATTATTCAATGGCCAACAACATTTCATTTTAAAGAAATCACTGAAAATCCTTTCGGTATGAAGTGTCTGTCAGCATTATAAAAGCCATGAATACTAATGATGAAATCCATGATGTGTTCTGAAATTGTGAATATTAAAGTTAAAAATTATTTTTCTAACATATTCTTTATTTGACAAGGCTCTCTTTTTTACAGTTGCTGTTACTACTTGTGTCACATGGGTAAAACTGAGTGAATAATAATATACAACCTGTATTTATAACTTTTCTTTATTGGACCTAGTGACATCTGCCCACCCACAGCGCTGAGTAAGATTGTGCAATCTCTCTCCATGAGCAAGTATGAGATGTAGCTTTTCTTCTCTCCGAGTGTCTGAGCCACTCTTGTGATTAAAATCGGTCAGTTGAATAGCTTAGAAGCACAACTTTACTTTTAAAAATTATTTTTACATCTTATTCTTGAATTGTAATTTACATATTTTAACAGTTCTTTATTATTATTGGCAAAGAAATTTTTAGTGAGAAAGAACTACTTTATGCATCGAACTAAGCATATTTTTTTATTTAATTTAAAATACATCTAATCCCTTACTGCAGAAACATTTCTGATAGCACATGAAGAGTTAATGTTAAAGGCATGGTATTTGCATGGCAAATAGGCTTCGTTAAAATTTGCAAGCGCTGGGCGTCCATACTCCTTAATATTAACGACTTTAAGAGTGTAAAAAACATGAATGACTTGCACCTTCATTATATTCTATCATGTGTGCATATATACATACTTGCATGTTAGTATTTCTTTCAGATATTATTTTTTTAAGACCCTTGACGGAAACTGTCTCCGCGTCAACAAGTCCAGTTTAAAATATATTAAGCGTTCTTTCATTAAAAATGTTTCCTGCATTCCAGTGTATACCATGGAAATTAGTTATCAACCAACGATTTTGTTTCTAGTCCGTATGTGTTAAATTATTCCACGCGAAAGGCGGCTTAAGTACTATTACAACTGCAATGGAATCCCTATTTTTTCCAAGTTCGAAGTATGAAATTTCTTTAAAAAGAAATTTATTATTTGTAGTCTTAAGACCCTCGATGTCTACAATATACTCCATCACTAAAAGAGAAATATATCTTCTTCGGTTGAGGGTATAGAAACAAATGAATATAGCGTTAAAGTACATTACACTAAATACCCAATAAAGTATCCCGATCCTTTTATGTGAGTTGAGCATAACTCGTTACCTCAATACGTCTAAAATAGATTTTCACTGTATACATTTTATTGACGTGCGTGTTATACTTTGAAAACTTATGGCTATGTGCACTTGGTCATAAAATACAGGTAGCAAGCTTGTTGGACCTTGGGATATAGTACAATAAATTTTAAGACTCTGTTATCTTTAAAATGCAGTTATATTTATAATATTTCTTTATTTAAATACGACTCACTTTACAATTTATTTACAATATATTTTACAATTTATTTACAATGTATTTACCAATTTATTTACAATATTAAAATTTAAGTCATTCTAACTTTAACTTGCGACATACTCTTTTTTTTTTTCATTTTATTTTCAACTACTTTCTCAACCCTTTTTCTTTTTAATAAATTCCTAACTTCAACTATTTTCGGAGATGATTCGATTTTTAGCTGCGGAGAAATGGATACTTATGACCGCAACTTCTGGCGAAGAGGTCAAATCGATAATTTGTGACATCTGTGCTGACTGCAGTGATGTGCTTAAGTCTAGAGGTACTCTTTGCGGTGAAATACTCCCAATTTCTGTTTCGAGAGAGTAAGAACTCTCAGTGTATGAAAGAGTGGGGGAGCTCGGTGATTCATTGCCTGAGGAACATGAATCCTCATAGTCTGTTGAACAAAATAAAAAAATAATTTTAAAAATAATGAAAAGAAACAAGATAGAAGAAGAAACGCTTAGAAAAACTAGAGAAAATAGTTAAAAGTAATTAAATTTACCTTCAAATTTAACATTTTCTACGTTGGCAATGGTGGTTTCGGTTTCTGCCAGCTGTAAGACTACCGACAGATCAAGTGGAGCTGTTTGCTCTGTAATATATTATTCTGCTGTGGCTGCTCGAAGAGCATCAAAAGTCTCAGTGTACGAAGAAGTTGGTGAGGAGATTGGTGACTCTTGAACTACATCGATGTCACTGACTGAAGAACACGGTCTCGAAATATGATTTTCAAATAATGTACATAGTGTCGAACAAAAAAAAAGTTTCTTTCAAATAATGTTGAAAATAATGTTAATAAAAAAAAAAAAAGAAGAAGAAATATTTAAAGGGGAATGTAGAAAGTAATTAAAAGTAATTAAACTCACATTTAAGTATAAAATTTTCAATGTTGTAAATATTGGTTGTAGTTTCTGCCGACTGTAATACAACTGACAGATCTAAAGGAACTATTTGCCGCGCAACGCATTCTGCTCGAAGAGCGTGGAAATTCTCCATGAATGAAGAGATCGGTGAGTCCCGAACTGTAATGAATTTTAATAATATGAATTTTGTATAATACGAATGTTGATTATATGAACTTTGATAATAATAATAATAATAAAAAAAAAAAAAAACTTACTGATAACTGCAGAGTTTTCATCATAAGTTGATGAAAGTATTAAGTCCACCCAAAAATCGTCGTCTATCAGTTGTTCAGAAAATATTTTATTTAAGATATCAATAACACTAGGTGGCATCTTGTTTAAAAAATTTCGGAAACACAAATCCTCTTCAAGTTCAATCTCACTTATTCGATGAACTGGTCGCGTTCTAGGCATTGTAATAATAATATCCAACTGTATGGTTCAAAGTACTATTTCTGAATGATTGAAATCAAAGTGCCACTCTGCTTCTCTTCATTTTGTAGCAACTACTTCGATCCAATAAGAAAACAGCTGCGTTAAAAAAGGATGTAAGTGCAATACCAAAACAGCAGTTAGAAAAAGATACAAGTGTAACACCCGCCTCCGCAGTCCCCTCCCTTCAAAAATGTGCAAAGCATGCGAAACTATGTTTTGTACCTATGGTATGCGCAAAAACCCTCTCCCTTGGTCTCATGCATACAGGTAACTGTTCGCATGTATGAATTTTTCCTTCTACGATAGGTATTTCAAGTTTTCAAATAGCCAATCAGAAATAACTTACGCCCTCCTTCACCCTTCTACACACATTTTCATGCATTTTTCGGAGGATTTAAGAACTGCTCTTGACCTTAATTTCAAATCACACCTAGTGAATCACACAAGGAGTCAGCAACTTGAGAAGTATTCACCCGACTAGGAATCATCATCCTTCAACAAAATAAGGTACTTTTATTTTACAATTTATTAAGCGTTACTCTTTCTCACCCTCATCAGTTTTTATTTTATTTTTTACATCTTATCAATCGCTTAAGCCGCAGAAATGATTGGCAAAAGTTATATTTTAACTCTCTTTGCAGCAATAATGTTGAGAGTTCTTTCAATTTTTTTTTTAAAATCTTTTTCATTAAAATAACACTTTTACCGCAGAAATGATGGTAAAGATCTGTTTTAACTCTCTCCGCAAAAATGATGTTGAAAGTTTTTAATTCCCTTCCTCCTGATTTCAATTAAAAAATCTTTTATTAAATCTTAATAATTCGATTAAATAATCTTTGTAGGTTTTTATGAACGTCATATTTTTTTTTACAGCACAAAAAATGGTTAAAAAAACATCAACTGGTGACATTCGAAGGTAAAACGAACGACTTTTTCGTCGTGCAATAGATACTTTCGCAAGGGAGTATAAAAAAGAAGAAGAGCAGGCAATTGTAAACAGTGTAGACCCTGCGAGTCATAAAATACCCTTGAAGAAGGATCCCTTAGCAGATGCTGTGAAAGCTGTTTATAATGATCAAGATGCTGCTGCTACTATGAATCCTCTTAAAGACGTTGCCCAAGAAGCAGTTCGCACACTAGATTTTTTTTTTTAAGAAGAAAAACGTAAGAAAAATAATTATTATTTTATAATGAATCTTTATATTTTGTAATATTTTCTTGATAAGTATTTTGTTTCTTTTTTCTTAGAAGAAAACACCCTTACAGCATCTGAAGCTGCATAGGTAGAGGAAGTATTAGCTGTTAAAACGCTCTTAACAGCTTTATCATCGTTGATTTCGTGGTGGATAAAGCAAAATTTGAGTTTTCAAACGGAGCCACAATCAATAAAAGAAGAAAAAGGAGAAGAAGGCAAAGAAGAAAACATCTCGCATACACTGAATCAAACAGTGCCGACAGCAGCAGCAGTAGCAGCCGAAAAACATCCCAACGCATATACCAAGTATGATAATGAATATGGTAAAAAAAGAAGAAAAAGGTATGGTACGTTGAAAGTTTGAATATTATAACTATAAAAAAAAAATTCATTTTATTTTTCAGTGAACAACCACCGCTTACACCGCAATATAAAGCTTCTTTGCTTGTTGCAAAACGGTTAGTACCGTTAGACAACAAGCTTCTGACAAACAATCTACAAGAATGGACCGACGAAGATCGGAATATTTTAACCTTAAGGGTGGAGACAGCTCTTCAAAATCTAAGGCCGAGGGTAATCGAACGAGAAATAAAAAAGATGATAAACGAACGGATGAAAGAACGCGAGAGAATTTTAAAATTGGAAACCCGGCTCAAAAAAATAATTGAAAAAGCTGAAGAAAAAAAAAAAGGCTAAAAAAAAGCTCAAGCAATGGAGTTTAGCTTTAGCCGCAAAAAATAGAGCAAGTTGGAAGCGACCTATTAAAGAAAACTATGTAGACGATTTTCATGAGAAAAAAAAAAAAAAAAAAAATGTTAGAATACCAAATCTTTCAATTGGCGAAAAAAAATCACGTCAACGAAAAAGTATTAAGGTAAAAGTACGTTATATGAAACGTGCCCATATTATGAAAACTCAAGATTGAATAATCATGAAAATTCTAATAATAAAAATAAAATATACTGAAGAATCTCTCTAATACTACCATATCAAATTAACAAAAATAGTAAACAATTTCAAACATTATTATATTGAAAAATATACTATTACGAATCTGGTTTTCATAATACGGACAGTTTGAAACGTAACCTGCAATATGTGATGTTCCTATTTATGAAACGCACGAGCCCATTTAATTAACATGTAAATTTCATAATTGGGACTTGTGTCTCATAAATATGGACACAACTTTTTAGCTATTCCATAGTTATGGACATTTTGATTGTGTCAATATTTGCTTATAAAATTATTTTTTTACATCTTAATTCAATTTCAAAAATGTCAATTTGTTCACAAGAGCATAGCGCTTCTACTAAAACCAAAAATTATGGACATATGACTATTTTTTTATTTAATATTGGTCGATGAAACGTAACAATCGAAATTTGTATCCATAATACGGACTTTTACCTTAGTAGTAGTAGTCGTAGTAGTAGTAGTAGTAGTTGGAGTAGCAGCAGCAGCTGCAGCAGCAGTAGTAGTAGCAGAAGTTGTAGTAGTTGTAGAAGGTGTAGTATTAGTGACAGTAGTGACAGTATGAATCCTTAAAATTAAGTAAATTTAAATGTAAATAAAAAAAAAAATTAAAAAAAATGAATTCATCCTAAAATTTTGTGATGAGTTTTGTATGAACAATTGTGTATCCCCCCCACCCCCCCTTTCCATATGCCTACTATTTTCTAAATTTTTTTTTATATTAAGATTGGAGCTGCTTCAACAGCTTATTTTCATGTAATCTGTGAGCAAGTAAACTTGCATTTGCTAGTTAGCTATGGTAACAGTACAATATTTTAAAGATGTGGCTCATCAGTTATGGAAAACATACCAGCAAACTATCAATAGATATGATGCTGCTCATATCCACATTCAGTTAGATAGCAATATCACAGTTCTAGAGGATAGTAATTCTTTTTTTAGTAAAAAACAAAATTGACTTATCAACTTCCGAATTGCAAGAATTTTAATCAGCGAAGCTTTACTGAAAACTTTAATACAACTACTTTATGATCGCTTAGAAATAGTGGAAGCAGTAAAAATATTTATTAACGAGTCTGAAGTTTTTGTATCAGATAGTGATCGTGAAGTTTAGGCAGCAGTTACAGCATTTGAAAATAAACCTGAAGCTTTTGAATCAGAAAATAATATAGAAATCGCGTCAACTAGCAAGTTTGAAAATAACTTCACAAAATCCGTTCAAGGTGAAGGTATAGCTGCAAGGGCATCTGCATCAGCAGTAATACTGTCAACAACAACACTTCCAGTTGCTGAGAACAATAAAACAGTAAGTCTCGAAGATCTTAATCGTGCTTTCGAAAAACGAATCATGACAGCGTTGATTGTTAATTTAAAACATTTAGATTTGAGAAATTTTTTTAAAGATGCAAAGAAGCAGTTTTTTAACTGAATACAACAGTCTCTGAGAAAACATGAAGCACTAAAAGTTAACACAGTGTTGTCATCTGAATATGTTACAGTAAAAGATAACCTTGAAAGTGCCGATATTAAATTCTTTAACACAAAGTCACAATCCATTTATCAAACAACTGATTAAGACGATTGGTTTGATAAGAATGTGCAACAACTAATTGAGCAAAGTATGGATGACTTTAAAGATGCTGGTTCTGGCTGGTTTTTACATTCAATATTAAATTTAGTCATCAACATCAATAAATTGAATCCTATGCGAGGTAGTTCATTTATGGATTTACCAGATTACATTAAAAAAAAAAAAAATGCTTGTGTAAATATTGTTAACATGGACAATCAATGCTTTAAATGGGCTATTTCATCAGCATTGCATCCAGTAAGTAAAAATGCAAATCGTGTCTCAAATTATAGAAGATACGAAAACGAGTTAAATTTAAAAAATATTGAGATCCCGATTAGCCCTAAAAAAATTTCTAAATTTGAAAAACAAAATAATGTTTCGGTTAATTTACATTTTTTTAAAAAGAAAGGTAATACTAACAATGTTTGTCCTAGTCATTTATCAGGAAACAAAAAAGAAAATCATGTTAACCTTTTACTTGTTAAAAGTTTTTATATTGATGATGAGGAGAATAATAATACAATCAATATTGAGAACGATTTAAATACCGAGTATAAATATCATTATATTTGGAATAAAAATTTGTCACGTTTAATACGTAAACAGTTGTCTGAACATCAACATGCCGCAAACATACGTATGTGACCGATGCCTTCATTACTTTTGGTCTGAAGATAAATTGAAAGCCCATGAAGAAAATTGCAAAAATATGAATAGTTGCAAGATTATTCTACCTAAAAAAAAAAAAATAAGCACATACTTGAATTAAAAAATTTTACATATAAGAACCGAGTACCTTCTGGTGTTTATGCGGACTTCGAATGTTTATTGGAATCTGTTGAAAATAAACGTGCGTATCCATGTAGCATATAGTATTGGATGTTATATCAAATGAAGTTATGATGATAGTCAATCAGAGTATAAAGGTTAGAGACAAAATGATGTAAATAATGATGAGACACCTGCTGAAAGGTTTGTTATTATTCTTTACCTTCTTGCTTTTAAACTGAAAGAATTGTTTGAAAATCCTATAAAGATGATTGATTTGACAACAGCAGAAAAGGTCATGTATGATCAAGCTTATTTATGTCGCATATGTAACCATCCCTTTAGTTTAGTTGATAAAAAAGTACAAGATCATTGTCATCTGACTGGAAAGTACTCAAATTTTTATCTTTTATTTTACTGTAACAATTATTATTATTATTTCATACACCAAACAAAAAAATATTTTTTTCTATTGCAGGTTTCAAGGTCCTGCACATAACAAATGTAATATTAATTATTATAATTTACAAATGATACCGATAGTTTTTGATAACTTAAGTGGTTATGATTCTCATTTATTTTTAAAAGAACTCGCGATTAACTTGCCAGGAAGAGTTCAACTTTTACCTCAGACAAAAGAAAAGGATGTTTCTTTTACAAATTATGTTGAAGGAACTGATATTAATTTACGATTCATAGATCTCTCCAAATGAATGCTCTCATCTCTCGACAAACTGTCATCATATTTAGATGAAATGAAAATTATCGAAAGTACATTCTCAAATGATGATGACTACGATATGAATCAAATAAATTTATTGAGAAAAAAAGGCATATTCCCGTATTATATACCCTTGTTTGAAAAACTAGAGAAAAAAAAGATACCAACAAAACAAGATTTTTACAGTAGCTTATACGAAGCTTACATTACTGATAAAGAGTATCAGCATGCTTAAAGTATCTGGAATACTTTTAATATTCAAACACTTGTGCAGTATTCAGACTTTATGCTTAAAGACTGATGTGCTCCTACTTGCCGAAGTTTTCGAAAATTTTTGAAACAATTGTCTCGAAGCATATGAGTTAGACCCGGCTTCAACAACACCTAGTTTATATTGGGATGCCATGCTGAAGTATACAAAGGCTTAAAAATATTTTTTAAATTACAATTTATTATGAAATTAAAATATTAATGATGTTAATTGATTTAAGGTGAAACTTAAATTATTAACTGATGTTGACATGCTTATGTTTATTGAGCGCGGCATACGAGGTGGCATCAGTCAATGTTGTAATCGCTATGCTAAAGCAAATAATGCATACGTGGGAGAAGGCAAACGCGATAATATGGATAAAAAATATCTAATGTATTATGATGTCAATAATTTGTATGGTTGGGCCCTGACGCAACTATTGCCTTACGCTGGTTTTAAATAGATTGAGAATTTTGACCCAACAGATATTTTGAATGTAGAAGATGATGCTGAAATCGGGTATCTACTCGCAGTAGATCTTGCTTACCCCGAAACTCTCCATAACACACACAAAGATTTGCCATTCTGTGCTGAGTACATGATCCCTCAGGATCCAAACAAAGAAAATTATTGACTACTCTGTACGACAAAAAATGATATGTATTACACTATCAGGAACTCAAGAAAGCTGTGAGTCATGGTCTCCGTATAACAAAAATCTATAGAGCCATACAGTTTAATCAAAGTTTTTGGTTAAAAACATACATTAACTTAAACAGTCAAAAACGTCATAATGCAAAAAATGACTTTGAGAAGATGTTGTATAAGTTATTTAATAATGCAGTATATGAAAAAACAATGGAAAATGAGCACAAGCGAATTGATGTTAAGCTTATCAACAAGTGGGCAGAAACATTTGAAGCAGAAGCATATATTTCACGCCCCGATTTTCATAGTTGTAACATATTTGGCTAGCAGCTTGTTGCTATACAATTTATTCGCACTGATATTTTTATTAAAAAACCAACATACATAGGATTAAGTGTCTTGGACCTGTCCAAAGCACTTGTGTATCAATTTTGTTATGATGTTATGAGAAATAAAATTGGGGATCAGTGCAAACTGTTGTATACTGACACTAATTGTCTTATATATGAAATAACGAATAAAAATATCTATAATATGATGCGTGAAAATATCAGAGAATTTGACACGTGAGACTATGCTATCAACAATGACTTCACAGGGTGTAAAAACTTCTGACAAGGTGTAAAAAGCTTCATTGTAAAAGCTACGATAACCTTTGAAGATTACATCAAGTGTCTGACTGAGAGTTCTAGCATTACTCGAGAGTAGAAAATTATTAGATTACGTCATTTCCAACTATTCACTGAAAAAGAAGCAAAAATTGCTTTAAATGCACATGACGACAAACGATTTTTGCCACCTGGTTGTACCGATACTCTACCATGGGGTCATTATAGCATAGTGGGAGATGAATGATCCAATAAGAGGGAAGGATCGATAGAAGGGGTAGCCAATCAGGTAGGAGAACCTGCAAGGACTGTTCCTGTATTGGATCCCTCAAAAATAGACAGAACACTAGCAGATGAGCCTACAGTGGGGGGGTCGGTACCATATAAGGAGTCGTCTCGACCAGGCAAGCTCATTCTACACTCTAGCAGATGTCCAAGTAAAGTTGAACTCAATCAACAGAAGCTGACATCATCTTTAAGTGAATCACCTCGTTAAAATCCTCAATACAATAAAGGTAAGATATTTTTTTTTAAATTTATTTATTTTTTTTTTTTTTTCATTTTTTTTTTCTATAGAAAACATTTGCGCATATTCACACAGTATATGTAATATATGAATAACTTGTGCTAACTTCCATGTTTTTTTTTGTTTTGATAAAGATGGATCTTGCAACACTCAACAAAATTGCTGATAGTGATTTTCTAGCAACGGAAAAACTTCCCGAATTGATTCCTGACCAAAACTACATGGTGTCAAAACTAAGAAAAGTTTAGACTCAATTTGGACCCAAGATGGTTGCAGAACTTGACGATGACTTTCAAATTTTTCTGCAGACTAGAATAAGTGCAGCTCTGTTTAGAAAAAAAGAATTCTATAATGAATTATTAAATGCTGTAAATAAATTTAAATTATTCATAGTATACCATGAAAAACACATTATATTTTCTTATGTGCGGTGTAAAAAAGTGAAAAAAATAAATTACAATGCTCTAAAATTTGAGTATTTATTTTAAACATTCTTTTTATGTAACATTTTCATTATTACCCGATACATAGTACAACCTTATGATTTTTTAACTTAAAGTAATTCAAATATCTTAGCTATTTATTCGTCCAACTATTGTGAACGCTGTCAAAACCCAACCATTTAACTAAAACTCGATTGTCACGTCTTTGAAGGATCTTTCATATGAGGTATACATCAGGATGTATTGTTTTCTGCAGTTCTTGCTCGTAGAAACCTCCAGAAATAGGTTGATCTTGATAATCTCTCAGATGATACGTCGTTGGATTTGTTGCTGCTACTCGCGTGATTGTAAATATTTCTGTCAACCAATTCGGTGTATAATCTTTTTTGAATGCTTGTTTTGTCTTACTCACGCGTACTTTATCGCCAATTTTGAATTTTGGCTCACTGCTATTTTTCCATTTTTTTAACAAATTTTTTTAAAACTTAAACTTCATTTTCAGCAGTAGCGTCTTCCGGTTTCAAACCAATTGTTCGATGCTTCCTATTGTTATATAATTTAACTAACGTTTGTATCAAATTTAACCACTTATAGTTGCCTTGTAAACTAAATTTTTTCCACATCAAATCTTTTAAAGTACGATTGAATCACTCGCATATTAAAGCTTTAAGATTGCTGTAAGTTCAGTATAAATTTATTTTATATTTTTGCATAAGATTTTGGAAGTTTGCATTATAGAATTCTTTGGCGTGATCAGTTTGCATGTTTACTGGTACCCGTCCTTTTTTTAATGTCAAATGCATTGCTGCAGTTACTTCTTCACCAGTTTTTTTCTTGATGGGTACAGCCCATGCGTACTTGAAGAAAGTATCTATTACAGTAAGCATATACTGATATCCTTTGTTTTCGGAAGCGTAAAGCTGCATTTCTACAAGGTCTGCTTGACAAGTCTTATCTAAACCATGTATGTTGAATTTTTGGCGAGGATAATTACGCCTTGCTGCCTTATGCAGTTCCTCAACGATTTGCTCCATGCATTAATTGTCTAGGTTTAAGTTTTCTGAATCAGCTTGAATAAATGGAAATTTTTTTTGTAAGCTATTGTAAATTTAAGAGCTATCTAATTTTTTTTCGAGCTTTTTCATTACTTTAATCAAGTAAGCATAATTTACTGCATCTTGAGGCTGTTTCGGTGTTCCAACATTGCACATTTTTTTTATATTTAAGTCAAATGCCCATCTGTTGTAAGTTTATATTCAATACCAGAAGGACCTCGGCTGCCGCCTTCAGTTTTACCTAGTTTTTGACCGAATACACTGACAGTCATTTTGATACTAAAGCAAAAATTGTGCACATCAATATATATATTTCTTCACGAAGCTCTTTGATGATAGATAAAATTTGATTGTCAAGACTTGTATTTCCTTCTGACTTTTTAGCTATTAATAAGCGTAAACGATCGACTAACTCATTAGGATCATCCCAATGTATATAATCTACTTGTTGCGTTATTTCAGCAATTTTATAATAAGGTAGCAACGAGCCGCCTTTTTTGCCGGCCGTGATATCGAACATTGGAGCGATAACTTTATTAAACTTATTACTATTATGGGTTCGTATAGCTCTGATTTTTTAAAACCCTTTCCTATAACTATTTGAAGTTTGTAATATTATGTAGTATTTTTTAAAATCCTCCCGTGTCAACAGAGACTCATTAGAATACTTTTTGAGAAGTAGCTCCATTATTCTAGGAGTCATTGGAAAATTTAAATCATTTATTTTGAAACAATTGTTTTTAAAGTCTATTCACGAATCGCCAAGTTTGTACGACTCATTTTCTTTCCGCATTTCATACTTCAAATCTAATATATCTTTCTTTTTTTCATTAAGTATTTTTAAATAAAAATTATTTGATGAATTCTTACTAATTCGCACTGGATCAACTGATTGATTCTAAATAGTATTATTTAAATCAGTATCATCATCACTTTCACTAATGGCAGACTCGAATGCTATATCACTTTCACTTAACTTTTCTCTGTTTTTTTTTATGCTTTTCTCTATAAATTTCGTTATTTTTTTCATCATTTTTATTATAAGAATAATTATGATTAACAGAATTATTACTTTCATTTTTTCGTTTTTTTGCTTCGGCAACAATTTCCATAAGAGGGTCTGTAATTGGTTTAAAAGTTCCACCAAGCACTTTTTCAGCCTCATTTTTCTTAAACTTCAATAGTCTGTACTTTTTTCTTACAGCCTTACGTGCCTTCACTAACTGATGTAGAACGTCTTTCTCTTGTTCATACATAAAGATAATGATGCTGACAATGATGATGATGATGATGCTTCAATGTCTTACGACTGACTGTAATGATTGCGCTAGGTATGTCCTAAATGTACAGCAAAATTATCAAAGCCTTTTCTGTAGGAGCCATTATTCATTTGTTTATCTTTATTTATAACAACAAATCCATGTTTACCATCATTCCAGCAGTTAGAGCATAAATTTTTAAATTGAATGTACGGCATGTCAGAGCTTAGATGATCATTATACACCTGCTTTAAATTAACTTCATCTTGACGGAATAAAACTAAGAAATTAACGTTATGCCTAACAAGATGCTTTAGTACTTAAGCATATGACTAACGAAGATAGAAGCAGTCAACATTTTTGTGTCCACCCATACAGAAAAACGCCTTTACATTGTCTTTTTTTTCACAAGCTACATCATCAAAAATTATTATAAAATTGAGTGAAGCATCATCGGACGAAACTACTGTCTCGTGTTCGCTGAAAGGTAAGTATTTCACACCCTCTATAGGCTCTAATGAATCTTTTAAAAACTTGTATTTTGGCAGATGCAGCGATTTAGGATACACATACACATTTTCAAACTTGACTCCATTGGGATGCACGATTAAAGCCAATAAGCTATTAGTTTTACCACAATTAGATGGACTGCAAAATACAGGACGAATACTATCGGGGAGTAGTTCACCATGTCGATTCGATTGCTTTTCTTGTTTAACAATAGCGTCAAAATTTAGAACTTGTAATTTTATGGATTGTTCTTTGAATTCCATGTCTACTTGGTATAAAGCATGAGTGACAACTAATCTTTTAATTGAACAGTACAACGCTCTTGTATGTTTAACTCTTTATTGTAACAAATTCGTCTACTGTAAATAAATTATTTATTTTCTCGAACGCTTAGTTATAATCCAACCTCTGAAGACTAATCATCATCATCCATCATCATGATCATGCATCGTAAGAGAGAACGAGGTCTTGTAAATAAAATCATAAGTTCTTTACCAGTAGAGCTTCATTTGCCTGGATATCAATATTGTGGGCCTGGTCCTAAGCTTGCTAAGCGTCTTGCTAGAGAAGATTCAGGAGTAAATCCGCTGGACGCCGCATGTAAAGAGCATGATATAGCATACTTAAAAAATCGACAAGATTTAAAAGTCAGATACGAAGCAGATAAAATTTTAGATGATAAGGCTTGGCAAAGAGTTAAAGCTTCAGATTCAAGTATTAGTGAAAAAGCAGCAGCTACCTTTGTGACTGCCGCTATGAAGCTTAAAAGTAAATTTGGTATGGGGCTAAAGAAGGAGATAAAGAGACATTGTATTAAAAAAAGGAAAAGAAAAAAGAGTAGCTTAAAAAAACAAGGTAGTGCTTTAAGTGCAATTACTAAAGCTGCTTCACAAGACATGAATACCAATAGCAAAAAAGCTCAAGACGTCATTAGCAGTACTTTAAAAAGTGCTCGTGCTGCTGTTAAAAAAATCTGGTGGTAGAAAGCATGTTAAAATTCCCCGCATCTTACGCCTTCCTACTCAAATTGGTGGAGCTCTACCTTTGACACTCTTGTTTGCTGGTTTGAGTGCAACAGGTACTATAGCCAATGAAATAGCAGGAATTATCAACTGCATTAATGCTACTAAGTCAGCCAAACAAATTTTACGTTGACAATCAAGTTATTGTATTTCCAACCGGTAGTTATGAGATCGAAGATATTAAGTCATTTTTAATTAAAGTATAACAACCTTGCAACATGACTCTTGATATTACGCTGAACAATAATACGCTTGGAAGTGTTATCAAGTGCAGCCATACCATTGACTTTAGACCTAAGGATTCTATAGGTCGTTTATTAGGTTTAATTTAGCGAGTTCTTAACAATAACACCACTTCCAATTTAGACTTACCTGTAGCTATTCTGAAGATTAACGCATTAAGAGTTAAATGTAACAATACGAGAGGAGCTTACATAAATAGCATTTAAGTGCACACAATTCATAAATTTTTTCTAGCTGTACCACCAGGATATAAAATTATTGAAGTTCCTTCACGAATAATTTATTTACCGATTAATTGACGTATTATTCATCATATTCAAGAACGTATAGTAGATCAGGACGGTAATTTAGGTAATTTTCGTGGTGAAGTCATAACTATAAGATTGCTTATAAAACCCTCTTCATAATGGGTATTATTTATAATCAAACAAATAATATAGGTAGCTCAATATGCACTCTAGCACTAAGTCAACGACGAGCTCTCAAACTGTTAAGACGTCAGAAAAAACAGTCCATAAAAGCATTGAGACATCTCAGAAGACAGCTAACACGTCAAAAATTTACTCATCAAAATATACAGTTTATAAAAAGTCTTGGTTCAGAAATAAGAAGCCCTGGTGGAAAATAAGTTGGATACTTTTTTGTTGTATAAAAAATGGACGAGATTCTAAATATTTAGCTTCCAGTCGCATTTGATAAATCTATTGCGCACTATGAGATTAATGCTCATCAGTCGTATGCATCTTCAACATATGGTAACAGCGATGAAATTCGAATTTCAACTCAACATCAAGATTTGTGTCTTTTACCATCCAGAAGTTCTTTACATGTTCATAAAAAATTGGTCAAAACAGATGGAAATATAGCAGTAACAAATACTGCTTGGATGAACAATGCAATGTGCCACTTATTTAAAGAAATAAGATATGAGATAAATGCCATAGAGGTCGACAAGTGCAAAACTGTTGGATTAACAACCCTTATGAAAAATTGGTTATCACTTCGTCCTGATCAAAAATTTATCATAAATGCCGGTTGGCTTGGTGTTGGAGAAGAAGCTGATGATCTCACTAATGATAACAGCTACTTTGTTATCATGCTTCCGCTGAATTTGATTGTGGGTTTTGCTGAAGACTATCATAAGATAGTTGTTCATGTAAAACATGAGCTTATACTTACAAGAGCAAGAAACGGTATAAATGCCGTGTTGAAAACTCCAGTTAATACTTTGCCGCTGATCCCGCGGCCGTAGCAACTTGGGAAGACTTTAAAATAGTATTTTTAAAGCTCGAGTGGCATATGCCATACGAGGTAATGTCTGATTTTCATAAAATTCGTGTATGAAATTATCTGCAAGAAGACAAGTTTATACCTATGAGTTTTCGAACTTGGGAATTACATGAGTATCCCCTATTACCTAGCACATCCAAACATATATGGACAGTGAAAACATCAAATTAGTTGGAAAAGCCACGTTACGTTATTTTAGCCTTTTGAACTAACCGTAAAAATCAGAAAAATGTAAACACTAGTATGTTTGATCACTGTAACATAAAAAATGTGAAACTCTCCTTCAATTCACAATATTATCCTTATGGTGATCTAAATCTTTATATAACGCGTAATCAGTATGCATTGCTATATCATATGTATGCTAATTTTCAAAATTCATACTATGGCAATGATTGTATACCTTCACTGGGCAAACGGCACTTTCTCAATCGAATACCTTTAATCGTTCTCGATTGTTCGAAACAAAACGGGTCATTGAAAAATGCTCCAGTAGATGTTAGGCTAAAATTTGAGTCGCATGCAAATTTTCCTGCCAAAATGTCAGCTTATTGCTTCATTTTGCACAACCGTATAGTTTAATACAGTCCAATGAGTGAGGATGTCAAGAAACTTGTGTAGATATAAAGTTGATTCAGAGCTTTGCTAGCATCAGTTTATTTTCAACCAGAATGAATGAAGGTCGGAGCAACAGCTGAAGAAAAGAAGAAGCAGAAAACAAACGACGACAAGAAGAGTGGGAAAAATTTATGAGAAGAAACGAGAAGAAAGACATAAAGGTTGATAAAACAAAATCTGCGGAAAAATCGAAAGATAAAGACTGTAAAATTGTTTGAAATTAATATGTTTAATGAGCTTTATTTTAATCAATATGTCACATAAACCGTGTACGAGTAATTTTACAACTAATGTTAAGAATCAAAAAATCTCAACTAAGGATGATGATGATAGAAATAAGAAATCTTGGCTGAAAAACTTGTGGACATGCAAGGTTTCAAGAAACCAGGTGATGATTATATGCTCAAACAATTGGCTATCTTCCCGCTCAATACTAACGATGCAGAAGCCTTAGTATTTCTTTTTAAAGCACCCTTTAGCTGGCAAAAATTACCCCAAAGGTATAAACATGAAAATTTAAACCTTGAACTTTGCTATCATGGTCTAACCTAGGACTTGGAAAAAATTGAGTATACAGAGATAGGAAATATTTTATGGGAGAATCTTGAAAATGCTGCAAAGATACATGTCATTGGAGATTTAAAAACATAGTAGATTGAGAAATTTGGCTTGAAGGTCACCGATATGACAGACTATCCACCGTTCAAACTCCCAAAATTGGTAACTACTTGCACACATCACAACAGAGCCTACAAATCTATGTGTGCTCTTCATAATGTGAAGCGAATGACAGTTATTTTACTAATATAATTAAACTGAAAACGATGTTGTTTAAGTTACGCGAGTAAATTACACAAGACATTTTCTCTTTCTTTTTAAAATAATTTACTCAAGAAAATGTCTACTTGGTAGGTGTACACAGTGACCACACTGTGGTTCACTGGACGAGCGATCGGTGCGGACTGGCTAAATGCTCACAGGCGAGCAGTCGTGAGCAGCCAAAGTAACTTAAACGTGGAGCGCTATGATTGGTGGTAAAGCAGGACCATCGTACGCACGACGTTGGTTACAAAATATTAAAGTTAATTGCTAGCGCGCGAATATATAAATTCTATGGAGCTAATGTTTGTAATACTAATTTGATGTTGAACATACTACTCAGGTTGATGGACAGCAGTCAGTACGAATGTACATCAAAGAAAGAGAAAAATAAGTAAAATAAACCAAGTAGAACGTATAAATGGAAATTTGATATTATAAATGTAGACCGCTTGTCTACTTACAAGAATAATTATATAATAATAATATGAACAAAATTTAAAATTGGGCTTACTAACTAGATATAACATTTAAAATTTAATCAATTCAAACTAATGTGCTCCCCTTTTTTTTATAATCAACTTTAAATTCTTGTTCTAAGATCCTATTCTAAGTTATTGGTGTCAATTAAGAGCTAGTTTTCAGCAGAATTAATTTGTGAATGGGTCTAACTCAGACAGTACTGCTGGTCCTAACCCTTACAACTCTGACTAGAGAGTTCAGGTCTTTAAAAATCTTTATTTTTCGACCTAAAGGCCACTTGCCAGGTGGAGTTGACTCATTTTTTATAAGGACCAAATCTCCTACCTGCATGGACCTTTGAGGCATAAGCCACTTGAATCGTGCCTAAAGGGTGCTGAGACTTTCTGAGGACCACCTTTTCCAAAAAACCTGAACAGACTGCGATATTAATTTCCGTCTCTGTAATGGAGAAACCCTTTCAGCTAGAAGGTCGTGTTCTGGGACAAAATAAGAAGCCCTCAGGGTTAATAAATGTGCAGGAGTTAATGGATTCAAGTCAAGTGGGTCGTCTGTCAAGGGTCAGAGTGGACGAGAGTTAAGGCAAGCCCCAATGCGACAGAGAAAAGTTGAGAATTCAACGAAAGTCAAGATTTGGTCACCCAAAACTCGTTTTAGATGAAACTGTGTTGATTTCACGGCTGACTCCCAAATACCACCAAAGTGGGGGGCAGCTGGTGGATTAAAATGCCATTGTGCTCCTAATGACGACAAGTTATCAGCAAATTGATCTGACTGATTTCGATCCTTAAGCATTTTTCTGAGCTCGTGGTCAGCTCCAACAAAATTTGTACTCTGATCACTGTATAAGTCAGTACAGTGACCTATACGTGAGACGAAAGGCTGGAGAGCCGCAATAAACGACTCCGTTGAATAATCTTCCACAATCTCTAAATGTATGGCTTTAGTTGCCATACACACGAAAACAACGATATAGCCTTTAAGTGTGCCCTTTCCACGAAATTTTGATAGTCAAACTGGAAAGGGTCCAGCATAATCAACTCCTGTCTTCTAAAACGGAGGACTAGGAGTAACTCTGCAATCAGGAACATCATCCATTAATTGAGTTTGAGTTCTTGACTTATATCGCTTACAAGTAAAACAATGACTGAGTTCTGTGCGCACTACTTCACGGCCTCGTAGCACCCAATATTTTCTTCTGAGAGAGACTAAGACCATTTCTACACCTCTATGTAACATGGTTCGATGATAAAGATCTTCAAGGAGGTTAATTTTGAGCTTTGAGTATTCAGGTTGGAACTCGTGTAGTATATCTGGGCCAGAAAACCATAAACTCTGTCCACTCATTTGACTCCGATAAATTCCCCACGAGGTAATATCAGCTGGGTTTTGCTTCGACCTTATATGATGCCATTCAGCTTTAGGTACTAGCTCGTAAATATTAAAGCATCTGTTGGCAACAAAGGTAGGCCACTTAGAAGGTGGAGCATTTAGCCAATACATTTAAAGAGTCGGTCCATAGGTGGACAGGCACTTCCTTGACAGGACAACAATCTAAGAAATGTCTTATTATTTTCGCATGAAGCTGAGCAGCGCAAAGTTCCAACCATGGAATACTCAAAGTCTTAATTAGGCTTACTTTGGTTTTAGCTAATTAAAGAGTTACATCACCCTTATACGCCCCTGGGCACCAAAAAGAAAGACACATAATGTAAACTCTTCTTCTACTTTAGCTCGTGGCATACTTGCACGCGCAGTTTCTATGTACATGAAAAATCGAATACTTGGTGAGTCTTACAAATTATCGAAAAATACAGCAGATACAATTTTTGGATGTGGGGGTAAGCAGAGAATTTATGTCAGCCCGTTTTTGCGTCCTGAAATTTATAGCCTGTGGTGTGTAGCGGTCAAAGCTCGTAAAAAATTTAACTATGCCTTCCCAATTATTCGTAATCTTACAGTGTTTATGAGAGTGGAGCGTAACTCTCCTCTTATACCAATCTCTTCTGAAGCTCAACATAAAACCCTTCTACTCAAACAGCAGCTTGCCACTCAGTGACGCCAAGTCAATGAAATTAATTCGCCGTTCATTGCAGGACCCGACTTTATAATACTTTTACTCAGCTTCTCGAAACCATTACCATCCAAAATCACATTAGTAACTAGACCGCTTAATCACATCAATACTCACAATCTAAACGATATTATTTTAAATACATTGAATAAATTGAATTATACCGCTCCTAACAAAAATGTTGATCAATTACTATCTGATTTCAATACCACCATTCTGACATCGTTTGGCGCAGTTTCTCCTCTTAAAACCATTTCTATCAAATCAACTTACAAACCATGGATAACTGCGTCATTACGGCGTCTGATGAAAGCTCGTGATGTAGCATACAAACGTGCTCTTCATACGCAAAATCTAGATGATCTTAAAATTTTCAAAGAACTCCGTCGCGCCTATTTGTTAACTTAAATTTCCAAATTTCAAACAATAAATCTATAAAAGCGCTTTTGTGTGTTACACATTATGTACTTTTGTTTTATATATTTACTTGATTTTATTACACATTGCTTAGAATAATACTGTTATTACTTTTATCTATTATATATAACATTTATACTTTCAATACTATGTGAATTTATTATGCTCTAATTTGTATACTTTCTGTAATTTTTTCATATTGTAACTGTATTTTATAATTATGTTTACCAATACTGCTTATCATATAATATTTTAAATTACTATGTATCTTCAAGAGTTACTTTATGTGTATTCTTTGTACTGCTAATTGAGGGCCAGATATGGCATAGCCACAAGGCCTAAATAAAGAATCTAATCTAATCTAATCTAATCAACCCCTTGATTCTTGACAGTATGAACGTATACAACTGCAGCATAAGCTGACTTAGTAATAATGCGTCTGCAAAACCATGAATTTCAAAGAAATCAAAATCAGGCAAAAAGAAATTCCAGCGAGGTATTGTAATTTGGTTCATCTGGGGTAATTCGTCCAACCAACTCATCTATTTAGAGACTATTGGTGGTAGCAAGGGTTGATCCCATGATACTTTAAGCAACCACAGGGACTGAAAATGAATATTACCCAAAATAATAACAGGCGAAAACCATCCCAAAGGGTCAAAGATCTTCGCCAACTGTCTCAATAATGATCATTTCGTCCAAGACTGAGGACTAGGATCAACGACTAGTTGAAATTGAAATTCATAATTTTCGGGATTTCAAGACAAGCAAAGAACAGAGACTGTTTGATCATAGTCTTTGAATTCTTTGGGCTTGCTAATCTTAAACTTATCAGGGATCTTTGAGAGTACTTCTACCGAGTGAGAAGACCATTTTCTCAGAGGAAAACCGCCTGATTGATCTCAATTTAGAAGTTCAGCGCCCTTTTACTGTGCTACCAAAAGAGAGTGAGCGCCAAAGAGATAATCGTCAACATAGAACTCTTCTGAGAAAATTTTTGCGGCTCTTGGATGTGAATGAATACTATCTATTGCCAGCTGTCAAAGAACACGAGTAGCCAAATATGGCGAGCTGACCAGGCCATAAGTGACTGTAGTGAGTATATAAGTTTTTACTGGATAAGATGGTTGTGAGTGCCAAAGAATAGCCTAAAAGACCTGATCCTCAGGGTGAGCCGTTATCTGTCTGAACATTTTCTCCACATCAGTAGTGAATACAAAACTGTAAAATCTTTATTTAAGAATGATCTCAAACAAATTATGTAATAAATTGGGGCCTGAATGCAAAACAGAATTCAACAAATGGCCTTGACGATTTTTGAATGATGCATTAAATACAACTCTTAATTTTAAAGTTTTACCGTTAGTTTTATAAACACCACGATGGGGTAAAAAATATTGAGCACAATTAAGTTCATGACCTTTCCTCATATGCCCCAAGGCTAAGTACTTAGTCATTAACTGGTTATAAGCCTTTTACAATTCAGAGTCTCTCTCTCTGAGGATTCTCTGAGGAATTATTGCTCTAGCTACTTAGGCATATACAATGCAGCCTGATGCGAGAACTTATTAGCGGCTTTGAGATCGTCTGCCGAAGCTTTGAAAGGCAAACGGACGATATACCGGCCATCAGGTTGCCTGGAATGAGTGTTAGAGAAATGCGCTTCACACTTAGATTCCTCAGGACTTAACGTAGGTTTAAATATGGGCTCCTCAATCGACCAAAACTTATGTACAAGATCAAAAAGATTAGAATTATCTATGATATGTAAAGACACTGGGTCTGTTGAATTTAACGACGATGATGAAGATACTGGGCTGGACAGTAGCCAACCTAGTTTGGAAGATGAAGCTATGGGTTGACCAGCTTCACCTCTTTTAACAAAATTATTTATTATTGCAGCATGAACAGATGCATCAAGTAATAAATCTATTTTATCCAGCCTCAAAAAATTGGGATCAGCCAATTGCAGACCCTTTATATAGCTTAAGTTTATTACCTCACGACAAACTGGAGGTTTATAAAAAGTGATCCAAGGCACTACCAAAGCTTCAACCTCCAAACTAAAATTGGATTCAAAATGAGGTTGAATTTTGAATTGAACTGACTGTTTTACATTAACAGCTTGGTCTCCTATACCAGACAACGAGATGTTGGTACTGCGACTTTGAAAATTTAATAAGTCATAAAGAGATTTGGAGACAAGAGATGATTGCGAGCATTGGTCAATTAATGCTCTCACTTTGAGACTCGAACCATTAGAATCAACAATGTATACCACTGCAGGGGCAAGAAGAACTCTGGGTGCTCTGGAGAAGTTCACTTCAGAAGCAATACTGACATTAAGACATGAACTGTTTTTAGGATCAGGATTCTTGTTATTCTTTCCATTATTAGGTTTGCCCTTGTGAGAATCAAACTCATCTTATATTATATATCTTACATATCTTTATGCATCAATGTATTATGCCTTTGATGAAATTTAAAGCAATTAAATTTTGATGTGCACTTATTTGAACTATTTTTACCAGAACAATTAAGACAAATTCTTTTGCTTTCAACAAAACTTTTTTTTTCATTCCAAGGCTTCAATTTGAAACTGTCATATTGGTACAACTTATGAGTTTGATTATAGAACAAGCATTTTGGTGTATTGGTCTCAGAAGAATGAGCTGCAGTTTAATGCACTACAACTGACTTATTAGGTGTATTTGTTTTTTAGAAAAATGAGCTGCAGTTTGATATACTACAACTGACTTATTAGGTTTGCTCCTTTGGTCCGGATTGATCAGGTTTTTCCCAGCAGAAGCTTCTAAAGTTATAATTTGGGTTGGTATAAATTCACGTAGTTGTTCTAGCGTAGGCGCATTACTACTGCTCCCCAGATGCTTCTGCCAATCTTTATTGGTGTGGAAGTCAAATTTTCTAGTCACGAGAGCAATGAAAATGTCATTGTCGCCCATGTATTTTCCCATGGCTGATAAAGAATAAAAGGAACCTAACATCTCTTTAGAAATGCGCTTCATTTCAGTGCAAGAAGAATTTTTCATGATTTCAGCACTGATACTATTGCTGGTATGTGAGGACACTTATCGACGCTGGTTGTCGTAGAAGGCAAACAGGGTCTCCCAAGCCTGCGAGTAGTTTTCCTCAGTAAGAGGAATTGTTTTAATTAAATCTGAAGCATCACCAGGAACATGAGTACGTAGGTGCTGGTACTCAATAATACCTGGGAGATCCTGCTTCCTGTGTACCAAAACTCTATACACATCTCTAAAATTCTCCCAACAATCAAGGTTACCATTGAAAAATGGTAAATCAATAGAAGATAACGAGGTATGCCTACGAGGTATACTTTGCACAGAATTTTGAGGTGGGGCAAAGTTGGGAGGTACAGGAGCTGGATTATCGGTTGATAACGAGAACAGGTAAACCTCAAAGTCCCCAACGGCCGAATAAAAAAGGTCTTTACCACCCTGAAATACGCCAGTTTTAAAATAGTCGTGTTGTTTATCAAGAGGATCCAAAGTCATAATAGTAGTATTAATCATTTTAAATTGTTCAAACGCATCTTTAATTTGTTGTAGTCGAGCCACAGCTTGATCCTTTGTCATCTTGGCCGAGCCAAGTTTTTTGAAATTAATGAAAGCATTCTTTATTTTGGTATAAAGGCCAAGCTGCGTTGAGTAATATGCATCCATAGTGACCAAACGTTATCTACACCTGGCAGTGACAATCAAGCTAGCTCTTAACAGTACAAATTGTTTAAATAAATATCATAAGAAAATAGTAGAAAATATCTGAATTGGATGGTTATATAATTAACAGAAATCAATACTTGCACTAGTGCTTAAATAAACTGAAATTGTCTAATTTATATCGCTAAATTGAATCGTGTAATTAATAGTTATTTAAATTCACTAGAAATCGCAATTTAAAACCTGTTAAAGAAGCAGCCACAGACGACGCCGGCGATCAGCTACCTGCTTAATTGAGTGCGAAAAATGTATGCAGGACCTTGAAGACGACGATTATGTGCACAGGTATTCAGGCCCACGCAATGGGTATCCAGGTGTTGAAGTGGATCAATAAGAACGACAGTTTACGTTGAACCTGCAGGCAGTTGCGGCCTGCAGCTATGATGAGAAGCACTTTCAAGTGCTATGATGCCCTGCTGTGACAGGCGAGCACACCGTCAGTGTTAGCCCACTACCGATAAAACCCTTGTTGTTCTGTGGAGCAAGAAGGTTTATAAGTACGGTACACAAAGGAAATTAAAACAGCGAGGGCACCAATGGCCGACTATGTGCTAGCCATGTGCTTATGAGTGCAAGAGAGCACTATGTATATATGGCTACGAAGGCCAAAGCTAAATATAAGCCAATTGTTTTCTATGTAGCTAAAAGCTGTTTACCAAAGTAGCAAACGAGTAATAGTACTTGAGCTAATACAGCTAAAAATAAGCTGAGCTCTTATATGAAGCTAAAGGCTATTTACCAAAGGTGGCAAACGAGTAATAGTACTCAAGCTAGTGCACGAAACAAAAAAAATAAGTCTGTCTGCGCAACGCAGGAAGAACAAGATGGCCAGCGAGTATGTACTAGGGCCTGTGCACAAAAAGATGGTGACAAATCGCACGAGAAAAGTGTAGCAATAAGCTACGCAACGAAGCCAACGAGTATGTACTTGAGTTCGTGTACGATGAGAAAAAGCACTGAGCTTACCACAGGTACCAAGTGTTGTTGTATGTGAGTGTGTGTGAGAGAGAGAAAGATACGCCCAACGTGCTGGCGTGCTGACCGCGTCCGCACGTCGCTCGTGAAGGAGAAGTTAGTTAAGATGGCCAACCTTGTAACTTGCACATGGCTTATAATAAGCCGAAGCTCTCCACTCACCCTTTTGATCCAGCTTGAAGGACAAATGTTTGGGATTGAAAATCCAATGATTGTGGACTGTATGATTTGATTTCCTGGTTGCGAGGGAAAAGAGTGGGAGCTAATTGCTTGGGCTTATTGAAAGATTAACACTCACACCTTTTTATACATAACAAAAAATGAAGTATATTAACAGCAAAAGTTATAACACTTGATGAGAAAAAAATTTAAAAACTGTGGTAAATAATAAAATTACGTTTTGTGTGCACTAGTTTAAGAATATTGAACAAAGTTGAAAAACAGTTATTTTACTAATATAATTAAACTGAAAACGATGTTGCTTGAGTCACGCGATTCAATTACACAAGACATTTAAAATGATTTACTCGAGAAAATGTATACTTAGTAGGTGTACACAGTGACCACACTGTGGTTTACTGGACGAGCGATCGGTGCGGACTGACTAAATGCTCACAGGCGAGCAGTCGTGAGCAGCCAAAGTAACTTAAACGTGGAGTGCTATGATTAGTGGTCACGCAGGACGATCGTACACACGCTATTGGTTACAACATACTAAAGTTAATTGCTACCGCGCAAATACATAAATTCTAAATAGTTCATGTTTGTAATACTAATTTGATGTTGAACAAATACTCTGTTTCAAAATAAGCCCCATGCATTAGAGAAATGCTTAAACTATTTTATACGTTACTACACAAGATTTAATTTCATCGAGTATTATTTTGAAAATTAAAATGATCTTTGAATTTTTCTCAGAGTGGTCAAACTTACACACTTATTTGTTAATTCTCTAACACTGCTCAAAAATATATCTTTTAAATTGTGATTGTTTGTTACTCTTGGTTTGCATCATTCACATTTACTCCTTTAATAACGTACCAAGAATATTAAGCTTTTTGTGAAATTGAAAAATAAGTTTTTTTTTAAATCGTACCATATTTTTGAAGCTCACGAAATACACAGTAGTTTTTTAATTTTGTAATGTTTAACTTGCAGTATCACTTGTGTGTCTTGTGTGACCACTAAGGCCCTTTGCTTGATGGAACAGTGAACGCATGAGCCACCTTATTTTAAAATAAATAACTTTATCAAAAAAATATATTTTAAAGTCACAACTCTGATTTCATCATAACATGACCCATCCCTGCATCACCTAATCTATGTCTGTGTATATCAAAAAGTGTATCATCACCAGTCGTTACAAAATGATCGTATGTTTCTTGTATTAGAACACCTTTGCATTTGCTGTTTTGCAATGTTTGATAAATGAGATTATTTTTTTTTGTTGCATTTCAATTTTAGCCTTAAAAAAAAGAATTACGTGTTTAATACCATTTTATATTATGAGCCACATTAAATTATGTTGTAGTTATTTCGTACTTTTTGGCGTTGACTTTCTGGAATGCTATTTTTTTGGATTTGACAGTGGATTTTCTGTAGAATCTGTCACTTGTATTCTATAAGCATTCAACTAATAAGAAATATGGGGTTGATAACGATTTTGAACATTCGCAAGCTAATTGTTACTCAGCTTCTGACGTTTGAATTTATTTTCTCCATAAGCAAAGCTGCTGAATCAAGATCTAATAAAGTGTTGGAATAATGGTTCCATAATTCAACTAAGACTGCATGAATTGTGAAGAAAGATCTCACAATGTTGACTGTTGTAAGTATAGTTAGGGAGCCAGGTCCGTCCCGTAACCCCGAGTATGTCCACGACTTCTGTAAGGCTATTTCGATGTATTTTTTCCTCTTGAATCTACATTTTTCGATCCAAAGTCCAAAAATAAACACACTTATTGTTATAAACAATATCAGAGTACTTAATTTTCTGATGAACCAAAATTTTTTCAAGATTGTTTGGCTTACTTTACGCCGAAAAGGTCTCCTGTAATTTTTTGCAAAATTTACGGTGAACTAAGAAAAATTTGTAAAGCTCAAAGAAATTGTACACATACACACACACACACATACTGCTGCAAGGTAACGCGTAAGGTGTAGCGCGCACATACACACTCAGACACACGTTTGAACTTTACAAATTTTTCTTAGTTCATCGTACATTTCGCAAAAAATCACAGGAGACCTTTTTGGCGTATAATAAGCCAAACAATCTTGAAAAAGTTTTGGTTTATCAGAAAATTAATTTCTCTGATATTGTTTACAACAATTAGTGTGACTATTTTTGGACTTTGGACCAAAAAATTTAGATTCAGAAGAAAAAAATTCATCGAAACTGGAATGGGCAAACTTCTATACAAACAAGTTACATGCAGTAGCGGTTGAGTAAGATACGATCGAAAATCGTCAAAAAACACAGTTTTTTTAAACTTGAGGAATTTCTTACGCAAAACCTATAGGGTTTAGTTATAGACGTCCCTTTTAGGTTTTTGCTCAAAACGTGTCATAGAATTAGATTTGATTTTTTTGTCAATAAACAACTTATTTTGTTATTTTTAATGTAAATTGCTTATAACGAAAAAACGGGCCATTTGTTGGACTTTGGACCAAAAAATGTGGATTCAGAAGAAAAAAATACATCAAAATAGCCTTACAGAAGTTGTGGACATACTCGGAGTTACGGGACGGACCTGGCCCCCTAACTAGTATTCGTTTTGTAATTTAAGTAATGCATATCCATATTACAGTAATTATTTAACGGTACATTTTGTTGATTAACAGGCATTGAATTACTATGAAGATCACTTTGAGAACGTGCGTTAGTACTAGAACTACTTACAAGCATATAATTATCTAAATTTTTAAAAATAGTATGAAAAACTTTTTTTTATGAATTTGACATTCAGTAAGATATATTATTTTCTTACAAAAAACAGACAATAAGAACTATGTTTCTATGTATAGCTGAGTCTCTAGTTTGAAGTACAAGACAATTTTAAGAATCTCTAAAGTCTTCTTGCTATAATATTAAATTTTATAAATAGGAGCAAGAATTTGTGGCATAAGTCGAATACGGATCGAAATAGTGTAATCGTTATGTAAAATTAAAAAAAAAAAAAAAAACTTTTTAATAAGCATTTAAATGTCTACAATGCGAAAAAACTGATGTAATGGACAAAAACAGAAAAATTTTCAAAGTTACTTCAAAAAATATATATTGTTACGATGCTAAATTATTGACTACATTAATTATCAATTCTAAATCATCGAAGGTATATGAAAATTTTTTTAATAAATACTTATGACAACATTATTGTAAATTCATGTTAAAAACTTGAATTAAAGAACTTAAACACTCCATACAAGATTTTAATGCATACTTATGTACACACAACTAGTATTGTAGCGATTTTGCTACTTATGTTAGGTAAATGTCTGTGTTGTGAAACATACGTCCCAGTTTTTGTCACATTTATTAATTCATGGATATGTATGGACAATCAATAAATTTCATTGACAGAATTGTAATAAATATAAAATATCAATAAAATATCCCCTTTATTCAGTTACTTATTTTTGAGATATCAATACAATGCAACTGAAAAACTTAAAATAAACAGTTATTTGAAAGTTAATCATAACATTAAGATAGTTGAACAAGGAAAGATTGTTACTGATAATTCTTGTGACTCTAATCAGTGAAACTATTTTGATAGAAAAGGTTGGAACAATTAATAACACAGTATCCGAATAACTAAATGAAGAACTTGTGGTTTGTTCAAACAATATTCTTACACTTAAAGGATTAAAAAACGTACTTCCAGTCTGTTCGACCAATGATTTAGCATCTAACAATTCAAAATGGACAACCTATAGTAGCCGAAGAAGCGAATGATATACTTATATTATGACTTCCTCGTATGATGCAACATGTGAAGCATTAAATAATGAATTGTCAAATACTTAAATAACAACTTATTTAATTAGTGATTAGATAATCAACGTGAATGATAAATTCATACTTTAAAAAATGAATGTACCATTGGACTTGAGAAATATTAACCAAGTAGATGTAATCAAGGTTTTTAGTCAATCTTACCAAAAATAATTCCATTTTATCAAATAATGTATTAGAGAATTCAAACATAATATTTAATCACCATTTATCAATATTCAATCGTATGAATTTAATTCCCAACAATCACTCTAAAGTTCAAGTTTTACTTTTTAATTTTAGACAATAAAATATTATTTCAGATAAATTTTGTAACTTTGTACATTTAACTATTAAACAATATTAGTTATTTTTTATCAACTGAATGGTTTTTCTCATTGTAATTGGTTGAATTCAAGTTTTTCGTATGTCTCAAAAATCAGAACTTACTGAGTAAGACAACTGGACCAGGCTATGTTTATAAGGTGTCCCGGAATTTAGGACCTCATATTTTATAATAGTATTCCTGATATAAAAATTCTTTCGACCTTATTTTTATACTAAAATTTTTTTTTACTACATTATATAATTGTAGATTATAATATAAAAATTTTACGTTTAAATGCATTTTCATGTTTAAAATGATTTATTAAATAGTAACACTCTTGTCTCTCAATACGAACATTAGCCCTATATGAATTTAATCAACTAATTGCATATGTAACGAGAAAAATTATAAGTAAAACATTAAAAACTAAATCTTCACGTTCTAAGGTGTATAAGAGTAGTTAAGAACTGCCTTGCAGACAAAAGTTGTAGTCTTCATCACAAGGTGGAACGTTAGGACCACCCTGGTTGGGTGCACATGAGTTACGAACACTGTTTTTTGTATCGAGAGCATAGCAGCCACTAAAAAATGTCTGAAAACTAGAAAAATATTTTTTCTTACGATGGGATCAAAGTTTTTGTGCCCTTAAAGAGGTTCGCCAGTAAACTAAGAAGTCTCACGAACTTGGTGAAAGTTTGAGATGTTGTTATTGAAGTCTCAACGTACTTACTCTCAAAATTGCATACCCCCTTAGCATGTCAAATTTGGCGAAAAAGCTGTAGGAAAATCATACTTACAGGCTGGTCGAGAATACAAAGGTTATGAATTTCTACCGAAACCATATGAATACAACTTTAATAACGCTCACGGCCGTAAAATAAAAATAGCAGATTTGTAGCTAAGATCACGAGCTTTCTCTTCATACTAAATAAATGGGGGCTTTGCGTGGATTTTATTAAGATATTCTATAGGGAAGGTGACTGCTTACGATTTAATTGTAAATATGGACGCCATATATAGGTTACGACTTCCCTTTCTTTAAGTATAACCCTGATTAATGGGCGGTGGTAACAATCGGCTGAAAATATTATCTGTACCGAGGAAACTTTAAGATCAAGAACCAACATACAAGCAATGTTAGTGTTTATATTTTGGAGGACAGGTTCGTTGCCCTGTGTAAAAGAGCGAAGTAACTCAGATTGCCGAGTATACGTCAAAAAATATTAAAAAAAAAAAAATTATCATTAAGTTTCAAAATTAACTTGTTGAATAATCAATGAATTCCTGCACGAAATACAGCAATTATTTTTGATTATAACTTTAATGATTTATCGCATTTCTTAAATATTCCTTGAAGTTGATATCTTTATCTTTCGAAAAAAAAATTTATTTTTGTTCTTTTTCGGGTACAGACAAAATTCTTAGCTTTCCTCTTTTATATAAAACAATTTTATAAAATATCTTAACAGCTATAATTCTAATTTTTATTCTTTAACTCTAAAAAAGGAGACTTGCAATCATTCGTGGAGCAGGTTTATTTAAATAAGTAAAATTTATTCTTATTTTTTTTTATATTCATTTAATCATATAATTCTAAGGAAATCGTATCTTCAATTTCTACATAGATTAATTGTATTTAATCAATTTTGATTCCTTGAGTTTATGAAATAATAAGATAAAAAAAATACATGGCATTAACGACAATTTCAAATTTAATTAAAATTTTTCCGCATTTATTCAACAGAAATTTTATGAATACGACAATTTAAATTTAAATTCTCCCTCCTTAATTTCCTCTTACGCATATTTTGTTAGACAAAGACGAATTATTAATACAACCATGGGAGATTAGTACTAAGCAAACTATCTATCCTGCAAAGTCACGTAGGGTTAGGTCGTCCTCGGGGCCCTTGGGTGTCTTGAGCACACAAACATACAAAAACTTTGCCTTTCAGGAGAGAATTACTTACTCCACGTCCATGATACGAAACCTACTATTGTATATTCATAATACAAAAAATTTATTCATGTCTAATGATAATTTATAATATTTAAATACAATTGTAATAGTAAATAAAATTTTTGAAAAAGTAATTTTTACTGTCAATCCTTAAAGAACTATTTAAACTACATAAATCATGTGTAAGAACTAACCGTAGTTTTGATGTTTACAACTTTTCAAACATGGAACGTAATCTGAAGCCGTATACATCTTAGCAGAGAATCTTTTTAACAAAATTTGTAAACTATTATGTTTGTTGATGTTTTTTCAATTAGTTATACCAAAATTTAGTATTTACAACAAATCGAGTGAATTAAAAATGCAAAAAGATTCAAAAGTTCAATTCTTAGCATTAGTTCATTTATTTTAGTATCATATAAAAATGAATAATTACCTTATCGTTTTTAATTCAGTACTTATGAAAATGTAGTATGATCACTTTATAAGAAAAAAAAAAAAAAAAGTTGTGCCCATAGAAACTTTTGCGAATGAGGATGAAAACCGCATGAGGTTAAAATATTTAATGGCGATAAATAAAAATAATAATTTAAATGAGTTCTTCTAATTTTTTTCTTGTTTTATTAACTATTAATACAACTAAATTTTTTTTTCTTTTTTTCAAACAAGATTTAAATTTATTTTTAAAGACTGCAGGTCATAGACGTGAGGTTATTATTTTCGTTATGTGTAATTATCAAATTTTGATTCTCCAATAACTTTCCAATGATTTTTTAATAAAGTTAACAGTTGCTAAAAAAAAATTTTTGAGTACAAGTACTTAATTAGATAGTTGTAACATTAAAAAAAAAAGCTAACTGACAGCTACTTTTTGGTTGTTGCCATACACTTGACGGACAGATCCTCACAAACTCCCATTTAAATGTTTAACCAACAAGAAAGAAAGCTCACACTGAAAAAAAGTGGCCAGTGTAGCTTGGCTACACGGCTACTGTAGCTTGTCAACCCAAGCAGCTTCTTTTAGGCTATGTTATCCTGGGAGCCAAGCAGAATCTGCTTGGCAGCCGAGGCAAATATGACCAGTCACTAACTGAGCACTGTATACTTCGGCACGTTGGCATCGGCTACCAAGCAGATTCTGCTTGGCTCCGAGGCTTACCTAGCCTGAAAGTAGCTGCTTGGGTCGACAGGTTACAGCAGCCATGCAACTAAGCTATTCTGGCCGTTTTTTTTTTTTTTTTTTTTAGTGCAATGTTATAAGCCTACATAGTATTTGTGTACATTCAACTTCAACTTGAGTTGTTAATATATGTCTGTTGTTATGAAGTATACGATAGTTGACAAAAAAGCGATCAAAATAGACTGGCTGCATAACTACTGTAGCTTGGTCGACCCAAGCAGTTACTGTTAGGCTAACTAACCAAGCTACAGTAGTCATGCAACCAAGCTATGTTGACCGCTTTTTTTTCAGTGTAAGGACATTTTTACCTTACACAGTTGCTATCCCACCCGCTCACATGCAGCCCAGATCTGTACTATGCTCGCTCGCTTGAGTGGTGGCAGTCTATACAAGCTTCTGCATGTCAGAAAAACATTCAATCAACGTCCACGCACTTCGCAGTTTGCACAATGCAATGCAAATATCTGTGTATGTATGTATATGTTTGCAACCGTGAATGTGTGTGTGAGAGACAGAAAAAAGAAAAGTGAGATATAAGATGAATAACTGTTACGTTATCGGCTCTGCATGAAAAAAATCATCGTCGTCTATGCGAGAAACATACAGTGACCTGAGACGAGAAGCAACTGAGCCGTGTTAAAGCATCAAAAGACACTTTAAAATAAATATTTTACTATTATATAGGCTCGCATTTTCACCTCAGAATACATGTTCACTGTTTTACCTTACAAATTCAACGAAATCGCAGTTTGAGACATTGAGGTATGTAAATACACTGAATACCAGCTATACAGCATGTAGAACGTTTTCACTTTAAGTAACAAATGAGAAGACGCGTGCTCATTGTAAATAGCAAGCCCGTTGCTGTGCACTCTCTCCTTCTATAGGTGGCAGGAAAGCTGCCAGTGGCTGCGTGCACCGCGAGACGTACTGCAAAAATAAAATACAGAAAAGTCAGCATATTGCTATACATTGCACGCTTAATCGCGTACTCATTGTTAAATGACGAATACATACCTTCTGTGCTGTAGGAAAAGAACTGGATTGTCGTTCATGCAAAGAAAACACAAGATGAGACTGGAGGAGAGAAGCCACTTTGCTGTGATGGCGTGAAAGTACAAAAATAGCCAAAGTCAGATTATATAGATAGCAACGAATCGAGCACCAGCTTATTCAATACGCTCTAATTGATTTCTATGATCGATGAAACATACGTCTACGTACAATAACTCTATGTATATACTATTTCACATACGATCCAATCAAATCACAGACTCAGATGATGCGATATGCAAGCGTTATCAATAACAGCATTTAGCACGTTTACAGTCTAAGTAGCGAGTAATTGTGCTCACTGAAACTGGACGTACAAACATATTGCGGTTGCGTGTGCCTTCTGCAGTGGGCATGAAAGCTATATATATGTATATAAGATGTTTACTATGATGTCATCAAGCAAGATGGCAATCCCTGAGAAACAAAATTCAAATTTATCTTTTTGGTAAGTAGATTATTACAATTTCGTAGGATATCTTGAATGATGACAATCTTTTTAAAAACTTTCCTTTTTTCATAAGCTACCAAATTGAAAATAAATAATATCCATCTTTATTTGACAAGCAATATAAAAAACGAGCAAAGGTGTGGGTGAAAAGTTAGGAAAAAAATTTTTTTTCAGCTCGTGTGAGGGTATAACGATACCCATTTGAAAATATGGAAAAAATAAAACAGGAAATAAAGAAAAAAAAAATTAAAAAATTAAAAAATTAAAAAACAACAAACCAGGGGGGATAAATGGGTCATGGGACCCACGGTAAGAACGAAGTTCTTTAAACATGACATGAGTATGAAAACACCATTTCTCAGGTAACAAGGGGCTCACCAGACCCGTAGAAAAATCGAAGCTCTATAAACATTAGTACTGCATTCATGTAGTTCACTAAACAAAAACTTGAAAAACGAATAAAAAAAGAAAATAAAAAAAATAGTTCAGTACTCACGATGGTTTAACTTTATGAGAACGTCGAGCAGAAATACAGTACTCATGAAGTTTAACCATTGTGAGTACTGAACTTTTTTTTTTATTTTCTTTTTTTATTCGTTTTTTAAGTTTTTTTTTAGTGAGCTACATGAATGCAGTACTAACGTTTATAGAGCTTCGTTCTTTCTACGGGTCTAGCGACCCCCTTGTTACCTAAGAAATGGTGTTTTCATACTCATGTCATGTTTAAAGAACTTCGTTCTTACCGTGGGTCCCATGACCCATTTATCCCCCACTGGTTTGTTGTTTTTTTTTTTTTATTTTTTGTTTTCTTTTCTTTATTTCTTGTTTTATTTTTTTTTTTACATTTCTTGTTTAATTTTTTTCATATTCCATTTTATTACATTTTAAAAAATTTTTTTGTATATACTTTATTTAATTTCTTTCTTATTTTCATATTTAATCTTTTTTTCCGTTCCCTTTTTTTTATATATAATTCCTTTTTTTTCATATTTAATTTCATTACTTTTTTTTTCATTTTTTTGTATTTCCTTTATTTCTTATTTTTTTTTTTTATTTATATTTATTCTATTGTATTTCCTTTATTTCATTTTTTTTTCATATTTAATTTCATTACTTTTTTTTTTGTAATACTAATTATTAGCATGACTGTAATGCCATAAAAACCTCAGTTGTATTATTTAGAAAACAAATACATAATTTATCATAAATTAAATGTAGTATCAGTGAATGCATATAAAAATGGAATATTATAGTTACGAACCACACGATAAGTACAAGAAACCGAGTTTCTATAGCTGGCAGCGCTCGTAGCAGAGTGGGTAAGGTACAGGACTCATATGAAGGAGGTCGAGGGTTCAAATCTCTTCAATGGAAAATGTTTTTTTTTTTTTTTTTTTTTTTTTTTTTTTTTTTTTTTTTTTTTTTTTTAGAATTGTAAAAGAAAAAAATTCAAAGTCAAAGAAAAATGACTTTGGGAAAATAAAATTCAAATTTGTTAAAAAATTAATTGTTTGGGAGTGTGAGGGGGAATGGTGCGTAAGGGTGTGCAGAAGAGTAACACGGCACGGTTGGCAGATATACATATATAGTGAGGAGAGGGGAAGTGTCTAGAGAACAGTAGGCGAGGGGGACAGAGTTAAAGGGCGAAACTTGAGAGGAAGAGATTTCTGATTCAAAAAAAAAAAAATCTGTCGGTTTTAAAATTCCAGCCCCCGCGAGTAACGTGACATAAATAACTTCGTTCTAATAATAAAATTTGATATGTAAGAATGTGAAAAAAAATTTCATTTTACATCATAAAATCAAGCAGATGACTCAACTCGCATTTCAAAATAAAGTGCGGCTATTCAAAGCTGTAGCATATATTTGCTACAAAAAGGTCCAACCATATGTTTGGATAACTAAGTTTAAATGATAAATGTTTGTACAGTAAAAATATTTTATATAAAAAAACCAATTGTGAAACATGCGACACAACGTAGAGTATGGATCATTCTACGGGAGCCAGAATATTTCAAGAGCCAGAATAAAAACTTCGTGAGTACTGTATTTATGCACGACGTTCTCACGAAGTTTAACCATCGTTAGTAGTAAAATATTTTTTATCATTTTTTTTTTATTTGTTTTTCAAGTGTTTGTTTTAGTAAACAACATGAATGCAGTACTAACGTTAACAGAGCTTCGTTTTTCCTGTGGGTCTGGTGACCCCTCTTGTTACCTGAAAAATTGTGTCTATACTCATCTCATGTTTAAAGAACTTCGTTCTTACCGTGGGTCCCATGACCCATTTATCTCCCCTGGTTTGTTGTTTTTTTTTTATTTTATTTTGTTTTTTTTTCTTTATTTCTTGTTTTATTTTTTTTCTTTTCATTTCTTGTTTTTTTTTTCATATTTTATTTTATTACATTTTTTTTCATTTTTTTTTTTATTTCTTATTTTATTTTTTTTTTCCATTTCTTGTATTATTTTTTTTCATAATTCATTTTATAACATTTTTTTTCATTTTTTTGTATTTCCTTTATTTAATTTTTTTCTTATTTTCAAATTTAATCTTTTGTTTTTCATTCTCTTTTTTTTTTTTTTTTTTAATTTATATAATTATGTGACATTATAACATAATAAGTTAGTCGAATTCAAAATCTCAAAAACCAATTATACGTTGTGCAACTCTATCGTATATGTTTATTTTAATAATTTATTTATAAAATAATTTTTATAACTGTAATTATTAGCATTACTGTAATGCCAAAAAAAACCTCAGGTTTAATAAAAATCGGTCGGTATTTTATGCATTTGATGCATAAAATACAAATATTTAATGCGTAATAACGCGTCTTATTATGTTTAATATACATTGCCATATTTATGCTAATAAAAGTTTTTTTTTTTTTTTTTTTTTTTTTTTTTTTTTAACACAAATACACAATTTATCATTAATTAAATGTAGCATCAGTGAATGCATATAAAGATGGAATATTATAGTTACGAACCGCACGATAAGTACAAGAAATCAACTTTCTCTAACCGGCAGCGCTCGTAGCAGAGTGGGTAAGGTGCTGGACTCATGTGCAGGAGGTCAAGGGTTCAAATCCCTTTAGTGGAAAATGTTTTTTTTTTTTTTTTTTTTTTTTTTTTTTAAGAATTGTAAAAGAAAAAAATTCAAAGTGAAAGAAAAATTACTGTGGGAAAATAAAATTAAATGCTTGGGAGTGTGAGGGGGAATGGTGGGTAGAGGTGTGGAGAAGAGTAACACGGCACGGTTGGCAGATATACATATATAGTGGGGAGAGGGAAAGTGTGTAGAGAACAGTTGGTGAGGGGGACGGGGTAAGGGGGGGAACTTGAAAGGCAGAGACTTTAGGTGAAACCACTTTCGTTTTCAAAAAAAAAAAATCTGTCGGTTTTAAAATTCCAGCCCCCTGAGTAACGTGACATAAAGAACTTCGTTCTAAAAATTGGAGCCTCACGGGCTCCTATACAAATTCTTAATATGATTGAAGTAACGTCACTGATAATAATACGTCGACGTAGTTCGCACAATTATATTATGTACGTACCCTTAATATTCGTACGAATTTGAGTGGATAAATCAATATGAAACTAATTTATAGTCAACGTATCTAGCGTCAAAATTATTTTTATATCGACTACCACCTCTCTAGTCATGTGCACCAATTGTCTGTCATTATAAAGCCCATAAAAATTGTTATTTCTAGTCCATCTATCATTTTGTTAAAGATTTTTGTATGTTTCATAATTTTAAGGTTACGTTTGGACAAAAAAATATAATTTACTACACCTTTGTCATTATTGTGAATATGCTATGACTTTTCTAAAAATTTTTAACTTAATTTTATGACAATACAGTCGAATCTGCTTAATGGGGATACCTCAGACAGTTGTCTATTTGTCCCAGTTATCCAACTCTCCCAACTAACCGATGAAAACTATGTGGGGATATTAGGATGAGATTTACTTAAACGGTCAAAATTAAGCGGTTGTCCCCTTGAAGTGGTGAAAACCTATAAAAACTGTTATTTTTGGCTTTTTTCCAGATATGGTGTATTTCTTTATATTTGAAAGTCATGCATACGCATGACCTTGAGCAATGATGTCAGCATTTTTCTAATTACTTACTAAATGTAATGTAATTTTCAACGACTTTTTCCCGTTATTCAATGAAAATACATCCAAAAAATATAAAGTTTAAGTTTGTACATCAACCCAAGCCTCTTTTTTTTGTACGCAGTGATGATATTTTTCCTTTTAGAAGATGTATAAGAATTGTTAGTTCTGTAGTATACTGCTTTTTTTTAAGATACGGCATTTTTTAAAATATTTAGAGCTTATGCATGTTGTAAGAAATCGCCATTTACAGTACTGGCGATTTTTATTCTCATATCGAATAACACCAAGTTCAATAACACTATTTTGAAGCTTAAGTTCTGGCAAGGTTTCTGAAACCTACACCAAATTTTACTGAAAATTTTTTTCATAGTTTAGTGTTTACTGAAATTTTTTCTAATATAATTAATATGCGCTTAAAAGTACTCTACCTGAATTTATCGTTTAACTTTATTTATAAATTCTAAAAATAGTGTTGAAAAGTGATGAATGTTGAATTATTTGATTATGTAAATTTACTACGATCAAATATTATTGCTAAAAAAAATATCATTATTTAAAACGCGGTATTACAGATATTTGATCCTATATTTTTTCTTTTTAGAGGGGTTATGTTGTTCGCTCTTTGCCTTGAAGCTCTTTAAAACAATAGGGTTTTTGAATGATACTATTGAAATCTGAACAAAACCGGGGTAGGGGTGAAGCAAAGCATGGGATAGCCTCGCGTCGAGGCTTAGAAAAATCGTCACCTTATGTAAAATTTACATAAGCTTTTGGTGCTGTCAGCGTTGTTATGATTCCAATCTAAGGAGAACCACGACTACTAGTGCCAAAGAGCCCATACACAAGTGAATTAAGTGGCTAAAATTGAAACTGAAACCTGAACCATTTCATGTGTTCAAAAGAAAAGTGCAAAAGCTTAGCGCCATTCTATTATGTAAAAAAGAATAATGCGGCAATACCTGGAAATGAAACCTTAGCCACAGGACCCTCCTCGAATACGGGTAGTAGCTAAAAGTTAAATCTTGCCATCATGAAGAGTATCTGTACTCTATTTTACTCCTTCATTATTGCAGGATATAATTTTTCTTTTACAAGATACTCATTAAATTAGTAGATTTTTGTTTGATCGACTATTCAAAGAACCAGCTTTATAGATTTTCTCGCTATTCTATGACAAACTAGCTGTTTAAATAATTGATAATACAAATGTATTAGAGTAAGTCAGTCGGTAACGTAAGAATTCGAGAGTATTTACTGAATGGTGCCTCGAAAATTTTGTCAGTATAAACTTACTTTGTGTTAGCTAGCTTATACGTTTTAACTTATTTTCCAAATGTTTGAAAATAAGCCAGCAGAATAACTAGATTTTGGCTCAAAAAGTAAGCAGTTTCCTAGTTTTACTATTTCATTTTCAAAGATGTAAGGTATTTCAGAGGCTATATTTTAAATATCAAGAAACTTTTTTCTATTGATTTGACGTAAAAAGTTATTTAAATAATACATAGCTTTATTTTATTTCTGCTCGTGCAAAATGCCGGTGAATTTGGTACGCAGCGATCAGTTAATTCTTCCAACTCTAATGTTTTAAGTTTTGCTAACGCACCGCTTCTAATGCAGACACGCCATGTTTCATCAAAAAATCTTAGTTGAGCGTCTTTATTTATGTAGGCCAAATGCCACTAAGACTGAGACGCAGAGCTGATACTATAATATATGCTAGCTTATTACCGATGACTCTCGTAGCGCAATACCACTAATGCTACCACGCTATGTTCGAAGCATAAGTTTTAACGTAGCGTTTCTGTCTCTCTAGGTAAATCGCGGCTGAAGTCGAGATGTAGCACTTATAATAAGCATAGTAGCATGTCTCTAATTATGCACCGTTAAGTTTAATTTTTTTTTTATGCCCTTTGTACATAAATACAATGTTAGCATTAGGCTTTAAAATTTTTTAAAGTATTTGTTATGAATATCTTAAATTTATCCCTTTTATATTAAATACAGCATGCAAGTGCTGATTCTTGTGTGATTTCTTTTCTTTTTTTTTGTTGAGTTGACATCATTGTAACCCAGCGTATTATAATAAAATAGTATGCATTTCTTGTAATAGTGCAACTACAGTGAAGACTAGTGCATTTAGGTAAAAAAGTATATATTAACGTGATTACACTTCTTTTTCATTTGTATCCTCAGGTGTTTGCACGTTTAACTGCATTTTTTAAAAATTGTTTAAGATCGTCCACTTGCTCATTCCATGCAGTTATTGATAATAATACCAAAAGCTTGCCTAACGAGGTATGGACGCGTTTTGTAACGTTGTAACCCCACAACCGGATAATCCAACACAGTTTTCGAAAACTTCACCCAGTCACCCTTTAGCCGGATATTAAAATGAGGTGAAATTATCTCGGTTTTCATGTCATTTCAAGTAAGATGCCGTTAAATTCTTATAGTTAATTATTAACAAGTAATAAGCTTAAAAAATATTTAAATGGTGGATTTTGCTTGTAACACTATTTACCATAAAAAGATAAAATTCCTTTTTATTAAAGTATTTCAAATAATGTGCAACGTCAGAAAACAGTTTTTAAATAATAATTTCATTGATTTGATACACATAACATTTTTTTGTTATTTAAGTGTACTGTGCAAAAATATTTTGGACAGTTTTATACTTTTGCTAATGTAAGAAAATTGATTTTTTTATATCTTCCTTAGAAAAGCAAACGTCAAAAATTTTTTTTCAAACATTATTTTTTATTTCTTTATCATTATAACGTTCTATTGACATATAAATTTGATTTTTTTTTTCATCTTAATAACGCGACGTATAAATGACTATGCAAAAACTGTGGTTTTTTAAAATATAGTCTTATATTATTAAGACTTTGACCTTGATATTTATTGACAGTCATTAAAAATGCTGAGACTAACGAAATTTGTTTTCTGTATAAAATAAAAGGCTATGATGATGAATTTTCTGTATTAAGAGTTATTTAAAGTATAGAAACTCTCCATAAAATCATTCTCCAGTTATCATTTTTGCTTTCATGTTGTATTTAAGTAATTTTGTAATTTCTAATCTTGTACCGTTACATAATCCATCAACCATACTTAAATTTCGTATCAACATAATAATCGCTCCAATTTTTAAAATAAGCTCATGCAGTTGTAAGCCTTGAAAAATATTGTTTAGAAATACAATTAGAAAATTTATATAAATAACATTATCAAATTTATCAACACTTGTGAATAGCATGATCCATGGTGTTATATGTCTTTATTTCTTTTTTAACATGAATTAGAATTTTGTTACTTAAAATGTAAGTATATTCGTTATGAGAAGTAAGGATAACGCTAGTTATTGAAAAGTTAATATCTTTACCAGAAATATCGGAACAAACATCAGATATTTGAATTCATTTGGTCTGTAAAATAAAATTAATGTTTTTCTTTTTCAATATCTAAAAATAATGCTAAAAATGTTTTGTCAATCAAACGAATATAGATGATATTAGGTTTTACATTACGAATCATCGAGCAAATAAATGATTCAATACTTTATTTTATAACCATACTTCTATTACTATTTCTAAGAACTGGAAGAATCTGTCTGGAATCGCCCCCTAAAACAATTAATTTGTTACTCAAATGGATATTTGTATTTCATAAATCACGTTATATTCTGTCAACTATTTTTACAGCTATTTTTTAAATCATAGAAACCTCATCCCATGTTATTACATGTACTTCTTTCAATTTTTTTTTCAAATTCAAACTACAAGAACAAATTTTCTACATTGTTTAAGTTGAACGGCAAACAAAATGCTTAGGGGCTGGTCATTCCATTTGGAAAGTATATTCATGCTATACCAGTCTATTCTATAAATAAACTTTTTTTTCCATAAGAAGTAGAGTAATAAGTTAACTTTTTGTATAGAAATGCTTTCCCTGAGTCCCTGAACCTCCTGGGCCAATAATAACAATGTTTGTTGACATCTCATTTTCAAAATCGTAATTAAAGATCATAGAGATTTATTACTATCAGAGAGTATAATTGCAGGGTGTAGTATAGTGTAGAGTTCTCATATTTTTATTACTTCTTTAAAATTTCTTATCTATACTGAATGTTAGGCCTAGTTAAAATCCTATCTAAATATTTTATGTGAAGACAAAAAAATATATTAGATCCTTTTTTCCAGAAACACTATGAGATCAATAAAAAAATTTCAACTTCAAAAAGCAAACCAAACAAACGAAGTATTAGACTAATTTAAAAATTTGGGGATGGGCACGCAGAACGTTCAAGGGGTAGAGCCCTACTATATGTGTGTGTGTCTTGTGTGTGTATTTATACAAAGGTGACTTATGTGGACAATTACATGTATGGAACGGTAATTGTAAGGACAAAAGAGGAATTATTCAGACGTCCACATGTGTTATATATGTGTGTGTGTGTGTGTCTGTGTGTGTGTGGTGTGTGTTAGAATCACGTTCAGTCTACATAAGTACCAGTTTCTACAAACGCATACATATATACATACACATTTACACTAAAGGGTCTGACGGCCGACCTCCCACTAACAGATTTAGTAGACAAAATAACATTATTACTCGTGCAATTATCAATGCAGGCTTATAATTAGTTTACAACAGCATAATACGCGACTCACAAAGCAGTTAATAAAACATATGATAACATAAATATTAACTTTCGAATAGAATTTTCAAATAATATGAGAGAAGGTCTTCTACCACACGAATTAAAATTTAAAAAAAATGCTATAGTAATGTAAATAAGAACTCTCAGTATATCATACGGTCTCTGTAGAGACATAAGACTAAAAATAACGTAATCATCTAAGTGTAATATAGAAGCAGAATTAACAATGGGAGAAAAAAGGTAGCAAAGCTTATATTCCTAGAATAATGTTGAATACTGGCACTTTCTCATCATTACCTTTTGTCTTCTATAGAAAACAGTTTCCTTTTGTATTAGCATTTTCTATGTTAATCAACAAATCACAAAGACAGAGTTTTGATTTCTTAGCATTGAATATTAAAAAACCTTCATCCTCTTACGGACAATTATACGTTGCTTTATCAAGATGTAAGCATCTAAAAAGAATTTTTATTCAAATTGAATCCAAAAATAAATCAGAAATAAAACATATTGTTTAGCAAGAAATTTTTGAGTAATTCAAAAATATGTAACTTCAAAGATCGTCACATTTAAGCAGACACATGTTTCTTCGTAAAAACCATGAAAAAATGTATGTGAAAAATGTGGAAAGAGTTTGAAACAAACAGATGGGTTGAAATGACACATAAAATATCACAACAATAAATTAACAAAATGAATTGTTGTTTCAAAAGCTTAATTGTGTTTGTCTATTCAATTATACTTTCTCCTAAATTCTGTATTTTTGTAAATAAAGTCCTCAGTTAATCAAGAATTTTATATTTGGGTAAAGTACACATAGACCAGGAAGAGATTCCAAATTTAAAAGTTCAATCAAGTTAAAGGAATAATGGTCCTTCAGGGACATATAGTGAGTACGGGGGAGAAAATAGACAGAGGGGAACCTATCGTTAGAGACTTAAAAAACCCTTTAAAATGAGGTGTGACTTGGGTACTAAGTTACATATATTTTGTAACATTTCAGATGGTAAAATATTCTATAGAAAGGTATTTTTTGAAAGAGAGGCGGAGGGGCTACAAGAGGGGGCTAAGGAAGAGCTGGGGGGGCTGAGACTCACTTTCGTCAATACAACTCTATAGTATATATATATACACATACATACCATAGAGTTTTATTGACGAAATAATGTTATAAAATGTATAATGTTGAAAAATAAATGAAATTTAGTTCTCAAGTCATACCTCGTTTTTAGGGTTTTTTTAAGTCACTGATCACAGGTTCCCTTTGTCTATTCTCTTCTCCTTACTAACTACAGGTCTCTGAAGGACCATTGTTCGTTTCAATTTATTGAACTTTTACATTTCAAATCTCTTTCTGGTCCATGTCTACTTGACCCAAATATAAAATTCTTGATTACTTGAGAACGTTATTAACAAAAAGACAGAATTCAAGAGGAGGTGTAATTAAATAGACAAACGCAATTAAGCTTTTGAAACAATAATTTATTCTGTTAGCTTAACGTTGTGACATTTCATGTGTCGTTTCAACCCATCTATTCATTTCATATTCTTTCCACATTTTTCACGTACTTTTTTTTCATGGTTCCTACGAAGTAACACATGTCTGCTGAAATATGACGATCTTTGAAGTTACATATTTTAGAATTACTCAAAAATTTCTTGCTAAGCAATATTTCTTATTTCTGATTTATTTTTGGATTTAATTTAAATGAAAATTCTTTTTGAATTCTTACATTTTAATAAAGCAACGTATAATTGTTTATAAGAGAATAAAGGTTTTCTTATATACAATCCTAAGGAATTAAAGCTCTGTTCTTGTGATTTTTTGATATAGAACATAGAACATGCAGATGCAAAGGGAAACTGTTTTCTATGGAAGACAAAAGGTAATGATGATGAGTTGCCAGTATTTAATGTTACTCTAGGAATATAAGCTTTGCTTTTTTTTCTCTCGTTATTACATCTGCTTCTATATTATACTTACATAATTTTGTTATTTTTAATCTTATGCCTCTACGAAGACCGTATAATATACTGAAAGTTCTTGTTAACACTACTATAGCATTTATTTCTAATTATAATTCGTGTGGTGCAAGACCTCCTCTTATATTATTTAAAAATTCTATTGGAAAATTCATATTTATGTTATCATATGTTTTATTAACTTTTTTGTGAGTCACCTATTCTGCTGTTGTGAACTAATTATCAGCCTGCATTTATAAGTACACGAGTAAAGTCGTTATTTTGTCTACTCAATCTGTTAGTGGCGGGTTGGCGTGTGGAGCGCGCAGAGGGCCGTCAGCCACACTAGTATATAAATATACACGCTGGTGCCATTTGTAAGGATAAACTTGTACAGGCGATGTATAATGTTCTCATCAGCTTTAGCGGGGGGGGGGGCAGACTTCTTCATCATATTCAATGAGCTCACTATGTACAAAAAGTGTTTACATTGATCGATTAAATATGTCGTTATGGACCAATTATGTTAAAATAAACGTTTGGCCAAAGTTTTTCTGATGAGAATTTGAGAACTGATTTTCTGTTAGTCGGAGAACAACGAAGCATGTGCGTTATAAAAAAAATGATTTTTAAAAATCCGTAAAACAACTAAACAAAAAAAAGTAAGGATTAGAGAAAGATCTCTTAGCTTAGTATACGTAACCAAGCGAGAACTGTGTCAAAGCGTTAGAAGATTTAAAAACGTGTACACGCCCAAAAAACGTTCTTTTAAACGTAACCAACAACTACTTAGACAGATATATCGTTGTGCTTCAGCTCGAGGAGCTCCTTGTCAGTTGAGTATGCAAGTGTCATGATAAACTTGGAAAAGAAAATACTTAATGTAAAGAAAAGAGGTATTGTAAAGTAAGTTGATAAACACAGAGTGCTTTTTATACATGCGTACTCTTTTTTGATGGTATATTAGAATTTCTTTTAAGCAAAGAATTAGGAAAAAATAGTCAAAACGAATTAATAAGTTTGTTAAATATTTTAATTTCAAAACGCAAAAAATTTTTGGAAACTGAATATAAGCTTATAAAGTAATTTATTACACTTTTTTCATTTCTAAATAATCGTATTAAAAAGCATTTAACATGTAAAGAATACTTACACCTCGATACAGATACAAGATATATAATAGGTATAAGAGTGTACTTCTTCATTTGGTCAATAACTATTAATTTAAATTGGCACTTCGAGAATGAGGAATTCTTCACACCATACAAAAAAACCATTGAATTACAGTAAGAAAGTGATGCAAATAAATTAAATTTAAAAATAACACATTTATCATTTAAGAAATAATTTAAAATAAAGTTAAAAAACTATGTATTCTTGAGTGAATTGGGAGACACAAGGAAATTAAGGTAAGCAAACACTTCCCAGGCACTCCCTAGACACATAGCAAGAACGTAGCAGCAACTTAGATAATGATTCTTGATAATGTTGCGTAAACTTCTCAGGCATTGAGTGGACACTCAGTAACTTGAAGGGTTCGTAGTGAACATTGAGTGGCGTGTACTTTCTTGGTGTACCTGGTCAATGAGCAGGATCTTCTTGGGCCCATGGTATGTATTTTACGAAATATAAATAGGCGCTTAGTAGACACTTCACATGTAGTTCTAGGGTACTTAGCAGGTACTTCCCAGGCACTTGGCGAGTACTTCCAAAATTTTTCCCAGGTACTTAGTGGGCACTTGGCGGGTACTTCCTGGCCACTTGATAGGCAGTTTCCAGGTACTTGGCGGTAACTTCCTAGACACTTCGCAGGAACTTCTAGAGCTAATGGTGTATTTAGCAAAATTTAGACAGGTACTTGGTGGGGACTTGGTAGGTACGTCCAGGCACTTGGCGGAAACTCGGCGGGCACCTCCCAGGCACTTTGTGTGTACTTCCCGGGCACACATGCTACATGTTCAAAACATATTAAATAATGCAAATAATAAGCTTTTTGAGAACTACAAAAAAATTAACCTAGTGTGCCATTGCACTACCTTAAAGATGGAGTGGAAATGTATGAACGAATATATATAGTTAAAAAAATTATTTAGAGAGTGCTGGAATATGGCTGAAGAGGGCTGGAACAAATATTTGAGCGTTCCGAAGACAATGTGCTTAGAAATTGTGGGGAAACTGTTAAATAACGTTTAATGTCATTTAAGTTTGTTTTCAGCTTCAATTCAAAAACTAAAAACTGTGGACTACAGTCTCACGCTCCTTCACAGGCTGCGGGACAGCAGATAGTCCAGCTATTTGTTTGTTTAAGAAAAATTAAAAGGAAGAAAGAAGTAGAGTGTTGAATATAATATCCAGATTAAATTACCTTTCTTTCCACTAATTATTAATTCTGATGGCCTGCACTTTCTCTTTCCGTCGATTTATAATTATTTTTTTTTTTTTTTTATTTATTTGTTATTTATTATTTTATAATAATTTAAATTCCTTTATTAATTAGTTTTATATCACTTTATTTTATATTACTAGTATACATATAAAATAAAACAGAAAAGGAAAAAATAGACGGAACGTCTGGTTAATCTTATAAAATTAATTATTACGTCTGCACTTGATGAGCGGCAGCGGGCTACTGACTAAAACGCCGCGCAAAGAAATGCACCTTGCACGAAGTTTTAGTTAAACTTCTTTGTCTTACTTGCTATGGGGCCGGTACTTGCTGACTTCATGTGTTTAGGCTTCATGGCTCGCTTCGGTTGTCACTTGACACTTCCAAGAGCCACGAAGTTCACAGTGAGCTTTGTTAGGCGACCACTCTCGTTGAGTATGACTCTGTTAAGAGTCTTAAAATTCTATCATTGGGAATGAAATATAACAGGATAAAATAAAATAAAAATGAAAATTTATTAATTTACGCAAGTCGTCACCTAACAGCCTCCCCTTCTTAAAAGTATCACCGTCCTCGGTGAATATATTATATTATATTATTTTATTGGTTTTTTTTTTTTTTTTTTTTTTTTTTTTTTTTTTTTTTTTTTTTTTTTTTCATCTTATAAGTAAACATTTATGAGTTACATAACATAAACATTTTACAATAATCCTTATAGTAATGTTATAAAGTATTAATTTACAGAATTATTACATTTGTTTATTCGGGACTGAGAGAAAGGGAAGGAATGGATTCGTGAATATTACGTCTTCTACTTCTCCTTGGCCCCTGATTTTGTGTTGTTAATTACTAGTCTATTAAGTGCATCAAGATTTTACTGACACTCCCATCTCAAGGCATAGTTTATAGTGCCAGTCGTATTTTACCAAGTTGATATTTTCCTGGCATGATGGGCAGATCTTTTTTAATTTCATTTGTGTTTTGCACAAAAGACTGTGCACCTCAAGATGGCATTTGTATATTAAATTTTCACACGATGAATGTGTTATTATTTCACGGTTTTTTGGCGAGTCTTTTTGGGAGTAATTCGCCCCATACATTTTGAGTCCTTTGAGGGCCCTTTCCGTCGATTCTTCGTTACAGTATGTAGCGAAGCTTAGGTATAACTGTCTTCCATCGTCGCGTTTTACATCTAATGGGTAGTTGTTTAAATAGCTCAAAGGGCCAAAGGTCATCAACAACCGGGTGTATTCATCCGGATTCATAATGGCCGGTACCTTAGATACTACTTTTCGTGGAAGTGAGTCCTTGTCTTTTGGATCGTTATTTATTTTGATCGAGTTTTCTGTTTTTGGGTTTTTTGTGAATACATTTTTTGGCTGCTGAGTTATGCAATACACTACTATCTGGCGCATGTTTATTGCCCACTCAGTAGGTTCATACGTTATATGAACGGAAACAATATCTTCCCGTGTTTGTTTTTTGGTTGAAAAATGAATATCTTCTATTGGATATTTGTTTTCAAAAAATTCAATAATATAATTTGTGTTAATAGGTTTTTTTTAAATGACGCTTATTTTAGTCCCGGTACGATTTACTCTTACAAATCGTAATATTGGACTAAGCTCTTCTTCATTAATTTTTTTAAAGGTTTTGACTTCTGTCATTGATTCTACATTCTTAGCTGGTGCCTCGATGTTTCGTGAAGATGATTTGTCTTCTATTTCTATGGTCGTTGTATCATTTAACGTTGCTGCAGCAACTGCTGCATCACATAGTTGGTAATATTTGACCTCGTAGCTGGTGTATGGGGCCGAACATGGCTGTTCTTCTAATGATAACATCGGACCAAATTTGTTAAGCGATGTTTCCAATTGGCGCTTGCCAATTGGTTCTTCGGTCATTATGTTTAACCAACGTCCATTTTCCGATATATTGTGGACCTTGACTTGTCTTTCATTTGGCAAGGGGACAGGTGCCGTTGACTTTGCCCAATTCCTTTCGTCCGATACATTCGACAATGAGTCAAATAGCTTTTGTAGCGTTGGCGCTGCATTTAGGTTATCAGCCGCTAACGCTGCCTCCCGTGGTGAAAGGAATGCCACTTCGTAACTTGAGTACCCCATAGCACAGGGTTCCCGTTCGATGGACCTTACTATCCCGAAGTTTTCCAGAATTTTTTTTAGCATTAGCCTACTATAATCCCCCTGCAGCAGTATGCTAAGCTGGAATCCATCAGCCATTGCTTCTATGATATTAGCGTTTTGTTTGTCCATTGTGTGTGTAGTTCTGCAAGCGTAAATATGATGGATGTTGTGAGGATCCTCACTTGATACTGTACATGTATAAGTGATCTTGTAGTGTACTTCGTGTTGTTATTGTTCGTAAGTGATGTATGAAATGCAGATATGAAAATAAAATTAGGTTCATGAGACTATTGGATAATGGGTAGGGAATACATGGATAGATACAATTATTACTTATCATGCTATACCAAAATATTTGCGTATTTTTAATACAATTAAATAAGTAGTTTTAATCCATGCTAAAACTTAATATCACAAAAGAGGAGAAAAAAAATTTTGACAATAGAGTAACATGCAGCTAAAATAGAATACAACATGCGCTTTTAAATTTAAAGCCTGATTATTATTATTTTCATAATTATGATATTTATTTATTTATATTTGTATTCATATATATATATTTTTTTTTTTAATTTTTTTTTTTTATTTTATTTATTTTTTTTTTTTCTTATAACTAATAATAAACGTACTTCATATAAATCCTGAAAATAAAATTAAAAAATAAAGTGAAGTTAAGAAGAAGGAATACGTGAAAGAAAAAAATTGATTTAACAAAGCTTAAAGTTAAAATCTTAGAACTAAGTGATGTGCATTCAACGTAGAAGGTGGCTAGTTGAATGGTAGGGTTTAATTATTGGGTTCATTTTCTGCTACTCTGATCTTCTCTCGTAGATCAACGGTTTTGGTAAGGATTGACTTCGTTTCTGTAGTTTGTGTACAGCGTTGTCTTCTGCATGTAATCACATGTCTGTGGTAGGTCATTAACCCAACTTGTTGTTGACATAATTGGTGAGTCAATTTTTGAATCATTTTGTATTTTGTACTCCTTTGAATTAGTTCAGCATATTTCGTGCGATATTCGGGTTCATCGTTCTGCAATGCTAAAATAACGCTTTTAGGATCCATGTATTTTACATATCCTTGGGATAATCTTCCCCGCCGATCTCTAATGGCATAACAATATTCTAGGGTGCCAAATTAAGAGAAATGATTAAAGAAATCTCTTTCCCTTTTCTTTTTTTCTATATCCCATGGCAGAAGACATAAGTCTTTTTAGATCAAATTTTGGTGTATCATTGTCGTTTCTTGATGGTGTTGGTGAAGAAATCTTTTCTGCTTGACAAATAGTGGATTTCATCTTAAAAGGAGAAAGTGTTTGAACTTTTTCTCCTGTATCTAGTGTTTCATCAGTTACTTTAGTAAATGAATCAGTATTGTATTTGGCGGTTATAGTTCGATGTTCATAACTATGTCAATCTGTAAGTATGTGCATTTCCTTAATATTTCCTTTATTTTCTAATTGTTCGATAACTTCATGTAAAGGTTGGTTTATGTTGACTATAGTCTTTATTGTTATTTCATATTCGGGGTTCATTGTTCTACCTGGAAGGAAAATAGTATCAAATTACTATTGATTTATGAGTCCATTTCCAGTTTTTGGGGTGTATGGCGTGGAAGTATCAAACTCCGTGTCTTTATTATAGGTCTAGCTTTAGATGATTCAGGTATTTTTTGTTTTTCTCTAATTTAAACATACAGTTTAGTTGGTTCGTGTTCATTTGGTTCTTGTTTTATGGTTACTCGAGGTTCTGCGTTCAGTGGGTTGATGGTACGTTTTATAAATTTTTCCGAGATACTACGTTTTATAATCTTCTTGAAACAGCCTCTTGCTTTGCTGTTGAGTATTGCTATTATAATCATAATAATAATAGCTTCAATGACATTTCTTATTAAAGAAAAAAGAGAAATTTGTTTTTCCTCCAACTTTCGGGTCCGTATTTTCTCCATTTGATTTATTATATTTTGTACATTTATTACTTCATCTGTCCATGCTTGTTCATTAAAGTTTAATTCTTGAATCGATTTTATAGCGTCATGGAAGTCATCAGTGTCTTTTAAGGGTTCATGTAGTACTGCTAAGTTTAAGTTCACTTCTACCTGATAGATATATTGTATTTGAGTGATAATCTTATGTTCACTGGTTAAGGTTAATCTGTGAGTTTTTCCCGTACATCCATCATTCATTCGTAGAAGACCTATACCTTTTACTCTTTCTTTTCGATCCATTTTATTAGAACAGATAATGTTCAATTGTTCTTCATTGGGTGTTGAGAATAACCATGAACTATCAGCTGGTAAATAAATTCATTGGCTTTCGGTTTTCGGCGTAAACATAATTTCACAGTATTTAAATACTTCGGTCCAGGTCGTAATAACATAAGAATTTCACATTCGTTCATAGAGTAGGGTTCCTTCAGCAGTTCCATAGGAAAGCATATATAACCATATACCGTCTTATCGCATTGGTTAAATGTAACTTCGTTTAGTCGTAAATACGAATTATGGTCTGCTGCTACTGCTAGGTACGGGTACGACGGTTTTATGTAGGCAGATCCATTTTGTCCAGATTGGAGTCCAGACTTCGCTCTAGTGATCCGTTTGTTTGAGGGTGGTATGCTGATGTAGTTAGATGATTGGTTTTGAGGGTTCTCATGAGCTGTTCCAATAAATAAGACATAAATGTAGCATGTCTATCTAATAGAATCGCTCTAGGCGCACCATAAACTAATATTAGATTTTGTACGAGTGCGTCGGCAAGAGTGCTTGATCTTAGGTCTGGTACAGGGACTAATATAATATATTGAGTTAAATAACACTGTGTGGTCAGCAAATGGCAATTACCATTTGGTGTTTTTCTTAATTCACCAACGGTATCGATGGAAACCTTATCGAAAGCTTCAATAGGTATATCTGTAAGTACCAAGGGTTCTCTTGTTTTTAGTCGTTCAATTTTTTCTCTTGACACTTGCTGCATTTACATACATAATTGAGAATATCATTTCTCATTCCGGGCCAATAAAACCGTTCTCTTATTTTCCGGTAAGTTTGGTTTATTTCCTTATGTCCTCCAACAGGGCTGTCATGTAATGTTTGTATTATTTCATTACGTTCTTGGATTTTCAGAAAATCAACCTTACCGTAACAGACAGTAATTTGTATGGGTGTTTTATAAAAATTGTTAATAACGTTTCTGTTATCAATCCAGGTTATAATTTGTCTGTAAGATCTCCCCTTCTTGAAATTCGGAAGGTTTTAAGATTTCGTCTTAATGATATTTTTTTAAGCGATTTAAAAGCTTTTGTAAGACTTTCTAAAGATACTAAATCAGTCAACGTTGTATTAATAATGATTGATAGTATATTGTGTCCTCCATAAGGTGTTATTAAAATTTGGCAAACTCTTGGTTTCTTCGATTCCAAATAGCTAAAGTCCAGTGCACCTATCGATCTCAACATCCTTGAGACAGATGTGACTGGTTGACAATCCTGGCTAATAAAATGAACTATATTGTCTCTTTTGTATGCAAGGCAATATCTGGTGGTAATGACATTGTTTACTAGCTTAGCTCCATTTTCGTTCTTATAATTATCAGTACTACTGCTACTATCACTAAGACTTACATACACTTTTCCGTGCTGTTGTTTGTATCGATTGATGGGTTGAAAAGAGTATAAGTCCGATAGTAACATGAAATCAGGTGCAATAGTTCGATTCCTTGATTTATTTTCATTGCAGTTTATTTGTTTGTTGTTTTCATTTAAGTTATCCGGGATTTCTTCTGTTATTTGTTGCAAGTCCGGCGCTTTAGATCGTCTGTTTTTTGTAGTAGCAAAAGTACTCGTTTGCGTTGGTGTAATAGAACTTAAGGGTATATTTTCCTGAATACGTGGGGTAACTGATAATTTTCCACTTGTCCTATATTTTCTTAAAATTTCTTTTTCATCAAATAGGGGTTCAAGACCTGTTGTACGTCTTGATATATCCGCAATTCTTTCATCTAATACAGAATTATTAAAATAATCAGGATCGTAGGTGTCCATTTCGGTTAATATGTCTTGAATTTCGGGGTCCGGTTTATCTCCATCAGAAAATCTAGTTACAGATAAAAAATCGGCCTGTTCGGGCTCGTCATCGTTGTTAGACTTGTCCAAATATTCTTAAAGGCTTTGGTTAAATCTCTTTGTTAACTCTTCTATTTCTTGATAAGTAACTTAATCAGTATTATTTGTCGTAGTTTTAGGTTGGTCTTCAAAAACGTCATCATTTGAACTTTCGCTAAGTGAAATTGGTGTAACGGAAATTTCAGTATTTGTCATGTCTGAGTCTGAATCAGTATTCGTATTTGAGTCTATTTCTGTTTTAGTCAGTTCTTGCCGTAATCCACTTCGTCTAGGGTCATATACTGGTGTTTGAGTATCTTCTCTTGACGATTCTTCAGTATCGCTTCGGTCATTTTTGGAGAACATACTTGTTTTTGATGATGCACCAAAGTTAATTATATCTCTTACTGGTAATTGTGTCATTTCCTTATTTTTGGAACTATTATGTTTTATTTCTGTAGTTTCTAAATTCGTATTGCTACCGTGTGATGTTGAGGCTACTGATTCTGAAAAATTCAGTTTTAATGAGCTAGAATCTTTTGATGTATTTTGAGTGATATTTTTTAATATATTCGGTTGAGATGTAGATGATTTCTGTGGCTGTGGAAATGTTTTTGATCGGGTTCTTTGAGCAATCACACTATGATCTAATTTCGGTCATTCGTTGTTTGTTTTTGAACCAAGGGGTCATTCAGGACCCTTGATCAACTTAGGTACATCTGGTTCTGATTTGGTAATGCTTCTTGGTTTTGTTACTCTGATTATTTACTTTGAGGTTGTTGGCAATGCTTTAGGTTTGATCGTCGTTAATTTGGGTGCTCTTCCTATTCCTTTTCTCTGACTTTGTAATACTGTTTTCTTCTTTTCCTCTATTTTCTTTTGACCCATTATCATAACTCTTAGTAATGGTAATCCATTGTTTATATTATTTTTTGCATAAAGAAATGGTCCTACTGGATTTCTAGATAATGAATCAGCGTTGGTATTGAGTCTTTCTGGTTTGTATTTAGAAGTGTACTCATAATCGGTGAATTTAAACTTTCAGCGCATCAAACGCTGACCTGGGTGTTTTCTTGTATGCATCAAATTCAATAACTCATGATCGGCTACGAGAACAAATTTATTTCCTAATAAATACGAACGAAAGTGATGCATTGCATATAGTGCGGCTAGACATTCCTTTTCAGTCGTGGAATAATTTATTGCGGCTTTATTTAAAGTTCTTAAAAGGTAAGAGACAGAATGGTCAAACCCATCTTTTTCCTGACTCAATACCGCTCCAATTGCATAGTTAGTTGCATCTGTTGTTAACTTGAATGATTTACTAAAGTCGGGGAATTGTAAAATAGGCTCAAGGCATAGGTGATCCTTTAGTATTTGAAAACTCTTTTCCTGCACTTCAGTCCATTCAAATTTTACTCCCTTTTTTAATAAATCTGATAATGGTTTAGCTATTTTTGAAAAATCTGTAATAAAGCGTCTATATTATCCTGCTAGTCCTAAAAATTGTCTAATATTTTTTATATTTTTTGGTTGGGGAAATTCTCTAACGGCTTGTATCTTTTTAGGGTCTGGTTCAATCCCTCGTTGACTCACTACATGCCCAAGAAATATTACTTCTTTTCGCAAAAATTTAACTTTATCTGGTTGGAGTACCATGTTCACTGATCTTAACCGATCGAAAAGTAACCTAACTTTACGCTCGTGATCTACTAGATCTTTTGCGTAAATAATAATATCATCTAAGTACACTAGCATTTTAACATTCAACAACCCTCTCAATATAAGATCCATTAGTCGTTGGAACGTGGCAGATGCGTTTTTCAGGCCTTTGGGCATTCGTCTATATTGGTAATATCCATGGGGTGTCGTAAATGCTGTTTTATACTTATCATGTTCATCCATGGGAATTTGTTGGAATCCACTTGCCAAATCAAAAACTGAAAAATATACGGCTCCTCCCAACTGGTCCATAATATCCGCGATATTAGGCAATAGATATGCATCACTAATGGTCTTTTTATTAAGTTCTCGGAAATCAATTACTACCCTACATCTTTAGTTTCCCTGGCTATCAGGTTTTTTAGGGACAATCCAAAGAGGTGAATTATACGGTGATGACAAAGGTTTAATTATTCCATCGTTATGTTTCTTTGCTACGTGTTCCTTTAAAACTTTTCTATGTTCTGGTGGGTGACGATTTTGTTAAGTGTTGATAGGGATGTTATTTTTCGTCGGGATTTCGTGTGCGACGAGGTTAGTACATGGTAAAATGTCTCCTGGTAACAAGAAGATTTCTGAGAATTCAGAAATCAATTGATATATTTGGTCTCGTTTTTCCAAGTTTAAATGACCAGTGCGCACGAGTCCTTTTAGGTCGTTTATTCTATCTCGTTTATTTTCAACAATTGGTCTTTCATGTTCGCTGCTAGTATCGGGATCAAATTTAGGTGCAATGTATTCGAAATGTAGGATTTCTCTTGGGTGTATTTCAATCGTAATATCATCCTTATTAGTATTTATTGCCATAATATTACATTGACCGTTCTCATTTTTAACTACTCCTTCTCCTAAATATATGTTATCACACCCTACATCTATTTGCGGTAAGTATCCTTCGGTTAAATTAGTATTGATTAAATTAATTCTTACTATTTGACGTGTTTGAGCCTTAATCGTATATTTAGTTGCTTAACTGGTGTTTTTTTGTTCCTCTTCAGGGCAATGTTCTACACTAGGAGTATTTTTATTCTGTTCAATGGCATGGGGTTGGTCGACTAATTCATTATTTTCACTGTGTATCCCACTTTTACCAGTTTTATCATCAGTGGCCTTCATAAGATTTTTACCTCTTTCTGATAAGATAATTTTATCAAACTTATCTCGAAAATAAAAATCAGCTTTTATGTCTCCAAATTTTTCGTACTTAGGTATATTTGACCTTTTGGGTGGGCCTACGATGTATTCGTCATAAAATTTTTGTTGGTTAATTTTATCCTTAAGGCATTCCGTCTCTTTGTTATTATCAAGGGTTGTAGCTAAAATTTGATTTTCCTGTGCTTGTTTTTTGAATTTTATGGATTTTTTGTTCTTTTTCATCTCTTTTCAATTGCTCTATTTCCTCAAGAGTTTTTAAAAAAGGGATGGGGTTTATTACGTCATCATCTAGTACTATAGCATCATGATAATATAATAATGTGGCTCGTCATTCCTTACAAAAGTTTCGACCCAATAAACCGCCATCTTTGTTTAGAAAATCGTTAGAGATCACATGAAAAATTGTAGGTTTTCCTTGTATGGTTATATACGTTGTTCCTTTAGTTAAAACTGGGTGAGGTGTGATTCCAGTAAGGTTAATAATTTCACTAGTCTCTACTCGTGAATATGGGTGCAACTGATCTAATTTAATCAGATTTGTGGCAGCGCCATTATCGAGCAAGAGTGTTATAAAGTGATTTTTCCCTTCTGGGATTGATAACCTTATACTTGTAGGCTCGTCGTCTACGCCAAGTCCCTGGCAGGTACCAATGTGGACGGTTTCAATTATGTTGCTATTTTCATTACCTGCGCTAAAACATTCGGTGTAGGGGTTGAATTCTGTTTTTGGGGGCTCACCTCCGAACGACGATTGGGGTGAGCCGCCTGAGAGTTTAAATGATGCGGCAAACGGTCGCCTCCTGGTTGGTATTGATTTCGAAAGTTCTGATTCTGATAGTTAGAATTAAAACTTTGTTGATTATAACTATTATAATTATTTCTTCGGGAATACTTATTGTAATTCTGACCTCTGCCTCAGTATCCTTGATTATTACCAGGATTAAAATTAGCATTTCTTTAAATGTATTAATCATTAGAATTTTCGTTATTATATCGTCCAAAATTATTCTGATAATAATTAGAGTTTCTCGATTGATTTTAAAATTCCAATTTCTTTCCTGATTCTGATAATTCTTACAGTAATTCTGTCCATTATTTTGTTGTTGATATTGTCTATTATAATTTTGATAATTATTATACTGCCTATTATTAGCGTGATTATTCTCATTGTCGATCTGTTGTTCATTACATTGTGCCACTTGATGTGATGAGAATGGCTGATCGGGATACCTATTCTGCTGTTGATATGAGTTGTTTGAATTATTTCTAAAGTCACTACGAAGTAGTCCTTGATATCGCGTATACGGAATTATACCCGCTCTCATTCGGCTCTCCAATCTCAACGCGTAATCGAAGGCATCAGCTAGAGAAGCAGGTTCTTTTGCATCTACCTGCTAGCTTATCATAGTTGCTAGTCCTTTTATGAACATGTCTAACGCAATGTCTTTGATAGGGGTCATCATATGTGCGTTGTATGTATTTCCTTTATCTTCCATCAAGGCTTTTTTAGCACCGTTAGCAGTAGGTTTAAATAATCATAATATTCACCAACCGATTGGCCTTATCGTTGGTGCCCTTTCTGTAGCTGAGTTTGATAGTAAGCAACGGTTTTTCCTGTTGCATATCTTTTTTTTAAATGGGTTATAAATGCTTCAAGGTTTTTGAAATCTTGGGCACTTACGCTTATGCGTGCGGCACGTCGTAGATTTTGCAATACTGCTCTTTTACAAATATCTTTTTAATCATCTCTGACCCAGCTTTCTCCATTTCTAACATCTTGTATATAATCCTTCAGTGGAATATTTTTCCCATCGAATATAGGGATGGATTTAATCGCATGCTGAAATGAGAAGTTGGCATTGAGAGACTCCATCAGCGCTTCGGCTACTGTGATATCGGCATCATCGTTTCCAGTGACCATTTTTTTAGTTGTACAATACCTTGCGTGCGGTTTTTTTTCTTCTTTTTTTTTTTTTTTTATTTATTTTTTTAACCTTTTTTTATTTTAATTTTTTTTTAATTCTTTATGTGTGTAATACTAACAAAAAAAAATCATACTACTATTTTGTTTTGTTTCTTTGTTTTGGAAAAATATAATCTACCAAATCCTTGACATTTATCGCAGAAGACATAAGAAATAAAGAAATAATTGTATGTATATATATATATATATATATATATCTGTGTTTTTATTCGTGTGTGGATGTGTATGTGTTTAATGTGAGCGTTTGCTTAACGCATGCAAGTGCAATAAGTTTGCTTTAATTTTTATAGGTAAACGATAAGTGTACTATGTGTATGCCCAAAAACTAAAGTGAGAGAGTGTAATCAAGCACGCTTATATGATATTATCTGCTTTAAGCAAGGGAGTATACGGCGCAGGGATTTCTAATGTGGCGTGTGTAGCTATACTTACAAATTGCTACGCGAGCATCAGCTAGTGCGTGGTGTAATATTGAAAGGCTCTTTCTGTACGAGAGTATCCGACTTAACTCAACACTTTTTCCTCTTTAAGCAAAAATAGGCTCGACGGTCACGGTTTAAATACCGTATTAATAATTTTTTTATAAATTCGTATGTATATAAGTAATCTCCTGCCTATGCGTTTATATGTTCTTGAGTGCCTTTAAGAAACTCTTTTTTTGCGAAAACAATTAATTCATTAAATTGTGTATTTAATCGAATTTTAAAATTATCGCATTTCCGCTGAACATTAATTTCCGAATTATAAAAATTTTTTTTCTGAAACGTACTTACTACTTGTTTTCGATTTTTTTGTTTTTTGATAAATTACTGTTTAATGTATCACAGTTATAGTAATTTTGTAACTGATTATTAATAAAATCTAATTTTTTTTCTAGAACGTTTTTCTCTCTTACAAGCTCCTGCATAAACAATTTTCTACCACTTCTCTTACATTTTTTATTACTCGCAAAATTATTCGTTGGAGATTTCATGAAATATTATTTTATAAACAATCGTGGGTATATAAGTGAAATCATTAATTATATTAAATCTTTACTCCGTTTTTTTCAAGAATTGTTCTTTTACTCACACTATTACTTGCAAATATGTCTGTGTGTATGTATTTGTTATTTTGATAGACCGCTTTAAGTAGCAGATCTTGGGTAAAGAGTGTCCGCTATTTCAGCAAGACTAATGGGGATGAACCGCTCTGGTTAGCAGATTCAGGGTAGGAAAAGAAAGACCGCTCTGGTTAGCAGATCTTGGATATAGAATGTCCGCTATTTCAGCAGGACAAGAGGGATGAACCGCTCTGGTTAGCGGATTCAGGGTAGAAACAGTGTATTCGTTCTGTCTTGTAAGCGTGTAGTATAAGAGGTCACTATTTTTTTATTTTTCTATTATCATTTAAAACACATTATCATATTATTACTTATTTATTTGTTGTTATTTTATTGACAGTTTACTGTTATTTATTTTTCTGGTTATTTATTAATGTAGTATTATATTTATTATCTTCTTTTTTTTTACTTTATATATTAATTCATTTATTTATTTTTTTTTTTTTTAGTTATAACGAAATATCGCAAATACCATGCTATCCGCAAAAGCACAGCATGTACGCGTCCACGCACAGTGTACTATACGCGTCATTCATTAACATGCTTCATTGAAAGGTGTTTGGTGTTCCTTAAGAGAAAGATAGTAATAAGAGAATATATAATAAACAAACAAATAGCTAGAGACCATAAACCCCGCTCTGCTACCAATTTTGTTAAATAACGTTTAATGTCATTTAAGTTTGTTTTCAGCTTTAAATCAAAAACTAAAAACTGCGGACTACAGTCTCACGCTCCTTTACAGGCTGCGGGACAGCAGATAGTCCATTTATTTGTTTGTTTAGGAAAAATTAAAAGGTAGGAAGAAGTAGAGTGTTGAATATAATATCCAGATTAACTTACCTTTCTTTCCGCTAATTATTGATTCTGATGGCTTGCACTTCCTCTTTCCGTCGATTTATAATTATTTATTTTTTTTATTTATTTATTAATTATTTATTATTTTATAATAATTTAAATTCCTTTATCAATTAGTTTTATATCACTTTATTTTATATTACTAGGATACATATAAAATAAAACAGAAAAGTAAAAAATAGACGGAATGTCTGGTTAATCTTATAAAATTAATTATTACGTCTGCACTTTATGAGCGGCAGCGGGCTACTGACTAAAACGCCGCGCAAAGAAATGCACCTTGCACGAAGTTTTGGTTAAACTTCTTTGTCTTACTTGCTATGGGGCCAGTACTTGCTGACTTTATGTGTTTAGGTTTCATGGCTCGCTTCGGTTGTCACTTGACACTTCCAAGAGCCACGAAGTTCACAGTCAGCTTTGTTAGGCGACGACTCTCGTTGAGTATGACTCTGTAAAGAGTCTTAAAATTCTATCATTGGGAATGAAATATAACAGGATAAAATAGAATAAAAATAAAAATTTATTAATTTACGCAAGTCGTCACCTAACAGGAACTTAGGAGCTTTCTTAAAATTAAAAGGAGTTAATGAGGGAAAAGTGCAACAAGTGATGTAACTAAAAATGACATGAAAACCGATAGTATTTTATCTTAGAGATACGGCTGAAAGGTGGCAAGAGGAAGATTTTTTGAATTGCATTGGGATGTACTGTTATTGGGTTATAAAATAAGGCAAGGCTGGAGGGGGGTGAAGGTGAGAGGATTGAATAATTGTGTTGTTTTACGTTTATATGTGTCCGGTCGACTCTCAAAAATGTATAGCGTCAATTTCCAGTTAATTGTTTGTGAAAATTCAAGATTTATTTATAGAAATGTGTAACTATTCTTCCAACGTGTATAATTTATGTTTTGTGTATGGTTATTGTGTGTTTTATCAGTGAATAAGATTAGCCTGATTAGGCTGGCGAGCCCCAGGCCAGTGAAACGTCGCTTTTTAAAAAAAATTATGTGAGTAATTTTATTTAGTCCTCAAGTGATCATTGATGAATTATTACTCCTCATTTATAGATTATGTAAGATGATTATAATTATTTTACATTGTTTAATATCTTACGATTGCAGAGGCTATTTAGCTACATTAAACATTAAAAAAAATTATTAATAAGTTATATATTTAAAAAACTCTTGAAGAATTATTCTTATGGTTTGCTTATAACAACTAAATACTTTATATTGGTTAATACAGTAATGTATATTTTTTTAGAAGTCAAACTCACGGTTATAGTTATAATGTTGATGGCAAGTAACTTAAAATAGTTCGAATAGTTAATGATTTTAGTGTATATCTATAACTTATATTTAAGATTTAAAAGTCAAATGCTCAGCTCTCCTTAATTCATATTTATATTTACAACGTCTTATGATAAACTGATACCACTTTTTTGTTTTTATGAAAATTTTTTTCTCAGAATTTTAATTTTGTGTTTTAGCATGTTATTTTTATGTCTACACTGTTAGATTTTTACATAATGGATTGTATTTTCATTTACAGTACTTTTTATGTTAATTATTTTCATCTAAAAATTTAAGATACTTTTACAACAAGATTTCTAGCTCTTAACGTAACGGATGATTGGTTTTTATTCAAAGAAATCATCAAACACGAAGACTAGAAAACAAAAATTTTAATGATATTTTAATTATTTAGAATCATAAGTGTCTTTAAAGCGAAATCTAGACAAAAACTAGTTTTATTTTGAAGTTCATTTTTAGTTGTGTTCATATACTTTATAATATCTTATAAGTTTTCAATAGAGGACTAGTTTTTTGTCAATTTCGTAGGATAAACTAAAGTTACTAACAACATACATGTAAATTTACATTTTACGAAGTCATTCGTGAACATCACTCCTAAATAACTCCCCATAACTATTAAAACGTGTGTAAAAAAAAACATTGTTTCGTTATGTATTTTAAATGTAACCAAAAATGAGAAAAATCCTTATCACTACTTTACTATAGCCCCTAGCTCCAACATTAGTTTTGTTTTCCCCCGTGGACACATCATTTTTCTGTCATATTACCCTATCACAAAACAAGGTAAGATTCACTTTATTGTTTGTAAGTTTTATGTACTCAAACTTCTTAAGTTCCTCTTATGCTTTCAACACTGTATACTGTTAAGATAACTGACCCTTTTGCACCTATTCATAAAAGAAAGAAAGACTCAACTTTGTTTCTCCATCATGTTAAACGTATGAAAGTTAAGTGACGTCAAAGTTCGTTTCTACTAACTTACTCATATTTTCTAATGTGTACCAGCCCCAAACAGGTTCCTGAACGAATTTATACAAATCATCTTTTTTTTGCATGAATGAGGCATGGTAAATATTCAGAAGTACCGATCTTTTATGACTTAATTGCTTAAATCATCTTTCAGATATTTTATCTACTGTATACAAATTTATTAGAAGATTAAAACATCAGCAAATATTTAAATATCAAATAATATTACAGAAGTAACAACCGTTAAGGTTTTTTTTCTGGAAAATACAGAGACATCTATCAGATAGACTATGTAAATTTTAATAAAAGTTAACGATACAGACAGTATGTGTTCTCAACATACATAGGTAACACAGTAAAACAATGCAGTTTTCCGCATGATTCCACTATATTCAATATATAGGTATGTATATACACATAAATTAATATGCTTGTTTAGCAAGACTAAATGGCATGTTATCCATTTTGAAAATTTACTGAGAATTCTTTATTATAAATGCTAAATCTTGTACACATGAATACATCACGTGTCGAAAAAACGTCGGGTGCCAAATATGAGGGTCAATATTATATACAGATATATTTATTTGTATCGCCCCCAACACGTATGACAAGATACTTCTATGGAAGTGTGTAGGAACGGAGTCAGATTCTTAATGCCCCTAACTCATCATACGCTACGTCGCGATGTCTTATGATATTAATAAATATATAATCATCAACTCTTTTGTGCTCCCGATAAGCGTGGTACGTTGCCGATGTTCCAGGATCACTCCAGTTTGTACTGCCTTAGAGATCCACTGTTTTAAGCTTCCTTATTTAGAGGATGGCTCCAGTTCGTACTGCCTCGGAGATCCACTCCTTACCCGAGCAACGCAAAAGAGAAGTCACTAGTAAAGGGGGAAAACTAGGAGACTGTAGTGGCCTCTTCGTCATCCGCTTAGCCATAGTATTGTGTAAAGGGAAGAGGTAATATGAGAGTTAGTTATTAAATATATAAGTATGTTTCCAATGTTTCTTGCGATCTGTAAAATTATAACAGCACTTCATAAAGCAGAGCTCCATAGTCAAAGCACCAGACTCATTGCTATTGGTAAAAGTTATTAACATGGGCTGGCATGGGCCTTTTATAGGAAATATGCCTGTACCACGTGCCATGGCGATATTTACATATATATATATATATATATATACACACATATATATCACTCTGAGAGGAAAAGTAGTACAGGCCTTATGCAAGACCTTAAGTTTTTGTGCGAGACATTGAGGTTCTTCTTGGTGGAAAAGTGGTTGAATACAAAAAGTTATTGGATTACATATCTTTAACATTATGATAGTTAGGCTGCTATTTTTTTATACGATGAAATCGCTTATCAAGACTGTAAACATCGTTTTAAAGGTACGAAGTACCCATAACCCTACATTGAGCCTATTGAGCTACTATTTTCTGCTGCTGCTGCTGCTGTCACTATTGCGCCTGCTCAGAGGTAAACGAGCAGCTTGATGTTAGGTAAACTTGTACTTCGTTCGTTTAAAACGCTATTTACGGCCTTAACAAACGATTTTTCTTAATGAAGGAAGTATCAACTTAACTCTAATAGTGTTTAAATAATGTTCAAATAACGGTCTTCCTTTTAATCTATGAATATACTAATATTTACATCTGAATTTAACGGTACAATAGAACATTTCATTTTTCGTTATTAACATTTTTTTTTTTTTAATTTGATAATAAAACTACTGTCTTCTTGCTCCTTTGCCATAATTAAGAAAATTTAAATAAAAAAACTCGGAATCTTGGAGCATGGCTATTTATTTTATATATTAGTTGGACAATGTGATCCAATATTTTGGAGTCATCCTGACTCCCTCTTCAGGGAACTATGCAGATGCGAACATGAAAATTCCGAACGCAGCATGACTGATAAAGACTAGTCAGTCATAACCATGGTAATGGAGTACTAATAATTAAATAAACTTAATATTATAAACTTTACCAGTCAAAATGTATACACAGTTGAGTTATCTACAATATAAGTCACATCCTGACTCAGTACATGTAACTGTTTATACATTTTGACTGGTAAACTTTATAATATTAAGTTTATTTAATAATTAGTACTCCATTGCCATGGTTATGACTGACTAGTCTTTATCAGTCATGCTGCGTTTGGCATTTTCATGTTCGCATCTGCATAGTTCCCTGAAAAGGGAGTCAGGATGACTCCGAAATATTGGATCACATTGTCCAACTAATATATGAAATAAATAGCCATGCTCCAAGATTCCAAGTTTTTTCATTAAAAATTTTTTTTTTTGTCTTTAGAATACTATTCGATACTTTTTTTTCAGCTTTTTCTTCATTTAAATTGAATTTGGAACTAATAATTTGTATGTTTCCAGCTTTTTTGGTCTTGGTAGATTTCAACTTTCTTAGTTTATTGTGGGTACTTTTCTTAACTTTAATTTTTGGTTTTTTGTTTAATCATACTGTCATGATAGGAATTGAATTCACTGTTTTAAATGTGTTGGTTACTTGATATTGACAATCCGTGGACTCAAGTTCTTGTAACGTTTGCTCGTGCCATATTCTATGCTCAGTTTTTTTTTTTTTTTTTAAGTTTAATTATTTTTTTTTATGACAGTGACATCATCTCTAGAGCTATCGTATGCTTTACTTTTATTTAGTGTAGTTAGACCCTTTTTGAATCTTTCATCTGACATTTTATAATTTTTTATCATTTTTATTTTTGCTGACTCAAGGGAGACCAAGTTTCTACTTGACTCTTCACAAGAATCTTTTATATTAATTGATGTCTTAGCATCATGATACAGAATATTCTGTACAATAACATATGGTGCACTAAACGTTGTTGTTTTTTGAGTTTCAGATTTACCACTATCAATATTACTCTTTACTCGGTCAGCCATATTATCGTAAGTTTCAGCAGTTCCATCATACATTTTTTTTTCTTTGATGTTTAGCTTCATCATATCATTATCCTCCCTAAGAACATTATAATTGTAGAAACTACCAGTATCAGTACCAGTCTGAATAAACAAATTCTAAGTTTTGAAATACTTATTTCTTATGCTTTTGTTCTTATTAAAATTGGTATACAGTTTATATTTTGTGTTTTTCTACACTTTAAATCATGGTTTACAAAAATTTTTTTATTTTCTGTCAAAGTGGTCTTGTTCTTCTTGCATATAATATAAATTTGTTCATGTATGTAAACGTTGACATAATGTGCGTGATTAAATAGATAATGCATTCTTTGATTACCATAACTTTGCTTGGACTTTCTTGTTGTTTTTTTTTCTCTATTGTAACAAGATAATAACTTTTAAAAATCTTCAATATTATTATTGTTTTTGCACACTAATATAAGTCTAATTATCTTTCAAAGTAATTGCTTAAGCTTCACATAAAGTCAGGATTATGAATATTGTTTCCCAAATCTTTTGGTATTGCAAGAATGTATGTGGCATAATCTACACGTTTTAATTTTCCTTGGTCATGATAATTGTCATACTCTATTTTATAGCTTGATTTTTCTGTTTATATTATTGTTACAAAATCTGTCTTTAAATTAAATTGAAAAGACCTCATAACTATTGATTGGATCTTCTATTAAATAATACCAATTTTGAGCTGTATATCCAAGACATTGAGAAAGAAGGGGGCGTAATTTTTTTCATTCAGGTTGTAAAATACTTAAATACTTGTTTAAGTGAATTAGGAATTTAATAGGCCCGTCATTTTAATCATTAAATTTACGTAGTTTATATGATTGATTAATAAGGGATCGTTGCGCAAAACGTCATTATTATTATATGTTAAATTATACAGTTAAATTTAATATTATATAGTTCACGGTGTCGAGATTTTCAAGCAACAGTCCACCATATAAAACCAGTTGTATGTGTAGATAAAAGATTATTTGTTTATTTATTTATGTTTAACTTTAAGTTGTTTGATGAAAATATGTCTTAATATATCATAAAAATAATACGTTATATAGATTCTATCGACATATTATAGATATGCAATACTATTTACTTGATGATAATTTTCTTTCATTATTTTGCACTGAGTTACTCGTATTTTCAAGCTTTTACGACTCTGCAATTAATTAATTCTTAGTCAGTGTAATGGTTAAAAGTAACAATAGTAACAACTGATTACATTACCGTAGTTACTACGTATATATGTCAGCTGATCGGTGCGAAAAAAAAATCGACATCATTGCAAGCCCTTCGTAATACTATCATTCCTTGAAACATTAGCTCCAGAGAGCTGCAGTGCCACAATATTCAAGAATTTCTTGATATCGTATTGTCTTGTCTTGAAAATTAGGACAATATCAAGACAAGATGCATGATGTTCACGACAAGAACGATATTTTCTAACCAATAAATGCATATTGCCAAGATAATCATTCAAGATATCAAGATCTTGTAGTATATATTCGAGCGCGCATAAGACTAGTTAGCTAATCCACTGACTCGTGTCATATACATAAAGTTAGTTGATAGGACACGGCTACTTAATTCTTATAGTGCTACATTATATATCTTTTTTTTGTAGGTTATACTTCTATAGGCGCATTCTGCCCTACAGAATAAATCAACGATTTCAGATTGGTGACCTTAAGAAAAAGTGTAACGGAAGTGGATTTTTCTTTCATTCTCTCCCTTCACCCCACCTCTCTTGACGTACTTCCGGTCCCCAGTGCTACACCACACACCGTCATAGCACCACACTACACAACATTATCCCACCACACCAGATCACACATTTTAAATTTTTTTCAATTTTTCTTCTACCCAATTTCTAAAAAAAATACAAAAAAAAAAACAACAGTTTTTAAAGAGATTCGAACCCTCATCCTCTTGCGCACTGGAGAGGTTCCTTACCCAGTCTGCTACGAGCAGGCCCGACAATGGACAACTGATTACCTTACTTCATCTTAAAGTTTGTATCATATTTCTAATATATATTTTTATTCACTTTTCGTTTAAGTATACATAAAATTAATTAATAATTTGTTTCATAAAATAAATATTTAAGTATCTGTTATTTTCAAAAGTTTCGGAAATCAGTATTTATTAGGAAAACAGCTTTTATATGTTATAATGAACATTTATAGACTCATTATTAATTTTTTTCTTTTAAAATAAGTAAATAATTGTTTACACAATTTTTCACAATTTCTCATAATTTTCATACTTAAAAAAAAATTTTGGCACTGTATAAATACAATAATTAATTTTTATTGCGCTTTCTTCTTTCACAAAATTTTCCTTGTGATTGAGAATAAAATTCAGAGAGGTGGGAGGAGGGCAAATATATGCAACAACGCTGGAAATTATTTTTCTTATTTGGATCAGCTTACATACACGCTTTTACGTATACTTGACCCCTTCTTTCTTGTGTTATTAAACAAAACAAAAAATATAGATCTATTTAAAAATAAAACAGGTTTATCTAGAAGAAATCTTTCATACAAAAAAATATTGGGGGGCTTATACAAATCTTATAAAGTTATTTGTTCATGAGGTTCCATGTTATGTTACATATTTTTAAAGATATGAAAGAGGGTACAGTTAAATAATCGGCAAATTTTTTGGGAAATTTTTTGTGGAATTTTGAGTATACTTTTAATGCTTGAAAAATATCTGTCAAAAAAACCTATGTGTGATGAAGTTTCTGGAGGGACATTGTTTCTGTTGTATTGTGCCATAATATATTTTTTATAAAGTTTTAGTTATTAAATATTAGAATATTTATTGAAACCACACCCAACTAACGTAGATGTGCACTTGTACGCACACGTATAACATTGCGGTACACCCTTGCGCCCAATGCCCATCAGAGTTTGGTGATGTCTCTCTCGCCTCGGCGTCCCTCTGCGTCGTACATATAATCCAGACTTATCGAACGAAGAGCGCAGCAACTCAGTACATGTAAATATTCTTTATTACATCAGGAGCTGTACTCTTCTAGAGTAGGAGTGTCCATGTTTAAGAAAAAAGCATAGCCACTGTTGGGTGCGTTGGCATGGACACGCTGTATCGTTTAGGATCACTACGCTCCTAAAATTGGTTAGTGTTAGTACTGTAAAGTCGCCAGTGTCAGTAATGTAACTGTACCTACGTTCTCTCAGTGCACATGTGTACGTACACATGGCAGCTGCAGCAACACCTGATCCTCTTCTTATCCCCAGTGTCTTTTGGGTCTTTAGAATATTATTGCATATCTATGTAACAGCTGATTCAACGCGACCTTGACTAAACTGTGTCTACCACTCTTTTTTTACTCGCTGCTCGTGTTTCTCTATATACTTGCCATTAGAACCAAGAGGGTCTCGCCGTGGTGCACTTCGTCATAACTCCATGTTTGACGGACAATATGCCCGCCCATTGCCAATGAGTAACGTGCATACAGAGACTGACGTTGTTGCAAACAAAGTATTTCTCTAAAGCCGTGCATGTCCTCGAAAAAACTTTGTCTCGATTTCCTTCGGAGCAAAAGTGCTTTCTCTCGCACGAGCGTTCTCTGGCCCTTCCCACCCCCTTAAAAAAATGTGTCTTATTTAACAGCAAATCGCTTTCTCAAAGCGCCATACCATGGCCGAAAATGCAGGTCTCAGGTTCGCAAATCAGTTTGCGAGAAGGGCACAACGCTGCTTGTGAAAAGAAAAAAAAACTGTATCCACCTTTGTCGTGTTTACGATAAAACTTTTAGGAAGTCAGAGCCACATCGTTTAATAAATGAAATTTGCGTTTCGTGTCGAAAACGCATAAATAATGCTGCTGGAAAGAGTAAGAGGGAAAAAAAAACAGTTACCTCGGTAGTAGCCCCATCTCTTTTAAACAAACGTCTGAAAGTCCTGGACTAAAATCCAACACGTACAAGGTATACGTCTGGGCACAAGTGGAAGAGAAATGCGTGGGAGGGATGTCAAACATACGACGTGCAAATTTTATGAGGATTAACAAGAAACAACTTGTACCCTGGGAAAACGATAAATCACCAGACGAACAGGGCAAGGGCATCCCCTGTGTTGTAGGTGTATACATATTGCACTGATGCACTTTGCCTAACTCAGTGTATATTATATACATATATTAGCAATAAAGCGATCTCAATTTAAGAACATATTCTTACTCCCACTCATGAGGCGTGCCTTCATTTGCCATTTATGCGCTCCTTACATCACGGGGACGAGTACTCAGTTCGAGGACGCAGTAAGCTACTCCTAGATAAGTTTTTGTTTCACGTGAGGTACCCCGTGTCTGTTCGTACGGACTTGTACTTGAAAAGGCCAATTATACCTGGTGTACCGTTAAAATTTACGGGTTAGTCTTCCTCTTAGTCAAATTTTTGATTAGTTTTCAATCAGCGTGCAAACATTATGTACCCTGTACACGGATGTCATCCTACCCAACTTTGAGTGCTTGGATTCAATCTTATCAAACGCGCGCATGCGCATGCATAGTGCCGGGAAACTTTGGTCTGGTTAAACCTTTTAGGGCACGCGCTTGTCCGCTTTTCCCCAAAGCTCTTTAACTTCACAAAGGACAAGACTCTGATGCATCTGTACCTGTAGCTGGGAGCTACCACCATTTGCCCTTTTTTTCGGCTCTTCGTTGACGTGACACTGGAACATTTACATTGATCTAAAGACTAAAAGTATACATTAGTTTCGAGTCCGATAAAACTGTATCTACCATACAGATCAGTTGTTATTTAACGCCAAGTTTATCTAGCAATGACAAACTTGTTTGTGTTTTATTATTTTGTTTTGTCTATGAGATAATAATACCAATACATACATAAATTTAAATTACATTTAGTTTATCATTAATATAAGCCGTGGAAGTTTTGCATTAAGATAACTCATTTTATGGATCAAGTTATAAAGTCCTTTCAAACAACGAAGACTTAAGTCTATTCCTATTCTGTTTTAAATTAACGTTAAAATTGGTTCAATAGATCAACACATTATACATTGATAGGATGTACTATTAGGTGATTAGTTTAAACTATACATATAAAAATCTTTAAGTTATGTTGTAATTATAAAGTACCAAATTTCTTTTTAAACTATATTTTTAATATCTAAAATGTTGTCTCTATTGATGTCAACAAAAATTCCATTTTTATTTCTGCATCTTGATAAAGCCACGAACAGTTCACTATGAGCAAATAAAGGTTTTTTCAAGTGTAATCCCACATTATCAAACCTTTGACATTGAGACTTGTTTATAGTCATAGGTAATGCTAAAACTGATAGGAATTGTTTTCTAAATAAAATAAAAGGTAAAAATAAAGTATTTGCAGTATTTAATATAATTCTTGGAATAAAAACTTTATTACCAATTTTTCTCCGTATTAACTAACTGCTTATTTTCTACTTAATAATTAACTACTTCACCTTCTACGTTATACTTCAACAATTTAGTAATTTGCAATCGTGTACCGTTACATAATCCATTTGATATACTTAAATTTCGAATTAATATTACTATTGTATCTTTTTCGAATTTAAGGTTATGAGGTGGCAAACTGTCACAAATAATGTTTCACATTTCTATTGAAAAATACATATAAATATTATGATCTGATTCATTAACACTTTCATAGGCTGTAGTACCAATGCTGTAATAACCTGTTAATTGTGTGAGTGATTAATGGAACAATTAAATCTTACAAGGTTTTAACCATGTAAATGACAATAGCATATATTATACGTTCATAGTAATGCAGCAATGCCGAGCCGTTATACGTCCCGTTAGTCAGAATGGTTATGAAATGTAAAAAAAGTTGTCTCAACTTTTATGTAATTCCTTCTAAATTAATTAGTTTTAGCCATCCTCAGCCACTATCTGCTACTCCTTAGCTCCACGATATGACTCATTTAATAGTCAAGTATTTGACAGATTAAAAAATTGTGGGGTTGGCACGCGAAGTGCACATGGGGGTGGAGCCCCACTAGTGTATATATATTTATTCTAGTAGAGCTTTGCTCTCCTACACGCTTTGTGTGCCAACGTCTCAAGAACATTAAGAACATAGAAATTTAAGAACAATACATAACTTAAAATTGATATCTACAAAACAATACATTTGTTAGATAAATAATCAATATTTCTTGACAGATTGCTTACTATTCTTAATGATATTTCTTATATTTTGTTATTCTCAAAATACACATAAAGCATATAGTTTCACATAACAATTTTTTATTATATGATAAATACAACTTTGATTTTAAGTTGAAGTATTTAAAGATTAAAATTTCGTTACAAAGGTTTTTTGTAAAAAAAAATATACATATCTGTGCAATCGTTCGAATTAAAATACTTATTTATCAATATTTAACATTATTACAACGTAGCAGCCATATGTAATTTGGCACAAAAATGAAAAGATAAAAATTTTATAATTATGAAATCAGCGTTTAAAAATATAAAACAATTTTCGTCGCTATAGAATTTCTAGAACAAAATAAAGGACTGCCCTATCTTTCAGTTACGTGAAATCGATTTTTTACTAAAATTCAAGAATTTTTTAGTTAAATGCCAAAGTTATGATGTGCATAAAAAATATTGTAATGTAAGCATTTTCTTTTTTTTTTTTTAATGTAAGAATTTAAAAAAACAGTATCTTAATATATTAGTTTTTTAATGTTTTAACTTATGATGTTTATGACTCCAACAACAGCGAGTAAGACAAAATTCATCAAATAATAATACCAATGGCTATTGCTGTTGTATATAATTTTTTATTATATCCCCTGACGACGTTTCTCTTCTCTTTGGGTAGGAGCCTTTTCAAGTCCTAATTTTATAAAATATACACAAAATAAGTTAACTTGAGGTAACAATTTATCCACGTTATCAAATCTAATAACATTTTTAAGACTAAGAACAATAATAAACAATTTTAAATACAGTTACAAATTAGAGACTTACAAAAAAATTATTTTGTTCGAAGATTCAAACAACGTCAGTACCCAACGAGGGCACATAGTCGACTGACCTTATACATTCAAATTATCAAATACAAATTTCACATACATATATAGACGAAACCAACATGTGTTACATATATATTCAATCTATACAGTGAAAACGTGTGATAAATTTAAATTACAATAAAGGATATGAAAACACAAACATTAATTTACTTAAGTAACAAGTGTATATACCGTTTAAAAACTTTATTTAAATCATCACAGTCTAACATTCTATCAAAATTGTTTGTCTTTTCAACAAAAATTATCTTAGACAATAATCTCTTATAATAATTATGTTCTATATCTATAATGTTGATTTCGTTGTCACTAAAATTAAAAGAGTGCCCTGTATCTAAATGATGTTGATATAAGGCAGACTTTTTACGTTTATGTTTTATGTCACTCTTGTGCTCATTCAACCTAATACTTAATTTTCTTAATGTCTGGCCAATATAACAATTACTGCAATCTGAGCAATCAATCTTATAGTCAACATTCGGATTATTCAACTTTTTCAATATGTCTTTTCCATACATTCTATTGAACGGCAATTTATTACTACTCTTAAATATAAGATTAATAAGACTTTTTGAACAAAATACCCTCAACTTATAATCTAACTTACAACAATAAGGTATAAATAATGAGTCAATAGCATTATTAACAGGACTTATATTATTTTGACTATTATTAATGGACTTAAAAAAATGTAATCTTTTCTTTATACAACTTTCGATAGAATCCAAAGGATAGTTACATGCTATTAATACTGTATGAATATATTTAAAATAAAGACAAAATTCTTAACATGGTGTGTTATGTCAAAAACAATAATAATAACAGAAAGTTAAGTGTGACTGACCGTTTGTTAAAATTAAATATTAGCAATACTTATAAATTTTTTGAAGGAATCAGAAAATTGTTCGTATTAAGTGCAGATAAAGGGAGTGCCCGTGTCATTATTACAAAAGATATGTATACACAAAAGGTCGAAGAATGTCTCTCTGATAATTTGTTGTACCAAGAAATTTAAAAAGATCCTAGAAAAAAATTGGAAAAAGATACTGACAGTCTATTAAGATACTTAAATGAGCAAAATATTTTTGACACATCAAAACCTCTGTTTAACATCGTTTCCGGTAAAACAAATTAGTCTAGATGTTATGGCCTTATAAAATTACATAAACCTAATTTTCCTTTTCAAATAATTGTTTTAGCTATTGGTTTGCCAGTTTATAATATATCAAAGATTTTCTCAGATTTTATAATAAAAAATATACTGACATTTAAATATAATTTAAAAAATAGTTTGCAGTTAAAGGATTCTCTTACAAATTTCATTCTTTCCCCCAATTACACCTTTATCAGCTTAGTTACAGCTCTATTTAATAATGTATGTTTCGATGCTGTTAAAATGGCCATTGAAAAATTTTGGCATTACATACACAATAAAATTAATTTATCCCTAACAGATTTTTTAAATGTTACAGAATCCATAATGAACAACAATTATTTTCAATTTAATAACAACTTTTATTTGCAAAGGAGGGGCTCTGCTATGGGAAGTTCTATTAGTCCTGTCCTTGCAGACATAGTCATGAGAGACCTTGAAACTGCATGTCTTAATTTCTGTCCTTTTAATATTCCAGTTTATTTCCGTTACGTTGATGATATTTTACTGTGTGTTCCTGTTGATAAAGTTGAATACGTTTTGAATGTTTTTAATAGTTATAGTCATTTTTTGAATTTTACTATTGAAAAATCTGAGAATAATACTATAAACTTCCTGGATATGACCATAGTAGCCAATAACGATTCGTCCATTTTTACTAATTGGCTTAGAAAAAACACTTATTCTAGTTCATACTTAAATTTTTATTCACATTGTCCTATTTCACAGAAAAAAAGCAATAATTTCACATTTAGTAGATGAAAATTACAAACTTTCTTCACCTAAATGTTTTTCAAACAATTTCAAACACATTTATACAGTGTTGCTAGCAAATAACTATCCTTCAGATTTTATCGAAAGTTGTATAAATAAAAGATTACATTTTTTAAAGTCCATTAATAATAGTCAAAATAATATAAGTCCTGTTAATAATGCTATTGGCTCATTAGTTATTTTTTATTGCCGTAAGTTAGATTATAAGTTGAGGGTATTTTGTTCAAAAAGTTTTATTAATGTTATTTTTAAGAGTAGTAATAAATTGCCGTTTAATAGAATGTATGGAAAAGACATATTGAAAAAGTTTAATAATCCGAATATTGTCTATAAGATTGATTGCTCAGATTGCAGTAATGGTTACATTGGCCAGACATAAAGAAAATTAAGTATTAGGTTAAATGAGCACAAAAGTAACATAAAACATAAACGTGAGAAGTCTGCCTTATATCAACATCATTTAGATACAGGGCACTCTTTTAATTTTAGTGACAACGAAATCAACATTATAGATATAGAACATAATTATTATAAGAGATTATTGTCTGAGGTGATTTTTATTGGAAAGACAACAATTTTAATAGAATGTTAGACTGTGATAATTTAAATAAAGTTTTTAAACGGTACATACACTTGTTACTTAAGTAAATTAATATTTGTGTTTTTATATTTGAATATATAAGGTCAGTTGACCTGGTATGTACCCTCGTTGGGTACTGACGTTGTTTGAATCTTCGAACAAAATAATCTTTTTGTAAGTCTCTAATTTGTAACTGTATTTAAAATTGTTTATTATTGTTCTTAGTTTTTAAAATGTTATTGGATGTAATAACGTGGATGTATTGTTACCTCAAGTTAACTTATTTCGTGTATATTTTATAAAATTAGGACTTAAAAAGGCTCCTACTCAAAGAGGAGAGAAACGTTGTCAGGGGATATAATAAAAAATTATGTACAACAGCAATAGCCATTGGTTTTATTATCTGATGAATGTTTTAACTTGTTAATATCCTAATTTTCAAGATATTTATATTCAAAGAAATTAATCTCTTAGAAGAAAATAAAATATTGTAAGGAATAAACTTTGACAAAGAAACAATAAAATTAATAAAGATCAAAAATTTCTTGCCATACAATGTTTGCTTCGTTCTCCGAATCATTTTGTATAAATATATTTTTAGGACTTTTACATCTTGATACTAATACGAATAGTTGACCATGAAAAATCCAAGATCTTTTGTAGTAAAATCGTAATTTGTCAAAATATTGACCTCGCAACTTATTGATCGTCATGGAAGAAGCAAGAGTTATTGGAAATTTTTTTATGTATATAAGAAACAGTGAGAATGAGTTTATACCGGTTTTAACTGTGGTTCTTAGAACGAAAACTTTATCACCAGACTTTTCACTGGTTATTATTTCTGCTTCGCAATTATATTTAAATAATCTTCTTATACGTTGTCTAGTGCCATTGCACAATCCATTAAATATACTAAAGTTTTTTATCAACATAACAATAGCATCATCTTTATAATTTAAAACATGTAGCTGTAATCCTTCATGTATATTATTAACAGTTTCAATAAAAAAATTTGTGTCTCTATTTTCATCAGGGCGATAACTTTTTTCATATTTGACATAATCTATGCAGTTATTAGTATGTTCTTTTTCTTTAATAATACTAAAAATTTTATTATTGGGAATGTACAAAAGTTTGCTATGAGATGTTTTAATTACTATGTATAGGCAGCTATTGATATCATTTCTATTAACTTTTTTAGAAACATCATTAATTTTTCATCCCTGTGGAATTTTGAAAGACTTTATTGTTCTATTTCCAGTGACCATTGACAAAAATGTAAATTTCAAATCGGTACACTACATGTGACCTTTCTGATATGTTATTTCACAGTGTTTCCATAGAAATCAATACCTTTTAATTTTACTAATTATAGAACTTTCACACTAATGCTTTATTGTCTAAAATTTCCTTCTGAAATAAATAACATTCTATCAAATGGAATATTGTCATCACATAAATCTTTCAAAGTTTCATCCAATATTCCCAAAGCTTTTTAGAGATCATTAAAGCTTCGTTCCAAATCATAACATTTACTTTCTGTAATTATTTAATCAGCTTTGTATTTTAAAAACAAATGTGCCATGTTAATAATATAAAATGGTAATCAAAAAATTTTCTATGACTTGTCATTCTTTTAGGTAGTCAAATTAGAACAATTCCTTTTCAAAAAAAAAAAAAAAATTAATGTTTTGTGTAAGAATGTTATTTCAGAACCTCCTAAATAATCAATTAAATATAATTTTGTATCACTGTTAATCTTTCCATTGAAAATATATTTCTAATAACTTTTTAGGTTGTCAAATATATCCTTAAAATTTATTTCTAAATTAGTTTAAGTTTGATTGTCCTCTATATTTTCAGATTTGACTGTTTTGTTTTATTCCGTTAATTCATAATCTTGACATGATTTGCCTTTGAATTTGAAGATTTGATTCAAATATGATAAAACATTATTTTGCTTATCGTTTTTTGAATCTTCAATAAGAAATTTTTGGAGTGATTCCCAAATAGACTTACCACAAACGTCTTCAGATACTAAAAACCGTGCAACAAGTTTTTTCGGTTGTTATGGCAGCATAACGTTACAAGCTTCTTTAATTATTTTATATATTCAAGAGTCGTGTTTAACTTCACGTTACGCAATAGCAGTATATCTCAACGTACTGTAATATGTGTTATCAATTGTTTCCAAACTTTTAAAATATTTAGCTATACTTGCATGATTATAAATTAATTCAAAAAAAGGAACGTTCTAAGTTCTTAGGTGACACGATATTGAGTCACCCTATTATTAAATTACGTCTTAGTCTTTCTTTTTTAACCTAAGTTTTTCATATTGAATTAAAACAGTAAAATTGCGAAATATTTACGTATCTTTTTTTTGCGAAACTATCAATTTTATTCAATTAAAACCAAACTGTTAATGCTGTTATAGAGTTTTGGATTGCTTCAACCATATTGTTTTTTTAAAAAAACCATTCTTTTCTTATATTTTCAATATGGCGAAATAAACTAAATATAGAATGAGTACGTCCATACAGACGGAACTCTTGCAATCGCCATGCTGCTTCCATGGGGCTAAAATAGAGGCCATCTACATACTCTGATATTTCATCAAAAATTTCTACATCGTCTTTTTAATTTCATGTATCTGTTTTCGTTATTGTACGTTATGCACTATCTTCTTCTTTATAAATATAATTAAAAAAATTCTTTATACTGTATATAGATGCACAATACTTAACATTTGTGTAGCAATTATACTTTGTTAATAAAAATCAATTGTATGATACAATCATTGGATTATTAATTAAAATTATTTCATTACTATTTTTTATTGTCTATATATGATTATCACATCTATTCTAACCTCTTTTATAATTTGGGTGTACATTTTTGTGAAAACTGTATGATTAGTGAACGTTTTCGGAAACTTTTTTGTACAAATTTTTTTATCACTGGTAAGACCTGGACTATCTTTACCATGAGGTCCATGATATATGCGTTTAATAACTTATCTTTGTATTTCTGATTCAAGTGAAATTACCGCTGAAAAATATAAGTAGTAGTAGTAAATTATTCATTGTTTAAATGAAATGTTACAAGAATATTACAATAAGGTAATTTTTTTTAAGTTTAATGGTATAAACGTAAGCAATAACTTTTTGAAAAATATTGTGTTAAGTCGTCTTATCAAAAATTAATTTCAATTTCGCATGAAATATTCTGATAGTTATATTTCATATATGATTCAGAGTGATACCTTTAGGGAAGTTTTTTAAAATTTGCACTTTTTATTTTCATTTAGGGTTAAATGTTACAGTGATAAAAAAACTAAGGTTGTCTAAACTTTTGCATTATTGCTATTGCATCTTGATAGTGCTTCTACATGTACCTAGTACCACCGATGTATGTTAAAGGTAAAATAAAAATATTTCCAACTTTATGGTTTTCAAATTTTTAGAGTTATTTGAGGCACTACGCATGATATAATCTATTAATCCTTGATAACGTTCAATCCTTAAAATTTTTTGGTTATTGCAAAGAAAATTCATTTTGTTGCTTTCTATCATAATATATGCATAAAAATAAATTGTTGCGTTAATCTTCCCGCATAGAGTATAGGACTAAAAATTTTACTATTTGGTTGATAAGAAGTTTGGCATAATTAATATTGAAGCAACGTCAGATTTTCTGCTCTTGTTAATAAATTTTTGTATATCGTACGTACTCCATCCCACATCTCCTTCTGGAAATAATAGAGGAAATAGTATTAGATCGACATGCTGTACTTGGCATACAGCATAGATAATGCAACCTATACGGGTGTTCGTGAATCAGATGGTAATATTTATGTAAACTTTTCCGTAAAAATATTAAACGATAATCATGAAGGCTTGCCAACCCATTAACTTAAATTTATAATAGGTACAAAAGTGGCGTTTATTTGAAATTTTTGTATATCAGACGTCTTATGTTACGGTACACGATTGCGAATTACTAAATTAGTGAAGTAGAACGTAGAAGACGAAACAGTTACGGGAGAAAAAACTGGTAATAAAGTTTTTGTTTCAAAAATTACATTTAACACGAGAAATACATTATTATTACATTTCGTATTTTATAGAAAACAATTCCCATTAGTTGTACCGTTTGCTATGACTATAAACAAGTCGAAAAAAAAGTTTGTTGTTGTTGGAGTAATAGTTATTTAAATTTTGTGCCAGCCCCAATCGTACTTGTTATACGAACATGTAGTTGTAGGTGGCATTACGTGCTTTACTAACGTTACATCAGCTAAGTGGTTGCGGAAACCAGTGTCTTATAGTCTTTTGTATTGAACGCACAAATTAAATACCTTTTAACCCTAACAAAATCATGCTCTACAATTTTTTTTGCCCTTCCTAAATAGTTTTTTATCAGTTTATGGGCGCAGGCAAGCGTCCACGGTGCAAACAATAATTTGTAGTGTTCTTTTTATTTTGTGCGTGTGACGGTGCTGGTGCATGACTGGTGAGATTTCACGTAAAGAGAAAAGACTAAGGTAACGAGTGAGAATACCAATGACGAAGAGAAGCTGAGCAACTTGGAGGTCGATATCATGGCCTTCTAGGCTGGACGTGTGCAGAATGGCAAGGACGTCGAGGTGGACAAGGCGCAATTGAACCAGTCGTCTGTGGGAGGAGCTAGAAGGAGAGACTGGTGAAAAAGCCAAAGGTCAGTCTTTACTATTTTTGCTTTTCTCTCCATCTTGAAAGCACGTGTTGTGTTTGAGGAACTGGCCGAGACTTGGCGGGAACAGTTGATCGCACGGTCGTGGAAGAGGGAGGGCAGGAGGAGTAATCTTGCTCGTGTCTAGCGCGCTGGCTGTGGACGTTGCGGGGCAGGTGTGTGTGGGGCGGGAGACGTCCTGCTTTATTGCATACATTTAGTCGGCATGGCCCATGGCTTGGATTGTCATCGCGAGCCTGGACTATTTCTTTCCCTCTCTCTCCTTCGGTCTCTATCTGTCCGTCTCCAAGACTCCACCACGCATCTGTGTGCGCTGCTTGATGTCTGTGTTCGGCTAGATACCTGCGGATACATGCATGGCGTTGTTTTTTTATATATGTGCATGTATGCGTATAATGGTGCGTTGTTATCACATTGTGACTGTATACCAAAATTTTAGGTGACAAACACCTAGACGAACAAGATTTCGACATATGTCAAAATTGTATGCGAAAGCGATCGAAGTGGGCAGAAAGAATGCAAAAGGCAAAGTCACGGCCAAACTTCAAGGCGAGCTCTTTTTGTTTATAAATCAACACAACATCCTCACGATAATGGGTGAGTTCTTACTATATGTCAGGCTGTCGCGTCTGATCAACATGATAGGGGGTGGGAGTCTTGTGAAACTTGTGTATGATTTCACAGGCTTTTGCCTCGCTCTGGTTGTTTTAACTTGTGTTTAGTTAAACTGAGCAGAGCATGACTACATATACTATAAAATGTATAATTTCTTTCAGAGAAGAAAGCGTTTTAGATTCAAGAATTTAGTAAAGTGGTGAAAATCTTTTTGAGACTGGATAGAATCAAGTTCACCTCTGACCTTCTTAAGATGGACAATAAAAGCTTGATCGAGACCGGATCTCTGGAATCTCATGCATTTTCAGAAAATCACATAAAATCCATTAAGGATGATTGGACTGTTAAAGCGACTGCTGGGACCGTTAGCGCGACTTTTGACAAAACGTTTTCTGGATCCGTCAGTAAGACTGTTGGAGAGCCTGCTAATGAGATGTTTGCTGAGACCGACGGAGCAACTGCTGCTTAGACTGTTGATATAACTGCTAGCATATCTAGTCCAAACGTAGTGAACATGGGACAGAAAATAAACCCAAAACCGGCGGAGAACGTCCCAAGACAGAGAGAGCCTGAACAACGAAGACTCTCAGACTCCATAGTTTTTAAAGGTACTAGCACTCCCGATAAAAATCAATTACATGTCAAGTCAAACCAGGTCATGAAATCTCCATTCATTTTTTAATACTTACCCGATAAGGACAAATATATTACTAATTAGTCGGTAATAAGTAATAATCGCAAAAACAAAAACAATTCAATCGACCAAAATGTTTCTAACGTTTCAGTACTAGGCATAAAATATGATAAGATCAATGAAAAGGTCGATAGATTGACTGAACGCTATTATGAAAGAAGATCAGAAATAGTAGCTTTCAGAGAAGATGCTGACCAAAAATTCAACGATATGTCAAACGCTGTGACCGGGGAGCTTACAAAGCAGAGAGGCATGCTCAGCGAGATTATGAGGAAGCCGGATGCACTAGGCTCAAGCACATCTAGTAACAGACACTTGAGAGACAGTAACGATCAGGTAAACATCAAAAATTCAAATATTTATTCTGCAAATAAACAATTGTGAGGTGTAGATTTCAACTTTAATTTCATCGAATTAAACAAGAGACAGACTATGAATGCGACCGATTTTCTTAGTGACTTGGCTCGTAAGAGACTGCAGATTGAGAATACTATAAAAGATACATGTGTTAGATACGACTATAAATTCGACGAAAACACTTGACTAGAATTATTCCTTGACAAACTCACGTCTGAGTTACTAGCTAAAGACCTAGCTTACATCATTAACAAATCAATAAAATCACCACCCTATGTAACAGAATAAGTGACAGAAAAACATAAAATTTTCGTACACAATATTCTAATAAATAGGATTAGCAAAGAATATCATGTTAAAACTATTATTATTCAGGACCTAACACAACTCTTAACGAGAATCAAAGAAATCAAACGCAGTGAATCCAGTTTGACGACTAATGCTATTAAAAAGAAATTATACATGATTTAATACGAACCTACGAAGGCGACTGCATCCTAGTTTCATAATCGTTTTGAAGACTTAGTGAGACAGTTTAATAATAATGCAAAGAACAAAACATTGCCTGTACACGAAAAGTGTGATGCTTTCTTTAACGCCGTTATTAGCTCTGTTCGTAACCTGCAAATACTAAATTTTGTAAAAGACAGTAACAATCAAGGACTACTAAATTATAAAAATCTTAAAAATTATATTCTAGACGTTGAAAACAGCTGATCAACCTAGAGACCAATCAAGATACTGGTGACTGCAGAGCTGAGACCAATAGCAATCAAGAAGGGGACCGATGCTACAAGTGTGATGCCCATGGCCACAAATTTTGGGACTCCCAAAGAACAGTGGCAGGAAACAATGTCATATGTACAAGCTCTTCTTCTTGAGAAAGATGGAGCATAAGAACGGATGCAGAGGTAATTAAAACGTTAAAGGAAATAATTTCAACAAAAGCTGGGATTTTAAATGAAGTAATGGAAAAAATAAAAGAGACAGTCACAACTTTAGAAACCCAAATAATAAGCGTAAAAACGACTCGAGTAATGGTAATGAGCCAAAAAATTTAAAAACTGACAACAATAAGGGCAATGATAATTCTAAGAATGAGTTTCCCAATAAAAAACCCGAAAATAATGAAGGTGGGTTGAAATCTGAAAATAATACTGTTTCATCCGTATTTTCTGGTTTATCCGATGGTGAGCGAGTTTAAATCTCTGATTCAAAAATTTTGGTAAATTGTATTGTTGATTATGTAGCAACTGAGCACTGAGTCAATTACAAACTGTATTGGATTAAATTTAAAAAAAACTGATTCTACTATTATTAAATGTGCAAATGGAGATCTAGCGGCAGACTTGAAAACGGTGGGTTAAGGTTTGATTATAGGTATAAATGATAACAATGTTGCGAGATTGAACTGTGCTATCAGTGCTAAAACGCTTGCTGAAAATCTCTTATCCCTAAGAAAATTTGTTGAGTCTGGCTTCACCGTATATTTAGATAATGAAAAAATCGATGTATACGATCCCAAATTCAGTGAAATATTTTTGAGCGGAGTATACAAAGAACCCTATTGGACTATGGAGTTAGAACTTAAGAGGAACAATATCAAGACTAAAAATCATAAAGACAGTAATAAAAGGAGACTGGCATACTTGGCGACGGATAATAATAACAAAAGGTTAAAATATTAAACACGCAGCGCAACAGCACAGAAAAACATTTATGGTAATGACAAGTCTTAAATTGACAAAAGTTAAGAAGTAAGTTTAATTGATAAAGTAAATAACGTGATTAACGCAGATGTGACAGACAAAAATAGAACCAAAATAGACTTCGGATGGTCTATACATGACCGAAGAATTACACAATGTGAATGACCTTGAATTCTCAGAACTGTCAGTTGATGAGAGTCCATTTACCAGCAACTATGAAAAATTTAATAAAAGTAACAAAGCCATGTTCTGGCATGCAAGTCGAGGCCATGCCTTACTAAACGATGTAAAGAAAATTCAGAAATAATTTCCTAACATTCAAGATACCAGAGATGTAAAATTTAACGATTCTATCCTTACATGTGAAATATGTTTGATATTAAAAATCAATAAACTTTTATTTAAAACCATAAGGACTAGAACAATGAGACCGATAGAAAACACTAACTGTGATCTTATGAGACCAATAGAAATCACTAACTGTGATCTTATGAGACCAATAAGCCCACAGACTTTTTCAAAATTCTACAGATTTATAGCTGTCTTTATAGACGATTATTTGAGACTGACACTAGCGTACTCCATGAGATCTAAAAGTAACACTGGATCATGCTTAGAAAGATTTGTGAAAACAGCCTGCAATCTTCGAGGTTATAATGTAAAGGTGTGTTATTTAAGAACAAATCAAGGTACTGAATTCCCAGTAGGATATACGCAAGAAGTTTAGCGTACTTTAGGCACTGACTTGCAATTGGCCAGCCCAGCTGAATGGAAAATCTGAACAACTGAATCAAACCATCTAAAATAAAACCAGAACTTATATGTATGACTCTGGTTTATCAGAAAACATGTGGGACCTTGCCTTAATAGCTGCAGATCATGCATACAACAGAACACCACATAAATCAATTGACATGGCAAAAGATCTTGAAGTGGTTTGAATTTGATGAAAATGACCATGTGGTTTGGCGTACACACAAGCAAACGTATGTTGCCTTGTCGACATGTGAGGCCAAATACGTAACTCTAAGCGAAACCTGTCAGGAGATGATAGGATTAAGTTATTCACTTAGTTTGATTGTGGACATAAACTTCTCCCCAATGACGCTGTCGTGTGACAATGCTACAGCTGAAGTAAACGCGAGTACTTTAGGCGGTGTAGAATTAAGACACATACCTAAAGTAAAGCAGGATAACGTCAAAGAAAAGGTCCTTATGAAGATGGTAAAAATCAAATGGGTTCCATATAAAGATCAACTTGTTAACATTTTTACTAAACCTTTATTGATTAAAGTTTACGAGAGACTGACGAGACTTATATTGAGAATTGATAAATCGATTGTTTACCTAATGTTTTCTATTTTGTATGTTACAGAAAAAAGAGACAATTAAAGCTACCTGTTTTTGTCAAAACAGCTGTTAATAAATATTTTCTTACATATATATATATACATAAATAATTTTTTTTTAACTAAATACATGTACAACGTTTCGAGCGTGATAGTAAGTCTTGGAGTAATAGTTATTTTACTTCCGAGCCCACCCCACTCATACTTGTTGTAGGTGGTGTTACTTGCTTTATTAATGTTGCATTAGCTAAGTGGCCATGGCAACCAGTGTCTAACAGTTCTTTGTATTGAACGCACAAATAAAATACCTTTTAACCCAAACAAAACCACGCTCTACAACTTTTATTGTTGCCCTGCCTAAATAGTTTTTCCATTAATTGTAGAGAAAAAAAACAAGTTTTTTTTATTACTGAACGTTCTTCTCGAATAAAAATTTTTACAGAAAAAAACATACATGACATATTATTTTTATGACGTATTAGATTATATTTTTATTTAAGGACTTAAAGTAAAACATAAATAAATAAATAATCTTTTAACTACCAATATGACAAGTTTTATAGGGTGAAACGTTACTTAGAATGCCCCGCACAGTTAACTATATAAGTGATATGACATATAACTTTATAATTTAATATGTTATTATAATGACGCTTTGTGCAACAACCCCCTACAAACCAATTATGACTCTAAATTTTTTTTTGACGATGAGATGAATCATGCTGATAAGTTTTTTTTAAAGTAATTTAATAATAGAGAAGATTAAAATCAATAGATTAATTCGTATACGACATCTACACATGTGTATACGCATTCAAATCCAAGAAAGGCTGTATGATCCCTATTAGGTTTTCATTAAAGTAGTGTGGATGGTGGGGATGGGTAGTGGAATATCACGGAAGAATGCGTGGGAGGTCTGTGAGGGCTGTGAAGGGTATGTGGGGGGCCTGCGGGGGGCAGCGGAGGGTTTTGGAAAAAACTGCGATGTGTCGAAATGAGGGAAAAAATGACACGTTTCTATCTTATTTAGGGAGGGACAGTGGAGGTGGGTGTGGAATGCCCCTCTGAGATAACTATATAATATAGGAATATATTTATGTACGTATACACAAACATATATATAAGTTACCACAGTATAAATATACACAAACATATACATATATATAACCCTTTTAGATATTCTCATCGATGATATCATAAAAGCTTTAGCGGGTCTGTGGTAAATAATCAAGAGTGGTTTATAATAGACATAAATGAAATATGATTACCTAACTAACAAAAACAATGAATTCCAGCATAGAACTAGATATCTCTTTACAATAAATATGGTCATTCATTGTGAATCAGTTTTTTTTTTTGTTTGTTTTGTGTCTCATTTTTATAGATATTTTAATGTTGATGGCTACATAATTAATTTAAATTTTCATTCAAAATAGTTTAATCTGTATTCTGTAAGAAAATTTAACTTCAAATATTGCTTTAATAATTGATTACTATTTACATGCTATTCAAATTTTTTATCTACTTTCTTATGTACCCTATTTTAATGCTTTTTTTTCGGTCACAGATAAAACAAGATATAATTTTACTATACGTGGCGTGCGTAATGACTGTTTTTTATAACTAGATTGCATACACTACTCTTAAAAACTTTGTTGTTATGTTTCTTTATAATATTTTCGATTTTTGCATAGTTCCAAAAATATGTAGGCAATATTCTCACTTGAGTTAGCTCATTGATTTGAAATTCTTAAAGAAATTGATCAACATTTAAATTATTTTTGTTTTGTAGTTTGAATTATTAGAAATAATATTTTGTTATCAATTTTATTACAGAAAGCACCCCTATATTGTTACTAAAATCGCCTTTAGTATATATTATTAGCATATGTTTGATTATTATTTATTTTTGTTCTCCAATTTACTTCATTGCAAAAATCTTTATTCAATATTTATCATCGCTTTTTAAGCTACTTCTAATCGATACAGGAAATAATTAGAGACCATCACTTTTATGATACATTAGCAAATAATAGTTTACCGCATAAGTTATCTCTATAGTAACTTGGTGTTAAAAAAAATAACAGTCCCAGTGCTACAATTAACATAATATAAGACTTCATGTCATTAAAAATTAAAACAACAGTAGCTGATTTCGATAGATTTTTTTTTAATCATCAGGTGGCGTTAGGGTTTTATAAGCCAGGTTTTTATACAGCTGCTATAGTTTTCTATTTTGCCCGTGAAAGCTTGCACCATAAGCAACCATGTATGTGTGGTCCCCCGTCCCAGGAAAGGGGGAACAAAGAAAAACTGCGCAAGCAGCTTTTAACGACGTGCGAAGTGTTTGCAACACCAGCATCATACAGTACTACCATCTCCTGGTATTCAGACTACTATGACCCGTTCTGCCACGTGAGTGTGGCGTTCTAACCAGTTGAGGCAGATTACGCTTAGCAGTCAAGCAAGACACACGCGCGCCTATCCAGCAGAACAAGCTGCATATAAAATTGTATTAATTGAATAAACGTTAAACTTTTTCGTACTTGACCGCGTTTTCGTTTGTTTCCTCTTTTCTGGGACGGGGGGGCCACATATGTATATGGGTGATTCTGCCATAACTTACTCAGATTAACTTGAAAAATTGTTTAAAAAGAAGTTGGTTCAAAAAAATTTTTTTTCATGTTATTTCTACTGTACACAGCATCAGTAATAAATATTAAGAGCAAAGCAACTATAAAATTTGCTGGTCAACAGTTAAACGAAATTTTATAAAACTCGGCTTTCATCGATTTTCGAAAAATTGTATTACTTTCTAGCACGGGGAGCTAAGCTCCTTCAACAGTTCAAGTGTTCTCAATAGGCTTAAAAAAAACTGGGATCAAGATCTATTGATTATAAAAAATTTGGTTTGATTTTGTGCCTTTATTCAAAAGTTACAGCTGTTTCAATAAGAACGTAAATATCGCTAATAATATGATAGTGGCTAAAATTCAGTATTTTTTATAGAATCACTATAACTTTTCATTTGGTGCGAAAAATTGGGAGATCTCTTTTTAAATCATTATGACTTTGTTTTTGCTTTCACTTAAGCCCAGATGAAGACACTAAATGGAGTGTACCACTTGGCTACTAAGGTTAGAAGCAGCACCATCGTTTTTGCATTCATGTAGCGAAAAAGGGCCAATTGGCTGAAACCTTGAGACATATGTCTCGTTTTTTAGCCCAACAGTGATGAAAAAAAAGTTTGGCTGAGATGAATTGCTCTAAAAGGAAAAAAAAATGGCACTTTGAGATGAGGTAGGGTTGGAATGGAAAAGTTTGGAATAGAATTTTCAATGTTTGTAGTGCTCATACGACTCATAGACGTATTACAATGACTTTTCCACCCACAATTCATTTACTATCCTAAAATGCAATAAAAAACTGTAGTTTGTGTAGGTACACACGCACACCGAGTGGTTCTTCCATAAGGGTCGGAACGGAATGAAGTGTTTGTACGCGCGAAATACACAAAAAGAAGAGCTTGGCTATTCGAGAGGTAACAAATTCAGGTACTAATATGATAAGGATTAATTTATTTTAGTCTCATTTTTTGAAAAGTGGTCATTGGTTAGCATTTTCAAACCAAAAAATTACTAGTTTAAGCTGATTTTTGTTCAAACCCCGATTATGGTGCAAATATGTAGACAAAATGTATACAGTGAAAACTCACTCTTCTTTGTTGATTTTTGGTGTGACTAAGATATAAATCTAATCACCACTAGCTAGAGTATATAATGCTTTCATGCCCAAGCGGCATAAGACCTTATTATTTACCAATGAAAGCTTCATGAGTGAAATTGAGTTGGGGACATGGATCAGAATTAAAAATTTTATTCTAAATGATCGATTATCTCAATGAAGGGATCAATGTATTGGCATAAGATAATTTGTCAAATAAAGTCGACAACATTTAACACAATTTGACGTTCTTAAGGTTTTGGATTTCATTACGGCACGTGAGTATGAGTACTGGACACAATCTGAGCAAGTTACAGCAGAATCACTCAAATGCATGATTGCCTCTGTCAGAAATTAGTAGTTTTAACTACTTAATTAGGCATATAACTACATTTAAATCTAAGACTACAGTAATAATAATCAAACAAATATCTCCATGTAGTGTGAAAACTTAAATCAAAATAAAAAAGTAAGGCTTAAGGTCATATTATATAGTCAAATTGTAGAAACCAGAGAGAGTAATAGGAAGGTGGTGGGGGGCAAAAAAAGTGGAAGGGCGGTGGAGGTGGGGAGGGGCCGTTGAGGTTGGTGGGAAGCTTTATCTAATATTGATTAGGTAAAAATAACGTAGAAACAAGATGAATTTCCTCTTTATTTGTGGGGACAGTGGGGGTGCTGTGTGAGAGCTTTTAAGGGACAGTTAGGGGGGGGGGCAGTGGGGGGTATGTGGAATATTTTATACATTTTAATTCATAATTTATAAGTATATATATATATATGTGTGTGTGTATATATATATGTATACTCATGGGGCTCTGCCTCCTGTAAGCCTTCCAAGCTTATCCCTAAATATTAAATGCAAATTAAATTTCATATTTAAAAACCAAATGATGATTTAATCTTATTTACGACAATGTGAATATATAACAAAATGTTTTTGAAATCAAACATCTTTTATAATTTATAAATTTAAGTATGAGTAGCAATACTATTAAGAAGTTAGAAGACGCACAACAATGTAATAGCGAAAGCGTTAAAAACGCTATTACTGTAGGTTGTCATGAAACGATTTCTAGGTTAAAAAATATTTCTAAAAGGACTAGTGTTTTATTAATCATACTTTAAACCTAACGTTTATGATATTTATTGTTATCGCTGTGTCTAACAACTTAGTAGTTAAAAAACTTAATAATATACAATCGATAGTACATTGAATCTTCATAAATCCTAGAAGTCTACAATTTTCCTTACTAGGAGCTCTGCTCTCGTTTTTTTTTCTATCTTTTTTAAATTTGCACACAGTTAATAGTCCGTTTTTATAACGATAAGAATTTTGCCAACAAGCATTGGCGTTTATAATGCACAAAGCTGCAAGTGAAGGCCTTGTTAATGAGTGCTATTGGATTGGGTGACTATTGCATAAAAGTTCTAGGTCTCGACTCAGTAGACATAAAATATAATCGGACATAAAAAATTATACGAAATATGCTACAAAAGTACATATTATTATAAGAAGATTTTCTTATTACTGTGAACATGAGCTCTTAATAGTATTATTTGAATAGTATTATGTTTTATAGCTTATATACTTAGAAGCTAGTATTCAAAACTAGAAAAAATAGGTATACTAATTCAAAAGGTTTGATAGCCCTTAAAACGTGAGTATGTAGAAATTTGATGGAATAAATTCTTTGGTTTTCAAATGGCTACTTTGATACTGTCAATTTATGTCCAAACATTTTTAAAGTTTTCAAAACATGATGGTACAAGACTGAAGTATATTAGGTAACACTGGACAAAAATTATATTTTTTTTCAGAACAATAAGAATGCGTGCAATATTTTTAATATATTTGCCAGACGATTTTTTGAAAAAATTATTTTTCCGCCCTCGGGTGGTTTTGGCAGGTTGGTATTTCCTCGGGCGAAAAAGCAGTCTTCCAAAACTCGTTCGAAAAGTCTCCTTTACAAACCTTGTTACGTCCCTCGCCTTCGGCTCGGGCCACAAACCTCTCGGTTCGCAAACAGAGACTTTCCAAACTCGTAGGAAAACTACTATTATTTTACTATTTAACCTAGGCTTTTATGAGAGTCAATAAGTAAAATACTTCAAAAGAAATTTTTTTTAAGGTTGCTTTGAAAATTTATTTATATTTGTTTATTCTTTTCTAATAAGCTTACTCATAACTAGAAGACATTTTTTAACTGCTTTTAAAAATTTTGATGTATTTAAAAAGTATTCAGAATGAAATTTAGTAATTTATCCCCCTACGCTAAGTAGTAAAATAAAAACAGTTTTTTTTACTGATTTGTTTAAAAAAAAATGTTTTAAAAATGTATTTGATTATAAGGTATAAAAAATAAAGAGTTATGTTCTTTTAGCGTTATTAAACATTATTTATTGTTTGTTGAGAACTTCTTAATACGCCATTCTTAGCTGGTAAGTAGATAGCATACACTAAGCACGTCATGGTATTTCTTATTACCTGGAAAATTGTAAACAACTACTACAACTCTTGAGACAGCAAAATATCGTAGCTATTTGGAGAGACCTCATATAATTTTTTCAAGTATTTCACTTATTTTCAGAGTCCTTTTAGTCAACCTCCTTTAATAAATAATATCTTATTTAAATTAATAATAGTAACAAAACAATTATAATATGATGTTATTTAAACCTTTAACTTTTTGTAAGATCCTACTGTCTTAGCTTATAAAATCAGCCAGTGCGTTAAAAATTTACTTTGTTTTTGCTACTATTTCAAACGAAACGTATCAGTAGAATGTCCTGGTTGTGATGAACAAAATCATAATGAATGGTGTAACTTTTTCTCTGCAAAAAAATTCTGAAAGTCGTACACTTTAAGAAGTAATAGATGACAACACAAAAAGTTGGAAAAAAATAGAATATTATAAGAATTATAGATGTCAAGCACAAAACCTTGAGAAATTAATACAACAATTAGTCATTCTGTAGTTATTGTATAATTTATAACTGATTTAAAACTAACAAAGTGCAATTTAAATGATTAACTCCAAAATGCAACTACAAGATGTAAATGAAACATAAATAGTACAAAGTATAAGGTCACTAACAGAGTGTTTTACCACGATAAAGTATCGAAAGGTTATTATACAAGTATGTTACATCAACAAAACCAGTGGTTTCATGTTTATGATAAAGTTATGGTCAAAAGACAATAGGTAAAAAGAGCTAAAGATCGAAATATTACTTAGAGTAAGTTTAAAGTTTTCTAAGGAGTTGAAAAAAAAAATGAAAGTTTAAATATAATACATCATTGACTTTATTAATTTTCCTTAAATAAAACTATTATCCATGGATTATATAAATATTTATGCTTAATTTTTATGAAATATCACAGGTTGATGTAAGAAATCTTCGAAAGAAAAGTTAAATCTCCATACACACTTAACTCGGTTATAACGTGAAGGGTTAGGTAGGTTTGATGTGTTTAGTATCCATTAAAAATAAAACGAAGACTATGAGAAAAAGAATATATTACTGTCATATGTGAAACAGTAATTGTTTTAATAGCAGAAACAAGAGACTAGTTCCTTTAGTCTCAGTGTTTTCCATTACAACTAACATATCTTAAGTTGAAAACGAAGGGTTGAACATAATTAAAGTAGCCATTTTGTTTCAATTTAAAAAAGAGAGAATTTTTATCTTCTCCTGGTAAATAGAAATTCTAGAGAGTTCCATCGTACACAGATTCCGTAAGCTCATTTAATGTTCATTTACTGAGTAAAACCTTACGATGTATTATACTCATAAGTGTTTCATAATTGACATAATGAACAAATTGAGAAAAAAAATAATAGCGTTCCATAGCAAAACATCAATGTAAGTATGAAAATTTTCTAACAGATAATGCTCAAAATAAAATAGTAATGTATTTTTACCCTCACATTACATAGAATTAATTAAAATAATGTATGGTTATCTAAGTAGTACAAGTAAAAGTTATATTTTGTTTTAATGTTTATAAAAGATAAAAAGGTGCTAAACATACTATATAAAAAAGCTAAGAGTGGGGATAAGATGGTGTGCAAGGGGGTTAAATAATGTTACAATACATTTATGCAAATGCAGCATTGTTGTACGTAGTACATAGTAATAAAATAAAGTTAACTGTCTCTGGAAATGGATTGTTACTTTTTTCTACATTGCAGTAAGCTTTTTTAATTTTTTGAGTAAGAATGTATTTACGAAGTTTTAATTGTAGTATGTTTAATTATTTTTATTTTAAGTCTTACTCGTACCTTAATTTTGGTTTTTCATAATGGGTCCAGCAGTAAGTTTTTTTGTTAAAAGAGGCAAAGCCGATCACAAGTTGAAGGTAGGTTTTACTGCTATAAAAAAGAGATAAAAGTAACAAAAATATTTGTATAATTGTCAATACAGGTGGAGGTTGCATTAACATTAGCAGAATCAAACCACAATTAGTACATGGTGACGTCAGCGCTCTTGACTCTAAAATTTACTGCTAGTAGTGTTTTAACCATATCAATAAATCTTTCTATACAAATAAAGTATTATGAAATCTTAGCAAAGTTTTAGTATTGTCAATATATTAAGGATCCTTGCAATTGTTCTGTATGCATAAGTCTCCTATAAAATTTATTATCTTCTCATGCACACTCTACACCCAAACTTCTGCATGACTAAACTATTTTCTTAAATTAAAATGAACTTTGATGGATTTTCAAACAAGCTCAAAATTACTTTATGTTTGTCCATCCATTAGAAGATAATTTTATAATATTTATCAAAAAAGTACTTTTTTACAATCATTTCCTTTTTTTATCTACTTTTTCGCAATGTCTAGTCTTTAAATGTGAGGGTGGCTAATAGATAGTATCTCTTAAGAAGGGAGAAAGGGCACGAAATATGCAAGGGATGAGTAGTGGGGTACAATAAACAAATAAAATCTAGTTTTTTCGAGGGGGAGATCAAAGAGAGGGCACATAAAATATTATGGGAGTCAAGGGGTGGCGTGTGTAGGGGAGGGGGTGGTATCTAAAATTAAATTGCTCTGCGTATAGTAAGTTCTGGTGGCTGTTTAAAAGCTTGCACATTAGTCTCTTGATTGTGTGTCCCTACAAATTGCTGCTTATTATATTTTGAAAACTATGCGGGTGTTTCTTTTCATAAAAGTGATTCTCCTTAAACCATAAGTATGGTTTTAAAATTTGTTAACGGAGATCCAATTGGCTAACATCCTGCATATCTAATAAGAAACTTATCAATAAGATTGAATGATTTGTCATATTCTTAATCATAATGTTTTTTTAATCTACTAAAAAAAGCTAGGAGTGACTTTTTTTGTAAGTTTTTATTCCTCATAGCTGATCAAACGTAAGTGCAAAAAGCCCATTGATAAAATTAAAATTTTTTAAAAAGTAATAAAACAAAAAATCATTTGAGTTTCATTAAAATCTATTATTGCATCCTAAAACAATAGTAATTGTATGACATACATAGTTGATGCGATGATCACAAAATTGCAAAGAGCAATTTTCCTTCTAGAATATACTGAATGATGAACTTGAATTTTGTGTTACAATATGCTGATTATGCATGTTATGAAATGCGATAGGACTGTATCTATTGTACAAAGGAATGCTTACACATAAGAATTATTTTAAATGTTACAAAAACACTGAAAACAACCTATGGGTGCAATAAACATCGATACCTATATGTAGATGTGGCAAACTTCCAACGACTAGGTGAGGTATTTTTGATACTGCCATACCTCATTCTACATTTTAATAAAAGTTTTTAAAAATCATTAATGTCAAATACGTTACGTACGTACTTGTACTGTCGTTTCATAAAAATAGAACTATCATAACACGTCAATAATAAATTTTTTTTTTTAATTAGTTGATTTCATTTTTGTCACATGTCATATGAAGATGACACTTTAAGTTACAGAATACAATGATTTGTTAGTATATATCAGTGCCCTCTGGAGGTCAATAACACTTATGTCTATACATTCATATTTTCTTAAATAATTTAATCACTCTACACAAATTACTTTTATTTTTGAGCTGTTTTAGTTACTTAACAGGAAATTTTTTTTCCAAGTAATATAACATTTTGTTTTGTCCAAACTGCTCAGTAGATTCCTTCTTGAAACACATAAATTAAACTTTTGTTCATCAGGAACCAACAATCAGACCAAAGGCTTTCCTTAGTTCTTAATGTAAAAGAACTCGAAGATGATTTCGGTTTTTCTTGCTGCATTCTGAGTTTGAAGAGCAAAGTTGTTTTAAGGAGAAAGCTTTAATACAATTTCATAAAACTTTAATTAAACCCCTTTCAAATTCTAGGAATAATTTCAGAAAATGTAAGAAATTTCGAAAACCAGTTTTTCACTTCAAACATGGTAAAATTTATTATAAAATCTGATTAGAAAAAACCAGCGATTTTGCTTAAAAGTTTATAACTCTTCTTTGTTGATAAATTAGAACGTAAGGTTGTCATATATTGTAAATATCAAATTTACCAACTTCTACACAAAGTTTTAATAACTTATGATGTCTTTTCTTTTTAATCTGCAGCACAATGCAGAAAAGCACTTTCTTAAAATGGTGCTTAAAAAGTAGTTCTGCAGTAATAAGTTTTTTTTTGATAAAGTTATTTTTTTAACAATTGTTTACTAAGTAACATAAAATTCAACCTCTCTTTCTAGTTCAAAGTGGCTACAACAAGGATACTAAATTTTTGTATTTCGTGCTTGGTTGTGTCGTGAGCGTAAAAAGGCGAGTCGCAGCACAAGACCACGCCTACTTTTTATAGCTTGGCACTAGTGGCTCACCCTTGCACGTGCGCCACACAACCAAATGCACGGAATACTGTTGTAAAGGATCATTATTAAATAGAGATTGTGACAACACCATAATTTTGTGAGTATCATTTTACAAAAGTTCTTTTCTTTAACATTAAGTTGCATATTGCAGATTGCAGTTTGCCTAATCCGACGATATCTGACGCAAATAACAAATTTGTGACATAATTGTTTGACCGGCTTTTTGGGTGGTAGGTGGCTTTCAACAGAGAAAAAAAGACAGTTAAGGGTGAGTGGAGTCGTCTTTGAGTTTGTCGATCACCAATCGAGATCGAGCAGTAGTAAGCACCTTGTACTAGAGACTCTAGGAGTGGAGAGATGGTGCACTTCTGCTGGAATTCCTTTTCGCCACTGAAGCTGGGTGCCATTGGTGGTTTGTTGGGCAGTGACTCGCATCAGTCGAGGAAAGTCCGTCGCCAGTATATTTGTCTGATCCCTGCAGTAGTTGGACAACAGTGCTATGTAACGCAGACAATAACAGTGAGAGTGAATAAAAAAAGTCAACACACAGCTTTTGTGTGGTTTTATACATTGGTATTTATTGCAATTTACTATCACTCTAGCGTTTTTATGTACTATCAGCTACTTTTTTACTTGCAATTTTTACAAGAAACTAGTAATTGTCATCTAGCAAGGGATAGGCGGTTCCATCAATCGCAAAGTTTTGAAATCGGAGTTGCATGGGATATTTCAAAATTAAATTTATGTAATACGATTGAATTCAAAGAATGATAATTATTTTCATAGTTAATAAAATAAAATTTCAGACGGTTAGAATTTTTACCATTTTTTGTTTAATTAGTACTAAAAAATTGAAGTGATTTATTATAGTTTCTTCAACTTAAATTGTTATTTTTTTCTTAAGGCATTGTATTCTCCAAACTCAGCATCGGCAACGCCATTAATTAGGTTTTATTACACTACATTTGCTGTAACTAACATTATACTTTTCTAGATGGTATTGAATATAAGGATAATAACTAACCTATATATAATTGTTTTTGGTACAAGAACCTTATCATACAATTTTTAATTACTTATTGTACATGATTCAATATTTTACTTAAACAATTTTCCTTATATCTTACTGACATAACTATTGCTTCAACTACTAAATAAAGTTCACACGGTAGAGGAGCCCTATGCACATAGTATCTAAAACTTAAGCAGAACCATTCATATAAATATTGTTATCAGTAATATTTTCATTTTTGTAAGTCAAACGATCAGGACTAGAGGTAACTGACCCAATTCTAACACACTAAAATTTTTAAATGTGCTAAATGTTTAGTTCTCGATATTTTTTTATATAAAATTATTAGCCATATAAATATTGAAGTATAAGACGTGAAAACAAGAACTTGAGACAGTCACTTCGCTTTTAGAATAAAACACATTTATTTAATTAATAGAAAGTCTGTACTATCCTATTTATACCAACGCCGACGTCTTAATACAATCACGGTAAAAACTAAAGGAAAGCAAAATTGAATTAATGGACAGAAAAAACAAAGTCGAGAGAGTTTATTGACAAACTAACTGCGTGGGAATAAATCAAACTGTTCAATTCAGATACTGCAATCCAATGCCACAGCGTGTTAACAACTTTCTACTGCACATGTACTAAAATTTAACTACGAGATCCAAATACATATTTCACACTACCTCGCAATCGTATTTAAATTTAGTTTAGAATTTCTTTGACACACATCGATAAAAAAGTATAAAAAAAAAAAATTTAATTTGAATGAGTGGACAGCTAAAGATAGAGACCAGTGTAGCTTCGGGATCACTTATTCTATATATTGGGACGACTTAAAATAAACAGAAAACAGCATTAGTTTACAAACCTACTGTTACAATCTATCTATTTTTAATTTGTTATCTTGACCTTCTTAAGTCAAACTCTTCCTACCACGCAATCAGTTATTTATTTATATGAAAAATTTTTCTTGTTAGTTTTTCATGCAACTTAAATGGCAAAGGTTTTGTGAAAATATCTTTCAATCACTTCTTGGACAGAATCCATTTGACAGTTTTTTTTTCTGTAGTCACACATTCTTCAATGAAGTGATCTTTGATTTCAGTAATGTGTCTCAGTCTTCTGACATCATGTATCTCAGCATTTGCTCTGGTGGTCTTATTGTCACACAACGGGTCCATATGTACTTGAGTTTAAGACAACATAAGACTTCTGAAGAGTTCCAGTCCTATCAACTTCTAACTTGCATCACACATTGCCACATATTCTGCTTCGCAGATTGAGATCACAACATAATACTGTTTTTTTTGTCTTCCAAGCAACTGTATCACCATGATATCTTATAAGATATCTACCTGTTATAATAAAGCACTTACAGTTTGGAAAAATTGCAGCTTAATAGGCTTCTAGCCGATCTTAACAGTTTCTGTAAGTTAATCTCAGAGTTCTCGTATGTTGCAAGTATCGTTAAACTCGTTTGACCATTTTCCAATCTTCTTTCGATGGGCAAATTTGGTGTCTGCTTAACACGTTCACAGAATGTGAGATATCTGGTCCAACTATGTTATAAAAATATAGCATGCTACTAACTGCTTCTCTGTATAGCACACATTCTCTGAATTTGTTCCATCTAGCTTGCTAGCATCTTTAGATTTTTCTCTATCCTTTATTTGCCGATTTAAGACTAAATTTATCACCGTTAGTGTCCTTTGAGATTTTAAATCATTAAAACCCAATCTTTCTAGCTTTTTTGCCGATGCATTGTGCTTGAGTGAGTAAAATTGTGTCGTATTTTCTATCTCCTTCCATTGAATACCTATAAAAGTGCTGGCCTCACCAAGATCTGATATGTCAAACTTAGATTGTAGACCTACCTGCATTCTATTCAGTTTGCTTACACAATTGCTAGCTATCATCATATTATATACATATAGAATTAAGACTAGAAAATTATTCTCTTCTTTTCATGCATAAAGTCAAAGACTCAGTGGTATGTAACTGTAGTCCCAGTTTAGAGGCAGTTTCACAATAACGCTCATTTCATCCTTTAGGACTGATCTTAATTATACAACGGGCTTTTTTTTATTCACAAACCTTATACTTATCAAGTCTATCTTTATCAAGCAGACCTTCATAAATCCCTCCATGTATCGATTCCTTAATTGAACCATTTACAAAGACTGTCTTAAAATAAAACATTACATTGTCTTAACATGGCAAATCTCCCGATTATATTTATTTATAATTGATGTCACTGATCTCACAAGACCTAATCTAGACTCTGAAGCATAGGTTTCTTGCTGGTCGTACTTGTCTTTAAAGCCACGAAATACAAACCTTGCTTGAAACTCTGTGTTTCCATCTTCATATGTCTTTCTCTTTAGGACCCATCTAGAGTCACTGATGTTTGGCTTGCCTCCTTAAGCATTTATGGTTTATCTATTTACAATTTTCTATTATCCTTGATTTTTACGAATTAACTCTAGTTTTTCGTCGATTGCTCTGAGCCATCAATCGATCTGGAGCTACGGCAGCTTCTGTGTAGTTTGTGGAATCCTTGTTTAATCCAGCAATCAGGGCATGTGTCATTTGATCTTTAAACTCTGTGATCAAACAATTAACATCACTTAGACTGAAGCAGTTAATTCAACTTGTTTATTTCACTTACTTCTGCAAAACTCATGTCATTAACAGCAGCAGGGTAAATGTAGTTATTTTGAAAAAGTTCTCTATTTTTCTTGGGTCGTCCTTACTTTCTCTCAACTCCTTGATCTTCTTCAGTTTTTAATGATTTTTTTCACTATCTTTGTCAAACTAAATAAACCATTTATTTTGATAATTGTTTGTCCTGTGATTATTTTTGTTTACTGTCTTATGTTTTTCCAGGTATCGCTGAATACTAGTTTTTCATCAAATCTCACATTTTGACTCTCATAAGGTTTTCGCGTCTTCTAGTCCTTAGAAAATACATCTGGTGATAGTTTAACTTGTGGGTCAAATTATTATTTCGTATTATTTTGTATTTTGATAAATGCCATACGTGTTCTCTTTAAGCCCGGAGTCATATATGTAGGCTCACACTTTGTCCTGCAAAGTTTGATTAAGTCACTTTAAGACAACTCTCAACCTCTAGAAAATTTTTACCATTTCACCTCCTATTAACTCTGTACCAAGATTAGTTCAGAGGTAGCATATCATAGCATTAAAGCCTGCCAGATTTCGTGCACTCTTTACGAATTTATTTCATCAACATCCTGCTTCACTTTTTGCCTTTACTGGGTATGCCATAGTCAATCGCGAGTAGTCGTCCATGTACAGAGTTATAAATTTGTATCCTTGAAGATGTGTGGACGGACTGAGCAGTGTGAACTATCTAAAACGGTTTTATTGCCCTCTATTTTCTAGTACTCATAGGCATTCTTTTAAGTTAGGTAATTGAATGCATCTCAAATGTTGAAATAAAATTATCAAAGACAGCCTTCATGGAATCTTTGTTATCCACATACTTTTTTTGCAATGCCTTAAGATGTTCTGTCAACACATGTTTCAATCTTTAGTACCAGAATATGGCTCTGTTATGTCTTTAAAATATTTTATACTTCGCTTCAAAGGGACTTTGAACCTCTGGAATCTCACTTATTAGAAGTTTTTCACAAATATTAATTTTCCTATCTTTAATGTTTTCTCAAACTTACTCAGTGAAGTGGTATTTAAACAAACTCTTATAGATACACTGTTTAAATTTTTAGTGTAGCTCTCATCACTAATGCTAACTTGTTGAACTTTCTCGGTCTTTGCTGCAAAGGCATTTCTAATTTAGGAAACAATTTATAATTTTTTTACACTTCTTATTGTTACTTGTGGCCCGTTGTTCACTCCGGCCATCTTGCACAAGCTTCACTGTCCATTGAGGACTTTTATAAACACCAGATATTAGAGTCTCATTTAAGCGTGGGTTGAATATATCTTGCTTTGTTTTATCAAAGTAGATACTTATACCTCTCTTAGCAGACTAGCGAAGTTAAATTAAGTTTCCAGCGAACGCCACAGCGCATAAGACTCTATCTAGAATCATCTTGTTTTGACGAATTCATATTATTCGTCGTTACTTGATAAAGATATATTTCAAGGTTAATTAAATAATAATGACTTGTTTGTAGCCGATCTTCACTTTTCTTTATTCGTATAAATATGTTACAGCTGTTTCAGTACGCAGTACCTTCCTTAGACGTGTGAATATTAAGACTGAGTCTTTATACGAATAAAGTAAAGTGAAGATCGACCACAAACAAGTCATTATTATTGAACTAACCTCATCTTGTTTAAGTTATTATTTCCCAAAACATAGCTTTTTTTTTTGGCTGTAAAGTCCATAGAGGAATCTTTATTTGCACATTCAGTCGATTTTTTTTACAATATTAAAAATTTTTAATTAAAATTTGGATTAGGCAAACTGTTTTGTAGCACCTGAGTCTGCTACAAATTCAATTTTATTTTTGTTACAATCATTGACTCATTTCTTCTCTGTGTGTGTATGGAGCAGAGTTTCAGGGTCAACAACAAGCGAACCACTACATGTATTAAATCAAGGCAACTCTATAGTATTTTTACCTTCTCCACCCTGATCTTATTATTTTTCTTGGCTTCCTTAAATTTTTTTTTGTGACACTATAAACCTATGGGGTGAAGGGTTTTGAGTACTTTTTTTTATTAGCTTTATCTGAAATTTATGGTTTACGCATGTAATTTCTTTATGAAAACTATCTAACTCTGTCTTTAAGCTATCTTTTCTACCTTGCAGTTCTTTAAATTTACTAATAAAAAAATCTATATTTGAATTTTTTAAGTCTTTAAGCTTATCTTTAGAAGAAGTATCGATTTAATTCATCTTTCTATTTTTCAGGTCATTTAGCTTATCTTGAGGTTAGGTATCAACCAAATTTATCTTTCTATTTATAGAGCCCTTATTTGGAATGCATTGTTGCTTAGGGATAAGTCAAATTTTTCCAGCACTTTTTTGTAAATCAAACAGATCTAGCATATGTTAATGTGCAGTTGCTCCTAAAATAACCCAAGCCAAGTTAAAATAGAGAAAAGTAAAGGATGAGTTGATCAATCGGATATAACCGTGTCCTAGGGAAAGACACAAGTAGAGCGCACACACAAACACAATGAATGCGCACCACCTGTAGAATGTGCTAAGGTAAGCAACTCGAACATGTGAATGCAACATGTCTGAGGCAGCTCACCACAACAGTGTTATTCATGAACGTTAAGATACAAATTTAAGTAATTTTAAATTTAAATTACCCACGTATACAACGGTCTCATTGTTTATGAAAAACATAACCAGATTGCTTTTACAAGTAATAAGAACCTTATCAAGCTCGCCTAGATCGGTCTATCTACTTCTTTGATATTGCTTAGCATATTCAGGTTATTTTATCTAGAAATAATAGGGACTACGTATAAAAATGTATTATACTTTTATATGTCCTTGTGCATGTATGGGCAGTAAATAAGTTGTAAGAGTAACATGGAAAATAAGCGAGAGTGTATCGGGAGAAAAATAGTGCCCACATTATATGTGACAGGCATACAAAGAGAGAAAATGGCTGAATATCAACATTTGTTATTTTATGGGCACCACCAGTCATAACGTGAGAAGACGCGTGCACTTAGCTCGGCCGAACGCAAGCCATAGCCTTAACGCGCGCCTCCCCTCCTCATCGTAAGGTGTCCGTCTTGCCAATAACTAACTGCATTAGCAACAACGTGTTTTTCTTCTATTATGATGCCAGCCAACCCTCACAAAAAGTAGCACGAGAAAGCTCTTGAGTTTCACGAACTTTCGAACAAACAAATGCTAGCAAATGTAAAGAGCCTCTGTCATGCAATCTTAATTAAACTATCTTAATCGTACCATCTTTGAATGAAATCATGAACTCTCCAAAATATAAATTAAGTACAATTAATGATCATAAGAGAAAAAAGCAACATTCAATGCAAGAAGAAAGATTTCGAATCAATGTAGTACTTATAGCCACTCATCCTTTTTTTGAGTTTGACCTTTTTAATTGCTTCCTCTAAAGCTCCCAGAGAAGTGCTGACATCTTATCTTACTTTCGTTTAGCCACTGTATCCTCATAACATTTAGGCCATTCTAGCATCTCTTGAGGTGAATCCTCAACATCTTAAGGAGAGGCTGGGTTTATAGGCTCGCTTTCTCTCCCTGGCACGTATTGCTCATCACCTGACAAGTCTCTCGTAGATTCTGCAATCACAACTGCATGCAAAAGAAAAAGGCACGAAAATCGTGGAGAACGAAAGAAAGGCAAAATAATGTGAGGGAGGCTCCATCACATAAAAAGAAAAATGGCAGTTAGAGATACCTAGAGAACACATCCACACTACACTATTTTAATATTCATAACCTGTTAACAATATAAGTATGAGTGTATGTACGTGCAAATCCAAGTTTGACATAGTCTCTCTGCTTTAAGCGTAAAATACGTTTACTCAATCGTTCTATACCATCTTAACTATCTGGACTTCTTATTACAATCAAAGGAAAACCTAAGAAAAGCAAAATTGGATTAATGAACAAAAAGAACGAATGCAAGGGAGTGTATCAACAGAGTCACCACCTAGGAATAAATTAAACTGTACAATTTTTATACTGCAGTGCAACGCCAGAGTGTCTTAACAACTTGCTACAGCGCATGCACTAAGGTTCAGCTACGATCGCTAAATACATTTCTCACAAAAATGAAGTAGTTTTATTTTATGTTTGTCTGGAGGATCTTAATACGACAAACTTTTTCTGTTATGTAACTTTTTTTGTAATAATTGTTTTAGTCCTTACATATCTTAGTTGTATTACGCCACATAATTATAAAATCAACATCAGTTAATATGCCATTAATCACTGCATGGGTGTCCCCTTAAGATTTCTATGTTGTAATCCAGACCCAACTACTGCCCACGATTACTGTGAATAATTACTAAGTTTTTTAGGTTAGATTCGCTTAAAGTTACTGATCTTAATAATTATGTACTTAATAATGCACAGTATGGTTCTCAATAGAATGTGAATAACTTCCTTACGTGATATAATGACTAAACACACGAATTTTTCAGACTGTTTTTTTTATTTCATACTACTGATAAGTGCGCAGTGATGGATGTCTGTGCTGTAATAAGATTATTTGCATATGCAGTAAATTGACAGAATTTTGCTTAGTTAATCAAATTTACTTATTTAGAATATAAGAATATATTGTGGAAAGTCAGTATGACTTTTTTAATCACAAGTATTGTCATTAGCTATCCAATGTCTAAGAATTTGAGATGCTCTTATATTTCCTTCTACAGTATCTTAAAATAATCATACAAAACTTGTATGGACCAAGCAAATGTTTATGAATAGTTTTGAAATATCACAAAAGCTTAATGAAAATGATGGTTTCAAAATCTTACTTAGGACCATACTTCAGTTCTTGTAATTCTTGTTTTTCATGACAGGCAGCATTCAGCAAAAATTTCCTCCTAACTCAATTTATTTGTCTCTTAAATGTATGTTTCTTTGATACCGATTACGCAAAGTTCTGCCAACTATTTCTAAGACTTTTTTTTAAATTCCACAGACCTCATCTGTTCAGTCAACTTTGCGTAATACGTTTTTTCAGATTCTATGTCAAACAATCCACTTTCTGTATTGGTTAAGACCAATTCTAAACGAAAGGCTTAATGACTGGCCGTTTTGAAATCTCGAAAAATAAAAAACATGAATATTATTTTGTACACGAAATTTTGTCTAGCCCTTCTGATTGTTATGCAACTAAAGATGTAATGAATTGATAATTTACTTACAGAATGCAAGTTCTTTAAAAATGAAGCATTCATGTTAACTATTCCTATGTATTTTGAATCTACAAATGATGTTGTCTTCTGTTTAATAATCGTTGGTATTTAATAATGACCATAATAAAAATTGCTTATAGCCTAGAGTATCTTTAAATATATATGTGTTTGTGTGCGCAAACGTGTGGGTTAAGATAAATGGATGTGTTTGTGTGTGTGTGTGTGTGTACGAATGACTATTGCTGGCTCTACATGTGTGTGTGCGCATGGGTCAGAGGAATTCTTCCAAATTAAAGATTTTCCCACTGCTTAAGATAAGCTTTGATTATTAAATATTTTATGAATGGGCCAAAAAAGGTCTGGATCCATAGTTTTTAAATTTCAAGCAGTTCATGCAGTGAGTCTACGTTTTTGTTCAGATATTGTAGTCTAAGCCACATGATTTGCACTTTATTCAAAAGGGTAATAATAAAACTCACTGCATAAAGTTGGTTGGGATCTACTTGAATAAAATACTTTAACGATTTTCTTTCAAAAGCTATGAACGAAAGATTGATTGCAATAGTAGGATCCAGTCAAGTTTTTGGCAATGAAAAACCAGACTAGTTAATAAAAGTAGAGTTAAGCAATGCAAATCAATCATAATAAAACCGATTCAAAAATAATTTTTGCGGCGGTATAGGAAGAATGGCAAAAATTTTTAGACACGCTTTTTTGCATCATGAACAAATAATAAGCCTTAAAAAAAAAATCTTCCCGTATTATATAGTTATTTCAGTAAGGCTGTCCACACATTTTCCCATATCCTTCATGGTGACTCTATGGTCCCCCCCTCTTCACAATACAAGGCAAAATTTTTTTTATTTTTCTGTAAATTTAACCCATTAAAATTTGTGTAAACCCCAACACTCCCTCCACTTAAATTTAATGTCCTTTTTCCACAGCCCTCTACTATTCTCATAAAAAGTATTTTAAGAGAATGTTAAGAATATACAAAGAAAATGTTGTAGTAATTCTGTTTTAATTAAAACATGTTGAAAACAAGTACATATAGGGTAATTTGCCTCCCCCATAGTCTTCTCTCACATCTGTACACAGAAGCTTAAGAAAATTTTGTAAGGATCCTTTATAACAGAGCTCAAACAAAAGGAGGTAATTCACCACCCCCTTTATAAAAAAATAGAATTTGTCTTGGATACCTGTTATTTTTTATTTATCACCTTACCTCAACTGTACAAAAACTTTAATTTGTATTTCTTCTACTTCATCAGCTCACATAACTTCTTGTCAATGGTGATAACGTGCAAAGAACGTAAAGGCAGTTTTCTGGGAAATAACTAATTTGTCAAAAATATTGCTTAAACTGTCAAAATTATCATATTTTAGTGTGTATCTTAAAATTTAACGCACTCATATTTTTGATAATATTATTTATTGTTTTTGATAAAAGGTTAGAAGACAGAAAAAATTAAAAACATTTCAATTTTACTACTTAGGTATAAACTCAAAATAGGTTTAAGGGTTTTAGTGCGCGGCGCACCTGAGGGCTAAGCCCCACCAATAAATTTGTATATATTAGTGGGGCTCCACTCCCTGCGCGCTCCACACAACAACTGCCCTTTTATCTTACTAATATATAAAGCAAAGTCGCTAAAACCGTTGTAATCGCTAACCGCGAGAACTACTGAACCAATTTTGCTGAAATTTTGCACACTGATTCATGATACTTCCTAGATGGTTTTAGTATAGTTTTTATCTTAAAAAATTTCATAACAATAGCAATAAATGAGCTCAAAGTTTTGCAAAAATACGCCAGCTTTTCACTTTAGTTCAGTAAAATCCGCTAGGTGGCGTCGACATAAAATCGAAGCTACCTGCAACATAATTAAATAAATGTGGTTATAATAGGCCGGAGCGTATCGATAGTGGTAGAGTCGAGCTTCAGCAGCTCAACAAGCTGTACAGAGAATGCTGGTGATAGTCCTGCAACTGGGTATCCCGGTTACGGACGACACTCTTCTTTAAAAGGGAAGGGACCTAGGTGTTCCTTCACCCTGAATCTCGACGAGTGCGATCAAAAAAAAAAATTTATTCCAACCGATGCCGTCTCTGCCAGACTACCAGGAGACATAGGGGTAAAGGGTACAGTTGTTGACCCCTCGATAGTGATTGACCGCCACATGCATTTTTAAATGAAGTCTTTACATATAGATATACAAAATATACAGAGGTCAATCACTACCTTGAGGTGTCAATAACTGTACCGTTTACCTCTATCTAGTCAGAGCACAATCTGCACCAACTCCTCAGAGTTGTGTGGCAGTCCCACCATCCCACCTGGTGTAGTTAGAGAATTTGTGGCTACAAATGTAAGCAAGGGAAAACAGCTCTGATGGTCACGGGAAGCCACAACGGCTACCTTCTTGGTAGTCGCGTCCCCAACGCGCTTACCCACATGTTCCCGTCTAAAGATAAGCAATTGAGCAGTTAGTTATCCAGGGAACGACCCGAGACGAGATATCCTTTGGTCAGCAGCGTACCTCCCTCCATCACAGTCTCCGTACATCGAGACTCCCAGGGTAAGAATCAAGCAACCCGTAGCCAGCTCTTCATCATCAGGAATAATAATAAAGAATAGCCTGCAAGTTTCACCACTGGCACTTTTTAGGGCCATTATAAGTATTTACGTTCCCTACTTAACCATCAATTTCATCGGTTCTTTTGAGAGGCCACCTAAGTGTTAACTACCTTGCCAACAAATACATTTTTATTACCATTTCCGTAAGCAATTCATCGACTAAAAGACTATATTAACTAAAGACGGGCACTATTAAACCAAGTCAGCTATTCACTGGCAGACGTCACCTGCGAAGTTGTTCTTCGCAAGGCTGGAAAACCCGGTGACCGATGACTCTATATTACCCTCTCGACTCTAAGCATTCAACCAGGAATCACTTATCCTCTCCAAGGTCTGCACTGGGCAAACCTATAACAGCTATAAAGGAAAAAAAACTTGAGCCAACGGGACAGCCTCCACTGGACAAGTATCACTAACCAATCTCCCCATCTAAGATCACCAAAACAACTGAATCTGCAAATAAAAAAGGTGCTTTAGACACCAACGTCTTCGACGTTATACCGGGAGACGTTGGGAAAGAGCACTACAACTAGCCCCAAAGCTTCGGACTTTGTAATTTTTCTCCTGATCAGTCTGGGGCTTCAACATCAGGCTAGAGAAAATTACCCTGAGGTATCTAGGCAGTCACAATTGCTGTTAACTGAAGTCAAGAAAGGGTATACTTGAGAAATTCACCGGTGTTTTTTAGGGCCATCGGACGTTGAACTACCTTGCCAACAAATGTATTAGAACTTAACAAAGTTGACATAAAACAGCCTTTAGGGGTCACAAAAATTTAAAGCATGCCAAAAGTCGCAAGAGGGTGAATTGAAAGAAAAACTTCAAATGTATCTATAAAATACAATTTTACTTTGACGTCAAGAAACTGACGCAGAAAATTTATCGAGATTGAAACAGCAGCGTCAAAATCGACAACTTAAGAGTCCATTACGTGAGAGATCAGCTTTTCATTGTACCTTCACAGCAATCTCTGAAATCTTTAAAGATCCTACTTCAGATTTTTAAATAAGTAGAAAATGTATTTCTGTTTATGGCAATAAAAATGTTGGGTTAAAGGTCCAGGACTTTGTTGCTCTGGTAATAAAATTGTGAGATATGAGAAAAAAAATTTTTTTTTTAATATAAATTTTTTGGAAGCTTAAAATCTTTACAGCTTTAAAAAATAGCCCTTTTTGTGAATTACACAGAAGAAACTGTAAATCAATAACTTCTTATAGCCATTGATTATTTTATGGCATAAAGAACGCACGGTACTTTTCAGCATAATTATTTTTTTGAATTCTTACACCTTATTATTTGACCAAATAAACTATACCGATTCCGAAAATATATGTTTTTAATAAGAAGATTTTTGTTTTAAGATGTATCAGGAATATGTATAAAATTTTCTAACTAAAATTATTTCACATTACATGTCAACACACTACGGTGTTTTATTTAGTAAGTCTCGGGCGAAGCCGAGACGGGGGGCTGCTAGTTGTGTTATAAATGTAATTTTTTTGTAATAATGTTTGTGTTATATTTTTTTAAAGCTCTTATATTTATATATGCCCCCTGCGCGCTCTGCGCACCAAGCCCCTTTATTGCAAATTACATTTACAAAGTATGGAAAAAAATCCGAATTATATTGATTGTTACTTAAAATTTATATGTGTAAAAATTGTATATTAATCATAATAAATTACATAAATTTTTAACAATCACTTTTTCCCTGACTAATAACAGCTATTTCTATTAGATTAGTAGAACACAATTTTCAAAATCATATAATTTTTGAAGAAGCATCTAACGTTATGCTGCCTTTTTGAGTACGAAAATTTTTTGCATGGTTTATTATGTCTGAAAATTTTTTTGGTAATATTATTTGAAACAAATACAAAAAAATTTTCATTAAAGATTGTAAAGATAATCAAAATAAAGCTCTTTCATATTTAAACAAAATTTTTACTTCTGAAAATATGTCTTGTAAAGATTTCAGTTTACCAGAACCAACAGAAACAATGGAAAAAAATATCGATACTGACAATGATGAAAAAATATTTTGTAAATATAAATTCCATGAAATGTTTTCACAACGCAGTTATGATCATCGTCGAATTTTTCAAGAAATAATAAAATTTAAAAAAAAAATTTTTTTTCATCGATGGTCCTGGTGGATCTGAAAAAACTTTTCTATACATAACATTAATATATTATTCCATATCAATTGAAAAAAAAATTCTTACAATGTCTTGGACAGGTGTTGCTTCTATTTTGCTTCCAAAGGGAATAGAACGAAAGGAAGCCACTTACAGAACTTTCAGACTTCCTTTAGTCTTAAGCACTATAGGATGTGCATTATTCCAGTTTGAGTCAGATGAACAAAAGTAACGTAATGTAGAAGTAATTGTTTAGGATAAAGCTTCTATAATACCGAAAAAAGCGTTAGAAATCGTTGATAGGAGTTTAAAACATTTATCTAGTAGTAATAAACCTTTAGAAAATCAAATAATTTTAGGTGAAAACTTTCGTACAATTCTCCCAGTAGTAACAATCAGAAGCAAAATTACTATTGTTCAAGAAACCATAAAATTTTCCAACTTTTGGCCTTAATTTAATATTTTATATTTAAAAAATAATATACGCTAAATTGATGAAAAATTTTCTTCATTGCTACTGGATATAGGAAAAGGCAAAATTAAAACTTTTATAATTCCTCAGACATGGAAAACAAATTATGTATGTTCTTAAATTTTTGATAATAATGATGATTTTTTTATGAGTGAACTTATATTTACATCTCACAATAAATACACTCACTTTTTAAACAAAAAAATTTTAAATAATATGGTAGAAACATTAATAACGTACTACAGTATTAATAAAGCAACTCACAGAGGAGTAGATTCATTAGACGATAATATTTGTTTTAATTTCCCTACAGAATACTTGAATAGTATTAAAAAAGGTCTTTCTTCACATGAATTGAATTTAAAAATTGACGCTATTGTTATGTTCATATGAAACTTAAACATATCTGAAGGACTTTGCAATGGTACAAGATAACGAGTTACAAAATTATTTAAATACAACATCGAAGCTCAAATAATCACAGGTAAAAAAAAAGGAAATAAAGTCTTAATTCCAAGAAAAACACTACAAACAAACAATTTTTCTTCGCTACCGTTTATATTGTACAGAAAAGAATTTTTATGTACCTTAGTATTTTCTATGACTACCAATAAATCTCAAGGAAAAGTTTTGCTGCCTTAAGATTATACCTTAAAAAACCATTATTTTCTCATGGGCAATTATATGTTGCATTGTCTAGATGTAGAAACCCAAAAAAAATTTCTATCTAAATTGATTTAGAAAACAAATTTGAGATTAAAAAATTTTGTTCGGAACGAAATTTTAAAGTAACAAGATAACTATTCTATCGTTTATAACTATTTTCATACTTTCTTGCAAATTTTATCTCTCATTAAAAAAGCAAATTTTAGTACCGTCTAGTACCCAGATTTATGTAATCACGAACAATCCGTTTTTGGAAATATGTTCTTAGATACACCATCATAGATGCAAAATTCTATCAGTGTGACAATTGTTATTTAGAATTTTTTAATCAAGAGTATCTATCATTGCACGAAAAAATTCACAAAAAAAAATTTTTTGTATGTGATCTGTGTAGCATTATAACATAAGACAAGAAAAACTGTTTGCGCCTTACAAAGGAATGCCAAAACATTGAAAAAAAATTTGAAGTGCATTAAATTCGAAAACAGTTTCAAAAGAAATGATCACTTACAGAGACATTCGAAAAGTCATGAAAAACACATTCGAAAAAATAAAAATATTTGTCAAAATTATGGAAAAGGTTATGTAAGAGCCGAGCACTTAAAAAGACATGTTACTGTATGTAATTAAAATAAACATCGTAAGTAAGATAATTGTAAAAAAAACTTTTGTTATGGTCAAATAAAATTACACGTAAAAATTAGAACACTTGTAAAAGTTGATACTTAAGGCTATACAAATGTATTTACATTATACATAGGGAAGCTGGAGAAAGGGTGGGAAGGAGTGCTGGGCGTTGGAAGGGGATTCGGGGGGGAGCTAGCATAAAAGTAGGATTACTTGAAAAATGCAAGAAAATGAAAGAATAACTACCTTATAAGGGAGGGATCTAGGGGAAGCTGGGAAAAGGTGAGGTGAAGTGGGGGGAGAAAAACCTTGCTCTAACTCTTACGACTAAATAATACAGGAAAATATATATACATATTAGTGGAGCTCCGCCCCCTGCTTACTCCACGCAGCAACCCTTTCTTTTATTCTGTTATAATTGGAATTTTTTTCTAAAATAAGGTTCTTATTTATATTTTTTAAAGCCTTAAAAAATAATAAATTAAATGTTTGTGTGAAAATAAAATGTTGAAGTATATTTTACAAAATTCTGAAGACCATGGCATTTTTCGAAAATACTCGAAAATAAATTTTCTACGCTGGGGAACGATTACTGGTCTGCTTTTAAAGAAATATGAAGAACAAGCTGCTAATTTCAAATAAAAGTGGTAAAGTTTATATAGACAGAGCGATGTGCCCTTGACTTTTTGTTGGTAAGCTTTATTATTACTTCTAGTGGCTTTCTTTTTTAAATGAGCTGTCTATCCTATATATGTCAATAGATATTCATAAACTCTCATAACTGTATATACCCCCTACGTTCTCTGCGCACCAACCCCCGTAATTGCAAATTAGATTTACGAAGTATGGAAAAAAACCTAAATTATAATAATTGTTACTTAAAATTTATATATGTAATAAATTTATATTGATGATAATTAATTACACGAATTTTTAATAATCACTTCTCATTCTCCCTGACTAGTGCCCAATTTTTATATATTTAAAACGAAAACGTATTAAACGATTTCAAATATCGTCAAAAATTACAAAATCACGATATTGTTAGAATCACAAACTAATTTAGTTGTAACAGTATCGTTAGTTAATTATATTTTAATTTTTTATTTCTTATAACTACAATTTTTTCCTATTGATAGATTTTACAACCAAAATTATGGCCCTTTGGTATTTTTTTCTTCGTTTACTTTTATTTCGTAAATTCGTTTTAAAAGTTACAAAATGTCTGAACAAAAATTTGACAGTATATGAGACTCTTGAATTGTAATAAAAAAAAATATATTTCTTTAACATCTAAAGAGAACTTTAAGTCTAAATTTAAAGTTGGAGATGGATCTGTGTAAGAAAATTATAAGTTACTACCACTCCTACTTTCTACTATTATTACTATTATTACTACTATCAATACTATTACTACTACTATTACTACTAGCACTATCCTGCCTTTATTATTAATATTTTTTTTTAATGCTATTTTTTTTACTACTTCTGTTATTAGTTTATAAAATATATTTATATTTTTATCCTAACTCAAAAACGCCGAAGAAAGAATTTAGAAAGTAAATAGTATTTATTTTGTAATAATATTACATTTCATCACAGTTTTATATTCGCATTGCAATTATGTACATGGCGATTATAGTTGCTCTTGTTTGAAAAACTCTTATTACATGTAAAACATACGTACACTTCCGAATCATCATGAAAGTATTATCATCAGTTTGAGCCAAATAAACGAAAATTACGTTATGTAGAAGTGATTATTTGAGATGAAGCTTCTATAATACTGAAAAAAGCGTTAGAAATCGTAGATAGAACCTTACAAGATTTTTCTAATAGTTATAAACCTTTTGGAAATAAAATAATAATTTTAGGTGAAGACTTTTGTCAAATTCTCCCAGTAGTGAGAAACGGAAGCAAAATGACTATTGCTTGAGAAACCATAAAATTTTCCAATTTTTAGCCACTATTTCATATTTTTTATTTAAAAAATAACATACGTTTAATAAATAAAAAATTTTCTTCATTGCTACTAGATATGGGAAAAGGCAAAATGAAAACTTTTATAATTCCTCAGACATGGAAAACAAATTATGTATGTTCTAAAATTGTTTATAATGATGATGATTCTTTTATAAGTAAAGCTATATCAACATCTCACAATGAATACACTCATTTTTTTAACAAAAAAATTTTAAATAATATGGTAGGAACATTAGTAACGTACTATAGTATTGATGAAGCAACTCACAAAGGAGTAGATAAATCAGACAATAAAATTTATATTAATATTTCTACAGAATATTTAAATAATATTCAAAAAGGTCTTTCTCCACATAAATTAAATTTAAGAATTAACGCTATTGTTATGTTGATATGAAACTTCAACATATCTAAAGGACTTTGCAATGGTACAAGATTACGAATTACAAAATTGTTTAAATACAACATCGAAGCTCAAATCATCACAAGTGAAAAAAAACGAAAAAAAGTCTTTATTTTAAGAATAACACTACAAACAAACAATTCTTCTTTGCTACCATATATATTGTACAGAAAACAATTTCCATTTAACTTAGTTTTTTCTATGACTATCAATAAATCTCAAGGTCAAAGTTTTGATGCTTTAGGAGTATACCTTAGAAAACCATTATTTTCTAATGGAAAATTATATGTTGCATTGACTAGATGTAGAAACCCAAAAAAAACTTTTATCTCAATTAAATGAGAAAACATATTTGAAATTAAAAATTTTGTTTGGAATGAAATTTTTGAGTTACAAAAAAACTATCTTATCGTTCATTACTATTTTTATACTTCCTTGCAAATTTTATCATTCATCAAAAAAGCAAATTTTAGTACCGTCTAGTACCCAGATTAATGTAATAATGAACAATCCGTTTTTGGAAATATGTTTTAAGATACACCATCATAGATGCAAAATTATATTAGTGTGACAATTCTTACTCAAAATTTTTTAATCAAGAGTATCTATCATCGCACGAAAAAATTCATAAAAAAGAATTTTTGTTTGCGATCTGTGTAGCATTATAATATTAGACAAGAAAAACTATTTGCATTACACAAAGGAATGCCAAAACATTGAAAAAAATTTAAAGTGTATTAAATGCGAAAAAAGTTTTAAAAGAAAACATCACTTACAGAGACATTTGAAAAGTCATGAAAAAAACGTTCAAAAAAATATTTGTCAAAATTGGGGAAAAGGTTATGTAAGAGCAGAGCACCTAAAAAGACATTATAGAGTATGTAATCAAAATAAACATCGTCAGTAAGATAATTGTAACAAAATTGTTTGTTATGGTCAAATAAAATTATATGTGAAAATTAGACCACTTGTAACACTTAATGTATAAGGCTTTACGAATATATTTACATTATACATGGGGAAGCTGGGGGGAAGTGGGGAGGGAAGCTGGGTAAAGTGGGGGGAGGGGGGTCAGGGGGAGGTAGCAAAAAAGTAGGATTACTCGAAAAATGCAAGAAAATGAAAGAATAACTACCTTGTTTATGGGGGAGCTGGGGGGGAGGTGTGGGGAGCAAAACCTTGCTTTAACTCTTACAACTACACAATATAGGAATATCTATATACATATATATATATATTTGTGTGGCTAAAAGATAAAAAAATGAGCTTTAGTTGATTCTTAGTGGTCCAGTGGTTTCCGAAAAAATGCAAAAAATCTCAAATCGATTTCTAGGGCTTATATTTAAGAACTAGCCACTATTCTGTCGAAGCATAAGGATCTAAAATTTGGCAGGGTTGACACTTTTTTATTTTTAATAATTGCATTGAATTGTAACAAGATTAGCAATATAGTTTTTAACCGCAGCTGAATGCAAGTAATAGGTACTTTTGTAGAATGGCCTAAAAAAAATTTTAACAAGGTTTATTGCAAGTTTTTCGCAGGATCACCTTTTTTAATAGTTACTCTACAACTTACGAAATTATTGAATTTTTTTTTTGCAGTGTGAAAAACGGTTATTTATCCTCAAGATATCATTATTTTTAAGAACATATACAGTTTGAACATACTTACTTCATAACAGGAAGTTAGGGTATTTGATTCTAACCGGGTTTCAGTGAATATAATTATTTCCAGAAAAATTGTGAGACAAGGTTACGTAATTTTAAGTAAAAAAAGTTCATTGTAAAGTGATCCCACATTCTGGTAGTAAATATAGGTTTTATTAGAGTTTTTTACATTATGAACAAAAAAGCTGAGGTGATTGGTCATCAATTAATGTAGAAACACTATCAACATATTTGACTTGCTCGTTCTTTAATGGATTAGCAGCGTTATGCCTTTTTACTAGATTGGCCAGTGATGACAAGTATGCACGTTGCTTCTCAGTTTTATCAGTATATTCTACAACTCTAGGTAGTTATCAAGCTCTTTGTAAAATCGGTTGCCTTATTAAATGTTTCCTGCCTAAGGAGACCAAAGGCAGTCTAGATTTACCTTGGCTAGAAATAACGCCTAGTTATAAGATGCTACCAACTGTTGTAGTACACATATTTCTTAGAAGACTTATTACAAGAGCCATGTCCAGTTTTATGCCTGTAAAGCGCTAATGTTGTTAAATAAAATGGCATGAGATGTTCTTCAGGTTTTATCCTAAATTTTACTAGTTAGGGCATCAGATAAAAGATCAGATGAGAAATATTTCTTTATTTCTTGTAAGTAATAAGCCTGTTATAAAGCTCATTAAAGAGTTAAGCTAAGAACAGAAAGATCTCTGAAGTTACAAATTTTTTAAGATTATTTGTACATCATTACCAAATTAAAAAGATTTTTCGTCCCATTCCCTGAAACAAGATATGTATTGACAATCATATCTACGTGCATATTTATTGTTCACGTGTTTGTTGAGTAAAATTATTGGAAGAACTTAAGTATTTTAATATTTCTAATAAAAATTTCTAAAACTCAATTGAGAGCCAGTGTCTAAGCACATGATCAGTAAGAACTAATTTGGGAGTACGAATGAAAACTCCAAAAAATCGGATGTTAGTTTGAGCAACGTTTCGTTGGTCTCAACGCCAACCTCATCAGGCTCACTTTATTAACAAAGAAAACCAAAACAAAAAACACAACAATTTTCGTAAATTACATTCGAGGGCCACAGCTCATAAATATTAACAAAAAATACTCACGTCTATATCGTTAAAAAGATCGTTACAGACTGTTGATCGTCTTAAACAAATAACGTAAACGTCGAACATGTATGTATTTCTATATGTAAATACAAACAATAAATGTACGTTCCTTGTGAGTATAGACAATTTGTGTACGTATTCACAATTAAAAGTTAAAAGAAATTACTGATAAAAACTTTATATATGATATTGAGAAATAAGGTATCCTCTTTTTTTATTTATTGTGTGTTTCGTAGAGTGTATGTGTAGGATTTCTAATATTAATCTTTTTTGTCTATTTGGTTTATGGTCTAATATTTTGGTTTGAGAAAAATTAAAATTATGGTTGAATTCTGTCATGTGTTAAACAACAACAAGATCATCTTTCTTTGAACTTTCGTGTTCATTCAGGAATTTTTTCAATGCTTCGTTTGTACCTACGTATTTTGCAGAGCAAGAATCGCAAGCGAGATGATACACGAAATTGGTCTGATCAAGCTCATAAATTCTGTCCTTTCCAAGAATTATAATACTGTTTAATTTTTTTTGAATAGTAGGGTACAATCGTATATTTTAATTTTTTTAACAAAGTTTGAAAAATAACTGGTTGTAAGGGATAAAAACTTTTATTTTAGCACTTAGATTGTCATTTAGTAGAAAGTTATTATCATTATAAGTATTTTTTATTTAGTGAAGTCTTATCTTGATGTATTTTTGTATAAAAAATGCAGTATAGTCATTATCGTATAGAATTCTTTGAGTCGTAAGAATGTTTCTCCTGTGAAAGGATTTATCAGATAAAAGAATGGCTCGATCAATCAAACCGTATACAGGATTGATTTTTAACGATCGGGGATGGTTAGCATTAAAATTAATTATTCTATTGGTAGAAATTGGCTTAACGTACCAATTCGTGGTTATTTTTAAGTTTTTATGTGTAATTGTAATGTCTCAAAAATTTATAGAATTGTTTTTCTCTACTTTGCAAGTAAATTTTAAGTGATTATCTTGCTTATTAAAAATCTGTAAAAATAGTCGTGCCTGATCTTTGTAAACACATATGAGAGTGTCCTTAATGTTTTTTTTATACATAAAAAGAATGCAATTATAATCTTCTTTTAACAAGCGCAGGGCTTCCATCTCAAGATCTTTTAAAACTAAATTAGAAAGTAGTGGAGAGACAGAAGAACATATCGGGCTGCCAAAACTCTGTTTATAAAATTTGTTATTAAAGGTGAAGAAAACATTGTTGAATAAAAATTTTGAATGTTCTATGATTTCATGATAGAAAATTCTCGATAATCTGTGGATTTGCAAGTATCTTTTTTCCAAACTATTTACGACTGATTGTAACGAAATGTTGGTAAACAGAGAAATAACATCTAAAGAAATATAAGTATAACTTTCCGGTATTTTAAGATTTTTAATTTGTTTTTTAAGTTTAACGCTATGATTCAAATGGAAAGAACCAACGAAACATTGCTTAAACTAACACCTGATTTCTTGGAGTTTTCCTTCGTACTCCCAATCTAGCTCTTACTGATCGTGTGCTTAGGCACTGACCGTCAAGTCATTATGGAAACAGCTGAGAGCAGAACGACATGTTCAATAAACAACACAATTTTCAAAACAGTAGTTGCTACAAAAAATTTGTAGGAAAACTTTTTTTTCCTACTATTTTTAATATTATTAATGTTAATAAGTACAACAATTGTTGACGCAATGTCATATTTGTCGAAACTAAAGTATGATACCTCAAGAGTAAGAAATTAGAAGTAAGAATAATCAATAATCAAGAGCAAGTTTGCAATAACAATTAAGAAGCTATTTTTTATGTTTTAAGAACTCACAATTTCAATATTGTTAAAAGCTACTATAAATTTAAATATTATTAGTTTTCATTGTTTGGGTCAAGAGATATATATAATTTGGATGCGCTTATCGTTTTAAACAAGCTTGCTCAAAAAAGTCCTGAGACTTGCTGGCAGCTCACTTTTCTACCTGGCCCAGTACGTAAAGAGCAAAGGAATACTTTTTTGTTATAAACATTTAATACCCTTGCACGTGGTTAAGAAAAACCACCGTTATTGTTTACATAGATCAGTTCTGGATAAACAAAAACGGTTTTAATAAACTGAGTAATTTTTGGTCACTTTTTTATGCCTATTTTTAAGAAGGACTTTTTTAAAATTTTCTTTACCCACTTTTCATTCACTCAATTAACTTTTTTTACGCAATAATTTCAATAAAAAAAAAAGAAACAGATAAGTATATTTATAAAAAGCAATTGTTTTTGAACCCATGTAAAAAATTAAAAAAGGTTCGTAAAACAGATTTTAAAAATCGATAATGCGAAAAAAAATTTTCAAGTTTAAATCAGTTAACAACTTTCCAAAAAAAAAATAATAGAAACTACCAAAAATAGCTGTTTTTAAAAATTTTATTATGAGGCTTTTTATGGTTTAAAAAACTGTTTTATGGGCTCCAATTGAAGGTATTTTTAATACTTAGGTGATATAAGGATTAAGTTAAAACATTTTTATTTTAGTTTTGCTGCAGTTAACAACAACAAAAAAAGGTGTTTTGCGCAAATGGCAGAGAAATGGCCGAAAACGGTTAAATTCAATTTTTTCAGCGATGCATGTATTGCAAATGTTTCTCTACTTTCTAATAAATATTTTAAATAAGTGGATAATATGGTTTCGAATTGGCCATTCTATAAAAAAATACTATCACTTAAAAAGTAAGGGGCCGATTTTAATGTTTGTTTTTTTAACTTAAGTTATGTTGCAAGAAAATTAACACCTTGCTTTTGTTCGAATAAAATAAATACGCAATCACATTTAATTCTTGTTTTTTAACCAAAGCTTCGTATGGAAATGGAAAAAGTTAAGTGATATTTTCAACTTTAATTGTCATATATATTCCTACATAGTTTTTACTTATTTTTTAAAATAATATGTATGTGCAAAACATATTGTATCAGGTTTCAGTACAAAAACACTACATAAAAATACTAGATGATAAAATCATAATGTTATAATGTTCGATAAAATATTATGTAGCTAAACCAAAATAGTTTGAGAATTGAATGTACGATATTGTATCTACTATACTATTAGAAGGCTTTCGTACGATAATAAAAGTTTCACATTCTCGAGTATCTATTTTATTAGGGTAATAGGCTAGTGTTAATATTTCTGCAAGGTGCCCCCCTGTAAAAACCAGTGGCCAGTCTCTGTTTGTGTACGCAAGTATAAAGTTATACTTCAATAAAATTATATGGCAAACAATATAACTCTGAGTATAAAAATACCGTATATGAAACAATAGTGTGTGCGAAGGTAATGCAATTTTCGTTGTCATAAGTATATATATTTATATCGCGGTGGCTCAGTCGGCTAGGTCATGGATTGGCACGCGGGCGACCGTGGTTCGATTCCCGGCCAGTGTGACTTTTTGGGCAAGTACCTCTGTGATTTTTTTCATATGCTTCAAGGGCTAAGTGCCCATAGTAGTGCCCTTATCAAAGGAGTCAGACTTAGAGCATAATAATATAAAAAAAATGTTTATATATACGATAATTAGGTCTGGTTTTACTCATGACATTGATATTCAAAGAAAACCAAGTGTATATCGCGCGATCCACGAGAAATGTAAAACTTTACAAAATATTTTATTAAACTCGGTAAAATTTGATTGCAAATGATAAAAATAGTTTTTTATCGAATAAGTGCTGTCATCTCTGGGGCTATTTTGTGGCCCGAGGGACATGCAAAGCAGGGCTTGAGGGACGTAAGGTAGCACCGGAGTAATGGCACTTATATGAAGAATTTTTTTTTTTTTACCAAGCGCACACCAGCCTCTCAAAAACGCGTGAGGTAAAAAAAGTATTCATTTTTCTTACTCAAAATAATCTTTATTTAATATTTTTATATTAAAAAAACAATTTTTTCATAAATATGACTTTGAATCAGTAAATATTATAGAGTAGGAAAAAGCAAGTTATGTCTGTATTTTTTTTTTTTCATTAACATTAAACAATGAAAACAAGAAAAAAACTAATAGACGGCAAAGAGTATCTATACTACCTACCTACGGTAAGGTACATGCATAAGTTTAACAAATGTTTGTGTGTATTACTTTCTCTGTCTCTCTATCTCTTTTCAGATTTGGATACCTGTTTACTGTGTATAGTTGCGCACGTGCGCCAGTTTCTTTGGGTTGGCTCTTTACTAAAGACGGGTTGAGATGGATTTAAAGAAACACAAATAAAAGAACTAGAAGGAATTTTGCACCATTGTCAAATAATAATATTTGAAAATAGTCCTGTTCATAGAGAAGAAATTTTTAAAAAATTATAAAGATACGTTACTAATTCTGTATTTAATTAATTATATTTGACAAGCACAAAATATTTAAAAAAACAATGAAAAAGGCCTACCTCTTTAAGTACAATAGAGAGTGTTTAGATTTTAGAATTTATTATGCCTTGGGGAAGATCCCCATCTGGCCAAAATTGAGTTACATGATTGTAGGCAAACTTAAAAACTACGGCTTAAGAACTAGAGTAAGAAAAGTAGTGTAAACTACGTACAATACAGTAATTTATTGCTATGGAAAAACTAGTAAAGTACTATATGGCTAAATGTTTACGATAGATGGGCTGATTTACGACTAAAAGAGAAAATAGAAAAGGAGGGCTATGTGTATAGCAGAGAGAATGAGAAGGTGCTAGTAGGATATGAAAATGACACGTGACATTGTTGGTGAAAATAAGGCTCGATGATGCCTGGCAAGGTGAAGCTGAAATGACTGGGTGAACGAGGAGAAAGGAGGACAATTAGAAGAGTTTGCAGAGTAAAGAGATATAGGGTGATGGCGACTAGAAGATAAGATGTACAGTGATTAGATTTCTCAAACTCCACTCACTCCACCCACTCCACCAACACTCACAGGGCCGCCCGCACTGTTAGGAGGCCCCTATATGGGGCCGTCATTGGTGGGCTGTGCTATGCCCTCGCGCTCTGCGCACTCGTTCCACTCGTTTCAGTCTCACTGAAGTAGGATTTCATGAAGCATGGATTTAAAGGATTGATAGGTGTAATCGGCAAGATTGATGGGGGCGAGAGAGCTTATGAGATCAGAAGCTTGGATGAAAAAGGCATCGTCGCGTGCTCGGGTATGGGAAGGGGGAACTTTGAGGACAGGGTGAGGACGGCGCAGGGTACGTTGGTTAGAGGTTGTTGGAGGAACATGTCGGAAACGATTTGCGAGATAGGGAGGGCATGGATGGCGGATGATGTTGAACACGAGACACCCCAGATGGTACTCACGTCTACACTGAGCCGAGAGCCAGCCCAGGCCCAATCGCCATGGCGTGACGTGTGCCGTGCAAGGTATAGTACCAATCACAGAACGGACACAGGCGTTAATGGCTCTTTGCATTTTTAAGTTGCGAGTGGCATCAAGTCCAAAGAAGACCGACGAGGCATAGTCCATGTGAAGACTAGAGTCTCGACCAGCGATTTACGCAGACCACGCGATAGGGCATGCCTGTGGAATCTGAGAGAGCGCAGTGTGTGATGTACTCGCTGGTTGATTCTATTTATTTAAGAGGTCCAATGGAGAGTGGGAGTGAAAATAACGCCCAAATGAGAGAGAGAAAGAGAGAGAGAGAGAGAGTGCGAGTACGAGAGCAGACAATTAGTGGATCTCCCTATCTCACTTACTTTAACAGGTACTGCCGGAATGCGTTTTTGTTTTTTTTCTCATTATTTTACGCTTGTGGAAGCAAAATAATAAGTACTTACTGATTGAAAATTTTTTGCCCCACACGCTGATATTTTTATTTTTTCTGAACATTGAGCTGGTCAAAGACATAAGCAGAACGTTCTTTAAAACACAATTTCACACAGTTCTTACATTACGAACCATTAAAAAATAATCGTAACTATTTTTCTTGAAATCAGCGGGCTCAGTTATAGGTTATTTAAATAACATAAAAATAAAGATCAATTTTTTAATTCAAGAGTTTCTCAGTTGGTATCCATAAACTATAAGAACAAAGATAACATAAGTGTGCTGCATAGCACAATCGATAAGGTCCTTGACTACCAATCCTTAACATATAGCTCGATTTTCGGAGTTAATATAATTTGAAAATTCCATGTAAACATGTATAATTTATAATAAATAAATAAACACATAAATACACACACACACACACACACACATATATATATATATATATATCTTCCTATATTATATAGTCGTTAGAGCGAGGTTTTTCTCCCCCCACCTCCCCCCCCCGCTACCCCCCAAGCAACGTAGTTATTCTTTCATTTTCTTGCATTTTTCGAGAAATCCTACTTTTTTAATAGCTCCCCCCGCACCCTCCCTCTCCCCCCAGCTCCCTTCCCAACTTCCCTCCAGCTCCCCCCCAGCTTCCCCATATATGATGTAAATATAGTCGTAAAGCCTTGTATATTAACTGTTACAAGTGGGCTAATTTTTACATATAATTTTATTTGACCATAACAACAAATTTTGTTACAATCATCTTACTTACAATGTTTATTTTGATCACATACTTTAAAATGTCTTTTTAGGTGCTCTGCTCTTACATAACCTTTTCCACAATTTGACAAATATTTTTTTAAACGTTTTTTTCATGACTTTTTAAATTTCTCTGTAAGTTATAATTTCTTTTAAAACTTTTTTCGCATTTAATACACTTCAAATGTTTTCCAATGTTTTGGCATTCCTTTGTGTGACGCAAATAGTTTATATATATATACACATATATATATACATATATATATATATATTAGCGTACGTACGTATGTATGTGCTACATATACAACACGTTTATGATATTCAATTATTATATACTTTTCTACATAGCTATCATAATACGAGTAGTACACTTCACAAATAAGAGAGAGGTGGCAGTAAGCGCATGGAGAGAGATACAGAGAGTCCAGCCAAGCCGAGCCAAGCCAAGTTTAACCGGAGATCATACCGTTGCACGGGTCGCTTCATTACGTAGGTCGTACCCCTAAGCGTACCAGTAAATTTTTCACATTAAAATTAATGATTATATATTACGTGGAGAAACAAAGTTTTAATGAAAGTTATCACAAAACGTAGTGATTGCATCTCTTACGTCATGTTTATATCTAATCTTATTCTTAATTTATATTAATGCCTCAAATATAATTGTGTCTAAGAAATTAAGGCAAACTATCCTGTCGTACCGCTATGTTCAATAGCATAGTAGTTCATACTACGGAATGTCCTTTCAGGACGTTCATCAAACATGTAGGCTTTCTTGACAAATATTAATCAAGCATAAACAGAGTACTAAAAAAAAATAAGAAATATTAAAAAACTTTTGCAGATTGTTTAACTGTTACCTTTTTTACATGTTGAATCTTAAAAAATTTAAATTTAATGTGTAACCTTAAGGAAAAGTTACTCTAAATTGTATTTATAAGATCTGTTTTAGTTTGTTCAAGGCCACAAAGTTGCTTTATTTTGCAACACATTTTTACAGGGCTTGCTGACATTGAAAGTATTAAAATTAATTATGGCGTTATAGACAGACATCTGCAGAATACATATATTTTTGAAAAATTTAATTTGAAGCATTATTGGTCATTTTTCTGCTATTTTCGCTAGACATTTTCTGTTACACTTTTTTAATTGTAGAAAATTAAAAAAAATATTTAGCCAATACTTTTCAAAGCGAAGTATTACAAACACCTACTATTAAAGATTTAAAAAAATTCTCTAGGACTATTAGCACTTTTGTCATTAAATGTCCAAAAATGGTCATTTTATGCGTTTTTTTTGTGGTAAAAGTTGTAGACCACTGGTAATTTGAATTAGCCTTATTCTATAATTTGTTAAAAGAAACAAATTATTTATTTAAAATAAAACCGTAAAGGATTCCGTTTTTTTCATTTGCATGTATCTCGGTGAAACATTTGTATTTTTTAACCAAACTTAACAAAAGTGCAGCTCTTGGCTTAAGAAAAAAGAAGGTCTTCAAGAGAAATTTGGAAATATTAAAAAGCTTATGCTGAAATCAAATTTTAATAAAAAAGTACTATTTTTTCAAACCCCTATAACTCATGGACCCTTTGATTTTCCTGAGCAATTTGGGGCTCAAAATTTCTTCCAAGGGTTGCTCTAACATGTGTCAGTATTTTGCGTCTCTAAAATTGTCTGGTAATATACGAAAAAATGGTCCAAAAGAGTTTTTTTTGGTTATCAAAAACACCATTTTTTCACTAGAAAAATTTTTTCTGTCAATAGTCGTTAATTTCATTCGATAGCTGGTATTTTTTGATGAATTAGCAAAAAAAACTTTCATGTACGACCTTCTGAATCCAAGATAATTTTTTTTGTTCCAATTCGTGAAGACACATTATACGTCGTACAGCAATTGATTTTAAATCCACACAAGCTCATTTTATTTACTTTAAATAAAAAAATGTCTCCACTCAATGAAACATTAATGACATTTTTAAAAACCACTATAAGTTGAGCTCAACGTTTGCAACGCGCAAACGTTTGCACTGAGTACGTAGGAAGAAAGAGACATTTTGGAGTCCTTGGCTACTTTGGTTTATGCTGAATTTTTTGTCTGCTTACTTTTAAATGGTATTTAGTGTCGTTCACATGTATTGTAATCCACATTTTATATAACATTAGTTCAGTGTTCTCATCTATATGGTATATCAGGTTGTAGTACAACCTCTTGTTTATTTCAACAAGGCAAAAGTAAAATCCGCAAAGTATTCGATAAACGAAAGTTACAGCTACCAAATTTCGAGGTTTTTTATAGAAAAAAATGCCTTACACAATGATGTTGCTCGAGATGAATGCCAAATTTTAACGTGCTCGTACTCTACCACAAAATGTAAAGGTACACTTTGTAATTTAAGATTTCTTCTGTTTAAAAAATCAACATGAAGGTCATCATTTAACTAAGCAAGTATTTCACCGACTGTGGGTGAAGCCGCTGAACATGCCTACTATACTTTTTTGCAACTTCAATCATGGTTTGGCAACTTACTAGACCCTGGACAATAGGGTTAAACTACTGACAATCATAATCTGCTTTCAAAGTATAGCTCAGATCGAATGATTCCAGAAGAGATCATAAAAACAGTCACATGCAGATGGGAAACCAGCTGTAAAAGCAAGATTTCAAGTTGCAAAATGCATGCATCAATGTCGAAGAATCAGGTGTGGATAACATTTGCATGAATAATGTTATGAATAAAGCTGACTCGTCATTAATCACTAAGAATAGCGATGACAGTGGTTGTCACAATGAGAATGAGCGATCGATTAAAACAAGGAGATTGCAATAATTTTTTTTTCAAAACTGTATAACATTCTGTATTCATAAGACAATATTGTATAACTGAGTTATTATTTTTTTACAAAACACATTGATAACTTGATACATACCTGCTTCATTTGACTGAGTATACGTAAAACTCATAGAATGAGTAAAAAATTTCTCTAATTTGAATGACTGTATTTTTTACGGTTATATACATACATATTCCTCCATCGTCATTGCATTAATTTCAAGCCTACCTTAAAGTTTACCTTTCACTTTGTACATTTACATAAAAATAAGATGTATACGTCATAGCTGCTCAATGCAAAAATAATGTTGTACAGTACACATATAGATGTTAGCGTTAAAGGATAATGAGTAGCTCTTACACAGTTAACAACATAATGCAATGCAGGTAGGATATATTTTTTATTAAAAGTATAAGTATTAATCCTATTAATGTGCAAACCTGATAGCTGTAAGACGTATAATGCATCCTGACAAAATAAAAAATAAAAAAAAATTGTCTTGACTCCAGAAGGTCGTATATAATTTTTTTTTTTTTTTTTGATTCATCGAAAAAAACCAGCTTTTAAATGGTTTTAACCACAATTAACAGAAAAAATTTTTCTAGTAAGAAAACGGTGTTCTTAAATACCAAAAAAAAGACTGTTTTTAGAGCAATTTTTCGCATATTTCTAGTCAACTGAAAAAAAGCACCATACTGACACATGTTAGAGCAACCTTAAGAGAAAATTTTGATTCCCAAATCGCTTAAAAAAATCAAAGCGTCTATGAGCTATGCAGGTTTCAAAACATATTTTTTTTGGGCAAAAAATTGGTTTTTGTAGAAACTTTTCAATATTTTTGAAATTTACAAAAACTCTTTTATTTCTTAAGCCAAGAGCTCCACTTTTACTAAAAATGGTTAAAAAATTAAATTTTTCACCAAGATACAAGCATTTAAAAAAAAACAGAGCTTCTAAAGATTTTTTTAGAATAAATTGTTTGTTAATACTTTGAAGCCTAGTTTTCCTAGATTGATCTGTAATTTACTTTTTCTGCTTTCTTACCTCACAAAAGCATCTTTGCCATTTGTTTTTGGGTTGTCTGGTGGAAGAATAGTATACAAAACTTGTTTGAAATGGCTTCTTTACGAACCTCGTTATGGCCCTCACCTTGAGTTCGTGCCGTAAATCTCTTTTTTCCTTTCCTTTTTTTTTTAACAAAAAAAAAACAATTTTTTACTAACCTGGGCCTAAATTTTCTATGGGCTACCATAATGTCAGTTATTTTTATTTTAGTGCCTCAAATTTTACAAAAAATTTCTGATTTTTGCTTATTTTCGATTACTGGATCTCGGAAATTAAAAATTAACATGGGGCTCGTAACAAACAGACTGGCCTAACGTGTAAAAAATCGCTGGCTGACTGAAACTCACAGTGCTGCTGAGCAATGCCTTAAGCACATGTGCAGATTTCTCAGTGACTGCTGGAACTGAGAAAAGATTATAAGTTATTGCTGCAAGCGTGCGTCCCGTGTTGGTGTAATGATCCTCGAGTATCCTTCACGGGATTTCGAAATTGGCATCGATAACGGGCATGGTTTGTGGCATCTTGGCAGCCTCATTTTAAACGTAAGTTGACAGCTATTGCAATTTTTTAACATTGCTTATGCAAGATTCGCAAAACACGATGACTGAAAACAAGTCTTCAAATTTTAACCAGTCACAAAAGTTGCCCAAAAATGTAGGCAACGGTACTGCATGCAATTTTTTAGGCACCACAGGAATAGCAATTAGAAAAGGTTGAGGCACTGGCTCCGGAAGTAGCTTTTGTAGCTCTACAGACATACCTCAAGCTGACTTCAAGTAACCTTATTCCGAAAGGCCGTAACAATCTGACTGGAAGCACTTGATCTCATATACAAAAAATATCACCAGATTATCTCCAGCTGTACAAGGAATTAGGATTTTTATAAATTCTACTACCTGAAAAATTCTTAGAATATATACACACTTTTGTTAAGTATGTCAAATAATGAGTTTTTTCGAAAGATTGATAAGGAGTCCGTACGTCTTAAATGGTAATAATAATAAATCTAAAAAGTTAATGTTATACAAAACCTTATTCAAGAAAAAATAATGATGTAATAGTACTCTAAACATGATCGGTTGTCTGATTATTGGTACAAAAACACTTTTATTCGGACGGATATAATAGAACTGTTAGCCTGCACATACCTTTTTTTTTTTTAAGGAGAAAAAAAAAATCTTGCTTTGTACCAGAAGAAACTGACTGTATTTTTTTAAATATAATTATTTAAATTTATTTTATTTAGTTGCAAGTGACTTAAAAAATATTACAACTAATCTGTTTTTCTGATTCTACTGCAGTAGTGTTTAAGCTTATAGTTAAGTTGTATAACTATTCTTTCTACATTTAGGAAATTAAACTCTTCCTTATGATCAGAAAGGTTAAGTTGCTATTTCAAAAATAGATTTCTTTTCCTTTTTCATTATCGCCCGTATGCTCAGACATGGCATTCTTTTATACAAGCATAGTGTTAATTAGCCATCAGAGCACCTGAGTTATGACCAGATGTTTATACGAATAAACACAAGGGCCAACTCAGTCATACCTATGATTACGTGGACGAAGCGTCAGAAAAACAGTTAATCAACCCTCGAGAATCAAGAGCACAGGCGAAACGGCAAAACTTGAATGGTCACCCATCCAAGTACTAACCATGCCAAATGCAGCTTAACCTCAGAGATCGACGGAACTGTAACTCAACCGTCACGTTACCGCTACTACAAACTTCTTAATAAAAGATGATATCTGTGGTGCCTTCGACTATCGTCAAGGCACACACAGGCGGTTGACGCAAGCAGCAGCTGAAGCCACGCGAGGTCTTCGCGCTGTCCACGCCGAGCGGCGCTGCCGCCGCCTTCCCTAGCCGCCAAGCAGCTACCTAGTGTGGCGCACGTCCAGCCCACACTAGTCCGAGCTCAACCCTTGCATGAGCCGCATTCGCGCACGCTCACGCTCGCAGCCCCTGCTGCCGTCACAGCTCTCGACACTTCGCCGTACCATTTCACCTGTTATTCTTTGTATGCTAATAAAGCGCCATTTATTGTATACACGCGAGTGAGCATCTTTAAGCGCCTTCCCTCACCTTCAACTTCCTCGAGCACCGGGACGCGCTCAGCTGATCCCAACATATCTACCTTTCCTTTATAAGATGCGTATTATTATAATCCCATTGAAATTTAGCAACTTTTAGATTATAAACGTGTCTTTTTTTTAAGCAGTTAGCAACAAATGTAATCTAGTATAAAGAAGAAAATTTCAAAAGAATATGTTCCTATCATTTACACAATAAAATTTTTAAATACTTCAAGCGAGTACTCGATTACAGGTTATAATTTTAGGTTATATTAAAATAAACACATAAATTTTATAAAAGGGTTAAAATTTTTCTTAATTATCAATCTATATATATATATCTTCCTATATTATATAATCGTAAGAGTTAAAGCGAGGTTTTGCTCCCCCCGCTCCCCACCAGCTCCCCCTCAGCTCACCACCAAATAAGGTGGTTTTTGTTTCATTTTCTTGAATTTTTCGAGTAATCCTACTTTTTGGCCAGCTCCCCCCCGCTACCCCCTACCTCCCCCTAGCTCCCCTCCATACTCCCCCCACTTCCCGCCCAACTTTTCTATACATAATGTAAATATATTCGTAAAGCCTTATGTATTAACTGTTACAAGTGGTATAATTTTCACATATAATTTTATTTGACCATAACAAAAAATTTTGTTACAATTATCTTACTTCTGATGTTTATTTTAATAACATACTCTAAAATGTCTTTTTAGGTGCTCTGCTCTTACATAATCTTTTCCACAATGTTGACAAATATTTTTTTTAACGTTTTTTTCGTGACTTTTCAAATGTCTTTGTAAGTGATAATTTCTTTTAAAACTTTTTCACATTTAATACACTTAAAATTTTTTTCAATGTTTTGGCATTCCTTTGTGGGACGCAGATAGTTTTTCTTGTCTAATATTATAATGCTACACAGATCACATACAAAAAATTTTTCTTTGTAAATTTTTTCGTGTGATGATAGACACTCTTGATTTGAAAATTTTGAGTTACATTTGTCACACTGGTAAAATTTTGCATCCATGATGGTGTATCTGAAAACATAAAACAAAAAACGGATTGCTTATGATTACATAAATCTGGGTACTGGACGGTACTGAAAATTGCTTTTTTGATAGAAGAGAAAATTTGCAAGAAAATATAAAAATAGTAATGAACTATAGAATAGTTTTTTTATTACTCTAAAATTTCATTCCGAACAATATTTTTAATTTAAAATTTATTTTCTGATTCAATTTAGATGAAAATTTCTTTTGGGTTTCTACATCTAGACAATGCAACATATAATTGCACATAAAAAAAAAATGGTTTTCTAAGGTATAATCCTAAGTCATCAAAACTTTGACCTTGAGATTTATTATTAGTCATAGAAAAAGCTAAGATAAATGGAAGTTGTTTTCTGTACAATATAAACGGTAGCGAAGAAGAATTGTTTGTTTTTAGTGATATTTTTGAAATAGAGACTTTATTTCCTTTTTTTTCACCTGTGATTATTTCAGCTTAGATGTTGTATTTGAATAATTTTGTAATTCATAATCTTGTACCGTTGCGAAGTCCTTCAGATATGTTAAAGTTTCGTATTAACATAACAATAGCGTCAATTTTAAAATTCAATTCATGTGAAGGAAGACCTTCTTTAATTCTATTTAAATATTATATAGGGAAATTAATATAAATATTATTGTCTGATTTATTTACTCCTTTGTGAGTTGCTTTATCAATACTATACTACGTAACTAATGCTCCTACCATATAATTTAAAATTTTTTTGTGTAAAAAGTGATTGTATTCATTGTGAGATGTTATAATAGCTTTACTTATGAAAAAATCATCATCATTATAAGAGTTTTGAGAACATACATCATTTGTTTTCCATGTCTGAGGAATTATAAAAGTTTTAATTTAGCCTTCTCCTATATCCAGTAGCAATAAAGAAAATTTTTTCATCAATTGAACGTATATTATTTTTTATATAAAAAATATTAAATAAAGGCCAAAAATTGAAAAATTTCATGGTTTCTTGAACAATAGTAATTTTGCTTCCGTTTTTTACTACTGGAAGGATGGGACAAAAGTCTTCACCTAAAATTATTATTTTATTTTCAAAAGGTTTATTACTACTAGATAAATCTTTTAAAGTCCTATCAACGATTTCTAACGCTTTTTTTTGGTATCATTGAAGCTTCATCGAAAATGATTACTGTTTCATTACGTAATTTTTGTTTAACTAGCTCAAATTGGAAGAATGCACTTTCTATAGTGCTTAAGTCTAAAGGAAGTCTGAAAGTTCTGTAAATGGTCATTCCCTTTGGGAGCAGAATAGTAGCAATACCTTTGGGACAAAATTTTGGTTATAAAAATTTAAAAGAAAAAAAACAATTAACTAACGATACGGTTAAAACAAAATTGATTTGTAATTTTAACAATATCGTTATTTTGTAATTTTTGACGACATTTAAAATCTTTTAATACGTTGTCGTTTTAAATATATAAAAATTAGGCATTAGTCCGGGAAAAATAAAAAGTTACTGTTAAAAATTCATGTAATTAATTATGATCAATATACATTTATTACATATATAAATTTTAAGTAACAATTATTATAATTCGGGTTTTTTTCCATACTTCGTAAATATAATTTGCAATTATAGGGGTTGGTGCACAGAGCACGCAGGGGACATATATAGTTGTAAGAGCTTAGAAATATCCATTGACACATACAGGATAGACAGCTCATTTGAAAAAGGGAGCTACTAGAAGAAATAATAAAGCATACCAACAAAAAGTCAAGAGCACATCTCTCTGTCTATATAATCTTTACCACTTTTATTTGAAATCAGCAGCTTGTTCTTCATATTTGTATAAAAGCAGACCAGTAATCATTCCCCAGCATAGAAAATTTATTTCCAAGTATTTTTGAAATACGACATAGTCTTCCGAATTTTGTCAAATATACTTTAACATATTATTTTCATACTAACAATCAATTTTATTATCTTTTAAGGCTTTAAAAAACATTATTACAAACCTTATTTTAAAAAAATTACACTTATAACACAATAAAATGGGGGGTTGGCACGCGGATTGCGCAGGGGGGCGGAGCCCTAATGATATATATATATAACAACATAAAGTCCGTTTGGTGATAAATCATACTCATACAAGGGTTAGTATGAAGGCAGCATTGTAAGGAACAAGGAGTAAAGTAGGGAGCTTGTGGGTACGAAGCGGGATTCACAATGCCCCTAATACGTAGCACGAGATACCTTACTAAGAGCATGTAGGTACACAGTCAGGTTCATATTACCCCTGACCAGTAGTTGCTGACATCTCGGATGTATTATTTGCCTTTTAATTGAACAATAGTAGAAAAGTTAACTCTCTTCGAACAGTACTGGGCACTATAGTTCCTTGATGTCTCGGGATAGCTTCAGTTCATATTGCCCCAAAGATTCGCTGATCCACCAATTCTCTATCTAGAGGATTTGTTTATATACTCTGGTTCATAATGCCTTGAGGATAGGCTCATTACCCGAGTGATCCAAGAAAGTGAGCAATGGTAAGGGAGAGCTAAGAGATTGCACTAGCCTCGTCGTCATCTCACCTATTGCTATACTTTGTCAAAACCAAGAGTGAAATAAAGAATAATACAAAGTTTAAAGAAAATATATAGATATATCAATTTATTTAAACATTAAATATGTACACGCTGCTTTGAAGAGCCACCCTGATATCTGGGGTTGGACCAGCTGCGTAAGGCAGAAACAGAGTGATCGGTCCGTGTCCCTGCGGAGCTTTTTATACACGCATCTGCGGTGGTGGCTTGACTTAGGTGGCTTGGCCGCTGGAGAAAGTTAAGTTCTGCTAAGTTTTTGTAACATTTTATATAGCGCTAATACACATTTATAAGTACAAGAATTCAAATGAATAATAGCGTCAGTTTGGTGACTATTTGCCTATTTAATTAACTTAAATGTATTGGTAACCTCACAATTAAAATGCTAATAGACAATTTTAGTTTTGCTTTTGATGAGCGTGTATGTTACTGTGTAGTAGACTTTTTTTTTAAACAAAAATCTTGTAAGATTACAAAATTGCACTGCTCAAACACTAGATTTTTAAAAAATCCGAGTTTCCACAAGTTTTCCAGCCTAAAAAGTTTTTGAATCAGTTTTTCTATATTTTTCTACTTTTATACATACAATTATTTTTAACTTTAAAACATGGATATTGCGATATGTTTTTTTTTCGAAAGTTATTGATTTTTAAATGAAAAAAATTAAAATGTGACACTGTGGCCCACCAAGCTTGAAATGCGGCAAAAGGGAAGATTCCACAAAATTTTGACTTAAATTTTTAAAATTTTTTTACGGTGTCAATGATTTGAGCTTTTTTTTTATGAAGCCACATAGTAATCTCTATAATTAGAAATATAATTAAGTACAAGGCTTAGCCCACAATTAATTATGTGAGCTTAAGTAGTCAAAATATTAAGTTTTGTGTATCTGACAACAAATACCATAAATAACTCTTCTAAGTGGACTTGTTTACACAGATTAAAAAGGCTGTACCACCACTGTCACTACATGGCCAGTTGCTGTGGCGTGAGTTTTTCTACTGCGCAGCCACAAAGAATCCAAACTTCGACCGGATGCATGGCAATCCCATATGCCTGCAGATACCTTGGGACAAGAATATCGAGGCCGTTGCCAAATGGGCGAACGTGAGTTTTTTTTCTTATTAAAGTTATATAACTGTTTAGGAAAAGGTAATACGAAGTATAGTGAGCTTTTGATTTGAGCCCACTTCGCGATGTTTTATAAATGCTTGCAAATCGTATGAAAGAGTGATTAATGCTAATAAAAAACGCGTATCATGAAGTTCAGTCCTGTATTTCTTAGACAATTACTATTGCGACCCAACTGGCGATGTATCAAAATTATAGCTTTGTTTTTAGTCACAAGAAAGATACGTACTTAGTTACTTACCCAATAACTTAAACTACCCACGGAAAAACTATTTTTTAGGCAAACCATACAAAAAAAAGTACATAGCACTAAAGAAGGAGTAGTGTAACTGAACTGCAACTAATACTCCCTTTTAATGCCATACGTATCACTTGGCATTACGGTGCCTGATCCTGCTCAAATACAAGGCTATGCATACAATTTGCAGTTAACTTCCATAAGTCTCGCTTAGGAAAAACAAGCAGTCTTCATCAATCATTATAGCATATATTATAGAGTGTTAATGGTTGCAGAAGCGTTAAATGTCTGCCATGTAGTAAACAAGCAAATGTGTTGACATAAAACATTGTCTTATGTTAGATACACGTGTTTCTATGTCGGATAAAAAATTTTTAAGAAACAAAGAGAAACTGAAAATTATTTTAAAAAGTATGTCCTAACTATTTTAATAGAACAATAGAAAAAACGTTTACTCTTTTTTAAACCTGGGGAAAGAGTGTCAGACTAAACTGTATAGCAATTAAAGAGAAGGGTGGGTTTGAAAAAATCTGCCAAAATGAGGATCTTTCCAAGAGCTAACACAGTCTCGTTTTGAAGCCTAACAGTTTTTTTTTGGAATATTAGTGACAGATACGGCAGACTGTTACTGTAACGTTGATTTGTAAAACAATCCAAGAACTGTCCAACATCTTAAGACAGTGTACAATATATTTGCTACTTGCCAACTAAGATTTCTAATAGTCATAAGCATATTTCATACTGCTTTCCGACATTTTCTTTCTTATTTTTCAAAACTTACTCAAAATAGATAACGTGGTTAGTGAGTTTTATACCTATTTTCAGCAATAATAATAACTATACTGATAATAGTAATAAGAACAATTATAATAAAATTATCAAGAGTAACAATAGTTATAATAATAAAGATAATGCTTATAAGACCCAAGTGACCATGCCGTCTTTGACGTGTATTTATATAAATACAAACATATCTTATTATACTACATGATTATTCTAAGTAAGGTAAGCTAAGATCCTTCCCCAAACCTTACAGCCTGCTGTACAATACAAACGGGGATATTTTTAATCAGTCTATTGTTTTAACTAAGAGAAATTGTGCGTGTGCCACCTCGATCTTCTAAGCACCCTCACCAGCTCCTTTATTGTATTCTTAGAACCTCGAACAGCCGCTCAAGATTGATGTCTCATTTATGAAAAAATAAATTATTATTAGATAAATGTATGTTTTTTTTTTTTGCACACCATCCAGAAACCAAATATAACGATCTTATATTTGTGAATAATAAGAATTATTACTTAATGATTAAATTTATTACAGACATAATAATATAACACACTAGGTAATTTTGGAGCATAACTATTTTTATTATTCAACAATTAATATTTTTTCATTATTATTTTCATTTTCACCTATTTAGAAAAAAAAATACTTGCTTGTTTTATAAGTTCCGTTAAAACATTATATTATGAAAGGATTCACTGATATTTTTCATTGGTTCCATGAAAAATTACCTAATAATTAAAAGGTAAAAAGCAATGAAAAGTAACATAAGAATAAGAAATTTGTTAGTATCGTATATATAACGACCTAGAGTATAATTATAAAAGCCCAACTAATTTTATTACTTTTATAAAAGAGAACGAAGAAATAAAAGAAATTATGCTTTTTACTTACCTTAAGGGTACAGTGTGTGAGAGAATGCTTTAAAGATTGGCAAAAACTAATGTTACTTATGGTCTCATCGTAAAAGCTCTCGAAAAAGAAGATAATCACTTGACGGTATTAATAAAGCGAAAAGAGAGTAAAAAACCTTGCGTCTTTAAAACAAAGAAAATTGTCAATACTGTCAGAGAGTATATAAAGAAAAATGTGATTTAATATGCAAAAAAAAGCACTAAATGTTAATTATTTAAATACAATGTATGTTCGATGACTAATAATCTTATTTTCTTATTTTTTAATACTTTTTCAATCAACTTTTAGCATATTTACTTTATTTAAAACCGTCATAAAAATTATTTCCTATTACATTAATTTTTATATTTCTTCTACTATTTGATTTCAACAAGAACTTTAAGATAAAGTAATTTTCTAGTTAACAGTAATTAACAAAATTGTTTCGATACTGTTACGTGGGTAAACCGAAAGGTAAGGAGGTGCTTCGCGAGAACGATCAAAACCTTGGAACCTTCAAGACCTTTATTCAAAATACTTAATTATAAGGCAAAGACGCGTGTGTGTGTTCCCGATTAATTGCCCGATCTCTCCGAGTGTTCTCTTCGCTTTCCCTGTCTGTGCGAGTCTTCCCTTCGTTCTGCCTGTCTGCCCGAGTATTCCCTTCGTTCTCCCGATTTTGAAGCTTGCCGGGCCTTATATTACCTCGTTCCCCTCCCGTCGGTACCCTCTTGATAGGGTAGCTTCGTGGTCACCAGGGAGAGTTAGTATGATATGCCTAGCATATCGTACGTAACACGTCCAAGGCCGCGACGTCGTCGCCCTCGACGACGCTGGCTTTCTGATGTTGGCGGTACTGAGCTTGTGGAATTGTTGCGAGTGTGCATGTGTGTGCTGTATTGTATTCTGTTGTTTGTGTTGTTAATGTAGTTTAGAATCCTACACTCATTCTTCCATTCTTTTAGAGAACCACTGTTCCCTTTACATATATATTTTTTCTCTCACAATCATTCAGTCTCCTCTCATCCTGTGCTAAGTGTATAACAATATTGTTTTTGTATGCGCTTTGCCTTACATTACAATTATATATGGAATTGCCGCGAAGCGGGCTTCTGTTTACGACTACTTTACATTGAGTGTGGTTTTACAATGTGGTTTTTTTTTTTTTTTTTTTTTTTACTTGCGCTTATTTATCAAAAAAGAGAGAAAAAAAATTTCGTACAACCTTATCATCAAAAGAAAAAAAAATTTTATTGTCCTACGGACTGTGCTCCTCGGTATAGCCGAGCGACTCCCGGCGCTCATTCTTATTTTTTCATTATTAAAATGGTATTTGTTGTTATTGTCCTCATAACATTACTATTATTATTATTATTATCGCTACAACTACCAGTTTTTTTTTTTTTTTTTTTTTTTTGACTTACAGTGATTTTTTCGATACTACATACAAAAAAAAAAAATTCTTTCCTAGTTTAATAGTTTCATCCTTCGGACTGCGCCCTCCGATATAGTCGAGCAACTCCCGGCGCTCATCCCCGAGGCTCACGAATTCTAATTTTGGTCACCGACAATTCTAGTATCCGTCTAGAGGATCGCAGTCACCTTTCTGCTCTGAGTTCTACTGTCGGTGTGGTTTAAATTACTGCCAATTCTCGTGCTTCTTCTTGAACCTTTTGTTTTCCTGTGAACATTCTATAACATATCAGTAGTAGGGCCCCCCCGATAGAGAAGGCACTTATACATAAAAAAAAGAAGCCCCATGCCAAATTCATTAATCCTGTAATATATAAAGCTGTTAGCTGTTAGTTACTAACCCTAATTTCTGTGGTAAATACTTGTCCTAACACTACTTATACTTCATCGATAGGTATTTATTTGAATGTATTACCGTTTGTACCTTACCCTTTCTCATATGTTTTCCCTTTATTTGGTTAGCGTTGAGCTGCGAGTGTGGCTGTCTCCTCACATATAAAGTATATAATAATAGACGTACATCTTCTAATTCTCTTTCTTTTCTTTTTTTTTGTACAATTATTGTAATTTATTTTAGTGTCTTTGTCAATGTGGGTATTTTTCTCCTAGTTGAAAAAAAATCTTTATCGTAAACATGTTTCATTACGTTATCTTTTATTTCGCGTCGGCTCTACGTGCGCATATAAGTCGCTTATTGAGTTTGTAAATAGTCGGATATAATATAATGCGCTCCATTTTGCCTGACGGGTCATATAACATATTCAAGAACACTGTAGAGTCAAATAGTTTGACGATTGGTTGCCTTACATTTCACTTGTATATTTTTTTGGTTGAGACAAGCTTGAAGGTATGAATTAAAAAAAAAATCATTTGCTGGCAGTAAAGTTTTGACCCGTATCGTACATATTTCTAATACTTTTCACCCATACATTTTTTTATATAATGTTTTCCTCATACTCCTCTAATCTCTTTTCTTATGTGGTCAGATTTAGGAAAGGATTTATAAGGGTATTTTTTTTGTCAAGAACCACTCTTGACGCCGTAGACGTATTTGCTGAGTTAGTTCGCTGCTTTTTCGATATTCTTTTTTTTTTTTTTTTTTTTTTTTTACAACAACTAAGCTTTCATATTCCCTCTTTAATGTCTAGAGAAAGTGTGCTTTTTTAAGGTGTTTGCGTGGTGACTGAGTTCTCAAAGCTGAGCTTTAACTCTACTGGCGTCACAGCGTGATTTTTTTCTTTTTGCGCCAGTAGAATCTCCTTGTGTGGTCCTTATGGATGCAATTTAATTTTTTTCTTTCTTGCAAAAGCAGGAGCAGCTTGCGTACACTACCGCGCAATGTAGTTGTGTAAGTGACAGCTTATGTGATTGCAAGCGTCTTCTATTTTTTTTTCAGTTAAGCATGCGGGTTGTAGATTAGTATGCCTTCTCTCCAATATCGACGACCCTGTTTGAATAATGACCTAGTAACGTTGTCCTTCGATGGCCAAGTTCTCAGACACACTTCCGCACACTGAATGTGGTCGATTATTCCTCTTGATCGTCGAGCGGTGATCTGGGTGCATTATTTTTAGTCTCCCTTACATGAACGATTAAGTACTGGTCCATGTAGTTTTTTGCAAAATTATGCTTACTTCGAGGTGAACAGTTTGACGAACGGGCTATTCGTTAATTTAGACATGGTAGTGAATTCTATATCCCGTTACGATTATGTGTGGCGTTTCAGGTGTTGTGGTTATCAGTATATCATGATGGTAGGAGTGGGATTGTTTCTAATGGAGAACAATAGCAGAAAGTAAGAAGAGGAGGTTTAATCTCTCATACTCGACGTGGGCTCGTGGGCCTTTTTAAAAAATAGTTTTATTTTTTCTGAAATTGTTTTATTTATTTTTTTTTATCATTCCTCCATGCTCCTCTCTACCTAACAATAATTGCTAAAATTTTTTTTTTTTTTTTTTTATTTTTTTTTTTTTTTTTCACAATAATGAAGTCAATCGGGTAATCAAGAATAAAATTATTTTAATTTACAAGTATATGTCAGCTTATACGTCTGTTTTTTCCTTTTTATTTGTCTTTACCATGCGTAATTTGTACATTTGGCCTGTGAGTTAATTCTACTCCTATTGAGTACGTCTACTCACTAGAGAGTGCCACACGCGCTCCTCATTCGCTTTGCTTTTTTTTCATTCACATTACATCAAATTACAATTGATTAATATTATTAATGCTTTGTTCATGCGTACCTATTCATTATAGTAGTGGTTTTTTTTTTGCAAATCTAAGTCTAACGTATGTGAATATCTAGTTTGCGGCGCATCCGGGGCCGCGAAAAAAGTTTTATCGTAAACCTAATTGATCCCACTCTTTCCCTGAAATATTTCCGTGCCGCGTCCGGGGGCCGCGAAAATTTAAGTGAAGTCAAATATTTAATTCCGAACTTCCGTGTTCTTCACCCTGTTCGCATTTTCTGGCGGTGCCTTTACCATGCATGCTTTTTTGATCTTATCTACATGCGATACTCTTATTTCGTCACCTCTCTGTAATTTTTCGTTTTTGTTAATATAATTGATACCTGTAATTTCATACGGGCCCTCGTATAGCGAATCATATTTGCCTTTTGATGGCTCTTTTAATACGTACGCCATTTCTCCTTCCATAAAAAATTTGGTGTCAAGTTTCCTGTCGTAGTAATATTTGGATCTATACTTGCTTTGTACCTGTTGCAGTGCTGCTATTGTTCGCATTTGTTTGAGGGTATCCGTGATTTTCTCAAAGTATTTGCTATACGTTTGGTCTGTTTCTACCCTTTTAAAGCTCGAAGGGATACGTGCTCTCTGTCCGAAAAGTAACTCGTACGGAGTGTACCCCGTGCTCTCATGCTCAGATGTATTATATGTGAGCATGCATAAAGGTATTAATTCATCCCATTTTTCGTTTTTGTCGACGTACGTCTTGAGATACTTGCATAGCACATGGTGCATTCTTTCTATTGCTCCATTACTCTGTGGGTGGAATGCTGTGCTGCCGATTTTATCAATTTTGAACAATCTTGCGAACTCTTTCATTGTTCTGTTCATAAAGAGTGTCCCCCTATCTGATAATAATTTTTCTGGGGCTTCAAAATATGCCATAAAGTAGTTTAAGAGAGCTTTTACCGTCTCTTGCGCCGTTGCTCGCTGTACCGGCGCTAATACTATGTATTTTGTCAGCCAGTCCTGGATTGACAATATATGCGTGTTACCATGGTCTGAAGGCTTATTTATTGGTCCATAACAATCTATTGAAATTTTCTCAAATGGTCTGCTCGGTGTGTCAGTAATAAGCATCGCCTGTTTGGTTTTTACTCTTACCAGTTTTTTCGTTTGGCACGATTCGCATCTCGCCACAAATTGCCTAACTTCAGGTCTCATGTTTCTCCAGTAAAAATCCTTTGCTATCCTATTATAAGTTTTGTTGATCCCCCTATGTCCTTCCACCGTTGACTCATGGTACTCTTTAATAACTTTGAATCGTTGATCTACCGGTGGCACAACAAGCGTGTTTGTGTACAAAGTAATTATAATATTCATTTCCTTGAAAATTTCCTCTAGCTGCTCGATCAAATACATCCATTGGTTTATGTCTAGAATCGCGAGGTCCCTTATTATTCCAATGTTTTTCAAACTATTTGTATGTATGTATTTCTATTTATGTATTTCAACTCGTTTTGATTCCGTAGTGCTTGCAGCAGCGGCGAATACCTTTTGCTAGGCTCCTCTAATTCAGAGTCCGCATCGCCGTTTTCTTGACCTTCTGTTCCCATATCTGAATTTTTTTCAATATTTTCTTCCTGACATCGTTTCTTTTTCTGTATTACGACGTTCGAGTTTTCTGAGTCAGTGCATCGGATTTTTATTTTCTTCGGATTACCTTAAATTCTTTTCTTAAGAGTTGCCCGTACTTTATATATGCGCGCCGGTGGTCCGCTGCTATCAGCCAGTTCTTCATTCTCTTGTTCGTCCGCTAGCTGATATAGCTCTTGGCGTGGCCGTTCGGGATTCACTTCCCCTTCTTGTAATATTGGGTTTCGTGATAATGCGTTGGGTGGTCTGTTGTTTATACCTGGGCGGTATATGACTTCGAACTCATACCCTCTTAATTCCGCTTTGAGCCTATTGAAACGAATGTCTGGTTTTTTAGATGAATGAAAGTGTTTAAGCGGCTCGTGGTCTGTAACTACCGTAAATTTCCGTCCGTATAGGTATGGCCTAAATTGCTCTTTTGCAAATACAATTGCCAAAAGTTTTTTGTCGTACGTCGGGTAGCGGAGTTCGCTCCCTTTGAGACAGCGAGACGCGTACTCACACGGTCTATCTTTTCCAATCTCTCCTTGACTCAAAATTGCTCCAATCGCGTAATCCGATGCATCCATCGTAACGATAAAAGGTTTTTCTAAATCCGGGGCGATGAGTACAGGTCCGCTGCACAATGTATTCACAAAAGTTTTAAATGCCTGCTCTTGCTGATCGCCCCATTCGAATTTCGTGCCCGTTTTTAGGAGATTTGATAGGGGTTGGGCAATTCGTGCATAATTCTTAATAAATCGTCTGTAATAGCCTACGAATCCTAGAAATTGTTTTATCTTTTTTGCATTTGTTGGTTGAGGGTAATTTCTAGCTGCCTCAAGTTTCTTTGGGTCAGTCATTATCTGTCCATTGCCTACAATGTGACCGAGCACTTTTGCCTCTCTTTTTAAGAATTGACATTTCTTGGGCTCTATCGTGAGGTTGGTGGCTGCGAGCCGTTTTAGCAATTTCGTAAATCGTTTCCCGTGTTCCTCAAGGTCAGGGGCAAATACCATTATGTCGTCGAGATAAACTTCTATTTCATGGCCCTGTAATCCTGCTAGTGCTAGTGCGATAGCCCTTAGAAATGTGTTTGGTGAGTCCTTGCACCCCATAGGCATCCTTTTGTATTGGTAGTGCCAGTCTGGGCCCGAAAATGCGGTTTTATGTGCATCATCTTCGTGTATTTTTACCTGAAAAAATCCGGATTTGAGGTCCACTACCGTGATGTAACGTGCTGATGCTAGATTCTCTAAAATGTCACTCTGAAACGGTAGCGGGCAACATGACCCTACTGTGACTTCGTTTAGTAGTCGAAAGTCTGTGACTACTCTTACTTTTTTTTTATTGTTTGGCCCCGGTTGTTTTGCTACTATCCATGTATTTGAGTTATACGGGAAGGTGGAGGGTTCAATTATCCCTTGTTCAAGCATTTTTTTAATTTCGACTTTCATTTGATCCCTTATTGCTGGTGGATACCTCAATCTTTTTGCTACGATGGGTTTATCCGACGTCGTTATAATTCGGTGTTTTATAAGGTGTGTGGCCTTGAGAGGCTCACCGTTGAGGCCAAATACATAAGGGTTTGACTCGATCAGATTTCTCACATGTTCTATTTCTTCCTTGTTGCAACCAGCTGTGTCTACGAGTTGCATTATTTTATCTACCCGTTTTTGTTTCTCTAGCTCCCCTTCGTTTTTTGTAAAAATTTCAATTTTTTTCTCGTCATCTCTTTTTTCTTTATTAAATAATCTTATCATTGCTTCCCCCAAGCTTTTGACGTCGTCCCCTTCGACGTCTTCTGCGCGCTTCCGGTGAATTTCCTCATATTCTAGCAGCTCTACTTTCGGAACAGGCACGTATTTTATTTCGTTACTTGTATTAATGCACTCTGCGACTATTTTACCATTAACATTTCTGGCTATAAAGTTCCCGAACAATATTCCTTCCTCCATTTCTTGGAGGAGTATCCAGCCATTTTCTAAATTATTTTTGCTTTTTCTTATTCGCGCATAAATTACTTGCCTCGATCTCGCAGGTATTTTAAAACACTCCGGCCTTACCAGTGGTATCTCTACGCTATCTAATTAAATCGTATTCTCGGCGGCGCTTATTTGGCCCGGGTATCGCTTAAAAATATCCCATCCTATGATTCCTTCCGCGTCAATTGGGAAGTCATGGCGGACTACATGTAATGTGCACTCTAAGCCGTGCAACTGGGCCTGTACTGTGCCCAACGTTTTGCGTGCTCCGTGAGTCACGCCAATGATAGCTTCTTGATACCTACTGTCTATTAGCATGTCTTTGCTTAAAAAATTAACCTTCACAATCGAAATCTCTGCGCCTGTATCCGCATAAAAAGTCGCCTTTCCATTTTTTAACTGTGGTCCCTGTAACTGGACCGATGGTGGCCTATGCCCTGTTCTCGCGAGTTTTATAGTTATCTTGGGAAGCTGCTCTATTTCTTCGTCGCGCTCTGAAAGCTTGGGTTCATCATTATCTACATGTGTGTCCGGTGCCTTTGTCCGATTACTTTTCTTGCGGTCTCTCCTGCCTTTTCTTGTGTGTTTTCCGCTCCGTTCTATTGGAGTGGTATCCTGCTGTGCCGTATTACTTTCTATTTTTTCTTGCACTGTGTAAGTACTTGGACTGTCGTTGTGCGTCTTCTTCTCTACTATCTCTTTCTCCGTCTTTCGCGGCCTCTCTCTCACGCATTCTTCCTCACTGGACACACTTTTCTCTATCTCTTTCTCTAGTTGATGCCCGACGTTTGGGGAGCACGCCGAACATCTTGTAAGTTTAAAGCTGCCGGTACGTCCCTCCTATTGTCATGGCCGTATGCGTTATTTTCTCGATGCTGTGGGCCCCTATCCCGTGGCGGCTCTTGCCTAATTAGGTCCCTATTATAGCCGTCCCTACTGTCTTGATTTTTATAGTCGTTCCCATAACGGTTGATTGATTCCCTGTTGTTGTTATTATACTGGTCACTGTAGCCGCGGTTGGTGTAATAATTGCTCCCTGTAGGGTTGTAGTTATTATACCTGTTATTGTAATGATATCTGTCATAGTAGTTGTTATTTCTATTATTGTAATCGTTATTTCTATTATTGTAGTTATTATTCCTATAATTGTAATAATTATTCCTGTTATGTTGTTCCACTGGGCCATTATTATAGCCCCTGTTGTAATTATTGTAATTATTGTTATTAAAGTTATCATTTTACCCCTATAATCATAGGCATTTCTGTTGGTATGGGTATTATTCACGGGTTGGTTATTTCCCTCGTTTCGCCGTCTTTCCTCTTCATCTATGTCTTGCATACGTAAACGACAGTCTCTCGCGTAGTGTCCTGGTCTCTGACAATAACTGCAATTTCCTTTTAACTCTCTTCCGTTGTCTCGCGAAGTTTCTCTGTCCTTGATTACTGCTAGTTATTTTCGGCATTCCTCGACTGAATGCCTGGTTCGGCCGTCGCAATATATACAGCGTTTTACGTTTGCTGCGTTCCCTTGTGCCCCGTTAGTGATTTCTGTTGTGTTATCCTCTTTACTTGCTAGGTTTACTAGTGGCCCTCGCTCGGTTGTTGCCTTATCGTATGCAGGCAGTGCACTTACTGGTAATGCGTGCCGTAGACTGAGGTCACTCTCTATTTTTAATGCCTCTATGATTGCTTCACAGAGAGTCCTCGAATTTAAGCTTGTGATTTTGCACCTGTATGTTGGGTGCAATCCATATCTAAATTGTTTGACTGCTACTGCCTCCACGCCTTCCTTTAGGACCTGCTTTTAAATCGGCAGTAAGCTTGGATTCGAATCGTGCAGCATCGTGAGCCTATTATATAATTGTTGTACCCTTCCGCCGTAATCTTCTATCGATTCCCGATTTTGCTGTCTGATTATCTTCAATTGTGCCATTAAGGTGTCCGAATTATATATACTCCCATATCTGTTCGAAACTTCCCGAAGAAATTCCTGGACCGTGCCGAATAAAGCCAATCTAGGCGCGAAATGCTTAGCTGCTTTTCCCTTTAGTCTACTTGCAATGGTTCCAAGGAAAAATAATTCATATTCTGGACCGATCATTTGAGCAGTCATTCTTACCATTCTTTCGAATAGCGGCAGATTGATTGGGTCGCCGTCGAAGAACGGGATGCTATTTGCCATGTGGCTGAGCGTGGGCAGAATGTTTTGTTGTAAATTCTGCGGTCTGCGTGGATGGTTATGATTACCCGTAGCTTGCATATTTTTTGTATATAGGCCCATGGGTTGTGCTATATTGTCCCTATCCCTATGTTCATTAAACTCGGTCCAGTTTGTGTAAATATTAGTCAACGATGGTTCTGCTACCATAGACACGAATTCCTTTATTTTTCCAGGTTCTTTGTTCGTATCCCTTAATCCGTCCCACAGCTGTTGAGCATGTGAGTCTCTCGTCCCGGAGTTTCTTGTGCCTTGATATTCGTGACGGGGTGTAACGTGAATCGGCCGCTCTTGTTCCTCTGGCATGCTCCATTGTGTTGACAACATATTTGTTTTATTTTTTCGAGTTCCACGTATTTCTTCAGTTTCTCTTGAGCTTTGCCCGAAGACTCGTTCGCCAGAAAGAGGGTCCATTTCTTTATTTATACGTCCTGTGTTTGCGTTTGTGTCACACAATATGTCCCTTTGATCCCTTATCGTCGGTGACAGATTTCGGCTGCTCTCAGTGTTTGACTTATGTGGCACTTTCACTTCCTCTGCTCTTTTTAGTTTTGCTTTTATCTTTGAAAATAAACTCATGACTATCGCTTTTGTTTCTTCGTCCAGGGCATCTAGTTTCTCGCACCCCTCGGGTTTCAGCTCCAATTCCAACATTCGTTCCGTTATATTTTCCTTTTTTTGTTTACTATTGGGCTCTAGCCTGTACAAGTCTGCCGTCATATTATTACTTGGGCCTTCGCTATCACTCTCTGACTCATGGATAGTGTCACGTAGATGAATCATTTTTTTTCCTTTTATTTTATTTTTTTTTCTTTTCTCTTCTATATATGTATTTCTATTTGTTGTATCCTCTTTTTTGGTTCTGATGAGGTTTATTTATTCTCCTAGCAACGAGACTGCATTTAATGACCTGTGTCACAGCTTAACAATAATGGGGTGGAAAGAGTAGTGACAGGCGAGATAAGAAAATAAAAGAGCAGCGTTCGTCTTTTACTAGCTCTCTTTGATTTTGGCCCTTTCTTTGTTTAGTGATAACTAGGAAGAAATATTATTTTGGGAATATCTGTGGTCTGTTTTGTTAATAAGAATTATAATAATGAAATTAGTGGTGTACATGGGGGCCGGTTATTATTATTATATTATTATTTTCGGATATTTTCTATATCTGAGGAAGCCTACTTATAAATTCCCTCTGTTTTATGTTTGATATGCCCAAATTTTCCTAATCTGCTGTTTGTTTAAGTCTGTTGTCTCGCACGATTTCTCTTCGGGTTCTAAGAGTGAGAAAAAAAAACGCCAAACACGGAGAGCGGACGTGATAATAAGTATAAATCCAGAAACAAAAATTTTCTACGACTTTATTTTCACCTAATAAGTGCCTTCCCTCTTTTCCCCGGGGAGTAAGGTATAAAATTATTTTTATTATAAATGGACTTACGTTCTCGTTGATATGCACACCAGTAGAAATAAGATTTTGAAAATCATCTCTTTTCAGCGCTCGCCGCTTGTCTCCTTGATCCTTGATCCTGTGATTATCGGCAGTTGGTGTCCTAGTTCTGTTTTCCTGCGGGTTGCTGTCACCGTTGCTTGCAGAATATGACTGCTCCTGTCCTTTTTGATCGGCTTCTCGGCTCCCCGATTTTTAATCGTTGTATTCTTGCGGCACTGCACTATGTGTGCTTCTCGGCGTGCAAAAAAAAAATTTTGACTCTTACCAAACCCCACACCTAGCACCAAAACTGTTACGTGGGTAAACCGAAAGGTAAGGAGGGGCTTCGCGAGAACGATCAAAACCTTGGAACCTTAAAGACCTTTATTCAAGATACTTAATTATAAGGCAAAGACGCGTGTGTGTGTTTCCGATTAATTGCCCGATCTCTCCGAGTGTTCTCTTCGCTTTCCCTGTCTGTGCGAGTCTTCCCTTCGTTCTGCCTGTCTACCCGAGTATTCCCTTCGTTCTCCCGATTTTGAAGCTTGCCGGGCCTTATATTACCTCGTTCCCCTCCCGTCGGTACCCTCTTGATAGGGTAGCTTCGTGGTCACCAGGGGGAGTTAGTATGATATGCCTAGCATATCGTACGTAACAATACTTAATAAAGTCATACAGTTCAAAATTTCTGATGTCAATCTTTTTATTATGTAATACGCTTATATTTTGTATATTTTCGATTACTATCTTATCGCTAGAAATAATGATACAGAACTTTAACTGTAAAATAATTTGTCGTTTCTATAAGAATCCATGTTAAAAAATAAAACTTGAAATCTAATTTTTTTTAAATTTATGTTGTCGATGTATCTGAAATTTTGACACTCTATTTCTAACAATTTAATAAATAGATTTAAGTAGTTTTTTAAACGTCCTTGTTGTTTTTCATCAGTAGACAAACCTTTTAATTAAAATGTATAATAACCGTTGAAATCAAATTAAAAAATAATTATCAGTGTAACTGAGTTTTTTACTTGTAGTACTTTAAAGTAATCCATTGAAAATGTACCAACGTCGTATACATATAGAATCACCATTGCAATTTATTCGATATTAAGTGATTACAACTAATAAGCTAGATACAAAAGAGCAAAGTTAGCGTAATTTTGTACAAAAAAAGATTAGTAGATTCAAGCAGTCTCTACGGATCGTAGACTCAAATGAGTTAAGCTCATACCTTTTGAATAAATTTTACTTGATTCTCCCCCTTCACCTCCGCCCTCGTGACGTACTTCAAGTTTTCTCTACACTACATGACGCCACATCACATCACCATGCCACACAGTTTTAATTTTTATGTAATAATTTTTTTTTTCTTCAAACCAATTCAATGATAAAAAAAAAAACGAAAAAAAAAAAAAAAAAACAGTTTTTTAAGACATTCGAACCCCGGACCTTATGCACACTGGTCAAGGCCCTTACCTACTCTACTATGAACGTCCCTGGTATGAGAAACTCAATTACCTTATTTTGTCGTACAGTTCATGGCTTATTTTTAGCGTAAATTTTTATCTACTGTGTATTATTTTTATTTCATTCAATTGCATGTTAAATAAATAGATAATTTATTACATGAAATATATTTCTCACGTACATGTTTCGAAAATTTCGAAATTATTATGTAATAGCAGAGCAACTCATATTATGTTATAAAAACAGTTATTCACTTATCATCAATTTGTTACTTTTAAAATAAAACATTAATTACACAATTTTTCACACTTTTTCCAAATTTTCAGAATTAAAAAAAAAATTTTTTGCACTGTACAAATAAAATAATTAATTTTTATTGTGTTTTGTTCTTTTACGATTTTTTAATTCGTGATAAAAGTGATTTTTAGACTTAAGAACGTTCTTCACATAGTTAGTAGGAAAAAAGTTCAGATAAGGGAGAGGATCTCTAATGTTAGCAGTAAAGCCAGAAATTGTTTGTCTCATATAAATGAACTTACAGGCAAGCTTTTACGCACACTTTATCTCCTCTTTCTAATTTAATTTCAAAACTAACTTCAGCGTCTATTTGAAAATCCGATAGATTTATTTTAAATTGATTTTTTGTATCCAAAATAATAGGAGATTCCTACAAATCATATAAATGCCATCTAACGTGACTTTTTTCATAAGATACATGTTAAATTTCAATTTTTTGAATTCAAACATACACAAAATAATGGTACAATCAAACAAACTGCAATTTTTGTGAGTATTTTTTATGCTATTTGAATGTACGTTTGACGTTTGAACAATATTTATCAAAAAAACCTACATGTGTTGAACGTCTCATTAACTGGCATGTAATTGTACCCTATTAAAGAAAGCTAAATTACGGGATGGTTTTTTTTGATTTTCTATGGACAATTATATTTTGGGTATTAAATATGGACTAGGAATAAGTGTGGGATTGTATGTGACAAATGTGAGCGTGACGTTACAGATGTTGTCAGCGTAGGCAGTATGAAGTTGTTTTGAAACTTTCGGAAGATTCGATGAAAGTGCAGTCTTGTACTGGCCAGCTTATATAAGTTCTATTGTTTTTTGCCATGATGTTTTGTTTATAATCGTTAACTCATTAAATAATAATTAAAACCATACCCAATCAACGTACGTATACTTATTCCCACGCTAATTGTGCCACATTCATACACAATATTGTTTCGTAGAATGTATTTTTATACTCAAAATTATATTGTTAGCCATATAATTTTATCGAAGTATAACTTCATATTTGAGTACCCAAGCACGAACTGGCCACTGGTTTATGGATTTTTGGGGTTTATGGAAAATCTAACCCTATGTATACTAAACTGTAGGATACGTCTTTAGTCTGAAACTTTGAAGATCAGTACTTTAAAGAAATCCTGCCTGTTAATCAAGAAGCGTGGTATATACATACATACTAGTAGCGCCTTGCTCTTTAACCCTTCATGTTCTGCTCGCAAAACCAAAAATTAATAATAATCCATCTGGAGATAAATTTTCGCAGTTTTTTTATAATCTTGTTTGCATGAACTGATGTACTTATGATGTTGTTTGATTGACTTACTAATCAATCATAAAAGCTATTAGACTAATAATGGTTTCTGCTAATTTAATGCTTATGATATACATTAATGTATTAACAAAAAAAATGTAAGCAGTAAAGTCTATTAAAAAATTAAAGATAACTGCAACTTTCTTTTAGTGTAATGACAGACTTTTGAATTATATAAAATCAGCATGCAATACTGATAACTTATAGTACAGACAACTCCACTTGTCACTATTTATTTCATAAAACTAATTAGTCTGAAAATCAGATTTAGAATACTCAATATAAATAACCTGAACTGTTTACTCTGCGTATTAACCTCCTTCAAATAATTTAAATTTTAGAAATAATATTTAATATCATCACAAAATATTAACAATGAGATAAGTAAGAAAACAACCATACCAAGCTCTGAATACATAAGCAAATTATTATTTTATTATGCTCAAATTACTGTAGGCTGTATCCTTGATATTGGAAAAAATATTATTAAAAGTGTAAGACATGAAAATGAAGTTTTTTGTTACAGTTTAATTTCTTATTACTCAACAAAGACTGAGACTTCCAAAAGTTTTCTTGCATGGTGATCACTAATAAAAATCTAAGAATATCTAAAAAAAAACGTAAAAAATAACTGTTTTAGTTCTTTTTTTAATTTAAATTTTCCTTAAATATTTAACGTGAACTTTTAAGTGAATTTTATAGTGCCGTACGTGCTGTATTAAAAAGATTTACTTTGCAGAAAATGTGCTAAGAGTCATGACAATTAGTTGACGAAAAAGTACATAAAGCGCTCTAATCTAATATAAGGTAAGATTGTAGGCGACCAAATTAATGGTAGAAGTGTTAGTGGCACGGTCTAAACATTTTCTCACGCCTTAATCCTTAATGCGAGAGCTAGTATTTAAGGAATGTCTAAGAATGTAAGCAGATGGTTGAAGCTAAGGGCTAAGACTGGCCAACATAGTATGCCACATGTGGAGAAGATGTACTGACATTGGGACGATGCGTAGATGCCTCATTTGTCACCACGCCATAGTAACCACCTTAATGCCTTCGAGCTTATTGATGAGGATCCAACCCCCTTATATATGTCCCTGGTCAACCTACACCGTCAGGTGACAGGTGCATTTACCCATAAAATTTATTCGTCTAATTTTATAACCATTTTAATACTATTACAATCTTCTATTTCGCAATACGACTAAATTCTTTATTTATCTGCACTTTTATCGTCTTCAACCGTTCAGCTGAAAAATAATATTATGTTAATAGATAAAATGTATTCTATAAAATCCGCATCATTGCGTCAGTACTAACTCGGCGAGCGACGAGGTAAATGGAAAAGTGAGTGGGTAGCTAGTTCCACGAAGAAATCATGGTTGGGAAGATTTACGAGGGGAAATCAAGCAGAGCACGAAGCAAGTATGCATGAAGCATGAAAGAGTAATTTGTTTTTGACTACGATATAGGTGAAGGTTGATGCGAGATTTTTTTTTTTGTATTTCAAGTTAAATAAAACTCATGACCACATGATTCTTCTTGTCCCCAACCGTCTCCTTCCTGTTAACCACACGTCCTTAACATTTTTTTATCAATTTTTGACTCCATTAATCGAGAAGAGTAAAAGCATTACCCTCTGGATCCTGCACAATATTTTTTGTAAAACATGTACTCATTAATAATTGCTTTGTACACTTCTATATGAAAATAAAAAAAAAAAACTTTATTAACTATCAACAAGGCTGAGCATTGTGTACCTTTTTTTTCTTTTTCCCCTTGTCTTCTTTCTAAAAAAATTTTAATAAATGAAAGAATCAATTAGAATACTAACTCTCAAATGTATACCGGTTGATACAAACGCCAATGGCCAGGCAACTAGCCTTTATTTAACTGATTCAAGTATCATCGGTACGTTGTGTGCCAGTTGGTGTAAATGCCACCGGCCAAGCAACTAGCTTTTTTTAAAAAACCCCATCTTTGAAGCTATATGTTGTGTATCGCTAGTGAAAAATGCTGGTGAGCGGACGACTCTAGCCTCCTTAAAAAGAGATGAAGCTACAATCAAATGAATAGTCAGTTACGTGCCACTGACGTAAATGCCAATGGCCAAGTGGCTAGCTAACCTTTCTACAATCATCTACGCTGTTCTTACCCCAGTGCTCCGTCTTCAATCCTTCCTGTCATGTCCCCAGGCTATTGAGCAAAAGCTTCGACTTGCATAAAAAAATTATTCTGTTATCGTCTTCGACATAACAGATAATATTTTTTGAGGATCCGGAGTGATAGATAGTGTTAGGGTTGCAGTAGCAACAACGTAGAGCACTTAGTACAACAGAGGGAGTAAAAACTCCAAAAAAAAATTTTTATAATATAAATAAAAAAGGATTTGGGACAAAGAAAAGTCGATTAGCTGACCACTTTTATTTTTGTTTGTATGTATGTATGTAAATTCAAAGTTTTTTTTTCTTCTTTATTCTTCTTCGTCCTCATCAAGTGAGCCTTCAACTTACTGAAACTGCTAAAAGGTGGATTAAATAGGTGCCGTCCAAAGCAGATAAAAAATGAATTACTCGATGAATGAAGAAGCAACATAGGTAGAACCTAAAAAAATAAAACACGAAATTACTTGGGGCCTACCAAATGTGAGGAAAATCTCAGGAACCATCCAAGAGGAATCCAGATTTACCAGTGCCACTTTGGCAAAAGGCAGAGAGTGTTGCAATGAAATTAAGTAATCGCAATAAATGACCTTGTCAGCTCAAAATCATCAGCGAGTTTATTTTACCCACAACGTCACCTCCAAGAGCGATATATCAACCATCATTAAGAGGGACGTCACACGATCCCAATGTTTAAAACTCTGACTATCTAAAGATTGTAACAGCTGCTAATCACGAAATAGAAGTGGTATTGCAGCAGTGAATATCTTTCTCTGACCACCTACAGCAGCTGAGGTACGAAAGAGTATCCACTTATAAACAACCAGAATGCTTAGTGACGCCGGGAAAGTAGTATGTGAGTTATAGTACAAGTGCAAATTCAAGTGAGAAATAGAAAAACTCAAAAAAGTGAAAATAAACTTTCAAAATAATTTGAGAATAATTAGAAAATAGTTATCATAGAAAGCAAAAAGTATTTAAAAAAAAAACTGTTAGAAATAAGTAAAGTAAATCAATTTATTTCTTGTATTAAAAAATTAAGGAAAGAAAAATAAACAAGTTTCTTTTTTTTTCTCGAAATTAATAATAACGAGCTTAACAAAAATGCAACAGTGGTGCAAGCAGGCTACTAGATTTGACTCTAAAGTGACGCAACTCTAGTGCATTCAGTTGCGTAGAGGTGTATCAAGTAAACCAAGTCCCTGTGCATTTAATTGAGTAGGCTGGCCAGCTCTACGCAATGCCTTTTTATACTTTTTTTATTTCATTTTATTTTTAATAATGAATCAGAGAGCAGGTAAGCACAGAACGTGATTTTTACAGATGGCATAGTTATTTCAAAAGAAAGTAACAATAAATAAGTAAATTTTAAATTAAAGAATGGTTAAGAGCACCGCCTTAACCCAAACTGATCAGAATTTATTATTTAACAAGCGCGAATATAAAATATTACAGCCTTGTCACCACAGACCCATACCCATAGCCGTAGTAGCATTGTTGCCTAACCCAAATCTACTCGCGCCTGACCAAGTTGCTCAATTACGTGTGACACAACACATGCATGTGCACGTTCTAGATATTATTGAACCTGAATAGACGACTTTAAAATAAGAATTATTAAAATAGTACGAGTGTTACTTGTCTGTGTGAACTAAGTCTGTATCCATATAACTAAGGTAGTAAAGGAATTAAGGCAGGCCTTGTATCAAAGCTGTATTAAAAATAGAACGAAAGAGAGAGATAAAAAAAATTGCAAGTGACGCCCAAACAGTGATTCTTAACTACTGTCTCAAGGTCAAGTACCATCAAGGCACAGATGAAGGGTCAAGATCCTCCAAAAAAAAATTGGAGCGAAAAAACACACAAGAGCTCTTGTCCTTGCAATAGGCCTCTATGTATACAAATATACTTACCTCAACCAATTTCTTAGTCACATAGTCATTCTCAAAATTGACGATATTATCGAATTGGAAATCGAAATTAGAAAAATTGAATGAAAAACCCGCTAAAATTTAGCAACAATCATTATGTACGCTGACAAACTTGTGGGATTCAGAAAGAATTAGATATTTGAGACACCCTTGACAAAGACCGCTGGGCTACTGTCACCTAAAGCTCTGCAAAAGTATGTTAACACCTTACAGTGGGTATTAGCAAAAAATCTAAGTGATGAAAAGGATACCGATTTCGACGAGCTGGGTGATTTATTCGCACAACTGCACATTGAGTGAATAGCTCTCAAACGTCTGAATTATGTCATGGGTAAGGACCAGCCTTACAGCATTTCAGAAGGCTGCTTTTAATTTGCACTTTCCGACAGCCATGAATTTAGCAGAAGCATTTAACATCATAAGGTACGAAGTTAAAGTCTAATTTCACCGCAAAAACGGATGTAGATCAGGAATTTGATAAACCATTCCATACAAAAGGCGCATTGTAAAATATTACGAAATAAACGCAACCAGTTTTATCTCGATCACTTTCTGTGATTTGCCCATAGATATTAAATATAATTAAAAAATCGCTCCATCACTATAAAACAACTATGATTATCTTTGTTTCGATTGATATTTTGGCTATTACATTTGCACTTGGGTCGTTTCATACTTCGTAGCAAATAAACCAAAAACGTTATATAAGAACACATTTCACTTTTTATAAAATAATTTATTGCAAGAATACACTGAACTACTTTAGGACTGCCATACGTTTACTGTTGATCAAACTCTCTCGTTTAAGGAAGTCGATATTCGGATGGAAGAGCTGAAAACATGTTGAGAGTAAAAATTAAGGCTAGAAGTATAATCCGTTACACTCAGTAGTACGCCCTCTCACTACAATATGTTGTCTTTTACTACGTATTACATGGCAACAAGTATTACAAATTAAAAGACTCTGAGTCAAAGTCAACAAATTCGTACAATATTAGCTTCATTACCCGAATCTAAATACCAACAAAAGCGAATCATTAGATGAATGAGATTTAGTTTCTGATCAAAGTTCAAGCGTCTAATCGTTAAACGTTATTAACAGCGAATTAGACCAAACAAAACGTGAAGCAAACATTTTTCACTCTACCGCAAGAGAAGACAGCAAAGAGATTCTTGATAATACTGCTATAAAAGTAAAAGAAGAAAGAGTCTCACCCCAACTGGTCAATACTTCTATACCTAATTCTGCAAATCCTTTAGTAATAAATATGACAGCTCAAACTGTCACATTAAAGGACGCCTCAAACGTGGTACTGGATTCCGATGGAGAAAATATACCATTAAGTCTATTTTAAGAAGGCTACAACGAAGCTACAGAAATAGTAAGCACCACAGACGGAGCTTATCTGACCAAGCTGTTAGTGAGCAAGCTAGTTGGAGAAGCAATTTCACCTATGTATGAAGTAGTCCTTGAAAATATCGACGCCCTTCAAAAATTACGTAAAAACTATTTACGCGTCAGCAATAACCATACACCAATTATAAGGAGAAAGGGAGAATGCACTTCAAATAGATAATAAGCCTGTGATAAGCTACGCTAACAGATTCGGAGATTTACGAAAATGAATTTCAAAGGCTAAGAGATTAAAGAACGGAGCGGCTCCACTTGCAGCATTTATTGCAGATTTTTAGCAAAGTACTGTAAAGTAGTTAAAAAACGGACCCCACTCCAAAATTAAGACCAAGCTAGGCATCTTGCAACTTCGAATTATACGACATTTTATTCGAAGGTATTGCTGACCGACTCGTCGATATAAAAAATTACACAGAAGAAATAATTTATATGTTCAAGTTGGGTGACGTAACCTTTACCTTGATAATAATAAAAAGGAATAATATTTGTGGATACAACATATTTAGAATAGAACACCCAAAACTTCTTACTTTTAAAACAGAAAAAAAAGTCTTTTGACACTAACGATGTGAAAATTCCCGATACTACGTATTTGTTCGCAAATATAAAGTTTAAACAATCATTTAGGTGGAAAAACGTCTTTGATTACAAGTCAAACATTTATATAAAAATATCTTGACACAATATTGCAGAGTAGAGCGCATTGCGCAACAAAACGCTTTGGTAATAGCTAAAAAATCAAGAACTAAAAATGCTACGCTGAACTTCCAATAAACAACATCAAAATTGCAATGTTCCTGACACCTTAAATACGCATATTGAGAAGATATGGTACAAAAATAATTTGTGGCCATATTTTTCCACAACCTTATAAGATAAACGATAAGTGTTATTAAGTATCAGGTACTCCAATATAAGTAAAACCGACCGAAGCTTTGAAACCTATGACAGAGTCTACGTGATACTACGTCAAGCCATCCAACTTAGCAACTAATGTTATTTATACAGCCAACAACTTAGAAAAATTAAGAGATCGCATAGTGATCCCTATTGAGCAAAATTCACTTCTCAATAACCTAGCCCGTAATATGCATGGCCAACTATACAATCAGAAAAATGGCTCTACATTTAAACTTTTGAAGGAATAATTTCTTAGAAAGCTAGCCAATTCGAGAGAAAAGTGAATGTGGGATAGGTTAACTGATTTTGGAACTGCAAGTGTCGGTTTCGTAACGTTAAACATCCTATTTTAATTTGTAAGAACGCTAGCAGAAGCAATGATAAATAGTTATCTACCACATTAAACTTATGGATGGTCAATATAAATACTCGGAGCTATAAGAAACAGCTTAGCAAATTTTCTACTTTTTTTCGAAAAAAGATCTAATAATACCGTCACAGACCTGGAAACGAAGCTCAGTTCCACTGAGAAGATGTAGAATCCTTATTTTCACAAAATCCTCATCAGAATTTAACGTCAATTTAATAAGAAAGTTTGATGATGCAAGCAAAGATCCCATACCACCAACAAGTAAGACACACTTCTATATTACCAAGGCAGGGAATATTCAAAAACCAAGGAAATATCCGATCCTTTTCAACCATTACACAAGCTACAATTCTCAGCACCTTAACTGCTCAAAACATTTCAAATTATTAACGAACAAAAAAATAACTAATTGCTTGTTGTTCAGTATTAAAAATATTTCACCAATATATATGTACACAATTTGACTTTACTTGATAAAATTTTGTAAGTACTTTTGTTTAAGGAGGCTCTTGAAATTCAACAAATAATTAAGTACTTAAATAATTGTAATGTATACAATTATAAGCATATGTATGCACATTATTGTACGTTATACGTATTTTAACAATTATATTTTAAATCAGTTAATCATCAATAACCTAACTCATTTTTAGTAGAAAAATTATATTCATTTATTTATTTACATTACATTACAAGTTATATACAATTATGTACCATCCTTCTCCTAATGCAATGTACTGAGGAGACTGTTCTTTAGTCATCATTGAAGGCTCTAGTACCAGTTTTAGGAGGGGGATAATAGGGAGAATCCAACGTAATTTTATTAAAAAAACTAAATTCCTTTTTCCTCTTTTTCAAATTATTTATAGCTACATGCAAGTTCTTGCTAACTACCATTAAAACCTTGCAACTGTGCAACCTATGAAATAAATGTTAGAATTAAGCAGCTGATCCAACGATATACAAGTAGCAATAAGTTATTTTTTTATTTACTTCTTAACAATAACCATTTTCCATAGTTATTAAGTAGTTAACCGAGTTAAAAGTCCCAAGAACTAGTCTACATCTCCTTTTCTCTTTATGCGTTGACAGATTTATCTACCTTGTTCGATTAAACTAAACTATTATTTTATATCTTTTTTCTTCCCTGCCTTAACCATTTGTAAGTTAGCTGACGCTCGAACCAGGATGCTTATTCACACATTGGCCAGCCTTCATGCAACGGCGTGCTACGCTTCTACCACTTTCTTTCCTCAACACTAACAATACTCAGGGCCACTTAGCCAAATAATCGCGTGAATTGCAATGTGATCTATTTTCGATAAGCTAACACTGGGACCAGTATCGTTGCCATACGATATTTTTTAGCAAGTAAGCATTACCCTGAAATCAAAGCAGCACATTTGAAGGGAAACGGAAAACATATAAAAAATCTTTCCCTCTCCCAGTCACGAGATGATTCAGACTAATTCTAAGAACCTATGTACGTCTCGTCGTCTCCAACCATAGTGATGATCATAAGGAGGCAATATTTTCAGCTATATAAGCCCATGGCTTCCTTCACGAGCAGCTCGGTTCGAAAAAATTTGTTCGATGGTCAGGCCAGCTTAGATGTATACCTAGAGCAGTAGCCAGGCTACAGACAAACGATCTAAAGAATCCGGTTGGTGCATTTACTCGTCAGGCCAGCTTTGTTTAATACCTACAGCCAACCTAGTACGCACGACTTGGAGAACTTGATCATAGTCTATACGCGACCTGGAGAATCCTGTCCATCGTTATAACTTGAATTATATCCAACCAATTTTAATCGAAAAATTTCCTAGCCTTAATAAAAGAGAAACATACACAATCTCAATAGGTAAAAATTTCAAGGAACTCGATGTAATAAGCAAATCATAAACGTTTATTTTATTCAAGAAGATAACAGCAAACCTACACCTTCTATCTTTTAGCGAAGAACGGCTCAATTAAGAAAAAATAATGAATTAAAGTTATCTAAGTGAACCAAAAGGGGACAAGCCTATAAATTACTTGAGCGATACAACGGAAGATTTTACTTAGAAGGTGGCAAAATCATGGCCACTAATATAGCTGTACATCGCATACCAACACTAGACAACTTTCCTGTAACTAATAAGCAAGACCAGCTTCTTTATGCCTTAAACGACAAGGTCGATCACCAAGTACAGGAATCGTTCAAAAATGGTATCACCTAGTGGTCGAGATCTGGCTATAATACAACTCTTTGAATCGTTCCCAAAAAAGTCCTGATGGAAAGCCTAAATGGAGTTTAATTCAAGATCTTAGGCCTGAAAATAAAAAAACAATACGAATGAATATTCCACTCTTCAATATATTTCAATTGCAGACACCCCGACGATATATATTCAACAGCGTTTTCTACCCTAAATGGACTTTTCGAATTAGTTAACATGCCTTTTGGCTTAAGAAATGCCGCTGTCGAATATCAGTCATAAACCCTCGATTGATTAATAGGCAAAGAAACTTTTGTGTATATGGACGATATTGTCATTGATGCAAAAACACTCGATGAACATGAGCGACCCTTGAATCTTGTAATCAGGAGATTGAAAAAGACAAGTTGGAAAATGAGGCCTAGTAAATGCAAGCTGTAGCAACGAGAGGTAAGCTGTCTAAGGCATATAAAAACTAAAAAAGGGTTAAGTCCTGACCCGAAAAAAAATTGAAGCAGTAAAGTTATACCCTCGTCCTAAGAATATTAATAATGTTAGGCAATTTTTAGAGGTCACAGAATATAACCAGCGTTTTATTAAAGATGTTGCTAAAAAGGCTTAACCCTTAAGCCAATTGCTTTAGGGTAATGAAGATTCTCATTGGACAAATGATTACGAAAAGGCCTTTCAGGAGCTAAAGCAAGCATTGTACACGGCACCACTCTCACAATTTTCGAACACGAGTGAGCCATTTATTATAGCAAAAAATTCTTCAGGCTACACTGTAGGAGATGTTTTGTTACAAAAAAAAATTGAAAAAAACTTATCCATCGCATATACTTCTTGCGTACTAAGAGGATTTAAGCTTAGAAATGACATGTATGAAAAAGAGGCAGTGGCGATCTTACACTTTGTAAAAACTTTTCACTCATACATATACTGTTGAAGATTTACCATAGTCACGGATAACAAACCACTTGTAAGATTTTAAACGCCAGACCTCAATACACAAGTACAAAAATATCAATTCAAATTATTCGAATACGATTACAAAACAATTTACCGTCCAGGTAGATTCAATCTGCCTGCAGATGTACTATCACGTAATTTAATAGTTACAGAACAGGTAAATAAGTTAACTAGAAGGCTAAAAGCTTTCCAAAATTTTAAAAATAAAATCTTAGAAGAAAGCAAAGGTACCCAAAATATATAACTTAAGTTCGTTAAAAAAACATAGGCGGCTAAGCAGCAAACCCGCTTTTTAAAGAGCTCAGCTAAGGTTACACCAGAATAACCAGATAATAATAAACAGAGAAGTTCATAAGCAAGGATTTAAAAAAACCGAGGCCAAACAAGACAAATAAAAAACATGAGAAGGTCAAGAAAAAATAAAAAAAATAACGCAGATTTAGAATCAACTGACAATAATATCAATTAGGAAAGTTAAACTTAAGATAAATAATTTGATAATGATAAGCTACCACCTAAAAAATATACTACTACTACTGGTGACGGAATAAGCAACACTGGACACGGTGTTAGCAATATCAGCGGAACAAAGAAGTTATTAGAGCCTAGATAAGATAATGTAATATACTTCGTCGACATGACAGGCACTCTGCTTGACGAGGGTGTGCATAGATTATTTAAGGCTAATAAAATACTTAACAATTAGAAATAGAAAGCATTAAAATTGAGAAATTAACAAAAAAAGATATCAGTAAGCTCTCTGTGTTGTAGATAACGAGCAAGTATCACAAGCTATAATACAAAAATTAATACAAGATTCTTTCAAAAAATTGCAACTCGTTTTAAAAGACAGAAACCTAATTACTGTAAGTGTAACCTAAAGTATGAACATAAGTAATTTCGATTGAGCAGTAATATATAAAGTATGCTTAAAAGTGCACTTATTTAAAGTAACATTAAAGTCACAGTTTGTTGAAATTCACTTCAATATAAAGAAAATCATAATAGAGATAAAACTTTTTACGAGCTCCATAAATTACGTGTTGGAGGACAAAATTTTCGGCTGCATATGCTAAGAGTACTAGCAGAAAGGACTAAAAGATAATACCCAACAACGCATTCATACATACACGCCTGGTACTTTATTCAAAAAGGTTGCACTTAATATTGTTGGACGACTACCTAAAACTTAAGAAGAAAATGAGTACATCTTAACGATGCAAGATTAGCTGTTAAAATTATGCATTGCAGTCCCGTTAAAGGGCGCAACATCCTCCACGACTGCTGACGCGATTATTCAACGTTTTATCTACATTTTAGAAGTGCCTCAGGTCATTTTGACGTATCAAGGGAGAAATTTTTTAAGCAACCTAATAAAAAATGTTGCAAAACGCTTTAGAATGAAAATGGTAAGAACAATGGCCCCCAATCAAACTGATCACTGGACAGATCGCATTATGCACTGGGCAAATATCTTAAAGTAATACGTGTATGGTAAATGTGGTTGGAAAAAATTAGTAGAGCTGACTATTATTAACTACAACACTTGCATAACAAAAAATACTAAACATACACCGTATAAAGTTGTGTTAAGAAGACTTGCAAGGTTATTGTTTAAATGTCCGTGTCGAATTCTCTATGGCTCAATTGAAATTCAAGCCATAAATTAAATTTCGATTCGTTTATGCCAACAAATTATTATTTTGTTAAGTTTTTCTGTGGAATTGTAAAAAAAAACTTGTGTGAATTTTCTTTGCCGATTTAGAGGACTAAATTTTTAGGTGGAATGATCAAATCAATTCTTTCAAAACTTTACGTTTAAAGTTCTTGCGTGTCTCTTTTATTAACGATAACAGTAGAGTAAACAAATCAAAATAAAAATATAAAACCATATAATGATAAAAGAAATATCTGGTTACAAGGAAAATTAATCTTAACAAAAAATGTCAGTATGCCAGTAAATCCAGTTTGATAGATTTACGCAGTATTTCTCGAAATATTTCTCTAACTAATAGCGAACAAAGATTTCAAAGTTACTTTGAGATAATATAAAAACGACAAAAAAACTATTGGTCTTTAACAAAGTAGCATAAAGAGAAACAAGCAAAATTTTGACTTACAATTCGTTTAGCAGAAGAGGCGATTCAGCAAAAAAAGATCAAAAGCCAAAATAAGGAGCTATGCAGAAAGTCCTTTGCAATACCACGAAAGAAACTATTCGTTTGCGTTTAATTTAGTAGCTATGAAGAAACGGCTACTTGCTATCCGCGAGACAACCAAGCGAAGAGTAGACCGATTGGCTCGAGTCGCGAAGGCAGGCAGCCCCACGTAGGCTTAAGGCAGACGAGCAGGGGTGACGCACACATCAGTATCCGACCGGAGCTCCTTAAAGGTGAAAAATAACCCTTATTCCTGAAAGGCCTTTTCTAATCTGAACATACCGCACGCTTTGACGCAACACAGCGTCAACAATAAAATTCAAAACACAAAAAAAAAACTAATAATTTGCGCTGATTATTTCAAACAATGTTACTTTAATAATTTCTCATTAGAGCCAATCGCTCTAAACAATTTCGCAACAAGCAATAGATTATTTTCTTAAAGTTCAAGTAACAAAATAAAGTAAAATTATAATAACAAAATTAACGAAATATAGAAAGCAATTCAAACTACAATAACAAATTAATTTAAGCGAAACGAGCGAAAAGCTTTAAGTGAAACAAAACGAAAAGGATAAGAAAATTGAGAATAATTAAATTTCAAAATCGTTTCACAAAAAAAAAAAAAAGATTAAGTGTCTAAATGGACGTCTTCTTGGTCCCATGGTTAAGATTGCTCAGCATCAGTATTGAGTCTAATCAACTTGACGATTGGTCGAGTGAAGGTTGAGGTGGCAGTTTTGATTGAGACGACTCGGACCAATCCGTCAGAGCCAGAATAAACTTCAGTAATGCGCCCGAGTGGCCATTTAGTTGGTGGCGTGAGCTCGTCCTTTAATATGACCAAATCACCAGGTGGCAGGTTTGGCTGAGGGTCGAGCCACTCATTTCGTTGGTGCAGATGGTGTAAAACCTCGTTTTTCCAACGAGCCCAAAATGAATCTCGAAGGTTGCGAAGAAGCCTCCATCTACTGGTAAAACACTTGGATTGAGCATGTTCGTCGTAAGGCTCCGGGTACGAAAGGAGAGCAGAGCCGACCAAGAAGTATGCAGGTGTAAGAGCAACCATGTCTTCAGAATTGTTGCTAAGTGGGCAGAGTGGCCGTGAATTGAGACAGGCCTCAATTCGATACGCCAGGGTTGAAAGCTCTTCAAGTGGTTAGCGTGGAATCACTGATAACGCGCTTGAAATGGTATTCAAAGCTGCGTACTGCAGCCTCCCATAGGCCACCAAAGTGGGGTGCTCGTGGTGGGATAAGCGACCACTCAGTGCCTTGAGCTGTTAAGCTCTTGGTTACGCTGTTGGCAAACGCAGAACTTAGCTTGAATAAGGACTGCAGTTCCTTGAATGCGCCCTTGAAATTTGTAGCTTTGTCAGAGTAGATTTTCGAAAGTACTCCTCGACGTGCATAGAATCTTGCGTAGGCTGCAAGAAAGGCATCAGAGGTTAAATCTGAAACAATTTCCACACAAGCAGTGCTAATGACTAAACAAATAATTATAGCGACATAGCCTTTAGTGGACTTCGCTCCTCATCTTTTTGTGAATAAAACTGGAATTGGTCCAGCGTAGTCTAAGCCTACTATTGAGAACGGTCGACTTGGTATTTTTCGAGCAGCTGGCAATGGATCCATTTGCTGTTTAAGACCCTTCGCCTTGTGTCTGAAACATGTGATGAAGCGTTGATACACTCCAGTAGCAACATGCAAGCCACGCGTAATCCAAAACGTACGATAGAGGTGAGAAAGCATGAGTTGCACGCCTCCATGCAGTGTGTCTCGATGCGTTTCTTCGACCATCCACTTGACTATCGAGCTGTTACCAGGCAATACGATTGGGTGCCTTTCATTGTAAGGCAGCAGCGAATGGTGAAGTTGAACTCCTACACGAACTAGGTTGCCGTCGTCTATGAATGGACTCAGCCTGGCCAATGGACTGCGCTTATGGATCGGCTCTCCAGACAGCAATAATTTTTTCTTAATGATAAAATGATGCGATTGTATGGCTCTAAAACAAACGAAGCGAGCCAAGCTACATTCTTTATAAGTCAAAGTATACGACCTTTTCTCCAATGAATCTTGAACTGAGCGCAATTTCCAACGAACACAATATGCCAAGATTTTGATAATCTTGCTGAAGCTTGAAAATTTCTGCAAAAAAAGCAGACATTTAAGTTTTGATGTTTGAGGGTCTTTAGCCGTGTCCCTTTCCTCAGTAGTGACGAGTGCATGGAAAATTTGATCCAACGAATCAGCTGGTGGCCACTCCGACTCAGCCTCCTTTAACCAAGAGGGATCGTGCCACCATTGAGAGAATAAAGCCAGGTCAACTGGAGAGACACCTCTTGTTGCACAGTCTGCTGCATTATCCGCAGAACGAACATGCCTCCAGCGTGCTTCTGGTAGTGAAATTTAAATTTCACTGGTGCGGTTGGCTACCAAGGTCTGCCACTTGGAAGGATGACTCTTGAGCCACTCTAAAACCACTTTAGAGTCCGACCAGCAGTTGATGCTAGATGGTAAATGCCTTAAATTTCTTACTAAATGACAGATTAAGCGGACAAGCAGCGTGGCTGCGCAGAGTTCCAGCCTCGGTACAGTTTGAACCTTGGTTGGAGCCAGCTTCGATTTGGCAATGAGCAGCGAAGAGGAGTGCCCTGGCGAGACCGCATAAGTGGATGCAGCGTAGGCTCTCTTTGAAGCATTAGCAAAGCTATGTAGGTGCCAAACGTCCTTCTCTGCTAAGCTAAGCCACCTGGGAATGCGAATAGATGAAATGGCGTATAATTCATCGTGGAATTGCACCCAGCGTTGCTCCAACGTTTTCGAGACTGGTGTGTCCCAACCTAAGTTATCAAGCCAAAGGTCCTGTAATATAAATTTTGCCGTAATCAGTTATTAAGCCAGCCAGCCCAGCGGATCAAATAATCTGGCAATTTCAGAAAGAATCGAGCGCTTTGTAATAACAATTGACTGATGAGCCGAAGCGATTTCAAAAATAAAACAATCAAACTTTGGCACACATTCAAGAACCAAAGTTGATATCACCTCGTCGAGCTTTACTTTTATCTCATCAGGAGTTACTGACTTCAAACCTTGAATAATTTCAGCTTTGTTTGCGGCCCATTTTCCTAAAACCATTTTTGCAGATGATAACAGCTTGATTACTTGATCTCGGCGCTGCAGAATGTCCTCCATCGAGTCAGCTCCGATAAATATATCATCTACATATAGTTTGCGTTGTAGAATAGCAGCAGCCTCAGGAAACTGGTGAGCTCCATCTTCAGCGAGTTGCTTCATCGCACGAAGTGCAAGAAAAGAAGCAGCCGCTGTGCCATAGGTTACCGTGATACATCTATAATCTTGTATCGGTTGATCAAAGTCTCTGTGCCACAGCACTCTCTGCCAGTCTACATCCTCTCAATGCACTAGAATCTGTCGAAACATCTTTTCAACTTCTGTAATACAAGCAAATTTGTAAAAACGCCAATTTGTTAACACGACAGATATATCAGCTTGGAGTTTCAGCCCAAGAAGTAGGAAATCGTTAAGGGACTGACAATTTGAAGTTTTTTGCGAAGCATTGAAAACAATTCTTATTTTACTAGGCTTTTCCGCTCGAACAACGGCATGATGGGGTAAATATGTACAAGGGCAAAAAAGCTGAGCTTTGGGAACGAGCTCCATGTGCTTGAGGTCCTGCATAAAATTCGAGTATGCTTCAAAAAGCTGAGTATTTCGTGTGAAACGTCTTTCAGAAGAAAAGACAGGCCTTAGCAGCAACTTTTGATTCGCCTAGCACTGGCCTTTTCGAGAAGGGCAAACAAACAATAAATCTACCCTTATCATCCCGTGAATGAGTACATACAAATAAGTGTTCGCAAAATTCTTCCTCTTGTGTAAGGTAGGATTCACGACGGATATCCTCAAGCTCCCACAACTTACTGACAAGCACCGATAGCGACGGTTCATTAAATGTGTCAAAAACACGCACCTCTTTCTCGCTAAACGATTTAGCGTCCGACAAAAGAGGTCCGTCAATAGCCAGCCGAAAACCGAATTTTGCGCAACGGGCGTTCCAACTGCTCCTTTAATCAGGCCGCTTAAAATCAATGCAGGGTAAGCGTCTGCTCCTAATACGCAATCGACTTTGGCCGGAGAAGCGAATTGAGGGTCTGCAAGTGGCTGGGTTCTAATATGAGCCCAATCTCTCAAATTCACTGTATTCTGGGGTAAAAGGCGCGTAAGCTCGTTAAGAACTATTGCCAAAATGTTAAGAGAAAACTTAGGGTCTTGCTTTGACTTTACCACACAGTTTATCTCCATGCTAGCTTTTGCCGTCAATTCAGCACCGATGCCGACTATCGATAGCGACGTGCGTTTAAAATTAGACTTCAGTTGCAAAGCTACGCGTTGAGTTATAAAACTTCGCTCCGAAGCCGGGTCTATAAGTGCACGAATCGTAAGTGGGTGCCCTTCAACGATTAAAATCAAAATTTGAGCGGTAGCTAGTAAAATTTCAGATCCTGCTGAAGTGCTGTGGAAGTTTACAGTAGTCAAATCGTTATTTAATTATATTACAATCCTGCTTGGTTACTAGGATTCTCGTTCTGCTGAGACGCATTCGATCGAGGATTTAACTTTCCACTTGAATTATATTTATCAAAGTGCAACTTTGTATGGTGTTTTCCTTGACAGGTAAAACGTCACCAATTAGAAGGGCATTAATCAGCAAAATGAGATTTTTGCAAGCAATTTAAGCATAATTTTTCCTTTGTACAGAACGCAAGTCTTTTAGCCTTTGACATACCGATAAATTTATAACAACGATGAAGCCAGTGGCTAGATTGGCATAAATCGCATTATAGGAATTGCTTTGAGTCTGAAGAGTCAATAACTTGCGTGTTATAAGCTAATATGCAATGAGACTGATTGTTGCGTGAATTAATATTAGCCGTATTTTTGCTCTGACCATCGCGAGAATCAACTGTCATGCGAGCTTGTTCAAGCGATTGAATACGTCGTTCTGAAAATTTAATTAAATCAATGTATTTATAAAATCCGGCAGCATTCTTTTGCGATATTTTCCAAGTCTCTTTGATCAAGGTTGCTCGCTATGCAATGGACAATCCAGTTGTCGTAGTGATCGACTGGACAATTTAATTCTTGTAGTAAGTGAACCGCTTCCTCAGCTTGGTCGATTAAATCGTTGAGATCTTGTACGTTTCGCATTTTAACTTGAGGTAACTGAATTAAATTCTCGAGAGTATTAAACAACCGAATTCGAGAGTTATCGTATCTGCGAACCAATTTTTCCCACGCTACTTCAAAATTCGGGTCAGTTATATCAAGTCCCTTAAGGCGCTGCACAGCCTGACCCTGAACAGCATTTATCAAGTGCTGAAGCTTCGCGACTCTGGGAATTGAAGCCTTATCTATGATGAGAGAAGTAAAGGGCTGCTTAAAACTCATTGATAAAGGCAATTCTATCGCGAATTCGAGATTTAGTACTGATATATTCTGCTTTAAATAACATGTAACGATCTGCTTCGAAATACTCGTCTTACTTTAATTGTTTCTCGTATTTTATTAGATCTTCATGTCGATTGGTAAATCGCTTCCAGTAAGCTTCAAGCATTTCTAATCAAGCTTCGAAATGTGATCGCGTTTGATTTGCCGTTGCGACTTTATCCGTTAAATCCGCTGAATTTACATGGAAATTCAGTATGCACGAAATTAATTTATTTTGTGACGCAAGAATTTTATTTATGATGAATTTGGCAAAAAAAAAAATAAAATCAATTAACCAATACCAACCAACTTAAAAAAAAGTGAGCTATTGATATGTTTAGCGTTCCATTAAAATGCTCATATTTACATAGGTAAAAACTAGTCAACATAACACCAAAAATCTAGTGGGCTTATTAGATTACGACTTGTAGCAGGTGAAAATTGGAGCAGTGTTTTGAAAATAACAACATGGCCTTGACTCACCTCGCTGTAGCTACGCCTCTGCTCCCACTCGCTCGATCACGTGATATAGCCGAAGAATATGGCCCACTACGGCTGAGTTCGCAGGAAAGAAGTCGACGAGGCAGCCAAAAGGAGAGGGAGTTGCTCAAACAGCTGGCCGATACAGCATGTAGAAAGTGCTAGAGATTCTCCTCGCTGGGCATTGCGTCGCTTTTCTTTCGTGTATGACAACACTAGCACTGGCGTGATCTGATGTCGTCACGTGCTTGGCCTTGAACTTGGCTTAGAACTTGGCTTGAGCTTGGCATAAGTAACCTTATGCTCTGCTACCAAAATGTTTAAATGTCCGTGTCAAATTCTTTATGGCTTAATTGAAATTCGAGCCATAAATTGAATTTCGATTCGTTTATGCAGACAAATTATTATTTTGTTAAGTTTTTCTATGGAATTGTAAAAAAAAAACTTGTGTGGATTTTCTTTGCCAATTTAGAGGACTAAATTTTGAGGTAGAATGATCAAATCAGTTCTTTCGAAACCTTACGTTTAAAGTTTTTGCGTGTTTCTTTTATTAACGATAACAGTAAAATAAACAAATCAAAATAAAAATATGAAACCATATAATGATAAAAGAAATATCTGGTTACAAGGAAAATTAATCTTAACAAAAAATGTCAGTATGCCAGTAAATCCAGTTTGATAGATTTACGCAGTATTTCTCGAAATATTTCTCTAACTAATAGCGAACAAAGATTTCAAAGTTACTTTGAGATAATATAAAAACGACAAAAAAACTATTGGTCTTTAACAAAGTAGCATAAAGAGAAACAAGCAAAATTTTGACTTACAATTCGTTTAGCAGAAGAGGCGATTCAGCAAAAAAAGATCAAAAGCCAAAATAAGGAGCTATGCAGAAAGTCCTTTGCAATACCACGAAAGAAACTATTCGTTTGCGTTTAATTTAGTAGCTATGAAGAAACGGCTACTTGCTATCCGCGAGACAACCAAGCGAAGAGTAGACCGATTGGCTCGAGTCGCGAAGGCAGGCAGCCCCACGTAGGCTTAAGGCAGATGAGCAGGGGTGATGCACACATAAGTGAAATAAAGTACTCATGTGAATACAATTAAATTCGATCGTTAAAATCATGTGTGTGCCAGTCCCCACCAGTCAGTCTCCGACTGGAGCTTCTTAAAGATAAAAAATAACCCTTATCCCTGAAAGGCCTCTTCTAATCCGAACAGTTATCATCATCTGTATTACCAACGAACAACGACCGTCTACATGCTTATTAAAATTATGTTATTTAGTTAGTATCTAAGCCTAATAACATTATAAAATAAGCGTCAAATAACTTAGTTGAAACAAAAATTAGGACTTAAAAATATAACGATAACACTAAAAATAAAAAACTCTTTAGGGTTAGCAAATACTTTTACCAATTAAAAGGTGGTTGAGAAGGTATATTTGGAAATTATTTTACTGCGCCTTATAGAATTCTAGAAATATTGAATAAACGTTATGTTTAAATACAAATAGGAAATTAACACAAAATAATTCACGTGAAAAGGCTAAGAAAATCGAAGATGCTTCCTCCAAACAGAATGAAAATTAACGCGCACTCTAGTGAGATGAGCGATAAATAAATCAAAATAAGGGCTAGTTTCATACATAAAAGTACTACTTATTCTCTCTATATTACCTTTCTTCTTTTAATATTTTCTTACTTATCACAAACCGTATGATTTTAGACAACTAAAATAATGATCCTTGGTTTATCACTATTAAAAAAAGCCCATACATCGTACGCCATAGTAGGATTTAATTACGGAGCCCAAAGGATGAACGTAAGAACCCTGCAACTACTAGAAGTCAAACCTTTAAATAATATAGAACCGTTGCAACTAAATTACATGCAATGCAAGGTAACAATCCAAAAAACTATCAATTATTGAGGCATGCACTCATAACATGCACAATAACTGCATAACAGTGTAGCTGATTTTATCGGCAATATTAATCGCGTTAAATGTATAAGAATATACAATACAGGCATATGTCAGCATGATCTACTGATTCTTAATAGTGTTACAGTGAACAAATTATTAAGTGCTGCTGTAACCTTTGCAGACTCTCCAAATTCTGAAGAAAAGTGCAGCGGAGCACACTACGCAGATTGCTACGGGTCAAGGAGTGACTTTACCATAGTTGGCACCCTTCGAATGAAATTACGAGAACTTTATGCTTGCATAAATTTGTTAAAGATACATTAAAACTACCCTCTAAAGTTTGATGATCTTTGAGTGCTTGCAACTGTTTACATCAAGACAGTTCCAATACCTAGAAGGATGTACTACCAAGATCCTCTTGCGACTTCGAATTATACGACATTTAATTCCAAAGAATTACTTATCAACTACTTAACTTAAAAAAATTCATAGAAGAATAAGTATATTCATTTAAATGGAACGACGTAACCTTTGCCTTAATTATCAAGAGAGCGATGATATTTGTGAGTACAACATAATCAGAACAAATCACCTCAAACTTCTAATCTTTACAACAGAAAGGGGTCAATCTTTTGCCACTAATGATATAAAAAATTCGGATAGTATAAAAATTTTCGCATGCATATACTTTAGGTTATTATCTTAGAAGAAAAACATGTTCGATTACAAGTCAAATATTCAAATAAAGATATCTTGACACAGCGTTGCAGAGTAAAGGGTATTAAGCTACAAGACGCTTTTGCAATAGCTAAAAAATCTTCAGATTAATTTGTTTACAATGTTATGGAGAGACTCGGATTAATGGCCACAATAACTGGCGAAACCATACGTGTAATTGAGTATATTCCAACAAAAGTAGCATCAAAAATAACTGAAAAATGCTACGCTGAACTTCCAGTGAAAAACGGCATAATCACAATGTTCCTGATACCTAAAACATGCATATTAAAAAGATATGGGACGAAAACTGCATGCGACCATATTTTTGACAACTATATAAGATTAACGATAAGTGATATCACGTATTAAGTACTCCAATGAAAGTGAAACCATCAAATACTTTAAAACCTATGACAGAGGCTACGTGACACTAAGTCAAGCCGTTTTACTTAGCAACTAGTGGCATTCATACAGCCAGAGACTTAGAAAAATTAAGAGATCACACAGTGATCCCGATTAAGCAAAGTTCACTCCTCAATGACCTAGACCATGCTATGCATGGTTAATCATCCAGTTATAAAAATAGCTTTATGTTTAATTTATTAAACAAAGAATTTCTTAGAAAGTAAGCCAATTTGACATGGAAGCGAATCTGGGATAGATTACCGGATTCCAGAACTGCAAGTGCTAGCTTCGTAGCATTGTACATTCTATTTTAATTTGTCAAACGCTAACAGAAGCAATGATAAATAGTTATCCTCTACATCAAACTTATGGGTGGTCCATACGAATGCTCGTAGCTATATGGAACAGCTTAGCGAATTTGCTACTTTTTCTTGACTAAATAACTAATAATAACTGTCGCAGACCTGGAAACTAAACTCAGTTTCACTGAGAAGATGTAGAATCTCAATCTTTACAAAATCTTCATTAGAATCCAACGTAAACTCAACAAGAAAGATCGACGATGCAAGAAAAGATTCCACACTACCCACAAATTATATATACTACAATGTTACCAAGGCAGAGATTATTGAAAAGCCAAGGAAATACCCCATTCTTTATAACCATTACACAAGATATAATTAGAATCACGCTAACCTGTCAAACCAATTTACTTATTAATGAGCAAAAAGATATTTCATTTTTTGCTGTTAAGGAGGTACCGCACCTCACTTATATATATGCTTACATCTGGACTTTGTAATCCTTAAAATATTAATAACTGTTTTTGTTTGAGGAGTCTTCTAAGAATTAAAAACTACCTAATTTTATAATCAATATATAATCATTTGTTATCTGCTGAATTAGAGGCCTATGTGTGCAGAGTATTATAGCTTATACGTATTTTAACAAACATATTGTAAGCCTGTTGCTCTTTAATAACCTAATTCATATTTATTTTATAAAAAAAAATTGAAATCCTTAAATTTCTTACATTACATTGTAAGTTATAGTTTATTATCAAGAATCTTTCATCTAAAATAATGTTCATAGTGGACTGTTCCCAGGTCATCATTGATAGCTCTAGTTCTAGTCTTAGAAAGAGGTGATAGGAGAAAACCAGACACAAAATTTAAAAAGAAGTCGAATTTCTTTTCTGTCTCTCGAATTATTTTAAGCTAGAGTAAATTCTTTCTTACTACCATTGAAACAGCAGAATTATATATTTAATTAAACCAATAGTAAGATGCAACACTGAACATAACAATATACTAGTAGTAATAAATTTTTTTTTTTTTTCCTTCTTCTCCTATTCTTTTTCTACTTGCAAGTCCACGTTTTCGTATCAACCTTAACATTACATACTTACGCATATATCAAGCACTGAAGCAAATGTTTTGTGACACACGTATAAGAAAAGACCCAGTATGATAAAGACCGAATAATTAGTCTACATTTCCTTCCCTTCATATGCGCTGATAGATTTATCCCTATTGTTTAGTGGAATTCAATAATCATTCTCTATGCTTTTCTTATTTTGCCTTGACTATTCATTAACAAAGTGTCGTTGTTAAATAAGCTGACGTACGAGCGACTAGCACACAACGTAGCGTTATCACTTGACTAATTATAATAAAGGCTAGGTACTCTACCCTCAGCATTTGCACCAACTGTCAGACAATATATGATTAATACTTAAATTGGTTAAATAAAAGCTACTTGCTAGGCTGTCGGCATTTACACCAATTGGCTCACAACTTAGCGTTAATATATTAATTGATTTTTTTCATTGAAACATTGCTTTTGCCACCTGCCGGGCCATCATCATCCAGATTTAATGGCTTTTCATATTAAGTTTTACTTAAAAAACTAGGTAAGATGCATAAAAATTAGCTTTGAATATAAATATTATTTACTTTTGTATTTTGTCTAAAAAAAAAATGTAAAAGTACCTCTCAAGGCAAGATCCAGCTTGCCACATATAATTTTGTGTGTTTTAGACCGGCTACTGCTCTAGGTATAAATCCAAACTATCTTAGAACATAAGATCTTAGAAATAGTCTGCATCATCTCGTGGCCGGAAGAAGGAAAGATCTTTTATTCGTTGTCCGTCTTCCTTTATATACATTGTTTTTGTTTTGGGGCAATGCTTATTGCTAAAGAAAATCGTATGGTAACGATACTGGTCCCAGTGTTCGCTCATCAAAAAAAGGTCTTATTACACTTCACAGGAGTTTATGGTTTGGTGACCCTAAATACTGTTACTGTTACGAAAAAAGTAATAGAGGTGTAGAATGCCGCTATTAAATCTCGTTGCATGAACGTTGACCAACGGTTAAACAAAGCATCCTAACTCGTACGTCAGCTTATTTAACAACGACACTTTGTAAATGAATATTTAAGACAGAGCAAAAAAAGCATTAAAAATGATTAATGAATTCCACTTAAGAATGTGAATAAATCTATCAATGCATATAGAGTTTTGGTCAATTAGGAACATTATGTGATCTCCTAATTTTTTTAAGTCACTGGCTGTATGAATGCCACTGGTTACTAAGTTACACGGCTTGACGTAGTGATAAGTAGCCTCTGTCATAGGTATCAAAGCATTGGACGGTTTCATTTCTATTAAAGTACCTGATACTCGATACTACTTATCCTTTATCTCATATAGGTGTGGATAAATATGGTCACACGCAATTTTCGTACCAAATTTTTTTAATATGCTTGTTTTAGGTGTCAGGAACATTGTGATTCCGCTGTTGTGCACTGGAAGTTCAGCGTAGCATTCTTCAGTTATTGTTGATGCTACTTCTATTGGAAAACACTTAATTAAACGTATGGTTTCGCCAGTCATTGTGGCCATATATTCGAGTCCCTCCATAACGTTCTAAGCAAATTAATCCAAAGAGTTTTTAGCTATTACTAAAGCGTTTCGTAACGAAATGCGTTTTACTTCGCAGTGCTGTGTCAAGATATTTTTATATAAATATTTGACTTGTAATTAAAGATGTTTTTCTACCTAGATGATTACTCAAAGTTTATAAATGCGAACAATTTGACTTCTTTTATTTATTGGTCTTAATCATCTAGAGAAACGGTTACTTTCACTCTTAGGTGGAAATACATAGAAACTTTAAAAGCAATATGTTATGCAGTATTATTTAAAAAAATTATGTAATTATACATTTCTAGTTAGTTTCTCACTAACATCGCTTCTAGTTGACTGTAGAGTTTCTTGGTTGAATACTGTGCCTTACTGCTGCCTCTGCTCTTCGATGTAGCAGACTCCTTACTCCTTATAACTGGCAGATATTTATTAATTGGATGAAATATCTTAAAAAATTTTTTAATACCATCTGAATAGCTAAATATAATAACAAAGATTAAAATTTCTTTTTTGTTATCTCCGACAGTACAGTTTGTTGTTTATGTCCACTTAGTAAGACGTAAGGCGACAAATGTATGGCCGCTGGACTTCTTTACGTCTGCTGAGCGAGGTGCTTGTACGAGATCCATGCTCTTAAATGCACACTAAATATCAATCTATGTATATGAGATCCATAACAACTATTTGAATCAATACATGTATATTGATTCTATTAGGACCTTGGTGTACAATACCAATGTTTATAAGGAACGCCCGGTTCACCGAGTAATTTATTTTTCTCTACGTCAAACTACATCAACCTATTAAACAAACTTTTCTACACAGGATGACAAAAAAATCGTGGATGTCACGAGGCCGTAAAGAGTCTGATGTACGGCTGCGTGGAGTGTGTTGCTCGAGGCGAAGCCGAGTGACATCACGTGGCCATCCATCAGCCACCTTACGGCCTCGTGACGAAATATACTTTTATCTACTTTCCCGTTTTTCATTAAAAACTACAGCACTGTTGCTGAGATATCATATAACGTGTGACATACATTTTACGACCCTTTATAAGAGGCTAAGTTATTAAGTCGATTTTCAAGTTGCTTTTTTTCAACAATCGCGGTGGTAACGGCGTCTAACATTTGAGGTGAAGACTTATTTTACCTTCATAAACCATCCTTTAGAAAAGCATTGCATTCTTCAGTGTAACTATTTTGTGAGGAGCTACCTTGAGTAATAATTTTAATGGGTATTAGTATATATTAAGTGTATCGCTTTAATTTATAAACAATAGCTTTATTTAGGCTGCACTTACATGCAATTTTATTTACTTAAGATTGGAAGACCCTAGCAAAGGTTATATATTCTTTGGGTTTAAAAGTTAGTATGTTTAACTGAAAAAAAAGTTGTTCATCGACATTTTGATAAGGAACCATCGTGATAAATTTGTAAAATAACAACATACTACTTTTATACATCAAAGACGATGGTCAGTAAGTTGGATCCCTTACATAATATTACAGATGTCACAATATCTAATGGTGACTAAAAGTTTTATTTTGCCATTTTTTCCATAGCAAATGTAGTAATTCTATTATTATAAAATGATTTTTTTATGGATTAAACAATTGTTCAAGGAAGCTAATATTAATACATACTTTAAACTTTTCTGGGGTTTTCCAATCTTATGTAAATAAGATTTCGTGTAAGCGTAGCCTTACTCCAGCTCTGCATGGGCTTTTTTCCCAGAGAATCAAACGGTGGATCCTCGATGCACTTGGAGCCATTGTTTCCCTACTTCTGGGGAGCCTCGACACCTAAAGTAAGAGAGCAACCACACCATCGCATTGGGAGTGCTACATGTGTCAGTTTTGAGAAGCTAACACTTTCAACTTTTTTTCCAGTGTAGATGGAAAAAACTTAATGATCAAACAACTCATACTATTGGATAGTAAAAACTACTAATTACAGTATGTATCACAAGAAAGTATTTTGATAAGTGGGTTTAAACTACCTATTTGGTATAGGTAACTCAACATAATGGTTTATCTAACTTGTCTTAAGCCACTATCTCAAACTCAATATCATACTCTTGGCAACATATAAGGGAAATTTATTTGCATAATGTACTAAAACTATTATAACTAACATTTGTAATCATGACTCTAAAAGCATCGTAAGTTTTTCATGCCACTGCTTGATATTATGACAAAAAAAAAGAGATAGAGAGGGAAAACCTTACTCCTAAATTTAGTTGAGATGTACTCACATCAAAATTACCTTATTATGAAACATAATTGTCCATTTTGTACAGTCCAGTCAACAGCATTAACAACTTTTGGGTGTAAGATATCATATCAAATATATTTTAATATTAAAAATCGTACTTAACTATGCTGTTTTATAGATGTAAGGCATAGCGATAGCATCAGTAAAGTTCTATTAGGACATCAAAGTATTTGTAAAATAGTGATTTTGCCAAGGTGCTTACAATTTTTTGGTCTTAGTTATCATCAAGCTTTAATATAATACTTTCTTGGAACTTTTACAACAAAGTCATAAAAATAACAAATGGAACAGCTGTCGGAAGTAACGCAGACGTTTTTTATTATACTACGGGTCTATTACACATCGACACTTATTTTCTATTAATGTTGAGTATGTTATGATACTTTGTAGATACATCGTTTTCTCAAATTTTAATAACAGTTTCAAAGTATTGTTTGTTCCTTACATCACTGACTCCAAATTTCGCACGAGCAGCACCTAAGTTTAAGTGACACTACGTTCTCAGGGCATTTATTGTAGTTTGCTGTTAATATAGACGATTAATGACAGTTGAGGTATTTAAAAGTTTATAAACGATTTTAAAACCAGTTTTTTAGCTTTAATATCCAAAAATTATTATCTTTATTTTTAAGTAGATTTTTAAGATTTTTTTAATTTAAGAAGTTAAAAAAGTAAAAAAATCTGTAGATGCGAAAGATTTATTTTAAAGTTTTGTCTGAAATTTTGTAAATTAAAAAACTTAGTAAAACTCAATAAATCAAATATATGATAATACTTTTAAAAAAAAGTATAGAAAAAACTGTTTTTTTAATAATATATGTATAATAATATTGGCTTAAAAAAAAAAATGCAGATATTTTACTTTTTTTGTTTGCCTCACAAAAATGATATAAAATTGTAAATTCCGATTTAAGCTTACAGAAACATTACTATGATAATAATTTATGTTACATCGTTCCAAGTAAGTCATACTTAAATAAAATTGTTTTTCAGCACATCATAGTGGAGCATCTAATTTATTGATTCATGCAGATCTTCAGGAAAAATATGTGTTTAAAACTTTCTTTTAGTATTGCACAAAGCTTATAAAGAATAAAGAGTTAAAAATAAGTTTAATAGTTAAATGAACTTATTCAATTATTTGAATATAATTAAAAACCTATTCGAATTTATGTTATGAATACTTGCTTACGAGCGCATTCTGCAGGGCCAAACGGGTTTTCCATGGATCGATGCAATAATGACTCAGCTCCGTGAAGAAGGCTGGATCCACCATTTAGCTAGACACGCAGTTGCTTGCTTTCTCACACGTGGAGATCTTTGGATTTCATGGGAAGAGGGTATGAAGGTAAATTTGTTTAATGTACTATCATACTTTTTAATATTCCAATAATACTTTTTTTGTTTTATTTATCTGTAAAATGAAATCACTTTCATACATTTCTTTTTTAAGCATAAATCAGTTCTGATTTATTTAAAAAGGCAGCTGGAATATTATTATTAAAAGCACTGAATGTCATGAAATTAACGTTTTTGTATTCTTTTAAATCAATGCAGCATTTTTTGGATAAATGGATAAGGATGTCGTGACTTATAAAAATAGCCTAGCTTTTAAAATTTTCAAAAGAAAATATATTGGCACTAAGCTTGGGCACTAGATAAAAGATTAATAAAACCTTATAAATTAAAGAGGATAAACGAGTAACAAAGGGACAGTAACAATATTGATGCTTATTCTAGCGTGCGAGCGAACGGACTGGCTGTACTAACCATCAGAGGTAGAACGCAGTTTTAAGCAGACACAGCTTTTAGTTTCCATGGCTTATAATAACACAGAGCTTTTTGCTCTATCAATATCCCGCGGAATTTAAATTAAAAGGTTGAAGGCTTAATTAGGAAAAATATAACAATCTGATGTTACACGGGTAGCGTTACCGTTAATTGTATGTTAATAGACGGATAGAATTAGCCAAAAAATCTTGAAAAGTACAGAAAATTCCTATTGGACAGGAAAAAATTTTTTTATATGGATTGAAGTGATAGGAATCAATAGCAATAAAATTTATAAGTTAATATTGGGCGCTAAGGTACCAAAAAAATGGTAAAAATGGTAAAAACCAGTTTTTCGCTTCTATAATAAAAACTGAAGCTTGGACAAAAAAAATTGAATATAACAAATGTGCGCAATAAAAAAACAAAGAGAATGAGCCCCGGTTGAGAAAAATCGGTCTAGTGGATCGCTCGCAAATCACAAAAAAACACGTTTTTTTTTGCAAATATTGAAAATTCAATAACTGGCCTTCTGGTAGTGATGAAGAGCTAAAATTTGAATATGATGTCAGTTTTATGGTCCTCTAACTACAGTTAAATTTTCAGATAAAAATATTGCAAACTTTTCGCAAACCGTCGACTTTTGCAAAAAGTAACCTTTTTTTAAATCGACTGGGAGGGTATTAAAATTTACGAAAAACGTTATAATTTCGGTTCCTATGCATTAAGGAGGAGCTGAGCTACAAATTCACGAATTTACAGATCGTTTGATAAAGAATAAAGTTGTTTAAATAATGTATAAAGTTCAGGTACTTTTTGCGCGCGTGAGTGGAGAGGGCAGCGGCTGTAGCCCAGTCAACCAAACTCTGAAATCGAAAATTTTTTGGAAAAATTATATTTGATGTAATACTAGATGTTTTTAAGGTCACTAATTACGGGAAAAATAGTGAAAAAATTGAAAATTGTACTTTTCATTTTCAAAACGGTATTTAAAAATGTTTTTCAGCTCGTATCTCCCAAATGGTAAACTATACGGAAAAAAAAATTAAAACCTTGTGAGACGAAGCATCTACCGATTTCGTATGTTGATTGTCTCTTCTGGCGTGTAAAATTTACAGGTAATGAGCATGCCATGGAATCGGAGATATATAACGTCAACAACAGACATCATCCTCCTTGCGTCTAGTTGCTCCGCATGAAGGGGACTGGCGACTGCACGACCAGATTTGTCTCGGCTGCTACTGGAGTAACATTGCTGCTTTTACATTAAACTATATTCTGTGTTGTGCAGTAACTGCTTCATCAGTTGTTTAATTTTTATTTTACTTCTGTTAGTGCGATATCAGACATTTGATAGTGCTTCGAAGTTGTGTTAGCAATTGGAAAGTGCTAAATACTAAGTGATTTACGAAAAAGTATGAAATTATGTATGAAGTTATAAACGTTTTGGCGTGAAATGTTAACTGGAACACTATTACTATTAGTTTGTCAATGTGTTCATTATTGTTCCTGTTGTTTATCTTACTTTGGAGGAAGCGCTTTAATTTTGTAATAATATAAAAGTATTTAGCATACGAAATCGGTAGATGCTTCGTTCCACAAGGTTTTAATTTTTTTTTCCATATAGTTTACCATTTGGGAGATACGAGCTGAAAAACATTTTTAAATACCGTTTTGAAAATGAAAAGTACGATTTTCAATTTTTTCACTTTTTTTCCCGTAATCAACGACCTTAAAAACATCTAGTATGACATCAAATATAATTTTTCCAAAAAAATTTCGATTTCAGAGTTTGGTTGACTGGGCTACAGCCACTGCCCTCTCCACTCGCGCGCGCAAAAAGTACCTGAACTTTATAAATTATTTAAACAACTTTATTCTTTATCAAACGATCTGTAAATTTGTAAATTTTCAGCTCAGCTCCTCCTTAATGCATAGGAACCGAAATTATAACGTTTTTCGGAAATTTTAATACCCTCCCAGTCGATTTAAAAAAAGGTCACTTTTTGCAAAAGTCGACGGTTTGCGAAAAGTTTGCAATATTTTTATCTGAAAATTTAACTGTAGTTAGAGGACCATAAAACTGACATCATATTTAAATTTTAGCTCTTCATCACTACCAGAAGGCCAGTTATTGAATTTTCAATATTTGCAAAAAAAAACGTGTTTTTTTGCGATTTGCGAGCGATCCACTAGACCGATTTTTCTCAACCAGGGCTCATTCTCTTTGTTTTTTTATTGCGCACATTTGTTATATTTAATTTTTTTCGTCCAAGCTTCAGTTTTTATTCTAGAAGCGAAAAACTGGTTCTTACCATTTTTACCATTTTTTTGGTACCTTAGCACCCAATATTTACTTATAAATTTTATTGCTATTAATTCTTGTCACTTCAATCTATACAAAAAATTTTTTTCCCGTCCAATATGAATTTTTTGGGCCAGAAAGCTAATTCTATCTGTCTATAAAGCCTAAATTTTCACTCAATAGTCTGGGAAGAAAGCAATTTGAGGTAGAAATATGGCTTCTAATTGTACAGAGTGATTTTTAACTTCTTTGTCATCAGCATTCACACCAATAGCACACAAACCAGCCATGTGTTTTAAAGTTCTTAGTTGTATTTTAACTGAGTTGCTAGTGTGTCCACTAGTATTCTTACTAGCAGTGTGCAAAAAGCAATAAGTTTTTAAGCTAGCAGCTAGGCCATTAACATTTTCACCAATAGCCTTAAATTACCCATAATTATTAAGGCTAGTTGCTTAACTGTCGGTATTTGCACCAACTGGTACGCAATGTGACGTTGAACTTAATGGTTTTTAATTAAAGCTAGTAATTTAGCCCCCACCATATATATTCGCAGCGCACAACTTAGCTCTAAAATTTTTAAGTTTTTGTTTGTCCACCAACATTTTAAGCAGCCTACAATAAGGTGTTCAACATGGTTACAAGTAAAGGCTTAATAGGTAAATTTTAAAATTTAAATATTACTTATTTTTAAACTTTGTTAGTGAAGGGGATAACACTAGTGACTTTCAATAAAATCTCGATACCTGGATTAAATTTACGTTTTAAGTACGCGAGATGACTGTGTGCTCAAGGTTGTAAGTAGATTGTACTGACTAAATTTTCCAAGTCACGTGCTATGTCCAATAACTGCTGTAGGTCTAACACCCCAACTAGCTTGTTCATGGATGGCACCAACCTGGCTCTCCATATAATGTGTCGAGCCTGGCGTCTATTATAGATGTAACATCCAAACTAATCAAATGACAATGATTAAGGATGTTATACTCAATATTATAATAATTCTCTCTCTTTTGCAGTCTTTAGTGTCAATACTGTGAGCGAAGAAAAAAAGCTGTTTAAAAATTGAAAAATTTAACGTAAAGTTTGATACAGAACACCTTTATCTCTTATAAACAACTGTAATGATTTGTTTCACAGTAAGCGCGCACGCACGTGCGTGTATATATACATATATTAATATTTATATTTATATATTAGTGTAGCTTCGCCTCCCTGCACGCCCCGCCTGCCAACCCCATAATTTTTAAGTGTTAGTTAAACACTTTATTTTTACATTGCCTTTTCAAGTCAAAAAACTACAAAACGTCGAAATGAAAGTTTTGTAGAGATTTACGAAGTTTATTTAAAACTATTTTTTAATAATAAAAATAAGACATGAATACGCTTGGAAATTTTCAAAATAATGTGAAATTAACTTTATTTTTCACAGAAAACCTTGATTCAAGTCATTATGACGTATAAGAATATAAATTTCTAATACTAACAGTAATTTAACAAGAATAATAAGCTAACCAAGTTATAAAAACAAAAAATAGTGATACTTTAAACGACAATTACCACAAAATTAAAAAATTTAAAAGTCATTTTGATGGAATAGTTATTGTATGTAACGGAAATGAATTGTTAAACTTTTTTTTAGTATTTTTGTATGATTATTACTATCATCACATGAGAGTAGGAGAATGATAGTGAAACATATTGCCAATAAGGGGCAATATTATAAAAACTGCATTCTTGGAAATGATCATTTTAAAAATGTAATATTAAGTGATAATCATTTAGATCGTATGTCACAAAGTGTGATTTTTGCCACTGCAATTGAAATTCAATGTTTTGTAAGAATGATTCATGCCTACATTTCAATACGGTGAAATAAGTTACAAATGTATGTATTCCTTAGCAATGTTTAAAAAAAAAAACGTAAGAAATATAGTTGTTGTCACAGTGGCAAAAGTTGTTTAAGTCCTCTAAGCAAAAAACTAAAAAACATTTTTTTTATGTAACACTTTTAGAATACCAATTCAACATTGCAGTAAAATTTTTTATTTTGCATATTTTATAAGTTATTAGATGGATTAAGCAAGTTAATCTTTTTATTACATAAGTATTTAGGGAAAAATTTGTTTTTCTATTTTCAATACTCTTAAATTAGATGGGAGTAAAACACAGTGTAAGATAAGACAGGTGTTACGAAGTACCACCCCTGCCGAGTTAGAATTTTGTAGCAGTACTAAATTTTCCACCACATGGATCAGTGTCGAAAAGGTAGTATATGTATGTAGATTGCATTTATATAAATACATTTTGAAAATAAATGGAAAATCAGGGATGTATATATGTATTGCCATCAAGGTATAGTAATGGACGTTATAAGCAACAATATTATAAAGATGCTGTGGCTATAATGAGAAAACGTGGTAGATCAGATATATTTATAGCAGTAATATGCAATTATAAACAACACAAGTTAAAAATGGTTCTGGCTTACTTTTTAGAAAAAAGAGTGCCAAATTAAATACCAAATATAACTGTTTGGCTATTCCACGCAACATCACAATTCATTTTGTGCGATATGACGCATAACAAGATTTTTGGTAATCTATTAGCTCATGTTTACGCAATAGAGTTCTAAAAACATGGACTACCACGTGCACTTTTACTTATAGTATAACATTCTAACAATAAAGTAATCACTTCTGAAGATACAAGTAATATATAATACCTGCTTAAATGACTTGAAATAATGAAAAAAACTTACAATATTATTCATTTCTGATAAATATACACTGAAAAAAAAATCATTAAAAGAGTAGTGGAAAGTGGCTAAAGAGGACTAAAATGAATATTGGAGCGTTTCTAAGAAAATGTGTTTAATAATTGTGAGGGACTTAAAAGCTGTCTTAAAACTGTAAGAAGTACATGAGGACAAAGTGCAATAAGTGATATATCTCAAAATCACATAAGAACCAATACAATTTTACTTCAGAGATGCAGCTAAAGGATGGCAGGAGGGAGATTTTTCAAATTGTATTGGAATATACTCTTATTGGGTTATAAAGTTAGGAGCGGGTAAAAGGTGGCTAAATAAATTCATGTTGGATCGTTCTGTTATTGAGTTAGATAATTAAGAGAGTGGTTAAGCGGTGGCAGGTGGGGGAGGGGCTTAACAAAAACGTAACCCAATTAAAATAAGCTGAAAACTGATAGAATCTAAATTTATTTAAAGGGGGCTTAGGGGGGGGAGGATAAACAAGCTGCTGAGGAGGGGGGCGTTATTTAAATTAAGTAGAGTGCCGAGAGACGTGACAGTTGAGAGGTGGGTGCAAGGGGGAGGGGTTACCCACAAACTGATCCCTATAAGTATAATGTTAAAACTGTTATAATGCTACCTTATTTAAGGAATATCCTACGAGTGATCCTACGAAATCACTACATAGTAAAGGAATGTATTTTATAATTAATATAAATAAATTTTTTCGGGGGGGGGGTAGAAGCGCAGAGCACGCAGGAGGTGTAAATATTTACTAGTGGGCCTTATATCCTATGCTCTGCACTTTTACTTCCCGGAATACATCAATTTGTTTTGAAAATTACTGAATATTATTTAATTTTATTAAACACTGCTATTGAATGATTAAATATAGTCTCTCAAAAAAATAATTAACGTTTCTGTTAAAAATTAATACTTAATAAAGTGAAAGGTGTTAAATTATCAGAAAATTTAAGGACATATAATAAAATTATTGTTTAAAAATCCAAAGACACTGCCTTAGCAACAGAATTAATGGAATATGACACTTAAGTTAATAGTATATCCAAAGAAACTATAACTGACATGTTGCCATATCAGTTAAGAGAGTTTTTTTACATGGTTTTGAATTTAAGAAAATGTTTTGGTAAAATTATTTAGAATAAACATAAAACTTATTTTATAGAAAATTCAATTGATCGAGAAAGTATTCCTCTTTTGCACATAGTCCCAATTCTTGCAATGAAGGACAAGTGATGTAAGTCGCTTAATTCACCTACACCAGAAAATAGTAATTATGTACAAAAACAGATAACTAAGAGGGATCTACTTTTTGTAAGAAAAATGTCCAAATCACTTAAGAAAAGCGTGGCAAGAGAACGTGGTTAATAAGTGTTTCTTATTATTATTCTTACGATGATGCAGTTAAAAATAGGATAAAAAGTAAAATAGAAACATACTACAGTTTTGATTAAGAAACATTTAAAGGAATCGACTAATCTGATAAGAATATCTATATCAATTTTCCAATCGAAACGCTTAATAATTTTAGTAAAGGTTTACTATTTTTTGAATTTAATTTAAAAATTAAAGCAGTCATCATGTCAATAAGAAATTTAAGTACATCGGATGGTTTATGTCATAATGCAAGGTTAAAAATAATAAAGTTAATAAAATACTATATATACTGAGACAGGAACAATATTTAGTAAGACATTAGACTCATAGCTTTGCCACCAAAAATTACTCTTAATACTGGAAATACACCTTCATTACCATTTATTTTACACAGAAAGCAATTTCTCTTAAGTTAAGCTTGTGTAATGCCTATAAATAAATCACAAGGTTTAGCTTTTAATATGGTAGGATCATATTTTGAAAAAACATTGTTTTCACATGGTCCATTATATGTTGCCTTATTAAGATACGTATCTAAGTACAGTGTTTTTATGCAGAATCAAAATGAAAATAACGCTGAAGTAAAGACTAAATTTTTTAATCATGTATAAATTGACTTAATCATTGTTTGTTATAATTTTCTGCAGCTCTGTTTATCTGGGGTTCATTCATATATATAAATAGAGCCCTTTTCTGTAGTTACCTCAAAAGCTTATCAGCCATTACATATACTTACAAGGCTCCAATTCCCTGAACGCTTCGCATCCTAACCTCATTTATGCATAATAATCCTTCACCTAGGCTTTGAGGTATAAGGCAAAAGGTTTTGAATAAAAAAAATGTTATTAAATTGGAAAACATAAATTGTATAAGGTTTAATAATAATAACAAAGATATAATAAATATCTCTTACATAAGTTTAGTATGGTTATTATACAGACATAAGCTTTAATTTGTCTGTAGTAAATAATAAAGAACGGTTTACAAGAATCCTGACTGAAATATCATTAATAAACTAAATAAAAATTTAACTCTAGCATAGTACTTAAAACATTTTTCAAAATAATATTGTTATTTATTAGTTCTAATTTTACATTTATTTTTGTTTTAATCTACTAAAACATTTTTATCCTAGCAGCCCCCTATCTCGGGTTCGCCCGAGACTTACTAAATGGAACACCATAGTGTGTTGACATGTAATGAGAAACGTTTTAAGTTAGAAATTTTACATTTATTCCTGACACTTCTCAGAACAAGAATCTTCTTACTAAAAACATATTTGTTCGCAATCCATACAGTTTATTTGGTCAAATGATAAGCTGTAAAAATTAAAAAAAATATAATTATGCTGAAAAGTATCGTGCGTTCCTTATGCCATAAAATAATCGTTGGACATAAGGAGCAGTTGATTATCAGTTTCTCCCGTGTAATTTTCGAAAAGGGCTATTTTTTAAAGATGTCAAGATTTCAAACTCTCAAAAATATATATTAAAAAAAATTTTTTTTTGTCTTATCTCACAACTTTATTACCAGAGCAACAAAGTCCTGAAGCTTAACCTCTACATTTTTTATTGCCACAAAAATACAAATATATCTTCTTCTTATTAAAAAACCTGAATTTAGATCTTTAAATATTTAAGAGATTACTGTGAGGGTAAAATGAAAAGCTGATCTCTCACGTAATGGATTTTTTATTTGTCAATTTTGAGGCTGCTGTTCCAATCTCGATAAATTTTCTGCGTCAGTTTCTTGACGCCTAAAGTTGTATTCATTAGATACATTTAAAGTTTTCCTTCAAATTCACCCTCTTGCGACTTTTGTGACCCCTAAAGGCTATTTTCTGTCAATTTTGTTAAGTTCTAATATATTTGTTGCTAAGGTAGTTTGACGTCCGATTTCCCTAAAAAAGATCAGTGAATATTTTAAGTAAACTCTTTCTTGACTAAATTTTACAGCAAATGTGACTACCTGGATACCTCAGGGTGATCTTCTCTGGCCTGTTGTTGAAGACCCAGACTGATCGGGAGAAAAAGTACAAAGTCCGAAGCATTGGGGCTAGTTGCAGTGCTCTTTTCCAACATCTCCTGTCATAACGTCGAAGACGTTGGTGTCTAAAGCACCTTTTTTTTGCAGACTCAGTTGTTTTGATGATCTCAGGTGGAGAGATTAGTAAAGACTGGTTAGTGATGTTTGCCCGTTGGAAACTCTCGTTGGCTCAACTTTTTTTTTCCTTGATCGCTGTTAGGTACGCCCCGCGCAGACCTTGGAGAGTATCAGTGATTCCTGGTTACATGCTTAGAGTCAAGGAGGTAATATAGGGTCGTCGGTCACCGGGGTTTCCAGCCTTGCGACGAACAACTCTGCTTGTGACGTCTGCCAGTGAATGACTGACTTCGTTTAATAGTGGCCGGGGCTTTACGTAGTCTTTTAGTCGACGAATAATGTTTCCGGAAATGCTAGTAAGAATTTATTTGTTGGCACGGTAGTTTAAACTAAGGGGGCCCTTAAGACAACAGATGAGATTGAAGGTTAAGTAATGAACGTAAGTACTTATAGTGGCCCTGAAAAAGGCCAGTGATGAAATTTCTAGTTATTCCTTATTATTATGCTTGATCATGGAGAGCCAGCTGAGGGTAGCTTGACTCTTACCCTCAGAGTCTCTGTGTACGGAGACCGTACATGATGGAGATATATGCCACTGATCAAAATATATCTCGTCTTTAGGTCATTGCCCGGATAACCACCACTCGTCGTTAGTCGGGAAAGTGGGCCTGGAGAATACTTTCTCTGTAGGTATGCCGTTATAACAACCACTATCAAGTTGGCAGTTGTGGCTGCCCGTACTCTTTAGGGCTGTCTTCCCTGGCTTATATTTGTAGTAAAAATTCTCTGACGACACCAGGCCAGATTGTGGTACGGCCACATAACTCTGAAATGTTGGAGCAGGATGTGATCTGGCTTGACACGTCGCCTGGTATTCCGCCGGAGACGTTATCAGTTAGAATAAATTTTCCATTAGTGGCACTTATCAATCCTGAAGGTTCCAGGTGAAAGTGAAGACCTAGATCACTTTCCCTTCGGAGACAAGCGTCATCGGTAACCAGGATACCAAGCTGCACGTCTCCAGCTACATTGTCGATGAACTGCCAGTTGACGATCGCAGAAAAAACTACGACGCTCCGGCCTATCATGACCACACTCATTTTATTCTGTTGCAGGTAGCTTCGATTTTATGTCAACGCCACCTAGCGGATCCTACTGAACTAAAGTGAAAAGCTGGCGGATTTTTTCAAAACTTTGAGCGTATTTATTGCTATTGTTATTTAATTTTTCAAAATAAAAACCATACTAAAACCATCTAGGAAGTGTCAAGAATCGGTATGCAAAATTTCAGCAAAATCACTTCAGTAGTTTTCGCGGTTAGCGATTACAAGGGCTTTAGCGACTTTGCTTTATATATTAGTAAGATATTGATAGGTGCGCATTGACATTGAATCTTCCGTTTCAAATAGTTTACTGTGTGCTCTGAACAAAGTAAGGTTATTATGTTTCTAACACAATTGTTATAGTTAATAATTGCTAAAATACTACTTTTAAAATTCTTAATTATCTCTTTGACAAACTCTTTTGTAATGCCTTTTTAATGCATCTTTTCTTGAAAATTTTCTTCCGCAATATTTACAAATTTAATGGTGCTCTGGGTTATATACATGTTAATAGCACCATCAATGTATTGCTCTTTTAAATTTTTGGTCATAGATAAGCCAAAGTAAAATTTTTTTTAACCTTCCCAAAATTTTAATGAATTTTTAATATTCCCAAAATTTCAAACACACATGGACAATCTTCACAATTCAGTAAGCTCATTGACTTTAAATTATTAAATAAATAGCTGAAATTTTAAAATTATTGTGTTTAGTATTTTGCATTATTAAAAAAAATATTTACTAACCAATTTTATTACAGAATGTGACCCTCTATTGTTACTGGAACTATTTTGAGTATATACGTTCAGTACAGGCTAGTTAATTATAATTATCTTTTTATCCTGTCTACGCCAACAAAACAATAACAGTGCAATGAAACAGTAAGAAAATCATAAGGGGGGCAGTGAGGGGAAAAAAAATTGTGTGGGCGTACAGTGGAAGGGTAATGGGGGGCAGTGGGGGGCAGTGAAGGGCTTGCTCCAATGTTTATTGGGTTGAAATATTGCAAAAAATAGACGAATTTCACCTTAATTTGTGAGGGGCAATAAAGGGGCAGTGGGTGACAATTGGTGCAGCGGAAGGGTTATATGGAATTTCCTACACATTAAACTAAACAATATACGAGGAAATATGTATGTATCTATATATTTTGATTTCTTACAAGTACATTATTTTTATAATTCTTTATTAAGGCCCTGGACAAAGACTAGGCCCTGCTTCAAAGCTTAAACAAACTTTATGTCCTTTTCCTGAGTTAGGTGACAACTATGCATTTTACCCTAGTCCGAATAAAAACTCTGCCCTGTTGGAATCCCAGACAAAGACTATGCCCTTTCTTGGAGTTTGAACGAAAACTATGTCATTCTGTCTAATCCAGACTAAAACTATACCCTTTTAGGATCCTGGACAAAGACTGTGCCCTTTCCTGTAGTTCATACGAAAACTATAACTTTTTTTTTAGTCTAGGTATAGATTATTCTATTTTCTCACGGTCTAGACGAAGATGTTGACCTTTTCTGGAGCTCAGATAAAGTTAAGTTTGTTTAAGACCATAACTCACATTATTGTTTGTAGTTAGATGTGTACTTGAATATATTTATGTAGAGGCTATTGTGTACAGTTATTGTAACATATACTTTACAAAATCTTTTACAAAAGCTTAATTTCTTTTTTTTCAAACACTTACTAGAACTCTCAATACTCAATCCGCTTAAACTGCGTAGAATGATGATTGCGTCGTGTTTTTTTATAAAGGCATCTATGGATTCACGTGCATGGAAATTTTAATATGAAGATAAAATTTATATTTCAAACACTGGGACACAAGTATCGCGAAACCTTAAAATATTTTTTTTGTTTTGTTTTAGGGAAAGTACAACAAAGAGGGATTAGTAAGTAAAATTCAGATGTTTTTTAACTTAGTTCTGGTCCTGACGTGGGCACAGTTTTAGTCCAGACTCGGATAAAATGGCATACTTTTCGTCTGAACTAGAAAAAAGGCATAGTTTTTGTCCAGACTCAAAGAAAAGGCATAGTCTTCGTCTGGGACCAAAAAAATGGCATAATCTTGGTCCAGATTAGAAAAAAGGGTATAGTCTTCATCCAAGACATTAAAAGGGCATAGCTTATGTCTAGGGCCAATCATGGCAGAGTCTTTGTCTGGAGCGTCGATATATGAGGAAAGAAAAAGACGCGTGACATTATGTAAACATTTTTTAAAAAGCGTTCTAATTTCTTAAATTTTTTTTAGTAGCTTTGTTATATTTGGCCGGAAAAATTTTAACAAATCTCTACGTTGCTTTATGTGGCAAAATTTTTTCATAGAGCATTTTTGGTTAATACAAAACAATTTAAATGTCATTTTCCATACAGTGTTACAAGGCGTTATTGCATATAAAAAAACAATTGTATGGTTTCACGAAAAAAAAATTGATAGGCGACGATCTCCACTGTTGTTATTATTTTATTATAATATAAAATTTTATAACAACATGTGCATATATAATGTCATACACACACATGTACATGATAACAACAAAAGAAAATAAGCCTCAGGAGTCTCAGGACTTCTGACAGAAGCGAAGCTGCCTTACATATGTGCCAGCGAAATGTTATCCAACATTTATTGTACTAATAATGTCTGCACCGAAAAAAATTTGGTCTGCTGTTGCTACCAAAAGTGAGAGCGATCTCGTTTTACAAAAATCTGGTTCTCAATAGCCCTCACTGTGGCTTACACGCAGCACCACCTATGGCTGGCCTTATGCACCACAGATAAGTGTATGTATTTGGAACCACCGTGGTCAAGAATTTCTTTTACGAGTGATCAGTGACAGCAGCTATACATGAGTGTGCGCGGTAAGCGCTTACTGTGGTTCTATATACTTTAAGTGCAACCCATACCCAAGGCTCAAAAAAACACCTCTGAAGTAGAAAAAAGTCATTTTCTTTTAGACATAACCTCGCTTGCATTGATAGAAAAATAGTTGCATTTTCAAAATTGTAGTATAATTAATTTTTCTTAATTTTTTTTTCTTATGTTATCAGTGCGCAAAAAAATATTTAATATACCATGTTTACTATATATAATAGACATATTTCTATGTACTATCTGTTAATGATAATTATGTGCAGTAATACTAGATGACGGCCCGAAAAAAAAATAAAAGAGCGCAGTACAGGACGTTCATATACATGCATACAGACACACATATATGGTATAGTGGAAAGAGCGTCGTTATTTATTATATGTATGTATATATATATATATATATATATATATATATATATATATATATATATATATATATGCCACGGTACCACGGATGGTGCAGTAAACAGCTTACTGCGAGACAGCTGTACTGACACATTTTAAAGAAGCGATTTCTCAGCCACTAGTAGTCGAGATTCGGGACAACGGTGGTTTTACTTTTAATTACTCATCTGCGTAGTGTCTACTATGCACCACCTGTGGCGCTACTGGTGAGCCACGCATAAGTGTAAATGCGTCTTATCAAACTGAGGTACCTCCAGCAGACCAAATGTTTTTCAGTAAGTAAATACACTCATACATATACATGACAAAGCACAGACGCACGCCTACACACCAACCTATCAACCTACACACAGACACACACACACATACATACACACACACATTTCTGGGACAACTTTCCAACAATTTATTGTCAAAAATGTAAGCATACATTGTTTTCTTAAAAAAGTCAATAGTAATAATAAAATTTAATAAAAATATACAGCTGACAAGAGATACACGAAGAGGAATCTGCATAGAAGACGTTTAGTAATGGTACATCCCATTACTTGAGCATAAAGTACAAATTTGAGCGCCCGAAGGGCACGCCTATTGTATGTTGGTGCCCGAGTCACGTATAACCTTTTTTCTTATATATATATATATATGATAGATTTACTTCTGTAAGGAAACGTTCGTCAAAATAGCTTGTTGTTATCAATTTTTTTTTTGTGTATAAAATTCTTAATTCTCTCTGTTCCTTTGGTTGACACATTTTTTTATGTGAAACGTCTTATGGCGGGCAGTGAACAGCCACGTGAGGGAAAATATGCACTGAAAAGTCTGGTCCACTCCTCAGTTGATGTTCACCCCACCACTGGGGCCTCGTTCTCTCTCTCTCTTTCTCTCTAAATAGTTTACCTATGCTCATACAATACTTAACTCATTAAATATATTTTACACACTTTAGAGCATTTTACAGGTTTATAATCACTCATATTCATTGAACAAGCCAATCAACAACATTTTAGCGACATTTTACATTGCACACTTCATGCAAAAAGCATATACCCCCCCTACACGCATTAGCATACCTTGTACATGTCAGGCACATATGTACATTCTCTTTCGTGGTGCATGCATGGCAATGCAAACTAGCTGTGTTGGTTATAAACGCACACTAAGAAACAACCAAAAGCCCTACTCATGCTGTATTACCTGTCAGAGGCCTAACCACAGTAACTGCTATCTAACTACTAAAACCCATCTTGATCCCATCTGCAGCTCTACATCCACTATCATTACCAGCCCCACTCCACTACCTGTTTCTACATTCTTAACCGATTAACTAAAAAGAGCACAGTCCACCTCTACCTCAAAATGCCCACACTCTCCGCCGTCCCCATCATCAACGCAACCAACAAAGCAACCATGAAATACCTACAGTACTTTGGAATCTACAAATTTTGATACATCCACAACCAGCACGTCAGACCACTCAATAATGGCCATGGGCGATGAAGCACCAAAATGGTTCAAAAATTACTTGGTGGAATACAAGGCAGATGTTTCAAATATCACAAGTGCTGTCAAGGCACTCACGGATCGAGTCACACACCAAGAAGCAAACCTTGCCGCAGTGTCTAGCTACCTTTAAGCAGTGGAAAGTGTCATTGCTAACACTTCAAACGTCGGAGCAGCTACCATGGTAGCAATGAATAGTATTTCTTCAATTGTTAATGATTGTGAAGTGTTGTTTTTAGGTATCTCTCAAACAGTTACCTTATATAATGATGACATTGTCACGAAACTTTCAGAGGCACTTGACGTTCTGAAGCTCGAATCTCAAATGATATTCATTCTCAACTGCAACTCAGCAGGGAAAAATACCGGCTCATCGGCAGCCTCAACAACAAATACGCAGACACAAGCACCAAAAACCAAGGCTATCATGCTCCAACTATCGTCAGTCCAGTCATACAATAGACTCATGGCCTCTGCAGTTAAGCTCTCGCAAAAAACCAACAACGCCATTTTCAGTAGTGGTAGATCTGGCACTCTACCACTCCAGGCATTTTGGCCCAAGCCAACATACGACCTGCTGCGCAAAGCAACAATTAGGGCCAAAGAGCTTAATTACGCATGCCTGATAGTTAGAAATTACAAAGTGTATATGCGTCAAACAAAGGGCTTCCAATTTATTCACATACCAAATGAGCAAACACTCCTACCTTTACAGAACTACCATCGTCCAAAAATCACTACAGACATGATAAATCTATGAAATGAACAACTCCGTCCAGTCATCACCTCACCGCACAATAAACTGCGAGTATCACATGTAAACATCAACCGGCTAAAAAAGTACTTTAGTATTTCTGAATCGAAAATAACGTCACCTTAATACATAGCCGTTGGTATCTCACAAATATTCTTAGACGATTCTGACATCAATTCATTGGTTGAAATTGAGGGATACAACATCCATCATCTCGATAGACTGGGAAAAGAAGGAGGTGGAGTAGCAACTTACGTCGATTCATCATTCTTGGTACGCACACTTGCACAATCAGATCCGTTATTCGATTACACACCTGAATTTCTAATACTTGAACTCAAAAAAGTGCCTACAAAATTACTCTTCTCAGTTATGTAGAGACGTCTGAAGATAACCTACCTGGAACACTTTTTCTCACACCTTACTAAGCACCTACCAATGTACCCATTCAGCGTAGTTGTTGGGGACTTCAACATAGACATGTGTACAGAATATCATGCATCATGCTACATGAAAAAAAAACTTAACTCCTACAGTCTGTAATTAGTATCTGTTGAACCAACACACCACGCAGTCTATCAAAAGAGACCCTCACACACATGTATTGATCTCATTTTAGTTAGTCAGACATAATTAGTAACACAATTCACCAAATCTGACGCTCCATTTGCCACAGTTCATGTCTGGACGATAATTCTCACAAATCTATCAACTACAAAAGCTTTACCCACATCAATTACTGTTTGCTTATTGACTCGTATCAACAAGAAAGAACTTTTAAACTAATTTAAAAATTCCTTCCATAGGTCCAATCTCAGCATCAATCCACACTCATCAAATTTAGCGCACACATCTTACGATATAGATAAACCCATATCATCACTTAATAGTGCTATTACACAAGCCTTCGACTCATTAGCTCCTCTTCATATGATAACCATCTCTAACCGGTGAAACATTAGGGTAAACGAGAAAATTCGCTGTTTAATGCGTAAAAGAGATCGAGCTAACAAGGGCTATCATCAATTAGGCCTCATCATGGACTACCACAAATTTAAACACCTACGATCCATAGTGTCCAATGCACTTGACACAGCAAAAAATAGATATTACGCTTCCAAACTTAACTCAACACCAGATTCTCGCCTTTTGTAGCAAACTCTTCGTAACATGAAACTGACAGGCTCGTCAACCAATATATCAGCCATAACATTCAACATCGATCAACTTGACAAATATCACTCTTCTGTCACAGTCCATTCCCATGCTCTTACTAATGAAGACCTTCAGCGAGCTCTAACCATCAAACTACCAGATGACATGCACAAGATTTTTACTCTTCGGAAAGCAACTGAAAGCATAGGTGCGCCTCATTACCTTCAAGATTATCTGGTCTGGCATGCGTAAGCAGGTAACTCACTGGGCTCGTGCCTGCGAACCCTGCCAGCTTTTCAAGATCCTCTGGCACTATCACTCCGCTCTTGGCGTCTTTAATACTCCAGAGGGGCACTTCGAGCACATACACGTGGACCTGATCGAGCTCTCACTATGCAAGGAATTCCAATACTGCCCAACAATAATCGATAGGTTTTCCCGGTGGCCGGAAGCCATCCCTTTGCCAGACCAACAGGCCATCACTGTAGCTAGAACCCTCATCAAAAGATAGATCAGCCTCTATAAAATGCCCGTAACCATCACCTCTGATCAGGGAGCGCAATTAGAATCTACCCTGTTCACCAAGCTCACTAAGCTCCTTGGAGTCTCTAGAATTCGCACGACACCTTACCACCCTCAGTCTAATAGCATGATAGAGTGCATGCACCTAACCATAAAGGCAGCGCTCGTATGCGACCACGAGACGCCCTGGCCCGACCGGCTTCCCTTGGTTCTGCTTGGTCTCCACACGGCCTTCAAAGAGGACTTTCAAGCGTTTCCAGCACAGATGCTCTACGGAACAACTCTCAGGGTACCCGAAGATTTCTTCACGGTCACGAACCACCAAGGAAGCTGTCCATCGTCCGTTGCAGAAAGTCTCTGCCGCATTGTGCAGAGCATAACACCCGTCCCAGCTTCAAGGCACATCCCAAAGAAGAGCCAGTTTTTCTTCAAGGACCTGCGAACGCGTACTTAGTCTTCGCACCCAGTCTTCTCGGCATTGGGACCGTTCACTGTCTCCATCTCTGGGCAGCTCGTCCAAGCAGTGCCCCTTCCCTTCGCAGCGGCCACCTAGTGTAGTGACGCCACCGCTGCATATACGACACTCCAGCCCTAGCTCTCATCCTGGCTGCACGCGCTACGCCTCAAGCTACGACCACGACAAGCTTAATGAAACTCTGTATCTTCTTGATGTTCATCAAAATTGTTATAGTTGTAGCCTTGGACTTTTTCCTACATTTTCCTTTTTTTCCACCAGCTTCGTGGGCTTGGAAAGGTCGGCCATCGTTCTCCATAGTAAAGCAAAGTAGCTCTAGCGCTAAGAAGAGCCACTTTTAAAACAGTAGTAGTTGACAGCGTATCTATCAAAATGATATCAATGCTTCTACCTCATATTATTGATTTACTTAGATGAATCATAAACACATTTATTAACACCGCTACTCACCCAGCTACATTAAAGCATGCGCTTATCAGATCACTCCCTAAAATAAAAAATTCGCAATCACCCTCTGATACACGTCTCACAGCATGCCTCACAGAATTTTCAAAAACTATGGAAAGAAAAATAAATTTTCAACTACAAACCATCTTATTGTCAACTGCCTACATGACCTACACCAGGCCGGCTACAGGAAGTGTCACAGCACTCAAACAGTGCTCTTAAGCCTTACGGATGACATTCGTTTTGGTAGCGAGAGAGGTTGTGGCACAATAATGGTGATGTTTGGCCTTTCAAAAGAATTTGACCTGGCTTCTGATGTTACAATTACGAAAGATAAAATGCTATGACTCCACCTTACGATGGTTTTACTCGTATTTTTGTGGAAGAAAACAGTTTACTATTAGCAATAACGGCGCGCGTTCGAGTTAAGTAGATGTACCTTATAGCGTGGCACAGGGGAGTGTACTTGGCTCCAGGCTCGTCACGATTTGCATACGCGAACTTCCTAGCGTATTATATTTGCAGATCACCTGCACATTTACCTGACAGTACCGTGCGGTGATGTTGGTAAGGTTGTTGAGCGAATAAACCAAGACATCTTGGCAACAGTATTGTGGCTTAACGAGCATGGCTTGTGACCTAATCCTGATAAAGTGAAAGCCATCATCTTTGTCAGTCACACATTCGTATCTCGCTTAATTCGAGACTTTGTACCTGCAATCTCTGTGTCAGAGCAACTTATAAATTACATTGAGCGAGTAAAGAGTCTAACTGTGAGGCTCAATCATTACCTCTCCTGGGACACCCATATAGATGAAATATCTGCTCGTGTGTACCGTACTCTTCGCGTTTTGCATCAACATCGCCACTCTTTGACTCATGAACTCCGCAAACATCTCGTCGAGTCACTGGTGCTTCCCCACTTTGACTATGCCTTCACAATGTATAACAGTGTCAATGCTACCTGCGAGATTCGATTACAACAACTGTTAAACACCTGTGTACGATATGTATATGGTAACATACTGCGTATGGCCCATGTAACGCCGTACTGCCTACAGCTAAGGTAGCTAACACCAAAATACCACAGAGAATACCTGATAGCTGCACGAGTAAACAACATACACATTGCAATCCTTAACAACTTGTCCGGCAATTTACTCTGCACACAGATACGAGCGTACGGTATTCAACTAGACGACCCATCATCTCATCATCTAAATTAAGAAACTCTCTTTCCATCCCCTCATTTGATAGCGATCACCTACACCGTTACAAAATATTCGTACTTCACTCTCTTCTTCAACGTGAAACAAAAAAAAACTCTGCACCACTTACATATACCAAGCAATAACTAATAACAAATCCTGGTAGAAATCCATTTAATGGGCCTTTGGTCAGTGCACAGCAAACAATGACATTATTACGCATCTCACACACTACATTTTTTACACACTACTTATTATTATGATACCATAACTGTAAAACTAATCGCATTATTCTTTAACATATAATAATTTGTATACACAACTGTATTAAATTGGCCACATAGGGTATTATCCCATGGCCCAAACAAAAAATAAATCTAAATAAATCTAAAAATACACGCAATGGAATGGAACTTGTACATCTATATTTATATATAAATATATAAATATATATATATGTATATATATACATATATATATATATATATAGGACCTATAACTAAATTGTCATGTATATTTGAATACCTTTGTTTTGTTAAGTACGATGTATTATCCGTCTATATTGCGGTATAGAAGTGTACGTGTATATGATTAAACATCTTATATGTACTGTATGTATATACATCATGTACATTACATATGTACACATTACACACACACACATATATATGCATATGTATGCATTACACACACAATACACACACACACACACATATATATATATATATATATATATATATATATATATATATATATATATATATATATATATATAAGTATATATGTAAGTGTGTGTGTGTTTTATACATAATAGATGTGTATATATTATATAATATATGTATACATATTATGTATACATAATATATGTGTCAGTAAAATTTCCAAATTTTACTGACTTCAAAAATCGAGCCCACATCCTTCATATTAGTAGTTGGGAATATTATAGATTGTGCTTTGCAGGACGACGATCTGTGTTCTGTTCCTAGTACTTATGGATACCAATAAACCGAGAAACTTCTGAATTAGAAAACTGAACGATAATTGAGCGTTTCTGATATTGTAGGTAATTTAGCCCTGATTTAAAATAAAATAATTAACATTTTTTTTCAAGTGGTCTTATAATGTTAAAATTGTGTTTCAAAGTTTGTTTTGCTTATATCTTGTAACGATTTAATATACAGAATAAATAAAATACTAGGTTGTAGGGTGAAAAATTTTCTATAAATAAACACTTTAAATTTTACCTTGACAAGCGCAAAATGTCGAGAAAAATAATTTCCAAAATGAAAAAGGCATCTTGGCAGTACCTGTAAGAATAAGTGAGATAAAGGGGGCCATCGATCGTCTGCTCTCACGCTCACTCTCTTTTTATTGTACTTATACAGATAAGCCTTTTTCATTGCTTTTCTCAATATTTAATACTTGTAAAAAATGATGAATTATTGTTAGAATAAGTATTATTTTTTAGTCATTTAAAAAAATTTTTGTTTTGTGGAGAGAATTATTTTAAAATATGAATATTTGAGCATAATACGAAGTTTTTCTGGTATCTTTCAATTGCGTCTATTCAAACGCCATCTTAACCCGTTCTTAGTAAAGAGCCAACGAAGTTTGCTAACGTGCGCCACTACGCACAGGTATCCGAAAAGAGACGAAGAGACACAGAAAGTAATACACATGAGCATATTGTTAAACGTGTACGTACCTATGTGTAGGTAGGTGGTATAGATACTCTCCACCACGTATTATTGTTCTTTTTTATTCTCGTTGTTTATATCTTAATTAAAAAAAAAAAATAACCATTATCTAATATTTGCCTTTTCCTAATCTATAATATTTACTGATAAAAATGTATATTCGTAAGTTCGTAAGGTCTTAATGGATCTATCAGGCCGCAAAATAGCCCCGGATCATTTATTTATACTAGTTGTGAGCTACAAATTTTTTGTTTCTTAGAAATTGAGCTATTTACAGTTTTTTTTTTTTTATAGTAGCAAATTTTTGTAAACAGAAAAAATTTTCGTTGATGATTTTCTTTAATTTTTTCTTGATTCTGATATTATTTTGTTGTAATAAATCATAATGCCCACTGAAATTGTTCTCAGCGAAAAATTTGATTTAATTAAAGTATTGCTAGTACTATGGAAAAAAATTAAATTTTTTAATTTAATTATTGCAAAAGTATTATGTATTTCAATTAAACTTATTGATTCAACTTCTGTTTTAAAACTTTTATTTTTTGTCATAAGCATATTTGTATCAAATATGTGTTATTTCCTTAAGTTTAAAATTACAAGAAATCTATTAGAAAAATAAGAAAGTTTTAAATTCTTTTTTATAATCTTTCAACGAAAAATAACCTCATAGAAAATTCTAACTCGCTATGTTTGAAGATATTAAAACATAATAATTTTTATAATCTAAGCAAAACTTTTAAAAAATTAATATCTTATTGTAAACTGATTTTTGCGCACTCTGTATCCTATCACCATTAATAAAGAATTGTATAAAGAAAATTTAAAATACTACATACTGACTTGTTATGAAATATTGCATTATATTATGAAAAAATGTCATTAAAAATCGGCTTACATTATATTGAGAGACGAATTTATTTTAAAATTACAAGAATCGATTATTTGTTGCATACAAAGAAATGATTAAACAAAAGACATTTATCAGTAAAGTTTTACATAAAAAATATATTAAAATAAAAAAATATTTGATATTTAGAGAACAGTTAGTTAGATTCAACTTTTTTATGGTTACCTCTTTTATAAACACCTTTATAGTAATATTTCGTAGCATCTCTTTAAGTAAAATTGTTAGCATACAGAGGACACAAAATTTCTTTCTTTGCTCTATAAATTTATTAACACAATATTAAAAGTCCAGTTAAAAAAAAATGTTTTTTATTTGTAAAGACGAAATATTCAATCGGTTACATTTTCCGTAATTTGTGTTAAATTTTAAGGTAGAATACACTTTATTATAACTATTTAAATACGTAGACGTTTGCAAGAAGCTTATGTAAGAAATCCATAATACCCTAAATATTGAGTCATAATGACAGATCAGCTGCAGTCATGCCATAACCAAACATTCGGTAAAGGAGGTTGTTCGGTCGTCACCTTGCGACCCTCCACTGGTAATCACCTCGGGCATCCATCCTTCTTCCGCTACTAACTGAGGATTTTCGTCAAGCTGGGAGATCCTTGGTTAGTGCATGAGCAGGAGCTCAGCACCCTCGGTGGCAGTCCGACAGTGGCAGCCTGCAACAACGCTTCGGCCCTAACCCAACGATCAACCATTACGTGATTTTAAACGAAGGGAAGCCTAACCTACTCAGTATTTCTTCATTTTTTTCAATAAGTTAGTGCTATCTTACAGCGTGCAGTAATTTATTTTTATTAGTTTTAAAAGTTTATCTTAAGCAAAACGCAAAAAAAAACACAAGTCAATGAATAATAAAGCAAACAAGGTGACGGTCGTTTTCGAAAGGATTTACGGTTGCTAAGACGTAAGCAAGTATCGCTACCACATAAGCAAGTGTCTCTGAGTCACCTAGAGCTCAGAGTAGACAGTATTTACGCTATCTTCTGGAGTTTTAGGACAATACTCAATAAAAGCGCTTTATCAGGGGTTTTTGGAGTAGCTAATCGCGATTACTGTGCCACCGAGTATCTCCGAGGTACCTAGAGCTCAGAATAGACAGTACCTACGCCATCTCCTGAAATTACAGAGCAATGTCAGATGTAGTTAATTTTTGAGGGGGTTTTCGGAAACGTAGATTACAAATATCTTGTCAGCAAATGCCTCCAAATCGCCTAGAGCCCATACTAAGGCAGTAAGTACTTGCGCTGTCTCCTGGAGTTATGGCACAATCCCAAGCATGGATACTTTCTAACAGTAATTTTTTTAGTAGCTGATCACAAATCCCACGCCACTGACTATCTCTGAGCTACCTGGAGATCAGGGTGGACAGTATCCATTCCATCTCTCAGAGTTGCAGGATAATGGCTGACATAGGTATGTTCGTGTGGGGTTTAAAATTCACTGATCACGAATACCATACCAGTAAGGGTCTTTAATTTCAAAATTAAGAAACTCTGATGTTCCACTTTTTTTTGTCGCGTGACCATTTGGAGCTGAACTATCTGAATTTTTTTTAAGCTGAAAATTACGTCTAGAAGTAACTGTAAAAATAGGAAAGAAATTTACAGAAAAACGTTATTGCACACATTATACAGGTATCAATTTGACCATAAGGTAATGTTCAAGTCACATGTAATTCCTTGTATCACATAATTTTCTTTCATTTGTTTAACTGGATAGTGCTTTTTCAAGTAGTGTTTTTTGTGTGCACTATCAGGCAGATTTTGCTTAGAATATAAAAGATAACCCTTATATTAAGCCCATCCAGTTATCAAGAGTCTAAGATATAATTACCAGCAAGGAGTAGTCCCTGGAACATGGGGCTACTACGAGGATACTGATAAGCCTGAATCCAATGCTTTGACAGAAAGTGCCAGCTTAACCGGCGAGTTATCAAGAGCCTAAGTAATAACAACTAAAATATCAATAAGAGGTTAATGCGTACGTATAAACTGTTTTTTCTCTATGATGTTTTTTCAATAATCTATTCTATGAAATTCTTTACCTATAAATCACTGACATTTTAATATTATAATAACGTTAGAGTAGGATAATATCTTTAAAGTACACTGTATGTGTGACTTTGTTTCGCAAATTATGCGCAAATACATATTTTACTGTCTTTTTAAAAAATTCACGGCGCTGTTTCCATATATTGCATAGATGTAATGGCAATAAGAAAATAATTGGTTCTAAGTACTAACAACTTTTTTTTGAACTTTTTTGTTTTGTTAAGTGAAAGCTCCTGTCAACAAAAATATGTGAGTCTGATTATAATACACCCAAAAAAAGGGCCAAGTACCATAGGTGTTCACTGGTAGTTCACTAAAGATATAGACGTAATCCGGACAGCTAAGTATACCGGCTGCACTCTTCTGCTGACGACACTCTTCTATCTCACTGGTCTCAAAGGGAGTCTCCTCATAGGTCTCTTAACTAATCTAATAGCTGGTCTCAAAACTATCCCTATAACTGATATTGAAATTTATCTGAAAACTGATCTTAAAAGTCGTCCTGATGCACTTCTTATGACGAGTCTAAAAACTAATCTCAAAACTGATATTAAAATTGGTTTCTAAACAGGTCCTGAAAGACATCTTAAAACTGATCTCAAAACTAATCTGTAAGTACATCCAATGCCAGATTTCAAAGCTATCCTTAAAACTAATTTCAAAATAACTCCAAACAAATTTTAAAATAGGTCTTAAAACTGATTTTAAAACGGCAACATGCTTGCTCCAAATCTTTTCTTTGACCGTTTTATATCACTATTCCAGCTCTCATCCTCTTGCGTTTATGCAAAAGTATACGCTACTGCTTTTTCTTTTTGGCCAAAACTTCTCGCAGTATTGCCACTAAAACAAGCTCTGGACGAGTCATGGCAGAGTAGAAGTACCAGCTAACGACCCCCTGCCCTCTGCTTGTTGATGCCAAAGTTTGGAGAATGTAGGGAATAACAGTTGGCACACTTAGGTCGTGGCAGATCAAGAATGTCTATTGTTCTTTTTGGTCCTGATTACGTCACGACGTTTGTACGACGTCTACCAGTCTCACTTGTCCTCACCACGTCGTGTCAGTATACTTTATAAAGGGATTCCAACATTCTTGTCTGGTCCAGACAACATCAGGGAAGTTAAAAAATATTCTACGTCTTTTCTGTTTTTTACACGTCACACTTTTGTGCACAAACCCTTTATTGACTTAGTCATTTATCTCTTATTCAGGGATAAAAAAAATTGTGAATAATGTCACTTCAAAGTTCTGTAGTAAATAGTTATGAATAGGAAAAGAAATTATTTTTCTTGCCCGAAACGTTTCGTTCGACAAAACCAGTAAACAGTCAGAGCTTTGATATTCAAGTATACAGATATTTTTCCATAAAATTACTTGGCGCATAATATAATCATAAATCTATATACTTTTTCCATCAAACGATATTGTGTACAAAGTATGTGCAATTATCGTTCGAAAAAATATACCTATTTTAGCTGGGTTGGGTTTTAATAAATATTGTAATCTCTTGTAACTGAAAGACTAAAATCAACATATTATGGCATAACACAATACAAACAAAATATGTAGACTGTGTAGTATGACACTATGCAGTTTCATTGGTTTGAAAACAATTTCCTACCACCTACACTGATAACATTTCTAACGTCACGCTAACACACCCATTCTTGCTTCATACTTAGTACTGAGAATGTAATTATATCTGAAAAATTAATACAAACCATCCTGTAGTACCGCTTCCTTAAAGAACATAGCCAGTGAATGTTCCTTCAGAACGTTATGTACACATAGGTTTTTTTGACATATTATTTAAGCATTAAAAATATACTGAGAATACCACAAAAAATACCAAAAAAAAATTTTCAATCGTTTAATTGTATCCTTTCTCACAAGTTTAATTGTAAAAATTTGCAATTCAAAATGTGATCTTATGTAAAAGTCACTTAAAATTGCACTTATAAGATCTGTTGAGCTTTTTATTTTTTGTTTGTATGAAAAATTACTCTCGAATAAACCTGTTTTATTGTTAAATAGATCTATAATTTTGTTTCATTTATTTATTTTTTTTTTAAATAATACAAAATTGAAGTGGTAAAGTATGCGTAAAAGCGTGTATGTAAGTAAATCCGTATAAAAAAATTACATTCACCGTTGCTGCATAAAGTTGAACTTCTCTTGCCTATGTGATTTTGAGCTGACTTCTTTTACCACTAACCATGTTAAAATAAACTCTTCAATTACAAGAGAAAAAGTGCCAAAGAAGAAAATGATAAAAAATTTTATTCTGGCATGTATACAGTACAAAAATAGTTTTTTTTTGTAATTATAAATATTTCGAAGAATGTAAAACAATTGTATGAACAATTATTCATTTTAAAAGTAACAAACTAATGATAAGTCAATAAGTGTTTATGAAGACGGATCAAAGCTGCTCTTGTAATATATACTAATTTTCTAATTAAAAACAAGAACATGTTTCTAAATAACATAGTTCAATAAATAAATTGTTTATTTATTTAATGTATCATCAAACTGAATGACTCAATACACAATTAGTCAACATTTGCTATAAAAATAAGTCACGAACTGTAAGATAACATGAAGTTATGTAATTTACTACATTGGGACCGCTAATAGCAGAGTAGGTAAGGCTGTTAGTTCGTGTGCAAGAGGTTAAGGGATAAAATTTCTTCGGAAACTGTTCAGAAAAAAGAAATTGGTTAAAGGAAAAAGAAATAAAATTCAAAACACGTGCTATAGTGTAGTGTCTTGAGGTTGTGCAGTGTGGTGTAGTGGCGTCGTATAGTGTACTGTAAACTGAAAGTACGTCATGAGGATGGGGCCATGGAGCGGGGTGGCTGAATCAAGCAAAATCCACTTTTGTTACACTTTTTCTCGAGGTCACCAATCTGATATCGTTGATATACTCCGTAGGCCAAAACGCTCCTATAGAAGTATAACTTATAAGAAATAAGCACCTGATAACGACAGCTTTTTTTCTGACAATTCTGCTTTTAAACTTATAGCTAGCCTGGGCGACATCAGCTTTTTAGCAAATCAAGTTGCATATATCAATGAACGTATATAAGTGAATTTACGCATAAGAGAATCTGATATTTTCTACTAAAAACTATAAGACTTTAAGAATAAAAAACCGTATTCTTTAGCATGATGCACTCTTGTACTCATATAATACATCATTATAATCGAATACTATACGCTACTTCTTATAATGCTTTATTTCAGGAAACAATGGTACAAAATGCGATCATAAGTTACAACGTAAAATAGCCTGCAATTACTGAAGCCTGATACAAAACACATTTGAAAATACTTTAGTCCCTTTGATTTTGCAAATAGTGGTATTTATTCAGTTAATGATACAGAAAAGTTAAAAATTTTCTTTTAAATGCTCAGGAGCATTTAATCAAGTAGCAGAAAATATAACAAACAAAAAAAACAAATTTTGCAAAACAATTTTTATTGTCACATATTTTCGACAAAAACACTTCACGAACACTGTGCTCAGCAAGCATTACTTTTTTTACAATAATAGTTTTTGGAATCATTAAATTCCTGAGACACAAATATTTACGGGTATGCGTGACGCAGCATTAGTGAAGGTCAGCTCACACTTTTACCCCACAATAAACGAACCACTGAATTTATTTTTAGCCGTCCGTACTATGAATACGGTAATGCCAGTTATAAAATTTTTTTACGTGAAACAAAAAATCAATACATCTCTAACCTTAATTAAAAAACAAATTTTTTTCAACCTCCTGATCGCTGTTAAGGATCTCTAATTGAAGCAAAATAACAGAAAAAGAAGTATACAACAAATTACTTTTAAAGAAATGACCGTATTCTACAGTCTTACACTGGAACGTTTAAAAAGCTGATTGAATAGCATAACACAATTACAGGGAAATAATCTTATTCATTTAACTGAAATATAGCCGTGTTACAAGCCAAAAAAAAAAATTTAAACATACATTTTCTTCTCTCACTTATTATGTCTCTATTCCATTTTTAGATATTGGAAATGTTTTTTAGTCTTATCATGTTTGTAATCACCATAATCATGACTGCCTGCACAAGTAAAAATAAAACGTCCTAGTTTAACCAATGAAATTAAAAATCAGCAATTACTTGTTAACAGATACAAGATATAAAATAAACAAGCGAATACTGTTCTATAAAATTCCATATCGATACTAAGCGTCTTAAAAAAGGTCACTTTGATCTGCCAAATACATTAACGAATCTTAACGCGGCTTTTCTACACAACAAAAGTATTAGCTATAAAAGTTCTAGAATGAGGCACTGTCAACATAACTAACATAATACAAGGTTAGTAATACGATAACGTATTCTGAAGTGATCAAAGTTTTCAAATGTGTGTATAGCACTAAGCAGCAAGCCCTCGCTTAATCAGAAAAATACACTTTATGTATAGAGAACAAAATAAATCAAGTAAAAAAAAAGTGATGAACTGATTAAAAAACTTATAACTCAACTTTACAGAATTAAAACATGCAGAAAATTTACCAGCTAAGATAGAAGCGTAACCTAAAGCTTTATTACTAGAAATTAATCACATTTTTACTGTCTGTAAGAATCTTACAGAAAACATCACTCAATGCTACAAAATTATCTTACATTTTTAGTAATACTTATTCAATGTGTTAGTTACCTTATAAACACTATTTGTGAACCAAAAATGCCTATTCCGGTAAACGAAATGAAAATTTAGTATTTATATAAATACAGTCAACTTATATTTTCATGCATTTAAAAGTTAATTCATAATACAAATAATATTTCTACTCATCTAAATAAAGTACTTCAAACTTTTCAAGTGCATATTACGGCCAGTGTTTTAGAAAAAAGGAATAGCCTTACGGGCACTGTCACAGCTTACATAATATCCACCACAGACTACTTAGCACAAGTAAATAGCATCCTTGAATAATATCTTACTAACCAGCCAGAATTTGATGAATGCTATTCAATTGATGTGTATTTTTGCCAATCGTTATTGCCGTATGTAAGAACCAATCTTTTGCGAAGTAGAAGTATTCCGAAATTCTAAGAACATTCATTCTTATAAGTCTCAAATACAAGTACTAAGTGCTGAGCTGTCATACACAACTAAGACGATCGGCCCTGCTTTCTGGATTTTTTTGACACAAAATAATTCAACATCATAGAAAGTAAAAATTACTTGCCGTCCTTAAGATATGACATTATGAAAGTGAATTCCGAATGCACCATTAAAGTCATAGAATAATTAATACGTACAGAGTATTTACTGATAGATCTTTTGATTAGTTAATAACAGAAATGTTCTCAGCAAGCATGAGCTATACATCTATCAGTAGCATCAATCCTAATTTTAATTATGATTCCAGAGGCCCAACACTCAATTTTCAGAACATGTGAAGTCTATAGCCAAAGGAATCAAGTAAATTCACAATTTTTCAAACATTTTTCTCATAAGAGTTGCCCACAGTATATGATCCCTACATAGTGATAAACAACGAGTCACTGTTGTAGAAGCAGGTACAAGAAAGGATGAGCACTATTTAAATGTTTTCAAAGATAATTTAATGACTTAACAATAATACTATTGACATCTCTTGCTACGATGTCCACCAGAGTTGCCTAAATCCACTCAAAACATTCCAAAAAAAGGGAATGGTAGAAAATATACGTACTTAAGGTCTTATAGAAATTTCTCAGTGACCAAATCATTAGTCCTAAGTTCTCTAAATTTAAGACAATTTTACTTCCAGCTCCAACTTAAATAACGAATGCATAGCTAACCATGCCCGTTTTTTGTGCTTACAACTGAAGTTCGTGTATTACAAAGGGTATTTGAACTCGCGGACAGCACATTTGTCTTATTGTATTAGAGTCTACAATAGTATTTTTTCTCTTACCCTAAATATTTCGTTAGTAAAGTATCTGACAGTTTGGTACCAATTATTTACAAAAAAATTAGTTCAGCCCTAAAAGTCTTCCTATTAATTAGAATATCAATAATAGCATTTTGAGTTCTTACGCTCATGGCTAAGCCAAATGAAGCTACTAAATCCACTTAACCCCAAAAAGCCTGTAAGATAAAAGGACCACCTTCATCAAAAAGCATTAAAATTAAGCAGAAATACTTCGGATTAGGATTACTTCAAAATGTTTTTTTGCTGACAAAAAGCATTAGAAGATACATCTGGAGTCACATACAGAGGACACCCCGAAAAAACGGACTTAGATGGGAAATACAGTCTCACTTATGCACTTAACTATAAAACTTATAAGAAATGCGGTGACGGTTTCCCTGTATTTAAAAGGTGCAGATAGTGTTCTCACTGGTACATGATTAATAGTACCAAAGGTAATCATACCTAGTAAATTTTTCAACGTGACAACAGCTAAAATGCTGAAAACTTAAATAACCGAAAATTTTGCGGGGATTCCAGAGGCACACCAGAACTCAAAGTGGTCGTAATCGTTATGTAGGAACTAGAAGATGACAATTAATGACTTTTCTTGTATATCTAAAATTAACGTTGAATAGTAATACAGCCACATTTTTGTATTGCATGTAAACAAAAATAGTGTTTTGGCCATGTAAACAACGTCCCAGACCTCATCAAGTACAAAAAGCTGTGAGTGATAAAAAATATCTTTTACAATACAAAGTTCAATAATGTATAACAAACGAAAGTTAAGTTTAGTGTATAAAATACCTCTGACTCTTACAAAAGGGATATAAGATGGTAATATAGTCAGAGTCTTATGTTCAGCTGCTTTTTTACTCTGCCCATACACGAATGATGTAAGTACACGTACGCAATAGAATAAAACTGAAATCGCAAGCAGTTCCCAGTGAAAAACATAAGAATAGTACAAGTACTACTAATACGATGAAAGAGAGAGGCTTGCCAAACTATAAAAATTAAGTAAATCCTTCTTTCTAGTTGACTAAACGAGAGACTTATAAAAATTTCTAAATTTCTATGTAGTCTGTTGTCTATAAATGTTATTATTTAAGAAATGTATATTTAATACTTAAAAAAAAAAGAATTTTTGTAATTTTATTCTATGTCTAAGGTTTTTATCTGATCAAAATTAAAGTTATGTGCAAATTTAATGCTTAGTCGTGACAGTACACATTTTCCTTTTGATTGTTTTATATACATTTTATGTTCGACCATTATTAATTTTAGAGCTCTCAAAGTTTGACCGACGTGACAGAAGTTGCAACTTGCACATGGTATGTTGTGAACGGCTTTCTTTTTATCAAGTGTGTAACGAGGCAAAATGGCCTCCTTGTTCCAAAATGCTCTCACTGATGCAACGTGTACACAAAAAGCAGAAAGTCGAAGCTTCTCTGAATTTGTTTGTTTTTAGGGAGCTGTATATACACTGAGAGGAAGAGAAGAAAACGCTAACGGACAACCAGCTGAGATACAGAGACACAGCAGCGCCAGCAGAAAAGAACAAGGAAAATGCGAACGCGACTACCAAGACACAACAGTTGCTAAGTATGTCAAGAGTAACTACGAGAGGAGATACAAGGCAGCAGCAGCGGCAGCGGCCATTGCTCGAGCGAGAGATCGTGAGTCAGTCTTGAGTAGAGCTTCGAACTGCTCTCTTAGAAAGTATATAACTGAGCCACGTGATAAAAAATAAAAAACAATAAGTTACGGTACCCATGGTAAAAGCAATGCATTAATAAGGTTTTTATAAAAAAAATATTTTTGTAAATGATATAGTTTTTGGCAATTGAACATTATTTTGTTTGAAAAATACATAACTTACTAATGATTGTTTATAATATTATATTTATGAAAATTTATCGCGCATGCTTTTGCCGTATTGATTTAAATACTTTAATTTCGATACTTTCAGATTTTAGCTCCTTAGGAACATCACATTTACACATATTTACAATTGAAAATTTCAATTAGGCTACCAACCTGGAAAATACATGACAGAATTTTATATGTAACTACTTCAGAAAAATCGTACGGCATTTCATGTAGCTGTACATATGGCTTTACAAAAAGGTTTTGGATTGCTGATGCTGTAAGTAATGATGCATGGAAGAACACATGAAATTACAAGCTGAATTTTTCAGCTAAAAATAACAGGAGAATACTGTAATCTACCGTACTTTAAAGTTTTTATGCTGATTTCAGAACCATCCCGTAACAGCACATGTTGAATAAGACTTCTTACCGTTTCTTATCTTACTATTGGATATTGTAACAAATGCTGAATAAAATATGCTTCGATTTAGAATTTTCTAAATATTATCACCCCTAATTTCCATTAGATTCTGTAATTATAATGACTTTACAATGATATACTAACATCTCTTGCTATGATGTCCATCGGAGTAGCCTAAATCCACTCAAAACATCCCAGAAAAGATGATAGTAGAAAATATACATACTCAGGGTCTTATAGAAATTCTTCATTCACTAAGTAATTGGTTCTAAATTCTCTAAGCTTAGGAAAATTTTACTCCCAGCTCCAACTAACATGAGGAAGGCGTATCTAACCACGTCCGTTTCTTGTGCTGATAACTTAAGTTAGGGTAGTAAAAATTCATAAGATTTTATTATTATTTTATACAAATAGGCAACATTCCTAAATAGCAAAATAATGCATAAGTTCATCGTTCTTTTAAACTGACGAGAATAAATGATAAAAATCAAAGGGTTATTAGTGTACATGTTTTTCTGTAATATCAAAGTATTATCAGCCCGTTATATAACAAACTATTTAACTTTCCTAATCAACAGCTATTTTCTTTGCCTCTTTAAAAAATTTCAAAAATATATGTAAAGTAATTTTGTAAACTGTACCTACATAGGAAAATTAAATTACAACACACACACACGCGCACAAGCTCATCGTATTCGATTATAATGATGTATTATAAAAGTACAAGAGTGCGTAATGCTAAAAATACAGTTTTTTATTCTAAAAATCTTATAAATTTTAGTAGAAAATATCAGTTTCTCTTATGCATTAATTCACTTATACACGTTCATTGATATGGGCGACTTGATTTGCTAAAAAGCTGATGTTGCCCAGGCTAGTCATAAGTTTAAAAGCAAAATTTTCAGAAAAAAAGCTGTCGATATTAGGTGCTTATTTCTTATAAGTTATACTTCTATAGGAGCGTTTTGGCCTACGGAGTACATCAACGATATCAGATTGGTGACCTTGAGAAAAAGTGTAACAAAAGTGGATTTTGCTTGATTCAGCCACCCCCCTCCATTGCCCCATCCTCATGACGTACTTCCAGTCCACAGTACACTATACGACGGCACCACACCACACTGCACAACCTCAAGACACTACACTATAGTACGTGTTTTGAATTTTATTTTTTTTTCCTTTAACCAATTTCTTTTTTCTGAACAGTTTCCGAAGAAATTTTATCCCTTAACCTCTTGCACACGAACTAACACCCTTACCTACTTTGCTATTAGCGATCCCAATGTAGTAAATTGTATAACTTCATGTTATCTTACAGTTCGTGACTTATTTTTAATGCAAAAATTAACTAATTGTGTCTTCATCCATTTAGTTTGATGATACATTAAATAAATAAATAATTGATTTATTGAACTTTGTTTTTTAGGTATATGTTTTTGTTTTTAATTAGAAAATTAGTATGTATTACTGGAGCAGCTTTGGTCCGTCTTCACAAACACTTATTTTATTATCATTAGTTTTTTACTTTTATGACGGATAATGGTTTATACAGTTGTTTTACATTGCTTGGAATTTTTATAGTTAAAAAAAAAAAAAAAAAATTTTTGTACTGTACAAATGACGGAATGAATTTTTTTTTGCATTTTCATCTTTCACCGTTTTTCTCTTATGATTACGGTGTTTATTCTAACGTAGTTAGTAGTAAGAAAGGTCAGCTTAAAATTCAGGGAAGCGAGAGAAGTGCAACTTTATGCAGCAACAGTGAAAGTAATTTTTCTATACACATTCGCTTACATACACGCTTTTACACATAGTTGACCCCTACTTTTTTGTACTATTAAAAAAATAAAACAAAGTCATAGATCTATTTGACAATGAAACAGGTTTATCTGAAAGTAATTTCTTATACAAACAAACATTAAGAGGCTTATACAGATCTTACAAGTGCAATTTTAAGTAATTTTGACGTAAAGTAACATTTTTTAAATGCAAATTTTTACAACTAAACATGTGGGGAAGCGTACAATTAAACGATTAAAAAATTTTTTTTAATATATTTTTTGTGGTTTTGTTTTATAATATCTGCTAAAACAACCTATGTGTAATGAACGTCCTAAAAGACCATTCACTGGATATATTCTGGAAGAAAGCGGTACTACAGAATGATTTATCCTTATTTTTTAGATATAATTACAATTACAGTACTTAGTATAAAGCAAAAATAAATATGTTAGCATGACGTTAGAAATGTTATCAGTGTAGGTGGCAGGAAATTCTTTTCAAACCATCCAAGAATTCGATGAAACTGCTTAAACTATATACTGGACAATCTTCATATTTTGTTTGCATTGTGTTATGCCATAATATGTTAATTTAATTAGAAACCCTACCTAACTAACGTAGGCATATATTCTAACGAAAATTGCACTACCTTTGTACACAATATCGTTTGATAGAAAGTGTAATTTAATTCATCATTATATAATGCACCATATAATTTTGAAGAAGTATATCTGAATATTTAAACATTATATCTCTGACTGTCCACTGATTTTGTAAAGCATTACGTTTTGGGCAAGAAAAATGATCTTTTTTACTATTCATAACACTTTACTACAGAAGTTTGTCGTGACTCTACCCACAAGTCTTTTTATTCCTGAATGTAAGATCAATTACTAAGTCAATAAAGGGTTTGTGCACAATAGTGTGACGTGTAAAAAACAGAAAGGACGTAGAATATTTTTTAACTCTCCTGATGTGGTCTGGACCAGACAGAAATGTTGGAATCCCTTTATAAAGTATACTGACACGACGTGGTGAGGACAAGTGAGAGTGGTAGACGTCGTACAAACGTCGTGACGTAATCAGGACCAAAAAGAACGATAGATATTCTTGATCTGCCAGGACGTAAGTGTGCCAACTGTTATCCCCTACATTCTCCAAACTTTGGCATCAACGAGCAGGGGGCAGGGGGCCGTTAGCTGGTACTTCTACTCTGCCATGACTCATCCAGAGCTTGTTTTAGTGGCATACACGGCAGCAATGCTGCGAGGAGTTTTGGCCAAACAGAAAAAGCAGTAGCGTATACTTTTGCATAAACGCAAGAGGATGAGAGCTGAAATAGTGATATAAAACGGTCAAAGAAAAGATTTGGAGCAAGCATATCGTAGTTTCAAAATCAGTATTAAGACCTATTTTAAAATTTGTTTGGAGTTATTTTGAAATTAATTTTAAGGATAGCTTTGAAATCTGGCATTGGATGTACTTACAGATTAGTTTTGAGATCAGTTTTAAGATGTTTTTCAGGACCTGTTTTGAAACCAATTTTGATATCAGTTTTGAGATTAGTTCTTAGACTCGTCATAAGAAGTGCATCAGGACGACTTTTAAGATCAGTTTTTTAAATCAATTTCAATATCAGTTATAGGGCTGGTTTGGAGACCAGCTATTAGATTAGTTAAAAGACCTATGATGAGACTTCCTTTGAGACCAGTGAGATAGAAGAGTGTCGTCAGCAGAAGAGTGCAGCCGGTATACTTAGCTGTACGGATTACGTCTATATCTTTAGTGAACTACCAGTGAATACCTATGGTACTTGGCCATTTTTTTTTTTTTATATTATAATCAGACTCTCATACTTTTGTTGACAGGAGCTTAAACTTAACAAAACAAAAAAGTTCAAAAAAAAGTTGTTAGTACCTTGTACCAATTATTTTCTTATTGCCATTACATTTATGCAATATATGGAAACAACGCCGTGATTTTTTTTAAAAAACAGTAAAATATGTATTTTCGCATAATTTGTGGAACAAAGTCACACATACAGTGTACTTTACAGATATTATCCTACTTTAACGTCATTATAATATTAAAATGTCAGTGATTTATAGGTAAAGAATTTCACAGGATAGATTATTGAAAAAACATCATAGAGAAAAAACAGTTTATACGTACGCATTAACCTCTTATTGATAATTTAGTTGTTATTACTTAGGCTCTTGATAACTTGCCGGTTATGCTGGCACTTTCTGTCAAAGCATTAGATTCAGACTAATCAGCATATCCGGAGAAGCTCCATGTTTCAGGGACTCCTTCTTGTCGGTAAAGCCACCGATCCCTGCCTGGAGCATCGGATCCGCTCATCCCTACCTTGAGCCCTAACACTGTTTCGCATTTAATGAGGCTTGGAGACCTGTGAGTTAAAAAGAAAACTCTAGAATTACTCTGAAGGAAAATCCCACGAAAAAGCCTGCCCTGAAACAGCCAAGGTTAAATAGGAACTTTTTCCGATGAAAACAGTTTTTGAAAAAATCTGCTTTCACCAGTAATCGAATTCACGACCTTAAAAACAGCATTGTTTTAGTAACAACCACGCTTACCACTGAACTAACGATACTTTCTGATAAGGTATAGTTATTATGTACAAAATAACGATAATTAATGTATAGGAACACACACATAAAAAAACTCATTACTAAGGGTAAATTAACCAAATTAATTAGTGATTTAAGTCTAAATTCGGTTTGATAACAGTGATAATTTTTGTTAACTGTTGGGGCATTACCTACAAGATCGGAAAAAAATGAAAACATATGCTGTGACTGTGTCGTCGAAGCATCACAATTATTTTCGTGAACCAACAATTAAGTTTGTAATGATACTTCTTAGTAAAAAAATTATTAAAAAACTCATAATTATCTTACAATTCTATAAATAGCTTTAGATTATGCAGCATTATCTCTTTGTTTTTTAACAGTTACGTTTAAATTGACATGGTACTTTTTTTATACTCCAAACGAAAGTTGTGTATTATGAGAAAATAGTTTTTTGACCTATGTTACCATAATTGTCTTTTAACAATGACTTATGAATTTAAAAAAGTGTTTATTTCATAGAAAACTTGATGACGAAAGAATTAACGATCGTAACATTTCTTTACGAGCAGTAAAAGTAATGATGAAAGCAAAAAACTAAATGAAAAGTTGGCTACTTATTATGAATTTTTAAATAAATAAATAAATTTAACTTTTGATTTGGACAACACTATTTTTTAGCATGTCTTAAAACATTTTGTATGGAAATAATTAGTTTTCTCTTTAGTGATGAACATAAAAACACACTTTTTTTTTGTTTTCAGCCAATGGACTAAGCAGCCACTTTTTCAGCCAGTGCAGTCTGCGCAATAGCGTAGAATGTGGGGAGCGGGGGGAGACTAATTAGTTATAATATAAGTAAAGTCAAGCTGTACTTATATACTTTCAGAAGCTGCTGTAAATATGTAAGTAGTCCTGATGGTACGAGGCAAAAGAAGGAGGAGCTACTGGCCAAGTACAACTGAAGAAGGCTGAACAAAAGAAAGCTGTTGAGTCCTTCGGTACATGCGCATAAGAAGATATAGACAGAGAGCTGTGTGGCAATGTATATAGCTTTTTACAACGCTATATTATTATAGCAGAATCAGAAAAAGTCTTGTTATACTTTTTTCGGTCTAACCCCCATTCGCCTAAAATCAGAAGGCGAGAGAAGAAACTTTGTTCCAGAAAGTTATTGAATAATGCGTTTAATGACAGTTAAAAAATTAAAAACTACGTTTGATAGTGGTACAGTCATATTCTTATATTTATAAAAAACAAAAACGATGTTTTGGCCGTTTGAACAACGTCCTGGCCCTCATAAGATACAAAAAGCTATGAGCTCTGAACTGTATATTTTATATTACTTATTTTAATGATATACAACAAACAAAAGTATAATAAAGTGTATAACTTACCCCTAACTTTTACGAAAGGGATGTGAAATTGTAAAAAAGTTTTATATTTATCTGCTTTGATATCCTGCACGTACACAAATAATCCGAGTACACGTACGCAATAAAATAAAGTTAGAGTCACTAGCAGTGCCTAGTGAGAAGCATATAAATAAGACATCAGCTTGTCTACTAAAAGTGGGCCACCTTGCGCGCGCATGGCTTTTTTCACCCAAGCACGCTGTGTTCAATTACCTAAATCTAAGCTTTCCATCTAGCCTATCAAAAAAAATTAAAAATGCCTTTGTCAAGATATAGTATATCATATGTTTTTTTTCAGTGAAAATGAGATTATTTTGGAAAACTAATCACACTATCGGAAAGCTGACTGAAAAATAGATTGAAAATGCTATTTGCAACATTTTTTTAAGAAAGGAATAAGGACGAGAAAATGAGCTGAAAACAGTGATTTTTAGTACTCACGCGTCGGGCCTAGGACGTTTTGCGTGAAACGCCTTATATGTTTGTGTGTGCGTACATGTATGGTAGTACAGATTATAGTGACTTTCTAGTCATATATACACACCACAAATCACCTTGCACGCGCGCAACTATACGCAGTTGAACTTGCATGGGTAATTGATACTATTACATATACACTATACACTTATACAATAATACTGTAGTAAGATGCGCTGTATGCAATATACAGTATACACATTGACACATGATAAAAAGCTATATACCAATTCATTAAGTAGTTACACATAGCTAAAATTTACCTTGGTATTCGCTACCGAGAAGTTAGATCGGTATCTGTGTACCTTACTTAATAGTTACGTACACCATTAACCTATTCACATGCAGTGTGATTCAAAATTCAAATGCGCACTATACGCACTGCGCAGAAGCTACCGTTAGATAAGGAGAGAGTACTTTAGCCATATGCATACCCATACTACTATTCTTCGCCACACTACCAAGCTACTATCTTCTTCTTTACAGCTGGCCAATACAGAGCGGGCTTCCCCTCTTTTCTAGCCCCCCTTACCTATACTTTATTCTCTTGTATCAGACACGACTCTCTGCAGGGATCGCTTTGCTTTTAAATGAGAGCAATCTGACGTGAAACCAAGAGTCCTTCCCCATCCAAAATCTTCCAACGCACCTAAAGAAGTTTTCACTTGTAAAATGGAAAGCTTTCTAATTTTTTTGTTGAGCGAGGGTACCTCCCTAAGAAGCTTCACTTCAAAAAATCACTTTCCAAGTACCATGTACGAACTGCAACTACTGTCACGTCAGTCAAGCGTCAAGAGCTCTAAAACTGAGAATGACAGAACACAAAACTGACATAAAAAACGAGAAGAATAGATTTGTAATTTTGCAACATTGCATCAAATTTGCACATAACTTTAATTTTGATGAGACAAAAATGACTGACACAGAACAAGTTTTTAAAAAAACGTTTGTTTTGTGAAATAATAAATGTTTATTACTACAATATCACTATTTATAGACAATTTAATACTGAGAAATTGGAAAACTGTTATGAGTCTCTTGTTAAGTTAATTAGGAAAGAGGATTTCCTTGATTAACATAGTTTGGCAGGCCCTTATAGTACGAAGAACACATGTGAGCTTGCCTATTTATACCAGGCCACTATTACTAACTTACCAACGGCGTAGATAGTGCGTTTTCTAAGTCTGTTTATCATATTTTTTATGTTGTTTACAACTTACTCTTCTCAAAAAAATCTGCTATCAAAATATCTTATGTGATCGTATGTACACAGTCGTTTGACATGTTTTGTGGGCAAGTGTAATTATCGTTTGATGACTCCATTCTTAAGTTATGTATACTATTCTGCAAGTTATTAAAAGTTTCTTTTTCATATTGTTCAGAGTGCTGGTTACGAATATCTTGTGCATTACTATGTATGTATTAAATTTTAAACTTAAATACGCTTATAACACTTTTTCAACTTTTAATAACCTTGTTTATTTCATTTAATAATTTCCTGTCTACTAACTAGTAACAATGTATCGCTGCGTGGCAGTACAGCACAGATAATAACTGCACACCTTGCTGCTGTGTAACTTGCTGATGCAGTCTTCATTTGCTCACAACCCTAACATTTTTGGTATTGTACTCTAAAGATTTGTAAAGGTAATGTTTTAGCATTGCAATGTTTTAGCATTGCAATGTTTTAGCATTGCTGACTCATTTTTCTAAGCAGAATAAAATTTTAAAAAAAAACCCAATGTCACCATTGAACTAAAAAAATCAGAATAAATTTGTTTGCATTTTTTAACAACTTTTTAGCTGAATCTCAACCATCACCAGCCATTAAAACACAGCATGCTTGGGCGTAAAAAGCCTTGCGCGCGCAAGGTAGCCTGTTTTCTGTAGACAAGCCTATGTATTGTTGATATGCTTCTCACTGGGCACTGCTGGCGACTCTAACTTTATTTTATTGCGTACGTGTACTCGGATTATTTGTGTACGTGCAGGATATCAAAGCAGATAAATGTAAAACTCTGACTCCGTTACAATTTAACATCCCTTTCGTAAAAGTTAGGGGTAAGTTACACACTTAATTATACTTTTGTTTGTTGTATATCATTAAAATTAGTAATATAAAATATACAGTTCAGAGCTCATAGCTTTTTGTATCTTATGAGGGCCAGGACGTTGTTCAAACGGCCAAAACATTGTTTTTGTTTTTTATAAATATAAGAATATGACTGTACCACTATCAAACGTAGTTTTTAATTTTTTAACTGTCAATAAACGCATTATTCAATAACTTTTTGGAACAAAGTTTCTTCTCTCGCCTTCTGATTTTAGGCGAATGGGGGCTTAACCGAAAAAAGTGTAACAAGACTTTTTCTGACCTTGCTATAGTAATTTAGCGTTGTAAGAAGCTATATACATCGCCGCACGCAGCTCTCTATTTCTCTCTTCCAATGCGCGTGTACCGAAGGACTCAACGGCTTTCTTTTGTTAGGCCTCCTTCAGTTGTACTTGACCAGCAGCTCCTCCTCCTCCTACTTCGTACTATCAGGACTACTTACATATTTACAGCAGCTACTGTATGTCTATACTTATAGCTTGATTTGACTTATATTATAACGTATTAGTCTCCCCCCGCTCCCTGCATTCTGCGCTGTTGCGGACACTGCACTGGCTGTAAGAGTGGCTGTTTAGTCTATTGCGAAGAAAACAAAAAGATAATGTTGCATAATTAAAAGCTATTTATAAAACTATAAGATAATTATTAGTTTTTTGATAATTGATTTTTTCACTTAGAAGGATCATTACAAACCTAATTGTTGGTTCACGAAAATAACTGTAATGTTTCGTTGACACAGTCACAGCATATGTTTGCATTTTTTTCCGATCTTGTAAGAAATATGCCAACAGTAAACAGAATTTATCACTGTTTTCAAACCTAATATAGTTTTTAATCTCTAATTAATTTAATCGATTTACCCTTAGTAATGAGTTTTTTTTATGTGTGTGTTCCTATGCATTAATTATCGGTATTTATTTTGTACATGATAAATATACTTTATTAGAGAGTAGCGTTAGCTCAGTGGTAAGCGTGCTTGTTACTAGAACAACGCTGTTCTAGGGATCGCGGGTTCGATTCCTGATGAATGCGGATTTTTTCAAAAACTGTTTTCATCGGGAAAAGTTCCTATGTAAACCCGGCTGTTTTAGGGCGGGCTTTTTCGTGGAATTTTTTTTCAGAGTAATTCCAGTGTTTTCTTTTTAACTCACAGGTCTTCGGGCCTGATTAAATACGAAACAGTGTTAGGGCTCTAGGTAGGGATTAGCGGATCTGATGCGCCAGGCAGGAATCGCTGCCCTTACTGGCAAGGAGTAGTTCCTGAAACATGGGGCTTCTCCAAAGATGCTGATTAGTCTGAATCTGGTGCTTTGACAGAGAGCGGCAGCTTAACTGGCGAGGAGTGGACGTTCTGAAATATGGAGTCCTCTCCGGAGAATGGCTACACAGTCACAAGTAGGCCCAATACACCATTGGTGCAGGGAGTGTCAGGTTAACTGACAAGGTGTTTCACCAGAGATACTCACACTTTCCCATAGATTAGGTATAAAATTAGTAAAAAGGGTTAGAAATGGGTGCATCAGTACACCCACACACATAGGTAGTGAGTGAGTGGCCCTGGTGATTTGGCCTCAGACCTGTTGTGGTAACTCGAAAAAAAAAAAAAAAATAAATAAATTTAATATTTTATTCTATATATTAAAACTATATAAAGCTACAAAAAAGTTAATAAATGTTTATGTGATCAGGGATTCATAGACTCCTTCCGTCTGGTTTTCAATAGTTTTTTTACAGGGAATGTCCCAAAACACAATTATAATAAAATCAAAGTTAAAAGAGAAAAAAAACTTACATGAAAGACCAAACAAAATATAATAGCAAACCTATAAACATAAAAAGAAGCCAATGAAAACATTGTAACGTTATGTCGTTGTAACATTATTGTAATTTTTTGACGACATGTATGCATCTCTTTTGAAAAATAAGCATATTAGGATAAAATCAACACCAATATGTAATGCTATGTAAACCATTTTTCAATAACTAAAACCTTTTTTTATTCCAGAAAAAATTTTAACCAATTTCAAATCTCACCATTTGCAATTAGTTGCCAAATTTTTTTTTTTTTACCTAGTATCGCAGCAATAGATCCCTGGAAAATAATACTTACTCAGAATACTGGAAATTTGCTTAAAAGATTAATCTCAATTATTGTTGAACAGATGTAGGACGTTAGGATAAATTTTTTTAAGTAATGGGTGCGATCCGTTATTGTTTGTTGCATGCTAACCCATACACTACCAATCTCACTTACATGTAAACATCAGACTAAATATCTCACGAAAACTAAAAGCAGAAAAGATATCTTTCAAATCAGATCACTACATTAACGATGTCAAGCACCTATGGCATCAGCTAATACTCACAAACGCTTCTTGCACAGTATTATTAAAGATGTGGTGATACAAGTACAACGGGATAATTCTTAATTTATTCCCAAAATTACGACAAAGTATTTGAGCAGTGCTCCTTAAAAATAATCCTTAGAAAATCGAACAGGAATCTTTAACAGCGTGGAGTAAAAAAGTTTATACATCCCTCTGAATAGGAACAAGCCGAAACCCGCGAACGAGAGCAATCTACCATTAGCATAGCTGGTATGATAGACGTTGGCCTTTAAGAGCAATGCCCGTTAGAAAGGGTTCCAAATGTTACGTTACTTCCGAACGATGTAACTTAGGCTTTACTTTCCGAAATTCGAGCTTACTGAGTTGGAGCTACCATTTTCCTTGGTCGAGTCATTGATCAGAATGGCTTCAGGCTCTGCTTAGAGAATGTACAAGCCATTGCTAATTTACAAAACCCGAGACAGGAGATAAACTGCAAAGATTTTTTAAGCTAAAAAAGCGTCGAGTTAGGCATAACCATCTGAATCTTTTTTGTGACCTTACAGGTAAAATTTTAAGACCCTTTATTCCTAAAGCGCTGTACAGGCGTACCATTGCCACCGTTAACTTCTGGTCTCAACCTGGTCCTAAAGGTACTAATCTGTTGGTAAGACAAAAATGTATCTAGTCTTACATGCACCATAATAAAAGAAAAATAGTGCTGGTCTAAGGTCTGTTGTCACGTCGAGAATAAGCCCAGTCAGTTTGTACCATCTACTGAGATTTTGTCACATTTATGTGGATATCGTTGTCCCGTTGAAAGTTAGTGTGGGGTATTTCTATCCCTTCAAGATAATTGAACATTTTTTTCGTTGAGTTAAAGTGGTTCCGCTCCGGGATATTTAGACAGCCACTGTATTTCTTACCTTTCAGAAACACTAGGTCACTCCATTCGGTGTTCCCGGATTTATTACGACTTTTCAGGGATCGTAGTTTAATTCTACACGTTTCAAAAAGCCTCTCTCTTTTATTGGCTATCCAAGAAAATGAACTAAAATCTATTATCCAGCTGCTAATATTCTTAAAGAACACTGGCACCGCAGCTTCAAAGTTGCTAGCATGTTTTACAATAGTTATAACTGGGTTAAAACTCTGTCCATAGTATTTAGTATTTCTCGGCCTTCACACCACAATCCGTACTGATACTGAAACTCCTTTAGCAGAATTATTCTACGGGACTACTTTTCGTCTCCTAGGTAAATTTTTTACTTCTAATGATTTTATGAAAAATCCACAGATTTACTGAGGAGACCACAGGAAACATGTGAGACAGCTGAAGCCTGCTCCTATTGAGCATCATCACAAGTCATGACTTTTTCTATATCTCTCATGTCTTTTGTCACTCTCCTGCAGTCAAGTCTTTTGGTCTCTTGAGAGTTCCTATTCTGGTTCACTAAAAATCGTTGAGAGAATGTTGAACCATAGTTATAAAATCAACATCACAATATTTCTAAATTTATCTCCACTGAACAACTCAAGCCAGCTTATATCGTTCCAGAAGACCTGGCTACACTGTTTCTGGAATTTTATTTTGTCTTCACTCAGAATGCAGGGCTAGCGTTTATTTTAAAGACACAACCCTGTGATAAAAAAGTTTATTGTAGACGTCGTAAAGTTAGCCTTGAGAACTTAATTTTTATTTTATCTATACTTTAAGTTTTGCTACGGCATAATCTAATCATCAAATTTACTTAGTCTTGCTAGTCTCATTCTAGTTATATAGAAAATTATATTGTAATTTCAGTTATAAGTAATTCTGTAAGCTACTGTCAAGCGTTAAATTAAATAAAAATACTTCTGATGGTAATAAGAATCTTGTTGTTTGTTTTATTAGTTTTATAACGGATGGTTGGCAAGTTGCTTGCAATTAGCCTTTTCTTTGCAGTGAATATTGTCCGCTTTTATACGGTGGTATAAGAAAAAGGTTAACTGGGTACATGGTCTTTATTTTAATTACTGTGATACTTTTATTTTTTAGGGGCTAAGGCTAGTAGGGCTTCTTTGTAGCAGAAACTAAAACTTTTTCCTGCCCTTTGCCATGTCATTCTGTCGTATTGTTGAGTTTTTTAAGATATTGTACTTGGCATCTTTTCGATTTTTTTGCCTCTGCAAGTATGCAAAAGTATGTGGACGTTAATTGAAAAGAAGGGAAAATTCTCTATATTTTTCTATCAATTTAACCCAACACTAAATGTGTAAGCCCCCATGCCCTCACGACCCCTATGAACTCCCATTAACCCCTATGCAAATTTAGTGGTTCCCCCACATCCCATACAACCTCCCACAGAAACTTATTATATTCTAAGAAGATAATATAATCATACTATTTACGCCCCCCAGACAAAATAACAAAAATTTTTTTACATTTCTTTGTCGATTTTCTTCAACACTAAATAATTAAAATACTCTTAAAGCCAAACTTTCAGCTTCCTATGAGATATGCATACACAGTAAGGTCAAAAATTGCGTTTTTGAGGTAAAATTTCTTTACGCGCACTTTATATATAGAGTTAACCCGTGAAACGAGCGAGCAAACGCTGCGATGCCCATAAGTATCTATACATATTATGTGTATGTATAACAGTGCTGACTGCGTCGCAGGCAGGAGATTTATTTGCCTGGCTCTCTTCCTCTCTTTCCTTTCACTCGCATGCGCACAATAGTACGCCACAGTTACTCTATAAATATTTAAGACATAGATTCTCTCTATCTCTATATATAAAGTAGATATACCTTTTTTCTTATATTATAGTACACTACGTCTTTCTCTAGGCACTCGGCACTTTGGGGACTGAAGGTGGATAAAGATGGAAAGGGGAGTAAAGGGATCTCCATTTTCCATTTCCATTTTTCCATTAAAGGGATTTCCATTCCATTTTCCATTCACCAGGATAACCAGTCCTGTGGGTTGGGAGACCACTCGGAAATAATCGATCCCGGAACGGACAGTGTATTGCCTGAGTTCCAACCAAATGTCTATGTTGTCTGTAGACATTAGGCCTGAGCTTCTGCACACCTCCCACTCATGTTGTCGTAACGATAAAAAGACAGTCAATCGATCCCAAAAATCGTCAGCGCAACCGATCGGAATAATAGTCGAGCGGTCACCCATCTGACTACCAACCGCAGCCGACTCTACTTAACCTTCCAGATTGACGAGACTGCAACTATACCACTGCGCTACCGTGTCAGTAGTTGGTATACCTACTGCTGCATGGTGGAAGTCGTAACGTGGCTGTAATATGTGCTAAACTGGGCCTCTGTTACAGCTAACCTTAATTTTTTGGTTTTTCGACTGTATCTTGGAAAGAGCAAGTCAAAAAAATGTTTATATTAAGTATGTCATGTTTGGAAAATTAATACGGAAGTTGACAAAATCTTCGAAAAATTTTTGTTACAACATAACCTTCCAAAATTAGAAAAACAGTCGTATTTCGAAAAGAAAGCCAAATAGGCCAAAAATAATTCCAAGTATAGAAAATGATTATTGAAGTGAAAAAATATGTTACACGAATTCATACAAGTAATCGTAATGATTCTGAAAATAAAAAGTCGTATCTCAAAGGCATAGCTACAACCTTCATATACTACCTTTAAATTGATTGTCTGTTATCTATCATGTATTACAAGAAAAATTGTCACGTGACCAAAACCTATATTCTTTTCATTAGTTTTAAGATCAGTAGAAATTTGTCAAGTACGGGTGAATTTTGATATTTAACTATAATTATTACAGAAAACGAATGAAATGAAAAATTACAATTTTACAATGGAAAATAGTTATAAGTTTATTGTTTTCCTTTATCTCAATAAGATAGAGTTGATTATTTTACTTTTATGGTAGCCAAATTAAAAATAATTTTATTTCTCAGATACAAAGATTCCAACAAGAATTCATTGTACACATATAATATCATATTAATTACAGAAATATTATTTGAAATAAAAGGAATGTTATAATGGGAAAAAAATACCTTCTTTCAGCGAAGTATGGTGAAAATTTTTATTTTATGCTGCATTACATGAGCAACAACGCAAATGTCGAATTGCAGCTGAAAAGAGAAAAGTTGTGGAGTTGCGGCTGAACGTTAAGCTTCGTTTTCTAATGTATGTCGAATTGCAGCTGGGCCTTTTCTTATACACGGTCGAATTGCAGCTGAGTAACGTTCCCATTACTCATTGATATATAACGACATTTTTCCGTCACACTTTACCGAGGCTTCGGACTGGCAGTTCTAAAACTGGCGTGTTTAAAAAATATGAACAAAAAAGTGAACCATGTTCATCTCGATTTTTTCAGCATATGTACAATCAGACAGGTAAAAATTTTTCGGATGCAGTTTTTATAAAATTAAATCGAGTGCTTACTCCTTGTTGATATCGTAACGTTTCAAGTCTTAGAAAATTTTCTTTTTCTTGCATTATCTTTGATTTTTCCCTACTACTTCGCATTTTTACGTACACTTCTAATTGAACATTCTGGAGTAACGATACAAACGTAAATAAGTTCGGGTGTGCTGAAGGAAGCTCTTGATTAATTTTTGAGTTAAACGCTTCACAGTTATTTGTTATGTGAAAAATGCTGGTCAAAAATTTTGCCCACATCTTTCGAGGTTACGGCGCTCCTGCTACAATGTAGTTCAATAGAACATAGTCACAAGATTCATAAATCGTAGGATTGTCCGGCAATACGCTCATTAAATCTTTTACTCGAGCTGCAACTCGACATTATAGCCACCAACAATTCGTACATGTATTACATATATTATACCAAACATGGAAGTACTTAAAATGCACGAATCATAACATAAGTAGTATAGTAAGGTGTATGTATTTTATGTCCACGCGTGCTTGAATACGTAATGATATTAAAATTTTCACTATTTTAATATGGATTCTTCAAGATTTTTGACATATTTGAGTAGCTTTCTTCAATGTATTTTTTGATACTATTTTTTATTTGGCTGTAAGTTTTTTAATTTGTATAATGAATTACCTTATGGTGACCAATAACCTATTCTTAGATAAGGTACGGTTTTTCCTTATTAATAATATAACAGGTCCTAGTAGCTTTCAATACAATGTACTCAATACCTCATGATTCCTATCATGTTTTAGTATCGTCAATTTTAATTAAATTTGCATTTAAAAAAGTAGAGAGAATACTATGTATTAAACATGAGAATGAGACTAGCTACAAATTTTTTTCATAAATTACCAAAACGCATAACTCTAAATTTCTTCAGGTAAAGGTTAATTGTTTATTTATTAATAGAAAAATATTCTTAATTTTTATTAAAACTTAATGGACTTCGAAACTATAAAATAAGCTTATTCATGTCAAGTGCAGTTAACCAACGTAGACTGTCCCGCGCTATAAAATATTTATTCGTAATACAAAACTAGCACCTAGCCCTAAAGCCATATCGCAGTTTTTATTGTTGATAAATATAACACTTGTGAAACAAATTCATAACTCAGCTGCTTACATGACAAATGTCCACTTTCCGTAAAGTTGAGCGCAGATAGAGCAAAGTGCGAATGGGTGCTGCAATTTTAATGATAAAGCAGCTGATGTTTATAAAATGTGATTAACAGTATACTTGTAGTAATAAATATCAAACTATTTTTGAGACTTTCTTTGTCTAACATGTTTTAACTATTACTTGAACGTGGTTTCAATGCTTAAAAACGTTTTATCAGTGTAAAAACTACAAGCCTGATTGTTATGATATAAGTTATTAAAGTATAAACTTAACATATGTACTTAAAATATGTATTTAATGCATTCAAATACAAATAGCTACTCAAAAACAGTGTCCAAGTAACCTACCAATCCAGTTTCTTCTAAACTAAATGCATTACTAGTAGCGTGGTGTCAGTTTAGGTATATGGTTGTTGAACAGATGAAATATTCTTTAGTAAAAAAGAATTATCAAGTGTTTAAAGTACTTCTGCTGCTCACTTAGTAAAGATAAATTTGTAAAATAGTAGCAGCCTTTTAAGTAATTTTAAAATAACATTTAATTTTCCTAACAATACGGAAAATACTCATACATTATAAAAGTACTGTTTCAAAAACTTACTATTTATTTCGAGTTTATCATAATAGTATGTTATGTGATTTCTTACGTAACATTCAAATATAACACTTTTTTCATTTTATGCAACAGTAGTTACTTTTACAAATTGACATTTTTACGTAGAATATTATAATAGAGAAAGCAAGGGTTGTCAGTCATTTTGATAGCCACATTGAAAATGTGCGTAACACATAAGAACTGTATGTCTTCCGTTCTTTCTCACTACTTTCTTCTACTTACATACGTTGTACTTATAATTATAAAGTTGAAAATGGAAAATTATTTTCTTGTAATTTACATCATGTTTTAAAAGTTATGTTAGATTTTTGTATTATTTATTCAAATGAATAATCTAACTTCAGAAAACACATTTATTGTTTTCAAATAAAGTTGAAAACAATTACGGTAATATAACTCGTATAATCAGTATAGAGTTGTGTACTATACCCACCTTGTGAGCGTCATAGATAGTTTTACAAAAAACCAATAATCACACATTACCATTAATGTTCTTTAAAAGTGAAATATGGTAAAGTGAATTTTTGATGTAACTGCAAAAAAATGTATGTGATTATTATTTACTGATCCACATAAACCCAACTTTCTCAGACTTTTAATCTTTTAACTTGTAAGAAGGATACATTGTTGCATTGCAGAATCAATTGTCTCTGGAATTTTTATTTCTAAAATTACTTAAATGTATTCAAACCTTAAATATTTTTTAGAATTTTTTTAGTCACACACTCTAAGGATTGACGTTGACCTCTATTTTAAAGTCATTAATTCTGTGTATTTTGACGAAAAAAGCCAATAGTTATAAGGCTAAGATAGCAGATTTTTTCCATTTTTTATGTAAACAGTGTATTTTATAGTTGAAAATATGTTACGTACGAAGGCTAATAAAATTGTTACTAACACCAGTCTCCTTCCTCAAGTCTGAGAAAAATACTTCGTTATAAATCAATTCGTTATTATCACTATTCATTTATTAATGATGTTATTCTCAACTTAAAGCATATTTTTTTTTTTATTACAGAAATAATGCATTTGTCATCGATATTTTTATAATACTCATGATCGGCTTCATCGCACTAATAACTATGGCATCTACAAGTAAAGGATCTCCTAATCAAGCTAGATAATGCGATAAGCAAGAATATTCTGTATGTTTAATTTTAAGAAGAAAAGTGAGTGTTTGAACAAAAACATTAGAGACTGACGTTGAGTTAGAACATGTTAAAAAACTTGCAGGCTCAGAAAACATAAGAATCAAAAATCCGTTATGTAATTTGTCTAGACCTTGTTTAACAAAAGTTATGACACAATCAACATTTGGTAACTCCGTTTATGTATGAGAAACCATTAGTTCTGAACAATCAAATATTTCTAAGAGCTTGTAACAGGTAAGATTGATAGATTCTGAGTCTCAAAGAAATATAGAATCTTTAGGTTATGATTAAAAGAGAAAAAGAAGAAACAATAAAGTTACCTATTTCAAGAACTATTTTAACTTATTGCTATTACTTTATTAGTGGTTATTAAAGGCAAATATACATAATCAATGCACCTATGGAAGCTAGAATTTGAATACTTTGCAAAATCAATGTATTTATTCCTAATGCTAACCGATGCTGCCATGAGGATTTAATTAAAAAAAGATTCTATGTAGATGAGTTTCACGAAATAAGTATATTTTCTTTGACAAGTAAAATTGCCATAAAAAAAGTATCATAACTATCGTAAAATAAGTATTATGACTCTGATTTTGTCATGCCTGAAAAAAATTGGAAGTATTATATCTTGGGAGAATACTATACAACTTGAAGGGCAGCTGACTTCTCTTAGTAATTCTTTAGTAAGAAAAACAACTAAACTAGTTGTTGTTGTTTTTATTCAAACTGCAAACTGGTAATATTTAATAGTTTTGGTCGTCACATGATTAAAATTCAAATCCATTTTAAAATAAATGAAGAACGAGAAAATAGACTTATAAGCTCGTTAGTGTTCAATTATTAAAATTTTTTATTCAGTATTGTCATCTTTTGAAAAGGATGTACTACCAAAGGATTATTGATTAGAAGATACAGATCAGTAAAATTAAATAAAAAGTGATACTTTTTAAGTAGCTCAAAAGTTACACCCACACAATAAACTTATATTGATCTTAATAAACTTACGTTTACGATACGTACCAGTAATGGTCATAGTGTTATTATGCAAGGTCCTTATACTGCTAATGTTATCTACGCTGAAATTTCAGTAAGAGTTTTCGAAAAACTACGAAAGGTTTTACAGAAACTTTTTCGTAAAAGTCATGTTTTCATCTTAGGTTAAGGCTTTCGAGATTGAAAAACAAAGTCAAGAAATGGGATACATTTTTTTTAAGCATGAGCTTAAAGGTAAGAGATTTTAACTTACTGCTCCAGAATAAAATGATACAAGATTTACTACACGATTAATATGAGAAGTAGAAGCAGTACATGGTATTATAAAGAAAAAAAGTAGACTGTTAGATCACGAACTTGATAATAAAATAATAACTATCTTTGAATCCCTATGTCGAATTGCATGTTACTACAATAACAAATTTGGTAAGCGCTAAGACTCTGATAAGATTATACAAAAAAAAATTTTGAAAGCCATGGAGTAAAGAAAAAAAATTAAAAAATACATAAGCAAAAGAAGTAGAAAAAATAAAAATGGGCTCGTTATTAACTAGCATTTTAATCTCTTTCTTTGTCAGATATTGAAGATTTTTCTGAATTAACTGAAAAATACTTAGACACTTTTCACAGGATGATACCTACTAAAACAAACTGTATCTTATCTGTTGGGAATGTTAAATTCTGAAAATATGTTTAAAATTCGAGCATTTTAAATGCTTGAGGCTCATTGCGTTGTCCAGAGCCGTTCTTGAGTTGGTATGCATGTGTGTGTGGTCACTAAAGAAAGTGGTCTGCTGTGTGCTCGCACACTTAATAAGCGTCGTGCTACAGCTTACGCCTGCCTGCACACCTAATAAGATATACTTAATTCGTGATCTAATTTGTAAGAGCCATCGCAGTGTGGCTCCGTGACTTATTTAATTTAATTTCATGAAATTATAAATTTCATGACATCTTTTCTTTTTTTTTTTTTTTTTTGTTAGTAAGTGTTCAGTTTTAAAAAAAACTTGTGCTCAAATATACTGTACATTTTATTGCTATGCGAAATTGCTGTAATATTCAAATGTCTGTAACTTCTTCGCGAGCTTCTTAGAATTGAATATCTTGTGTTTCATACGTTACTACTTAGATTAAAACAATACTATAGGGACTGTGCTACATTTATACTTTTCTACGTTATAATATATTCAATAGTTGTTATCTGCAAAACGAAATATTCGTGAACATTCACATATAAGCATATAAATACACCGTGCTCTGCGTAGCACTAGTCAGTCCAAGCAAGCACCTTGGCTGAGTTGAACACTTTACTCAGTTCGCACCTATACATAGTATACTAATTGATTAAAAATAAATGTTGCTGTTAATTTACAATTACAAGTCTCGCATTAATCATTTTCCCTGTATCTGTCTTCGACGTGGTCTGGGCTTTAGCTCGCGACGGTAACGGCCCTTCCACGAACATTTTTGGTAGCAGAGCGTGGTTCCTTGGAACAAAAAGTCGAGGCAATTTGAAATTAGAGGCGCGAGAATTTTTGTATTTCCAGAGGTAGTGCTGTGCGGGTGAGTGCCGATCAAGCTTAAGAGTCTTGAGTTTTCGTTAAGTGTTCTTCGGCTGCGAGTACAAGCAGTTCACCCACGTCTAGGATTTGGCCAAGGTGGGCGGGGAGAGAACAGAGTTTAGGCATGTCGCTAACACTAGATCAATTGGGTATCCGCCAGCAAGAGTTGTTCGGTAGAGTATCTCGAACTTACGATAATCTACTCAAGCTTGGACAGAACAACATTACGCGACAAGCAATAGAAAATTGCCTCGATCAGTTACGCGCTAACTGGAATGAGTTCCTGCAGAATTACTTTCAGATTCTGGCGCTGTGCACGGGTGATGCAGCAGCGATTGATTACTTCAAGTCAGATTGCTATGGCCTTGCGGAGGAGGGTTACTTGAAATCAGCGTCAGGTATGTCTATAGAGCTACAAAATCTACCTCCAGATCCAGTGCCACAACCTTCTCCAATCGCTGTTCCTGTAGTACCGAGAAGTTTGCCTGCCGTACCAGTGCCTACATTTTTGGGCAACTTCTGCGACTGGCTCGAATTCAAAGACTTGTTTTCAGCCATTGTGTTACGTGAGTCTCGCAGAAGCAATGTTGAGAAATTGCAACAGCTGAAAACTCACGTACAGGGTGAGGCTGCCGAAACGTTGCGAACCGTGCAAATAACCGATGCCAATTTCGAGGTCACATGGAGAATGCTTGAGGATCATTACACCAACACAAGACGCCTGGTAGCAGCAATAACTCGTGATCTTCTCTAAGTGCCAGCTGTTACTGCGGAATCAGCGCATGACCTAAAGGCATTGCTCAGTGGCACTGTGAATGCCTTAGCCGCGCTCAAGCAACTTAAACGACCGACAGCTGAATGGAACGACCTGTTGGTCGCTCTCACTGTCCGGAAGCTCGATGCTCGAATTTTTAGAGAGTGGGAATCTACACTTAGCAACACCACCGAGCCACCAACATTTGTTACGCTCAAGCTCTTTATTGAGCAACGTATCTCGATGCTCGAGATTGTCGCATCTTCAATAGACAAGCGTAACCGCAAGAAGGACAAGGGAGCTAGCAGCTCAACCTTCACGCACACTACAATTACGGAGAAGTGCCGCTTATGCCAAGGCGAACACTTCATCCTGCGCTGCGTCGGATTCAAGGCTAAAGAATCGCAAGAACGCAAACAGGTAGTTGAAGCGAAGGGCCTTTGCTACAATTGCCTTGGGGTGCACAAGCTTGATAACTGCAAATCGTTCAAGCGTTGCAAAACTTGCAGTGGCAAGCATCATTCAATGCTGCATGGTAATCTTTCAACTGCAACGCATCTCGCAACTTTAGCTTGGCCTGCAACCTTCGCTAAAGGTAATCGTTTATCATGCAACTGGAGTGCATCTTCAGGTAACACTACACTTTTACCTACTGCTCTGGTAAAAACGCAAGGTCCTGATGGACGTACGCACGTAGCACGTGTTATGCTTGATAATTGCTCACAGCAATCTTTTGTTGCAAAAAGCTTAATCAAAAAGCTTAAACTAACGTACCAAGCAACAACTCGCGAGATCACTGGTGTCAGTGGCACTAAGGGTCCACAAGTACACGGACAAGCTCGACTGACCATTACATCCATCATCAGCGAGAAATCAACGCTCGCTTTCGACGCACTGATTTTCTCGTTGATAAGTAATTATAGACCTGGCGTACACAAGCTGTCAAGCGACTGGAGATACCTGCAAGGTTTAAATTTGGCTGACGACTTTCGGGAAAGCCCGTCGGAAATCGAAATACTGCTGGGTGCCGACATACTTCCTCGAATATTACAAGAAGGTCTACGCATCGGAATGCCAGGGACACCTATGGCGCAGTGTACCATTTTTGACTGGACGCTGTCTGGTCCATTGCATATTTAAATAGTAGTGCCATCATCGGAAGAATAATTATTAGTATTCTGAAAGTGTCTAACAAGCAAATGTATTATTGTGACTCATACTATGTATTCTGACTTCGCCTTGCTCAATCATAATAGGCGGGCGGTATGTTCAGTTTTAAAGTGAACTTGTGCTTAAATGTACTGTACATTTTATTGCTATGCGAAATTGCTGTAATTTTTAAATGTCTGTTACTTCTTCGCGAGCTTCCTATAATTGAATATCTTATGTTTCATACGTTACTACTTGGATAAAAACAATACTCTAGAGACTGTGCTACATTTATACTTTTCTACGTTATAACATATTCAATAGTTAATATCTGCAAAACGAATTATTCGCGAACATTCACATATAAGCATATAAATACACCGTGCTCTGCGTAGCACTAGTCAGTCCAAGCAAGCACCGCGGCTAAGTTGAATGCTTCACTCAGTTCGCACCTGTACATAGTATACCAATTGATTGAAAATAAATGTTGCTATTAATTTACAATTACAAGTCTCGCGTTAATCCTTTTCCCTGTATCTGTCTTCGACGTGGTCTGGGCTTTAGCTCGCGACGGTAACGGCCCTTCCACGAACAGTTAGCTTAGCATGATTATGGAATTAATAGCGTAAAGTGCGAGACCCTAGGTCATACTAGATATTCTTTAATTGTACTACTCATTTTTAATGCCTTATGTCAAAGTTATAATTAAATTTAAGAGTTAGTTTTCAATAGTGCATTTTCATTCAGTGAGTTAAAACATTTACTCGACTACATACCCAACCTGTGTGATCTTCCTTATTTTCTAAAACGCATATCTGGCCTTACAAAATAATAAGTACAGTCCATAAACGAAAAATTGGTTAAAGTGATTAAAACACGTGAAAACTGGAGTACACACTGTCAATCTAAAACAATGTCCTTTGAGCCAGACCACTAGCTCGGAAAATGGGGATTAGTGGTCGAGGTAAATGCGTGTTGCCATTTTGGATTTTGATATTTGAAGGCAATTTGAGACTTCTGGTAGCCATTGTCCAGAGTAAACGAGTGCGTAGATTCTATCTTTCTGACTTGTTGCTACTTGTTCAAGTGTACACTTAGCACTTGTGTTCACACGAACTTCGTGGCATCTATTTATGTTGACCTTGTATAGGCTATACTCATCGGTGTTGTAAGTAGGTGTACGACCCTTTTTGTTTTAAACTTGCACTCTCACTTGGTCTAAGCAGTCTTTTCAAATCGCGGATTATACTGAACTGTAGTTACTCTATAGAGCAGTTAGTTATTGTGTACGCATGTATGTCGACTCGTTGTATACCGAGTAGTTTAATCGGGTGTGTGGATACGCATGGCTTTGAATGATACTATAGCTTGCCATGCGTGAACGGACACCTTGAGTGGTTTGTTTATTGAGTTATAAGTATAGTATTATTTGACTGCGTACACGTTTGAGTACATCCGGCATTTCAAACAGGCGTGAACTCGAACCGACCAGCAGGGGCGGAGTCCAGACTTATATCACCTTTAAAATAGTCTATAATATTCTAAAATATCTGACTGTGACGGCACTTAGATAAATGACTACGAGAAAGCTCACCTACCCCCTCCAAGGCTCCAAGCAGTTTATTATCACCTCGTCTGCGACCTTGAAGCCGGTTTTCAGGATTTCTGCGTTTTCGCCATGTCACCGCTGTTTGCCTGCATTTCAGTTCGTCCAGTTTGCTAGTCACGCTGAAAAGGATCATCGTAGATAATCGCAAGTTATCTTTCTATTGCCTAGGTAGCATATAGGTAGCTGTTATTTAGTATATTTTGTCTGTTGCGGTGGTTGATCTGATCTACTTGCTAATGCTTAATTATTTATTTCGTAGGACGATTTTAGTGCGATTCTCCGCTTAATGAAGAGTCTAGATTGTAAACTCTTCAAGCGGTGTCTTATATCTTTGGAATTGGCAATAATTAGTATTAGGTTTTTGTATGACCTCGGGTTGTTCTTAACTTAATTAATTTGGTTACTGGTCGAAAAACTTAACTGAATAACTCAAAATAAAAGAATTAATCAAAGAGTAAAAAAATTCGTACCGCATTTCGTTAATTCGATTACTAACGTTAAAAAATAAGGCCAAGCTAAAATGACTATAGAAGCCGCGCAGTCAGCATACGAAGTTATGATTTCTTTTCATAATGATTTCTTTAAATTTCATGATCAAATTTTGAATTAGGAAGATCTATCTATGGACCACAATTATTTTGAATCGGACTTTTTTAATATAACGAAGGACAGTTTCTATTTAGCCAAAGCAACCTATAGAGATTTCATGTCAGAGAAGGGAGTCAAGTTGAAGGAACCTAGTACTGATGGTTTGACTAGAACCGAACCCCCCGCTCTCGCCTTACCTGTTTCATTTAAATCTGATCTATTAACACGGATAGACTTACTGAAATTCGATGGTCATTACACCGTATAGGAAACTTTTTGTAATATCTTTCGTGCGATGGTGCATCAAAATGATAAATATTTCAATGTCGAGAGATTATACCATCTCAGAGCTCACTTGACTGGTGAAGCTTTCTAGTTGATTAAATCGATTACTATTGCTGCTGATTAATATGCCATCGCTTGTCAAAGGATTATGAAAACGTACGACAGCCATCGTCGTTTGGTTCAGGGTCACCTATCCCGGACACTAGCTTGTAAGCCCATGAAGGGTAAAACTTCAGTTGATTTAAAGCTTATTGTCAGTGAAATTCTGAACCCGCTAGACGCTCTTGTCACTTTGAACCGCGACATTGGCCATGCAGATGTCTTTATAGCTATAGCAGGGAGCAAATTGACTCGAGTATCAATTGAGAGTGGCAACAGCACCTGGGTAGTGATTCCAGTCCTCCCACATTAGATTAACTTAGGACGTTTATCACGTCACAGATTATTACGGTAGAATTGTACGAGAATCTTAGTTTAAAATCTCGACTCAACCAAGGTATTGTTAAACCTCAAGGTCGTAGTTCATCTTATCAAACCAAGTTCCAGTCTTCGCCTACCTGCCCTGACTGCAAGGAAAAGCATCCTCTTCGTCAATGTGTCTCTTTCAAGGCAAAATCTTGGAATGTAAGGAAGGCTGTAGCTCTCAGAGTACGTTCATGTTTAAACTGCTTTGGACCACACCTAGTAAAAAATTACCAATCTAAGTACACGTGCTTAGTTTGTGAAAAGAAGCATCACACGCTCTTGCATCGTGACTCTCTTGAGCCCGAGTCTAGTCTACCAACTGTCTCACATAATCGCACGGATGGTAAGGATCGTAATTCATTGCAGGAAGAGGATGATACCACTGTCAATTCTACTACCCACCTTTTAAGAGCATTGGGGTGTTATTGGCTACTGCCCGAGTTCATATAGGAGGTTCAACTGGAACTAGACTAATAGCTAGGGCTCTTATAGATCAGGCATCACAAGTATCCATCATATCCAACTCGTTATATGAATTACTCGCTCTTAAACGGAAAAGTAGTCATGTCAAGCTCACCAAAACTGGTGGTACCCTGGTCGCTAGTCCCAAAAGTAAGGTCTGTTTTAGGCCACAGTTTCATCTCTCATAGTAATCAGCTTATATTTCATTTATGAAAGAATACGAAGAATTAGGACATATGGTAGCTGTGAGCCTTAAGTCAACAGGCTGGTACTTGCCATACTATGGAGTCATTAAGGAGTCAAGCTCTATTACTAAGCTGCGCACCGTCTTCAATGGATCCTTAACTACCAGCGAGCGGACTTCCCTGAACGATCTTCTCCACGTTGGCCCCAATCTATTACTGAATCTGTTCAACCTTATATTGAAGTGGCGAAGTTACCACCTCGCTTTTGTCGCCGATGTGGAAACGATGTTTCGTCAGATTAGGGTGCGTGATAAAGGTCGCTCAACCAGCTTATACTTTCGAGACGTAGACCTCAAGAGCCCTTAGTTAATTATCAACTTTCCACTGTCACTTATGGCTTGGCTTGCTCGCGGTACTTTTCTTGTCAAACAATCAAGCAGTTAGCCCAAGATAACGCTGTCCAATTTTCTTTGGCCACTGCGGCATTAAAAAACGAGTTTTATATGGACAATTTTTTGTCTGGAGCCCATTCCTTCAACACAGTATTCCAAAAATTAAATTAATTAGTTACCGTCACTGAAGCTGGAAAATTTCCTTTGCACAAATGGGCTTCAAACGACACTAGAGTCTTGCAAGGTCTACCACCACACCTTGTCAGTGCTCGCCCACTTCATTTAGCTGACAGTGATTCCACTATCACTGTGCTCGGTCTTATTTGGTCTTTCAAGGAGAACATTTTTTGATTCAACATAACCCCACCACAAATCAACCCAACCTGGACCAAACGCTCTGTTCTCTTCAACGTTGCAAAACTCTTCGATCAGCTGGGCTGGTTATCGCCTACAATAATTCATGCAAAGGCCCTGATGCAAGAGTTATGGTTCGTTAAGATTGATTGAGACCAAGAATTCCCTTCCAAGATCAACAAGAAATAGAATTGTTGGCTGAACGAGATACACCTACTTAAAGAGATTGCCATCTTACGCTGGAACCTCGTTACACTAGAAAAAACGAAGCTCAAGCTCCATGGACTTGTGGATGCCTCCTAGACGGCTTATTCAGCTGTTCTTTACTTAAGAGTAGCTTACAAGGATCAAGTCTACGTATCAAAGTGTGCTCAAAGTCAAAGGTCACCTCCCTAAAAACCTTAAGTATACCAAAACTCGAATTAAATGCTGCTCACCTGCTCGCCAAATAAACCAGCCGTTATCTTGGCGTTACTAAACAGGATGTTTATTCGGTGCATCTCTGGACAGATTCTAAGGATTTTCTTTACTGGTTGAGCACCCAGCCCTACAAGTGGTCTACTTCCGTCGATAACTGCTGTAGTTCAGTGCACACTTTGACTCCATTAGATAGGTGGTATCATGTTCCCAGTAAAATATGCCCCGCGGATGTAGCGTTGCGAGAAGTTTTGCCGTCTTAGCTACTGTTGTATGAAGCTCTATTTCATGGACTACAGTTTCTTCATAAAACGAACATACAATACTCCAAGGCTATCACTTTACCATCTTTGAATGAGGTTAGGCATGCCACCGTAGGTAAAGAGAAACAACCTCCCGTTTGGTCACTTTACTACAAATATAGTAGCTTGGACAAACTTTTACGCGTAACGACCTATTGGGATTCCAAAAGGTCACGTGACTCTCAAGGTGTATATAGTCACTTAGGGGAAAAATAACGCAGGCCTAATGGGTGCAATTCTGTTTTAATTTTTTTAACACGTTCAACGATTGTAATACGATAAAAGCCTTTCAATAACATATTTTTAAGGAGATGACAATACCTTAGCTATTTTTCACCAACTCAATTAATCTTTTGCAGCTTAAAGCTTTCCTTATTTATAGTCATGAATAGGAGAACTTTGTACAAGTTAAATGTGCGTTTTTGCACTTTCAAAGGAAAGTTTAAAGCTGCAAACAACTAATTGAGCTGGTAAAAAATAGCTAAGGTATTCTTATCTCCTTAAAAATATGTTATTGAAAGGCTTTTATCGTATTACAAACGTTGAACGTGTAAAATAAAAATAAAAATAGAATTGCACCCATAAAGCCTGTGTTATTTTTTCCCCAAGTGTCTATATATACCATGAGAGTCACATGAGCTTTTGGAATCCCATTTTTATACGCTTTTATTCCAAGACTTACGAGTGCATGTTTAAAAGACGATGTCAGGATAAAGAGTTACGTGCTTTTTAGTCACCAGCGATTCCAAGAATCCTTCTACATATGCTTCAATCACGGTCCAACCCAAGTTCAAATGTTTAACTCTGACAGATTTACTGGCTAGCGATAGATTAGCCCTGTCTGCTTCAGAATTAAATATTGCAAGGTTTTTTTTGCTCTGATACCACCAACTGATGTACTTCCCAAAGGATTATACACTCTTGATTGCCGGACTGCCCTCTGAAAATCCAAAGTTAACAGAAATGCAGAGAACTAGTCGGATGTTACCCCTTAGGCTGATTTTAAGAAATTCTCTGCTTTGTGTCAGAAGAAGATTGGCTTATTCGTTTTTAACAGATAGCACTAAGCACCTAATTATTTTACAATCTGGAGACTATTTCGTCAGTCTACTGATTCGTCAAGTTCATCTCTGTACATTACACGGTGGCATCCACCTTAGACTCAACACAATTTGACAAAATTATTGGATTCTTTGGGAACGCCAAGCAGTTAGGACTCATATTTCACGATGCCTCTGTTGCCGCTGACATTCAGCTCCTACTTTATTGCAGCAAGTGGCCGACTTACCCCTACCACGAGTCGTGCCTGCTCCACCCTTTCCCAAGAGTGGTCTTGATTACGCTGACCCAATAGCTGTGCAATTATCTAAGACCAGAGGCAAAGAAACTCTACAGGGCTATAATGTCGTATTTGTTTGCTTTTGTGCCCGTATCGTGAAGAAGCTAGTCAAGGACCTTACTTGATCTGACCACTTCTTGACCGCAGTTGCTCTCCAAGAAACAAAGTTACACTTTAATTCCTCAGCCACACCTCATTTTGGTGGACTCTGGGAATCAGCTGTAAAATCCACAAAATATCATTTAAAGCGAGTGATCGGTTATCAAATTTTCACTGTGATCAAGTATTTGACTCTTCTCTGCAAGATTGAGACTTGCTTGAACTCCCAACCACTTATGCCTTTGACTGATTCGTCCGATGATTGTATACCGCTTACTCCAGCTTACTTTCTGATGATGTGATCTTCCTTTCTCATGTGGAAGCAGATCTAACCGACGTAAAGGTGTCAAGTATGCATCGTTGGAAAATAATTACCCAGCTTGTGCAACAATATTGGCGTCGATGGTCGACTAAGTACCTTCAATTACTGCAATCAAGCGTTCAATGGTGTTCACCGCATTGACCGTTGGGGCCAGGAGATCCAGTTCTTATCAAAAAAGAGACCTCGCTAACTGGTCACTGGCCCCTTGCAACAGTTGCAAAAGTAATCCCTGGTGGTGATAATTTAGTTCGAGTAGTTAAGCTTCTTACAGCATCGACCACGCTTACATGACCAGTGACCAAGATAATTCTCTTACGTACGAATAACGAAAAATAATGTAAAAAGATAGCAATCGCTTCATTAGTTTTAAGAATACTTCTCATTAATTTATTTTTTTATTTTATCAACGCATAATCTTGCCGAATGGATTATATGTTCCTTAACTACAACCTGTTGTTTTGTTCTTTTGTTTTTGTTAAATTTTATTTTAAAATTTTTATTTCTTAGAAGAAATAAGGATTTAGTAATTCAAAATTTTTTTTTCCCGCCTCGTAGCAAGGTCGGGGGAATGTTTAAAATTCGAGCATTTTGTCTACTGTGTGCTTGCACACTTATTAAGCGTCGTGTGACAGTTCACGCCTGCCTGTGCACCTAATAAGATATACTCAATTCGTGATCTAATTTGTAAGAGCTATCGCAGCATGGCTCCGTGACTTGTTTATTTTGATTTCATGAAATTATGTATTTCTTGACATCTTTTCTTTTTTTTTTTTTTTTTTGGTTAGTTAGCTTAGCGTGCTTATGGAATTAATAGCGTAAACTGCGAGACCCTAGGTCATACTAGATATTCTTTAATTGTACTACTCATTTTTAATTCTTTATGTCAAAATTATAATTAAATTTAAGAGTTAGTTTTCAATAGTGCATTTTCATTCAGTGAATTAAAACATTTACTCGACTACTTACCCAACCTGTGTGATCTTCCTCCTTTCCTAAAACGCATATCTGGCCTTACAAAATAATAAATACAGTCTATAAACGAAAAATTGGTTAAAGTGATTAAAACACGTGAAAACTAAAGTATATACTATCACTCTAGAATAAAATAATTTAGGATTAGGATACTGTAAAGTGATAAAAGATATTTTAAAAACTCAAGTACAGTAAGGACATGTGAATAAGAAAAAAATATAAATGTTTTATTGGGTACAGCCTTATTGTATGAAATACTTAAGCATTCGTAGATATTGTTTTAATTTCGCTAAGGGCAGTCGTACTGTCAAGTGCCAGGCACACATCGCTGTAGTCGTATATAATCTCTCTCATGTAATTTTCTTGTCAAAAATTATAATACTAGCAAAGACTCGCTAAAATATTCCTTAATGATACAATAAAAGTTTGCATTAGCAAAGAAAATAATAACGATAAATAAATAAAATTGTTTTTGTGAAATCGTTTGATTTAAAACAGTAAATGTATTATAAAAATTAAAATTATTATAATGCTATATTATTTGAGTTGCTTACTTTAAAATAGGTTTGAAAAAGTTTCTTACTTTTAAAGTAAAAATCTTAAAAAAACTAAATAGAGACAATGTTTTCTTCTAGTATTTCCTGCAATTAAAATGTCTCAATCAAAGGATTGCAATTATTTTAAGCACTTACATATGGTAGTCAACACGAACATATAATACCAGCTTTTGGCCTTTAACATGTTCTATTATCTTACTAATGTATAAAGCAAAGTTGCCAAGACTGTTGTAATCGGTAACCACGAGAACTACTAAGCTGATTTTGCTGAAATTTCGCATACTGATTCTTAATGATTTCGAGATGGTTTTTGCATAGTTTTTTTCTTGAAAAATTTAATAATAATAGTGATAAATAAGCTTCAAGTTTTGCTACAATAAGCTGCATGGCGCTTTAGTTCAGTAGGATCCACTAGATGGCGTAGAGGTAGAATTAAAGCCACCCACAATCAAATATAGTGAAGAGTGGTTATAAGATGACCCATCGAGTTGTTGATTATCGTAGTCGTTCATCGACAGTACACCAAGAACAGAGTTGTTAGTTGTTTAGCTGGGCATCCCAGCTGCCAATGATACTCTTATTTCATGGGCAAGCGAAATACATCGGTTTTGACCTCGGATCGCCAAGATAACCAAGTGCCTTTAAAAAATTGGCGTTCGGAACTACAACGGAGTCATTTTTCTCCTACCCCGCAATAGTAAGCACCAAAATGTGTTTTAAAAGGAAAAATCCCTTAATCAAATATAGCATAATAATATTGGGATCTGTATATTTTTTTGTTTTATGTGTGAGTAATTGGAGAAAAGAAGTAGCGCCAAGAAGAGGAAAGAAGACAAGACAGTTTCGAGAACACATGTATTAAGACCTATGACGTACGAAGACACACACGAGTACTTAGTAATATAATGATTGTTGTACCTCACTACATACGTACATATACTTCTAATCACCATGCCTACAAAGATGTACTGAAAGTATCGGCGCATACGTTCCTATTGTTGTAAGCAGCACTGCACCCAAGTGTATGTCTATGAGTATGAGTAGCTAGTACGAATGTTGATATACCTATGTATGTAGATATAGTGCGACAAAGCGCAAGGCTGCACTAATTGGTGGGCCTAACGCATGACTTCTGAAGTAGCATTCGCGCGAATTAGAGCTCCCGAGTATTTTACGATTTTGATAGCTGAGAAAGAGAGATTGAGAGAGAACAAAGAAAAAGCCGACTACGACCTTTTGCCAAGCTGCTCGATCTTGCACCCGCCACACCGTGGGGCAAATTGCCAAAAAGCTGGCCAAAAATCGAAAAATTAAGTAATTGAAATAAAATTTAGTATATAGGGATTTTTGGGGTCACTAATTACGAATTGTATATCAAACAAATAAAAAACTACCCCCTTTATTCCTTAAAAACCATCCCCTTGCACGAAATACCACATAATTAATAAAGTTGTCAAGTTTTATACAATTTTAAAGGTTTTTGGGGTCACTGATTACGAATTTTATTTCAAACACACACAAATCTATCCCCTTTACTCCTTAATAATATTTTTCTAGATGTATAATAAAGAAATCAAAATCAAAAGTAAGAAATAATTTTTTGTTTATAAGTTTTTATCTATCTTATCTATTTTTCTTGTAATGAAATTTTAAAAACTCAGAACTAAACATTAGTATTCAATTAAACTCTAATTCTGATTCGGAATCACTGGATTCGTTTTCTTTGTCAACGGGAATTGTAATACAACCAGTGTCTGTTAATTATTTTAAAACATTAGTTAAAAATGGGTTCTTTATTTTTCTAGATTTAATTACTAATGACAAAATTTAAGTATTGGTGATAAATTAATACAGTCTTGTTTGGTAGATTGTAAAATGTAGAGCTTTTTCAGTTGTTTCGAACTTGAGCCGTGGTTTATAAATTTTATATTCTGTAGTCTGCTAATAAATTTAAAAAAAATAGTTACTTTATAAGCTATTGGTGGCATGTAATACCAAGAGTTCATTATTACACATCGCGCTGCGGTTTCCAAGCAATAGTTTTTAAAAGCAATTTTATCAACTGTACAATCACAAGTTATTGTCATAAATACATTATAAAATCTCTGTATTTGCTCTTCGTCGATTCCTTACAACAAGTCAATTAAAATAAATCTTTTCACAAAAATAGTTACGATCTCAAAAGTATTTGTTTGTACCAGCTATTTCTGCAGATTTTGAATAGTTCTCAAAAAATTTTTGAGTGGTGTTTTCATCGTTAGAATTTTAAAACCCTTGTTTTAGAAAGTCAACCCTTAATGACAACTGAGATAAAAATTTATTTTGAATTTTTTTTTTCAATTTTCTATTATTTCTCTATACCCATTTTTACTGTAGCCCAAAGATATTCGGGTAAAAATTATATGTACATTTGTGTCTATTTTTAGCAGTCCACATAGTGCCATTAATTAAAATACTTTGAATTGTTCATTTTTCGATTACAAACAATTGATAAACAAACCTTTCAGTGCTTAAAATCCAGTTCGTAAGATATATGCAGGCAGCAGTCGTATAAGTACAGCCAAGAGTGTAATATGGATAAGCTGTAAGACAATGCTTAATCATTTTCTTCTTTTCGAATAACTTTATTAATATTATTTATGGGTCAAATCGAAGAGTTGCAAATAGAGCAGGCCATGCTTGACGTTTCAGTTAATCCATTAGTTATCTAAAATTAGAAATTTTTGTTTTTATTTTTAAGTTATAAATAAGAACTTTTAAGTTTCTTATAACAAAAATTAATTTGAAAAAAAATGTTCTTTACAATTTATTAACCTTTTTAAAAAAGTGTGATGTAAATAAAAACCTATAAACCTTATTATTAGCCACAGTCAAATGGAGTGAAAATAGTATTTTTATGTTTTTTTACACCACACTATCACACTAGTGTCTACATTTTTTAATTTCAATGGAACTATCGATGTTAGAAATAAACTCTCGTCACTTGCGGTAAATCCGTGCCAAAATTCGCTTATACTAGGAGTATCCAGAACTCCCATCAAATCCCTATTTTAATATCAATGAGTGAATATTTTTATGCTCAGCATAAGAAATCAAAAGACTTTGAAGTATCCTACGGTAAGTATTATTCAACAAATACTGCAATGAAAATTCAGAAGTTTTTTCCGTTATTTGAATATCAGCTGAATGAGCAGCTTTTTTAGCTTTTACGATGTTTTTGTAAGTTGGATAGATATCAGAATTTTTCGCTCTAGCATTTTGACGTATGGCTAAGTATTGTCACTTAGTAAAGTGGTTTTTAATTATACAAGTTAAAGCCTCTTTAGACGTATACTTAGTAATATTATTGTGTGAGTTCTTCCTTTCCATGAATCTAAATTTTTTTTGCGTGATTTGGAGAACCTTCTGTGGTTTCCTTTAACAGTTTTACAGCAGCATTATTTCCATCAGAACGTCAAGCCATTGATGCTGCAGTCGTTAACGCATTTACACTATTTGAACTACGAAGAGATTCTGTTTTCTGCCTTTACTACGATCAGAACTTTCGCGAACAGTCTTGCTCTTTCACAAAAAATCAATCATTATTTCGTTTTGATGGATTCAATTTTTCACTGTATCTGTTATAAAACCTTGAGTTTAGTTTATCTTAAGGAGTTTTTTTTGTAAAACGATTATTAGGAACATTTAATTTATCAATTAAATTTTGTATAATTTTGACATTCTTTTCGGCAATTGATTTTCCAGTGGTCTTCAGGTAAGCATAATGGAGTTGAGACCGTTTTATTTTATTCATCGTTTAATTGTATCTATACGCGCAAAAAATTTACATTGGACAAGACAATATTACTTTACTTATGACAATAATATTAGAGTAGATTATTAATAGATTTCTTTTTTTGCACTATGCAACTGCATCTTACTTTTGCAAGTTCTAGTCTAATCGAACAGCGCGAAATTCTAAGCTACACGGTTATACCTAGTAGCGTTGTGTCAGTTTAAGTACGTGCTTATTTAAAAAAAGGCAATTATTTTATCAAATATTTTAAAGCATTACTGATATTTAAAAAAACTAGCGTTTCTGATTTATTAATCTATTTAAAGCAGAAATGTTCTCTTAAGACTTTTTTGTAAAATGCTTCTATCAAAAGATTTGAACAATTACAGTTCATGAAAAATGCCCAACTTGGGGACTTCAAAAATTTTTAACTTTCTTTAAAAGCTTTTTACAAAAAAATTACTTTTTCTTCTTAAAATATGCCAAATTCTGAGAAAAAAAATGTTTGGAACCAAAATTTCGATTTTTTTCAATGTTTTTATAATTGCTTAAGCAAATGCATTTTAGAAAAATTGTACTACTCTAAGAAAATTATAAATAGTCAATTTGAATTCTGCGTTAAAATATACACTAAAAATAATTCTAAAAAAACCTTTATTTATCCGGTGCAGACTGGTTGTACACCAGAAAATACCTAGCCCTCAAACTATTGCACTAACTAAAAAAATGATTTTTCATTTTATGGGCAAATATGGAAAAAAATTTTTGATAGATTATCATTCTAGGTATGCTCAGGTATATAAAATTTTTATACATTAACTCTCTATATAATATATAATAATATAAAAAAAAAAAATTAACGGCTAAATCGAACCAAAAAATTTTACAATTAATTTAAGAAAGAAAAATCACGCCAAAAATCGCAAAAATTCAGGTAAAGCAAAATTCACTTACTTGGAAGCTGCGTAAGTTTAATACCAAAATTTTTTGGGTCATGATTTTAACTGATTTATATGCTCTTGAGTATCAAGAAGAAGTAAACGTTGTAAAAAATGGCAAATTCGAAACTTGAAAAATTGTATTTTGGCCAGCTTTTTGGCTATTTACCCTACTGTGCACCATCGCGTTCCAGGCCACCTCTTCCACCGGCCAGTGCCAGAACCCTGGCCTGCTAGCCCACAAGTCGAGGGACGACGATGATGCCAAGGACCAAGGCTGACTTCGACAAGGTCCCCGTCACCAAGGCAGTATCGAGGGCATGCAGTGATGGTGAACCCGGAGGTAAAGTAGCCGCGAAGTGTCCTAGTGTAAGTGCGTCGAGGGTGTAGCGCCCAGGTAAGCTGAATGAGATGGCCCCTGGTATCGTGAAGCGAAGGGAGCGAGAGAGAGAGAAAGAGAAGCGTGTTTGTCGTACCACATGCGTAGCGCTGTATCGCACCAAGATCTCTGGGCTTGGATTCTCGTGTATACGTTTTTTTTGTTAAAATAAAGTGATTTTTATTATCTAGAGTAATGACAACTCCACTGTTTTCTTTGTTATCCATCACATATTATTTCCCAACAACGTCGTTTTCAGATCGCGCCGATCGTTTCTTCCTAGGAGAGAAGCTTGCTACCCCTGGCAGGACTTCCTCTAGGTGAGAGTTTCCAGGAGCCAAGCTGGGATTGGCCGAGCCACGAGCGTCGTTAGTGGTGGTATTTTCACGTTTCAGGCGCAGTCCCATTCACGTCGTTTTTAGTGCGACCATCGGTGAGTGATTAAATGGTCTTTGTGCGTTGCTTCAGGACCACCCTGTCCGTGACACCCTACATGTTGCAGGGCGAGAAAACGCAACGTTACAGATTGTCAATGTCTCTGGAAGGAATACCAGGAGACGTGTCTAGACTTCAGAGTTTTGTGGGTGTTCAGCCATCTAGACTGGAGCTGTCAGAGAATTTTCTCTTTCAAATGCAAGCCAGGAAAGACAGCCCTAGAAGTACAAGCAGCCATAACAGCTTCCTTTTTAGTGGACATCTCAACGGCATACCTACAGAGAAAGTATTCTCCACGCCCACTTTCCCAACTAACGATAAGCAGTTAGTTATCTGGGGAACGACCTGCAGACAAAATATTCTTTGATCAGCGGCGTACCTCTATTCAGTACAGTCTCCGTACCCAGAGACTTTAAGGATAAGAGTCAAGCTTCCCGCATCTGGCTCTCCATCATCAAGAATAATAATAAGGACAGCTGGAAGTTTCACCTCTAGCCCTTTTCAGGGCCATAATATGTATTTACGTTCCCTACTTAACAATGAATCTCATCGGTTCTTTTAAGAGCCACCTAGGTTCAAACTACCTTGCCAACAAATACGTTTTTACTACCATTTCCGGAAACGATTCGTTGACTTTAAGACTATGTAAAGTCAGCCACTATTAAATTAAGTCAGTCATTCACTGACAAGCATCACGAGCGTGTAGTTGTTCGTTGCAAGGCTGGCAACCCCAGTGACCGACGACCCTATATAACCCTCTCGATTCTAAGCATTTAACCAGAAATCATCGATCCTCTCTAAGGTCTGCGCTGGAAGAACCTAACAGTTATGAAGAAAAAATAATTTTGAACTAACTGAACAGTCTCCAACGGACAATTATCACGAACAAATCTCTACACCTTAGATTACCTGACAACTGAGTCTGCAAAAAAAAGGTGCGTTAGACATCAACGTTCTTGACGTTATACCCAGAGACGTTGAAAAAGAGCTCTACAACAAGCTCCAAAGCTGCAAACGTTGTAATTTTTTTCCGATCAGTGTAGTGGTACAATAACAGACCAGAGAAAATTATCCTGAGGTATAGAATTAATCACGTTTGCTAGAAACTTCAGTCAAGAAAGAGTTTACTTAAGAAGCTCACTGGTCCTTTTCAGGGTCATCGGACATTGAACTACCTTACCAATAAATATATATTATAACCTAATAAAGTTAAAAAAAATAGACTTTAGTGTTCACAAAAGTTTTGACTATACCAAAAGTCGTAAGAAGTCAAATTGGAGGGAAAACTTGAAATGCATTTAACAAATACAATTTTAGGCATCTAGAAAATGACCCTGAACATTTATTGAGATTAAAGCAGCATTAAAATCGATAAATAAAAAATTTATTAAGTGAGAGACAAGCATTTTACTGTAACCCTCATAGTGATTTCTTGAATCTTCCAGATTTTTAAATAGGTAGATTACGTATTTGTATTTTTGTGGTGATAAAAAATGTAGAGATTAAGCTCCAGAACTATGTTGCTGTGGTAATAAAGTTTTTAAATAAAAAAAAATAATTTTCTTTTAATTACAAATTTTTTGTGAGTTTTAAGCCCTTACAGCTTTTAAAAATTGCCCTGTTAATAGATTATACGGAAGAAACCGCAAATTAACGGGCTTTTAGGGCCAACGATTATTTTGTGGCATAATGAATGCACGGTACATTTCAGCACAATTATATTTTTTTCAATCCTTTACAGCTATTTACTGGACTCAATAAACTGTATGGATTGTGAACAAATATGTTTTTAATAAGAAGATTTTTGTTCTGAGAAGTGTCAGAAATAGATGTAAGATTTTCAATTGAAAACGTTTCACTTTACAAGTCAACACACTGTGACGTTCTATTTAGTGAAGTATAGCAAAACTACGACAAGTACCGACAAGTACCGTAAAGGAAATATAAACTACCTCAAAGGCAACCATTTTAGCTTAAATCAGTGTAATACTACTTCAAATAGATTACACATTTCCTTAATGAATAGGTTTTTGGTCTTTTTTGATGTGTGCCACCAAAAATATCGCGGAAAAATAGTAAGATCGCAGAAATTACTACATAGATAAATAAGCTTTTGTTTATTGGAATGTAATACTTTTTTTAAAATTAAATGACAATAATGTTGCATTTACTGAGTTTCTAAGCATGAACCACTATAAAAATTAAAAAATTTACAGAAAAATCAGAAATAGTAACAAAAAATTTATCAAAAAAGGCTACTGAAACATGTTAAAAATGCATGTAACTGATTTAAAACCGTACATAACCACAAAAAATTGTTCATGGAGTTTTTCGGTTCGTACCACCTTAAATGTTGCAAAAGCAACTATGGAGTCATAAAGATTTCTAAAAAACTAAATCTAACTAAGCTACTAAAAATTTTTAACAACGCATTTTAACTTTGGGAAAGTGCCAATAATCTCGAAAAAACAAGGTTTGGTCATTTTTGGTATGTGTCACTGAAAATATTGCAAATAAATAAGCGATATTACAAAGAATACTAAAAAATACATTTAAAAATACTGAACCAACGTGAAAATTTCTTATTTAACAAATTAAGAAAATGATTGTAAAGTTAAGAAAAATTTTTTTGTACGTCATTTTAAAGGTTACGTTTTGTCACGCTATGACACCATGAGACCACTTTCAGTAGTATAGATGAGTAGAAAAAATAGAAACATTGGTTAAAGAGAAAAGAAAGAAAGGAGTAAGGAAAAAAGGGGAAAAATCAGTACAAACCAAGAGAGCTCTAGATAAGCCTGACCCTGCGAGCGGGCCTGAAGTGTCTCTCAACGTTTTTGTTCTTCACTGTTATTGTTGCGACTGAAACTTGTGTAACTTCCTGATACAGTGGTTAGTGCTGTTTTGGTTCCTGGTTCTGCTGGAAAAGCAGGTGACATAAAGCTCAAGACCATTGAGACGACAAGCTATGGACCAGAGAACTTTGGCTTGACCAGCAAGGATGCCTGCTGACCCAAGTTAAGACCCTTTTTCTTAATTCCACGGCCACCGGGAGCAACAGGATCCTAATGACAGAGTCCCACTAATAGCATTCTAAATATTTGCTTACATGTAGAGTTGATGTAAAGGGCAGCAGCCCTCGTGAGCCCACGTGCGTCTGCCCGTGCCACGATTTTTGTGCTGTGATCAGACCGAGCATCCGTATTCGACGTGTGCATTCACACAAACACACACACACTTTCACCCGCTAGTGACTTCTTTTGTAATATTTTTTTTTTTTTTTAATGTATTGTTTTCTTACAAAATTAATTGCGAGTTCTAATTTCTTGGTGTGCCCGATCCCCCTTGTATATCTTGTTGAAGATAGCCGCGAGAAACAACGATGACATCAGTCACCCCAATTTTTGGCTCCAGCGACATGTCGACAGACAAGATCCGCGTATAAGTTTATAATAGGTCTTGCCGAGGATACCCGAACAACGTTAGCCTGGTCAAAGTCGATCATTTTGCCTCGTTCATTCGCATTGTGCATACATCTCACAACAGCTTTAAAAAAAGTTCTTAGGTTCTTGGCCGTGTAAAAAGCTACTTCTTTGAATTAAAAAAAAATTTTTCAGTACAAATTGAAGTATAAGGAAAATAAATTATAGAAAAGGCAATTTTGGACACTACAACTTAGATGCTTTTTCCACAAATTTGCAAAATACTTCGAAACACGTACATATGTATAAAAATAGATCGCCTTTGAAAAATACTAGTTAGAATGATTATAACAAGAGGATGGAGTCACGAATTCGATAAGACAATTTGCGACGATTTTAAACGGTACTTCTCCACATATTCTGATAATACAAGTTTTTATGAAACCGTGCCACGATATGTATGTGTAAGATGTTTACCCTTCTCAGAGAAATACCCTAGCTAGAAGCGATAAGAGTTTTAGAACAATTCAACCCCTTAACTTATTCCCACATCAATATTGATGGTACGCTTTATAACATATAAGAGATGATGTCAGATGTCCTTGATTGTGGTGGTTAAAGACACGTACACAGATAATTAGGTAACTTAGAAGAACACGTTTGGTACTTTAGTATTCCACGAAAGAATTAACGAAATGGGCTAGTGTGCAAGTGTTCCGCGAGGCCAAGTCGTAGCACTTGCCTGGCAGAAAGATCAGGGCACAAGGCCACTTAGCTCTGGTCATTGATCAGCATAAGGCCTCCGGAAAAAAATCGAGCAGCGGCGTTCCCGATCTTTGAATTCCAGAACTTTCCACGTGAGAGTGACAGAGACAGGGACTGATAAATTCCTCTGCCACATCGCGACGTCATATGGCATGATTTCCGATGTTACAGGCCTGTCGGAACGACAAGGCGGATAGCTTACTTTTGTAGTATAATTAAGTCGCGCCTAAATTTAAATGTAGTATTGTAAAAAAAAAGCTTCATGCTATTTGGAGAAGTATCGCAATTAATTTGACTTCTATATTTATTATTGACATTACCTTTTTTGCTTTTTATTTACCATATTTTTTTTTTTTATTTACTCAATTTTTTTCTTCTTAAAAAAAAAAAATACCATTTTTATTAAATGGTCACCTAGCGTTTACACTGCGTATTGGCATCTCATAGAAAGCTGAAAATTTGGCTTTAAGCATTTTTTCTATCCTCTATTTAATGGTACTGAAGACAAAATCATTCTTAGACAGAAAAGATTTGCCATAGTCACCGGTCTATAGTTGTTGATTATAAAAAAAAATTTTCAATCAAAGGTTGACTATGAGGTAGAAAGTCTTAATGGTATTTTAAATTATATAACGTTTAAACCTTTTCATATAATGTACTGACTTTGGTGGGTATGTCTACACCTACCATACGCTTTTCTAAGAATGTCTTATTCCACTATTTTTGGAGTCTACCATGAAATAAAAAAAGAAATACAATTTTTCATTGGGTTAATGCTTTTCCATATTGAAGAACACACTACTTTATTCCACTATGCCTACACTCTAATTTTCGTTGTCACCTGACTTCTTTCAAAATTGTATGGTCTTACGCACACACACACACACACACACACTCGCGCGCGCGTGCACATGCACACGCACTTAAATATATATATATATATAAGTATGTGACATGATATACACGTACGTTTAATGATTTAAAAAATTTCGTAATGATGTAATAATAACGACCATGAAAGTCATCGCTTATCAGTCTTGTGGACAACCTTTAAAAATTCCATTTAAAGAAAAATACTTGTTTATGATAAACGTTTACTTGGATGGATTTTAACTATTTCAAATAGCGAACGTACACATCGAAAGCAATACGAAACAAATTATTCTTTGTTCAGCTAAGAGACATATTAACGTTGTTATAAATAAGAGGCTGGGTCTGAAATTTTGCCAACCAAGATTATTATTATTATATTAAATTATTATATTTAACTTATAATAAAACTGCCGAGATAATAAACAACAATATATAAACTGTGTAGAAAGTGCTTTAAACAACTTTATTCTTAACTTTAGTAATACAGAGACGTAAGATGAATGTATGAAGAGAAAATATAAATGCCTAATCAATGGAAACTTTACTTACAACTTTGACAAGCAAAAAAGTATAAGTTGTTTTTAAGAAAATTGTGTTTTGAAATACGAAAAATGCTAAACTAACAAGACGTTTCCAAGCTTGATTCGAAGTGTAGGGAAAAATAATTATTTACGAGTTGCAAGAACGAAAGGTGTTAGTTGAATGCGAGTTGAATGCAGGCAATTTTAATGGCACTGGAAAGACGGTCCAAAACTGTTATACGAACGCTTACGTGCTGGCAAGGCCCCACAAAAAAGATGTAGCAAAGCAGAGTGAGCAGTGACGGCTACACGGGAGCGTCCTGTTCGCTAGATCGACAAGGTAAGAGAGAGCTCTGCAGCTCTTAAAGTCTACTCTGTATCTTTCAAAACCGATGAAAATTGAAGTGGCGAGACACTTACACTACAATAATGACTATTTATGAGTCAATACTGCTGTATACGCCTATTGATATTTTCAACAATTTACCGGTGTAAGTGTCTCCCATCAAACAATTAGTGCCACCGTCGATGCCCCGTTTCACTGCGGACACGTCACTCTACGATCGAACCAACACAACCTCAGTTCACACTCACAATACTTTAATATATGGCACTTACGTTCTTTCATTTATTGTACCTATATATTTACGATACATACACTTACATAGATCTAATTACCATAAGTACATATTCTCCTATTGCTATTGTTACTTTTTGTAAATGGTCTAATTTCTTAAACTATTTTTCTTGAAATTTTCAATGAGATTACTGTTTGTTAAAAAATTGTAAAAAAAAAAGTATGAGAAACTTTTTTGTTTTCTAATAAATTTTTAATTCTAGAAATAGGGGTCATGCAAATTTAAAGTGACAATTTAGAATTTGGAAAGAGAAATACCTCTTATAAGTAATCATAAATCTTGTGTTATATAATAAGTACTGTCTGTGTGTGTTAGTGTACTTCTACAAAGGCTGCACTACCTGTTGACGTCCCTACTAATGAATCAATTTCGTTAGTGAGTTAGACAAAACAATCGTGAGTTTAAGGACGATAAATAAGAGGTTTAATGAAAACGGCAAATCTGCTTAAAGTTTACCAGATTAAAATAAAAAGTTTATTTACAAATATGACTTAATCATATAAAACGGTAAATTATTCTCATTGCTCTTAGCCGCATGTTATCATACAACTCTCACACTTTTCAATGGAAGATAAACGCACTAGATACCTGTGATAGTCTTTTCTTTTTAATTAAGATTGTTACAAGTGATCAAGGACCATGTCTCTCTCGCTCTCTTTACTAACTAGTAGCTACCGCTGATGACTCAATAACTACTAAATTTGGAGGCAGCTGTCAAAAATAGAATTATTATTTTTATCTTGAATCGTGACGATAAGATAAGCAAGCCTTGAAATGATCGATCTTTTCTATTTTAGCCAATGGCAACCGATGCAACGAGATCAAATAACTGAGAAGCCCTAGAAATTTCGATAGTTTTAATGATTTCTCTAACAATGCTTCTTATAGCCGAAAGACAGCGCTACTGTTGGTATTACGCGACGAATGAGACCTAAAGCACTCAAAACTTTTTACTTCTACATACTGCTAACGTCTCAACTATATATAAACACAACTTGACACACTAACTGACAACTTACTCTGGTAATACTGTTTACATTATTGACAATATTATAGTCACGGTACGCACATTTAAAAGCCTTTTTTGTGGCATGGTTATGTTCTATTATGATTTGTTTTTATACGTAATGTTAGTGTTGCCCACTTAATTGTACAAGAAAAACTAGTGTTTCTTCTACCAATGGCTGGTCACTAGCTTGCTTGCGTTTTTAAAATTGACCACTTCAAGCATATCCTCTGATAACCTTGAACGTGTATTTGTTATTATTAAGTTAAGGCAACATCTTGAGAATGTATACAATCATTTTTAACATTAATTATGTCATACGAAAGTCAGGTTTAAAAACTACGTTACGTATTATTACAGTCTTTTCCAAGAAGCGCTTTTATTTTATAGAAGTTAATCGTAAACAATTAGATAAAAAAGTTTAACTGAGACTAGCTGCACTGAGATGTTTTATTAAATGCTAGGAAAACTTTCATATTTATAAATTAACATTAACTAACAAAATGTTGAATACTATAATAACCTAGAGTTAAAACATATAGATTAAGATCAAGTGAAAGAAATATTAAATGCTAGAATTGGTACATATAGTTAGAAATAATCCGTGTACGCTGCACTGTTAGCAAGCAACAACATAACATAACCAGTAGTAGTACTAACTTTGGTCAACCTAGTGGAGCAACCTTATAAACTTTTGAAGAACGATCCAATTTTCACCAGTCATATTCGCATGATTTACGGAGTAACCTTTTCTTTGTTGCATTAACAATTTCATGAATAATCTGCAACAGCCTAATTTGTAATCTGGTTTAATTCTGTCACTTTTTCATATGTGAAGGAAAATGGGAGAGTCAAAGTCCTTTCTCTTTTTCCTAACTCAGAGATATCGAGAGAAAGTCTGCACTCTTGCCTCCAACACGGGTAACGAAACTTTCGATTCTCCAGGGCACCGTGAGCCGACTTCCTGTCCAACGACTAGCAGCAAAATAAAATTTGACCGAATGCTACTAACGTTTCGAAGTACGTTTTTAACTAATAATAAACTGAAACTACCGGAAAATCTAAGTATAGATGTATATGTTTTGACTACATATCGAATCGAACTAGTTCGTTACTACTCCTTTTGTCCTATGATTTTTCCTGTTTTTTACCTCTCTTTATTAGCACCAAGTATAAATTTAACGCTTCGAGTGAAATTATAACTGTGCCGTAGTATGCACAGTATGTTTATTTAGTAGTAACCTTGTAAAACATCTCAGTGAATTTTGTATTGCTATGTAAAACAAAACTTATTAGTTATTTCATTTTTCGTCTACGTTACATTTACTAGATTATCATGAACAAAGAGACACCTAAAGTATTAAGATTGACAGTCAGTTTTTGTTTTTACCCTTGAAATTTGGTCTTTCACCTTGGTTGTTGTCTACAGTCATTATAATGTACACTTTACAAAACTTTAAAAAAAAAATCATTTTCTTTTTTTTTTTCAAACATGTACTAAGACTCCAAATACTAAAGCCACTAGATCTGCTTGGAATAACGATTACGTATTATTTTCTTACAAAGGCGTCCGTAGATTTACATGCATGTTAATCTCAAAGTAAAAATGAAACTTACAACACAAACACTTTGACACAAGTATCGCAAAATCTTGAAATATTAAATCGTTTTTAGGAGCTTCGAATTTGTGAACTTTTTCCAGCGTACTTTCGTCCGGATGCGGACTTAGTTTTAGCCCAGACTTGGAAAAAATGGCATAGTTTTCGTCCGATTTACAAAAAAGGGCATAGTCTTCGTCTGGACGTGAGATAAGGGCATAGTCTTCGTCCGGACGCGATAAAAGGGAATAATCTTTTCCCAGACTCGATAAAAAAGGGTGAAGTTCTCATCCAGGCACAACAAATGGGCATAGTTTTTGTCAAGACTAGAAAAAAGGGCACAGTTTTCGTCCAGGCTTGAGGAAAGGGCATAGTCTTTGCCTAGACTCGAAAAAAAGGCATAGTTTTCGATCAAAAAAGGGCATAGTTTTTCTCCAGACTAAAAAAGGCATATGATTTGTTAGTATATATCAGTGCCCTCCGGTGAATTTGGAAATTCAAAGTGATCAGTGATCCGTTGGGGGCGAAATGTAAGAAAATAAATAAATACAAGTAAAGTGTATTTAAATTTTCCTGCGTTGATTTATTGATGCGCAACGTTTCGCTGACAATATGCGTCAGCCTCATCAGGCTACACAATTAAAATTAAAAACACACAATGAGTGATCTGTAAGGCTCAAACACAAAAATACAATTAATTTTTTTTTGTAAATTGTTACCGCAGGTACGCGAAAATTCGTAAGTTTGGTTGACTTACTCGTCACCTGTCGTGCTGTCGACTGACAATAAATTACAACCACAAGCCAGCGCTTATATAGGCGGAGCCGCAAAGGTAGACGGTAAAGGGCGATGAACTCGATCGGGACATTTAAACTTTCGTAGTAAAGGAAGGTATGCTCTATTAAAGGAAAGCACATCCTCCTTTCTATTGATGTTGTGTTTGTCGAATTTTATATAAAGCATTTCGGAAATAATTCTTTTTTTATAATTGGATTCTTTGTCAAGGATTTTAAAGTTATCCCAATCGAATTCATGGTCAAAATTGATTTGGTGTGCACAAACAACGGAATCGGAGTTCTTACTTTTCATATGTTCACTGATGCGGACCTCCGCCGCTCGCTTTGTTTCACCCACATATGACGCAGGACAATTTTTACAATAAAACTCATATACTACATTTGTCTGTTTATGTTTATTCGTTGTATCTTTTCCTAAGCGGACGATATGCTGCAGTTTATTGTTAATAAGAGGGTAAGTGTGAATATTGTAGGGTTTTAACATGGTTGAAATTTTTTCAAAATTATTGTCAATATATGGTATGACAATTTTGCAGAGAGGGTAGGTGTTTGTAGTGCTTCTGTTATGATTACTATATTTGTGTCTTTTTAATCTGACCTTTATGTTTTTATTAATAAAGTTAAAAGGGTAATTGTTTTTTATCAACAGGTTTTTCACCCTAGCAATATTCACACCGTAAAAACGTGTACTGGCAAGTAAGATCGCCCTTTCAACCAAATTAAAAACAATATTTCTCTTATAGCTAACTGGATGACCAGAAAAATAATTTAAGATTCGTCCGGAAGAAGTAGGTTTATCAAACCAGTCAAAATTAAAATAATAAGAATTTCTTATTATCGTCAAGTCTAAAAAGTTGAGTTTCTTGTCAATCTCCATTTCATATGTAAATTGTAGTTTGGGATGATATGAATTAAAAATATTTAAGATTTGGTCAATATGGTCAACATTAATAAAAAGTAATACATCATCCACGTAACGAAAATAAAAAGATGGAATAATATTATAGTTATTTTTTAAGATGGAGAGACAATCATTTTCCAGGTCGTCCATTACAAGGTCAGCAAACAAAGGTGAAATAGGAGAACCCATTGGCGTGCCGAAAATTTGTTGATAAAAAATGTTGTCAAAAGTAAAAAAAGTATTATTGAACAAAAATTCTGTACATTGTCAAATTTCATCAACCGGGATTCGACATTTATTCATTATGGTCACAATACGTCGATCGATGCTCCGTAGTACCAACTCTAGAGGAATATTAGTAAATAGGGAGCTGACTTCTAAAGACATTAGTCTATAATTAGTAGTGGGTTTTATATTTTTTAGTTTGTTTTTCAATTCAAAGCTATTATTAATGTGTGATATTGGAACGTTGACTGACTTCTTGAGTTCGTCGTAAATTACTTTTGCTAGAAAATATGTAGGGCTATTGATAAGAGAGACGATAGGACGTAAAGGGGCATCGACCTTGTGAATTTTCGGCAAGCCATAACATTTAGCTAGAGTTGTATCTGTGAGTGACAAAGCGTTGGGATGGTATGTTCTAGAAAGGAAGCCGTTAGAGTTGAGATTCTTTAAAATGTTAGAGGTTCTCTTTTGTAGAGAGTTTAATGGGTTTTTTGAAATAATTTTATACGTCGATTTATCAGACAGTAAATTATGCATTTTTTCCGTATAGTCACTTTTTTTGAGACAAACCGTAACGTTGCCTTTGTCAGCAGAGGTGAAAAATATATCGGGATTTTTGTTTAGAAAATTTTTTGTTGATTTTAAATTTTTTGAATATTGGCGGTCCTTTCTAGAAATAGCTGGCTTTTGTTTACAAGCATTAACTAAATATTGAGATAATTTGTCACGGATTTCGGTCTTTACTCGATCGTTCGTATCGAGGTGTGAGAGACCAACTTCTAGGTTTTTGATAATACATAAAAAATCGCGTTCACGAAAAGATGTTGGGAGATTGAAATTCGGTCCAAGTGATGCAATTTCGGCGACATCTTTAGGAATGGCTATATTCGTTAAATTTTGTATTGAATCATTATTACTGGTTGTGGTGTTTGTTTTTGGTAAGATTTTTTAAAATTTTTTATGTAACGTATGATTAGATCTTCTGTAGATGGTGTTTTGTTTGATGTTGACAAATTTATAATGTCGTTCACGAATATTGTAGTCTAATTTTAATGACGCGATGTGATCTTTTAAACGGATTTGAATTTCCTAAAAAAGGCATAGTTTTCACCAAGAACGTCGAAAGGGTATAGTTTTTGTCCGGAGCGTGGATTTGTGAATTCTAGACCAGGCGCAAAATAAACCACAACTTGCTCCTTAACGTAAACTCTAGAACGACACCTTCACTCGTGATAGTACTGATAGTTTTGAGATCGCGAACGGAACATTTTCAATACCCCGTTCTGGGTAATATTGACAACTCTTAGGCGCATCGTGAGTGAGAGCATCGAGATACAGTACAACAACCGCTTTGAGCTACTGCATCGTCATTCCTTTCACTTGAAAACGTTTGAGCCTTTTTTGAATATCCTACCACGTAGTTTTACTTTTCTCTAGCCCGACATCCCACTTAAACGCTCAGTGTGAGTTTTGAGTTATTAATCGTAAGTTTGGATTCGAATACAGGTAATTCGTCACGCCGACGTAGCAAATGAAACTGTTTTTATCAACAGTAATTTCACAAAAGAACCTCTTAGAATACTGGTTCCTAGTCAAATTGGCAATTATTATATGTAGTAAATGACAATTTCTAAGACATGAATTACGATAGATGCAAGTTCTGAAAGTGAAGAGTCTTTGCGTAAATAACAGTTAGAGTGCCAATTGTAATAATATTATTTTTACAGGCAATGTGCTACTCACAAAATAAATGATCATATCAAGTGGATGAATTGTATCGAAGACCACGATGGAGTAGTTTTGTAGACAGCGAAAAATGCACTCTATCTAGTCTTAACTGCGAATAATTGTACACAAGGACGTGAGTTGCTTATTTCACTTTATTATGAAATATTACTGACGCCTAGCTGTTCTTTAACTTTATAAAATATTTTCAAAGATACGTTATATGTTATTGATAATTATTATAATGTAACTTCTTTAACTGTTTTGTTTTATTACAAATAAATAATAATACAGAATATAACATTTTCTTCTTTAGTATCATACTTTTTCATTTCTATTCATGCACAAGTACAATAAGCTTGTACGTTACATCTACTTATTTCTTTGCCTTGAGTTCAAACGTGCTCCATAGCAAATTGTTTTTGATTTATCTGTGGTGCCAATAAATGCTGACAACAAGGCAAGAGCTCAAGTTGTCTGTATCATTATGAAAGCATTGACGTTGCTCAATTCAACAAACACAAATAAAAATATTACTATATATTGATTATTGTTCGGCATTTTTTTTTTTTTTTTTTAATAAGTTGCCATAATTTTACTACAAAAAAAGTCATTTGTCAATCATCCAGAAGAACTTGGAAAAAATTACAATTATCATGGTATTTGTTAGGTACATGATATACAAAACTCTTATTCTTGGTAACAACAGGCAACCTGGTCGCCTCAGATTAATAGCGTTTTATGAACACTATACAAAAAAAACAGGGTTTGTCAATCGTTGAGAGAAACTCAAAGTCTTTCTTGATTGTTTGAAAATACTCAGATAGTTTGTCAACTGACGAGAAACACTAATAAAGAAAAACTCTCCATTGATTATTGAAAAAAGTAACTGACATGTTTCCGTCAATTACTAGCTTAAAACAGAGAAAATCAGCAGAAAAATCTTTTGTTGAACGGAGGAAGTAACTTGCGTTGGTAAAGTCTCTTAATTTTTCGGTTGTTTGAGTGTCCTGAAAGTGATCCTAAATAAGTTAAAAAAAATTGTCTTTCATTTTTCATTAAATAACAAAATGTAACAAGCAACTTAGCGAAAAACCTTATGTAGGACGAGAAGACCAATATTTCCTGTGTGACGGCTACGAAATATTTTGAATTTGGTTGTTTTAACGTACAAAAAAGATTTTTGAATTATAAAAATGAACATATCATTATTCATCGTTGAATACTATATTAAATTGAAGCAAGTTAATGTGAGAGTTATTTTTGGAATGAGGGACTTACAACAGCTGTGTAAAGTCTACAAGTTTTTTTGACTGGTGTTATATGTAAAAAAAATTAAAAATTATTTACGCTTTTTCCTGTTTGATACTTAGATTTTCTAGATCGTGTAGACTTACCATTCCTCGATACCATCCATACTATTCCTCGTGTGGCAAGGAACACTTAGCTGATTTCTTGATCATCAAGGGATACTCAGAGACTTTCTCAATTAGTAGGAAATGTTCGGAGGGTTTCTTGATCGTTACAAAGTACAAGGAGTGTTCGTCGATTATTAACAAGTATTCGGCGGGTTTCTTAATTGCCAAGGAAAACTCTGATGGTTTCTTGATCGTTAAAGAAAATTTAAAAAGCTGATCGATTGTTAAAAATATGAAGGAGAGTTTCATGATTGCTAAAATGTACTTGGAAATTTCCTTGACCGTTAGGGAACACCTTAATGGTCAATCAGTCGTCAAACATAGTCAAAGTGCTTATCAAGTTCCAAAATAATTAGGAGAGTTTCTTGTTTGTTATGGAATACATTAGAGGTTTCTCAATCATCAAGAAATACTTAAAGTGCTTATGAACAGTCTAAATGTAATCGAAGAAATCCACGATCGTAGAGCAATTCTTGATTTGAAGATGATTTCTCGATTGTTAAAAAAATATTCAAAGGTTTTGTCGATGATTGAAAAGTACTTGAAGGGTTGCTTAATAGTCGAAAAATACTCTGACAGGTTCTCAGCCATCAAAACGTTCTTAGTGTGCTAATCTATGCTCCGAAAAGTAGGGGGATCTCTACAGTGACAAGAAATGAATTACACATTTCTCAAACGTCGAGAAGTTGTTGGAGTGCTTATAAATGGTCTAAGTATAATTAAAGGGTATTTTGATCGTAGAAAAGTACTCAGAGGCTTCCTTGATCATTACAATATTATTGAGAGAGTTTCTTAATCGTATGAAAGTACTCTGAGGGTTCCTCAATTTTCAAAAAACCTCTGACGGTAAAAAATAGTCCGATGCAGAGAAATCTTATGAGTGTTCGATTGAATGTTTTAAGACAGGCTTGAAATGGGTCAAATTTTTTTTCCAACGTTGGTAATGATATTCATGGGCCAACAGACAAATACAAAGTTAATGCGTTCACCAGTTGTCCCATATTTTTTTCAGAATTAGTCCAATCGTGTAATAATCACTTGAATGCACAAAGCCCTATATTACCAGTTTTGCTTGCTGGATACTGATATTTAAATAAGTGCTATGTCATTTGAGGTCAATATTCACCGGCATTTTTGAACTGTATGGGTCAAGTTTCACAAAGAGAACAACGTATCTAAAATTTAAATGATTTATTAAATGAAAAAATTATGGTTCTGACTTTCTTGCCTCTTAAACAGTTAAATGTACTGCTTACCTATTGTGATGGAGTATCTTCTTTAGGCACCAATCAAATTTATCATAAAGTAGATTGATTAACTTTTGCGAATCTTCCGTGAAGTAGTTAATGTTAAAATTACCACTCGTTATTAGTCGCAAGGTGTGTGGATGCTCCTCCAATTCTTTGGAATAAACTTTTTCGTAAGAAAGTGTTCGTCTATGCAAAAATTTAATTATTTTCTGTGTATTTTGAATGGTGATATATATATATATGGTGATGTATATACATACATATATCACAACAATGAAGAATTTTCATACATCTTCTAAAGTTTAGTGTGCTAAGTAGATATAGCCGACAGTTGTAGTTTCTCTCTCGTCAACCTCTCTCGCATTTCTCATTTGAATGTTCATACTTGAGTCACAGATGCTGAAAAATCTGCTTTGTTTCGGTTAATAGTAACATCTGCTTCTCTGACATTTTGTCGTTTGAATTGTACCCTATAATTAAAATTAGAAATACCAAAACTATCATCAGTACCAGTCCACGTCTTCGATAACAGCAAAAATTTGCTTTTGTCACTGACCATATCCAGAATGTCTACAGCATATTTTCTAAGGCTTTGATAATTTAGTGAAAAAAACAATGAATTTTTTTTCATTACCAATAACATTTAAAGTCGCTTAGGTAACAATTTTCTGGTGATAGGTACTTTGGTATTCTGGTATTTTTTTTATTCCATTATCAAGAGACTAGTAAGCACCCCAGGTGACCTTGCGATTAGCTCTTAGTGATTGGGCGTGTTATAAACTAATGTTTCATTAAGTCAATGAGCACTAGGTACTTGCTATTATCATTGTATAAAATTTTCTTTAATTGTTCGTCAAGCAGCAGTGAGCGCTCCAAGTTACTCGTAGATTGGCGCTCGTGTTATCAATTAGTTGCTAGTAAGCGCCTAATAAATACGAGTGTGTGCTAAAAAAGTTGCAAACTTGGAACAGGAATTAAATAAAATGAATGAGGTATTGTCTCAGATTCCTAATGTCACTCCAGAAAATATTTAAATCAGATATATAAAACTAATGATTCAAAGATTTAAGTCTCATTCACTTATTAGCCATTAATACGGATCGATCGTCAAAAGGATGTTTTTGTGGAAAAGCTCCATAAACCAGCTCGTCGTAACTATCCACGACGAAAGTATGATATCCAAGGTTTGGATGAAATACGATAGGCCGATCTTATATAAATGATACCCTATGGTCGTGAAAACAAAGGTTATAGGTACATGCTAACTGTAATATATGTATTTTCAAAGTATGCATGGGCTGTACCTGTAAAGAGAAAAACGGGAGAAGATGTTACAACAGCAATAAAGTTTGTATTACGAGATTGTTAAGTACCAAAAAATCTGTATACCAACAGGGTTTAGGTTCAATAAACATGTTACAAATAAACATGTTCTATAATAAAAGTTTTTAAGATCTCATGCGACAATATAACATCAATCTCTATTCGACATATAGTAATCTCAAAACATCAATATGTAAACGATTTAATTGCACTTTGAAAAACAAAATGTAGACAAAAATTAATCTATGTGAAAATTACAAATGGCTTGATTTCTTACCAGATTTAATTGCAGCGTACAATGCTTGCAAGCATCTAACAATTAGTACAAAGCCTGCTAATGTTATCACCGACAATCAAGCTCAAGTCTTACAAAAATTCACAAATAATGATAAAATGATAAAAAGGGCAAAATTCAAAGTTAATGATAAAGTGCGTGCGAGTAAAGCTAAAAGTGCCTTTGAAAAAGGCTACACGCTAAACTGGTCAACTGAAATATTCACAGTTTATAATGTATTAAGAGCTAGTCCAGTAACTTATTATTTAAAAGATTATTAGGATCAACCGGTCTCTGGTGGCTTTTACTAACAACAGTTTCTAAAATCCAAGTATCCAGACATATATCTGGTGGAGAAAGTTATGAAAAAACGTAGTAATATGGTTTTTGCTAAGTGGTTAGAATTTGAGAGATCACATAACAGTTGGATTGACAAGTCAGATATTTAGGAAAGAGAGAAAAAAGAGGGGGCCCCGTCCAGCGCCCCATCCTGTGATAAACAGTCTTTCATGCATTTCCACCTCCATGAAACTTTTTTTTTCGTTAATTTATAAATTAAAAAATTCAGGTTTATTATCACCATGATATACAATAAATAAAGCATATTTTTTATCTTTTCCTCTCACCTCACTGTGCAAATTATCTTTGGCTTCTATTGCTTTTTAAACATGATCTGACATAAAGACTTGAAATTCATTATCTATGATGATGACTACTCTGCATCCAAAAGCGGGTATTGACCTTCTTAAGCTCGGTCACCATGTATTTTCTCTTTTTCTCCAGCTGCGACAACCTCATAGTGGAGAGGTAGTTATTGTTGGTAATACGGTTAAATGCAGCAAAATCTACTTCACTGAATTAGAAGTAAAAAAATTTTTGTATATATTGTATAAGGCTGAAAAATAGTAATAAACCTCAAAGAATTCTTACTTTCTTGCTTAAAGGTGTATACTTCCAGGGAGTCAGTAAGCTCTCTAGCTCGCCGAGTGACAAAATAATCTTTGCTGGAGAATGCAGCTCCGTTCGTAGGTCTTCTTCCTCCTCCATTTATTTTCCTATCACGTCCCCCTCCACTTTCTCATCATCTAGATGAACGAGCATATCTAGTAGCTAGAGATCGTCATCATCGAGAGTTATGTAGCTCCATGGAAGTGTATCTGGACTGTTTGAAAGTAACTGACGTTTATTATCTTGGGGACTGAGAGCTATTTTTCTCTGTTGCTATCTACAGACGATGTGTAGTCTGGAACAGATATTGTTTTCTTGCACATGACTGTTAGCTTGTTGAAGAGGCAGTTCTAGTTCCGATTTTGATTATTACGACAGCCGCTTTGACACCCTTTGCCTTTTTAATTAACTTCTTGTTTTTTACTTGAACGCAATACATCTTGCTTCGTAGTCTTATGAATTCTATCATAATGTTACCACAACACTTATCCTTTATCAACCCAATTATTTTCTTATTCACCAGAGGCAGATCAAACTGATTGCTCGATGAATAATTACAATATTTAAAATCTTTCGATATCATTTCTCATGATTTTGTAGACATTTTGACCAGAAATTTCATATATCAAGCTGTCAGTGTTGGTATACAGCAGTTTACACTTATCGAAACAGTGCTTTATGAACGAGTAATGGAAATCATATATGAGTGTCTTAAATATATCTAATACACTCAAATCATCATATATTGGTTTTCTTACACTGATCTCTGTACGTCCAAGCTATATAGCCACAAGATTTTCCGCAAAAATGGAGCAACTATGGAAATTTGGTCAGGTTATAAGTGTTTCTGCGCTGTAGCATCCTTCCCACTTATTAACGAGTATAACATCTACTTGCTTTCATTCATTCTACATAGTCTTATCCTACACATCGTTGATCATAAGTTTGAAGAAGAGCTTTTCAAACTCATTTTTACTCTGCTTCCTCTTCTCCATGTTCAAATGAACGTATGGTTCAAGCCATGGACTTTCTCTGAAATGCAAGACTATGAAATTTCTTTAGCACTAGTCCATGTGCGAGAACCTGGTTGAATGCCTTATCATGTGTGACATATCGCTTTTTATCATACAAAGTCGTCATGAGCTTTTGCTGCTTGGAGGCGGAGCCATATGTTGCCGACAGAGAGGTAAATCATTGTGTTTACTGTCGATAGCTACTGAATATTCCAGATGTACTTCAAGTATATGGCCATATCCATCATCTGGTATATCGAGGAAGTTTGATTCTGTGTCAACCCAGTAGAAGTCTCCTCTCGGTAATGCTTGTGTCATTGTCCATCCCTACAAATCGTTTGCATCAAAGTATATAAAGTATTTGTTCTCTTTCGCAGGATTATAATTCTTTATGTACTTATTGTTAGCCTTAGCATAACGGTTACAATAATGGCATACACTTTCTCTGATGCCTTTCTCAACAAACAAAAGCATATCTATGTCGTCAAGCAACTCTAATTCAACTTGGGTAAGCTTAAACATGGTGTTCCATGTTAGACCAGATCTGGTGTAGTAATGTGCAGGATTTAACTCGTATGCTACCAAGCATGTGGAGCGAAAGTTCTCAAAAACGTTTGCCAACAGCAAAACATCAGTCTTCAAGTACAGATCAGACTACTCTCCGAAGGCCTAAATTTTAAAAGTTCTCCAAATATACTGTGCATGCTTATAGTCTACATCAAAAATTTCACTATCGTTTAACTTGATGTGAAATTCCGCTTCAGTTGGCAGCTTTTTTTCTCAGTCTCTCCAGAATACTCACATAGTCGTAAGGACATACACCCTTTCTCAGCAAGAGCTTTGTCTGCTCCTCACTATATACTCATTGAAATTCACTGCTAGTGATGTCACACTTATCAAGGTATGATGCCTATTTTTCCAAGTAGGAGGGCACAAATCGAAACGAATCGAAAAATCGGAAATTGATGTAACTGCCTTTTATGTGCTTCGTGAATGAAATGTATTTCTCTTTGTTCTCAGCTATAAAATTGACACATTCCTCAAAGTCTCCACTGGTAACCAACTCTTTGATAATAAAGTGTGAGTCATAGCCAGTGGGAATGAATCTTAAATTCTGACAATTGATGTTGCAACTTTTGTGTGCAGCACCTCTAAATTCTTCCGTCAGATGACAATGATCTCGCACTTTCTTTTGATTCTTTCTGAATGAGTCACCACAAATATGACAAGCTTTAGTTTGTCTGAACTAATTCTTGTCTGTTGTACATAAGTTTATTAGTTATGGATTCTTATATAATTCTTGCTGATTACTTCTAATGGTCTCCAACTTTTGAATAAACCACTCTGTTGGTGTTTTAGCATTATGTTGTCTTCGATAACTCGCATTGTGTGATTGGCTGGCGTCAAAGCTTCATTTCACGTAATAGCCTATACTATAAGTTTGATACTTCTAAAATGCACGAACATCATTCTCCACAGGCTCAAGTAAACACTCAAAATCTGCATGGATCATGTAAAGAACTTTTTCAGTGGAACTGAAGTTATTAAACTTGAGAGTGTTGCTTCCTTCAGTTGGTAGATTTATCCGGCACTTGTTTACACTAGCACAATCAAGTTCATGCATCTTGAGCTTATCTACACGGTAGAAAAAGTGTAATCATTTGTCACAAACCCAGAATCTTCACTTTGTCTTAAATATTTGATCTACCATCAGCCTTGACAAATGTTTGATCCACAAGCAATGGTTTTTAAATTCTGGAACATTCTGATTTTCTTTTTTTTCTTGATTATCATAAATGTTGAGGTTTTAAATGAGAAGTAAATTAACATGACTATCTTTTTCCATAGATGTAATATGACAGGGTGAAACTGTACGCTTGTCACCATATTTTCGCACTAAATACACATTTATAGAGACAGATTCACTGGATTAAATTTATTCATATTAACTGTCAAACTAATAATCCGCTGTAGGGTCTATCCAGAATCTCTTTTTTCTAACTCTTCCATCTAATGCATAATAGGTTGCTTCATACCTAAATCAAACCAATCGTGATCCATATCTGTTGATCTCAAGAATTCAGAACTTTCAGTGTTAAAATGCTTCTGATCAATGACTTCCGCATCATTTTTTTGTATCATGTACTCTGCGGCAAGCTTAAAATAAATTTTTAGAGTATTGTGTTGCTCTTGAGTAGTTGTAACTTTCGATACAATCAGAACTTTTGTATCATCCAAGAAGGATGCAATGTTTATGTGTCTACGATTGGTTATCATACCTGTAGCTAAACGATTCAATTCTTAAACGCTAATGGTTAATCTTTCCACTGCACACTGGGACTATTTACAATGTTCGATGCACTAGGATCATCTGCACTGTCACTGTTCTGCACACTGTTTTGCCTTTTAAAATTGTTTGGTACATTGAGATCATCTGCACTGTTCTGCACATATGAATGATCTGTACTGTTTTTGGCACTATGACTATTTTTTTCACTGCACTGCTGTTCCAGAAGGTGTCACTGTAATTCTCCTCCATTCTTTCTCAGTAAACTGGTCAACTTGTCTTGAATGCAGAGCAAAGAACCCTAGATGGATTGGCAGGATTGCATCTTTTCTCTGGATAATAATGTCAAGACGCACTTTTCCATCGCTTTAAGCGCTTGATTGGTCAACTCCAACCATCTTCATAAATCGTCATCAGCTGCTTCAGAATTCTGCCTCAAGGATTTTTGCAGTAAACCTGCAATGTACTTAAAGTACTAAACGTTCATGATATCTACGAATGAAACGGAACATTACGAGAGAGAAGATAGTGGCAGTTTGATCAAGCCTTCATCCATCCATCCACCAAACTCCCTAAATAATACGTTTTATAAAAAAATCTTCTTACCATATGATGAATACTGAGCTCTAGAAAGGATAAATATAGCTCTATCCATAGCTCTGACTCTCACTTTACTATTTAAAATGACAAACTACAATGATGATTCTTAGACAGTTCTAAAATCTCAGCTTTCATGGACCTCTTTGTACAGACTGAGCCTCTCTGCGTTTTCTTCCGACTTTTTATGCTTACTGCTCATCCCCACTCCTCAAAATGTTAGTGAAGGTGTGATAAAAGCAGCCTTGACTCAACTTCTGGATCAGATCTATATAGTGAGGGTAAGGAGTAGAGATAATAGAGAAAGGGAGTGAGTAAGAATTTAGTCAGTTGCTAAATACTGCTGAAGGTAGACGTATCAGTCTATGGCTCCAAGCACTAAGTCTTCTAGCTCTCTTACCACTGCACTATGTTGAGAGGTGATGGAATAGGAGTGGGGGGAGGAGTTTTCGAAGAACTTCTAACATTTTTATTCTAAAGGAGCTTGTTATTTTACCTTTAAAGGAAAATGCTCAACCAAAAGTTTTTTATTTTTATGTTTCATGTAAGTGGTCAAAACTTTTGCATCAGCAACGTATGGTCGATACTTGGCTTGAGAAAAATTTTTATGGTGTACCCTGGGATTCGAGGAGCACATCCTCCTCCAGAGTGATTTTTGTCATTTAATATTTCTTTAGGAATGCCAACATTAATTAGTTCAAGGGTTAGAGAAAAAGAACTGGTTAAAAGAGATACTATTTAATCGTTAAGTATTATAATACACATCATTTATAAAATTCAATCCTAATATTGCTCTTTATGTTTCAGTGACATTTGCAATGCTGAAGATTCAGGATGCCCTGCTCTTAGCAAAATTAATACAAAGTATAAAGCATGCTTTGCACATCAATTATAAGTAAAAGCAGTTTGTGCTTCTAAAAATGTCACTGCACTAAAGGACTGGATCTCTGCTCACCTCCAGAGATACAGTGGATACAATGTATGATGATATTCTTGATTTGTAAAATTTTATGGTAAAATTTAAAAAAAAAAAAGTCTAAGGAGAAGAAGTTATATGGTTGTTTTTCACTGGTGGGAGGTGGGGATGGGACCCCCACCACTTTTTTTTCAACAACCCGAGTAGAAATGAGCCTACAGTTTGGATCCAGTCTGGATCTATCTACTGTAGCTTTGAATCCAGCCTGGATACATTAAATGGATAAAAGCTGGATCAATTGTGTTCATTGTGTTCACAGTTTTTGAACAATAATAGATCTAGATAGCTGGACTTACAGATAATTAATAAAAAATGGATTAAGCCTCGATCCAGATGCTGTATTATTTAGCGTGTTTTTATTGTGAAAGAAAGTATTGACATTTATATTGTAGAAATTATGTCATAAAATAACTAATTAACGATGATTGTAATTTGAAACCGTACGTGAAAATAGAACCAATTAAAGGAATTAATATAAACAAACAAATATTTAATTATTTTACCCATTACATCTTTAAGAGTCAATGAGAACGTCTGTAATAAAACAAAACTAGCTCTCGTTTATTGACTTGTCAATATTATTTTCAGTAGCAATCAAATTTGTTATAGGCAGTAAATCCTGGTTAAACAAATAGTTTATTTTGTACACTCCAAAACTTCAATCGTTAAATACATACAGCCAGCTTGATTTTTGCTATTGTTACTCAACTTTTTAGGTAACATAACCTTACTACTTTTATTCACAATCACAGGATTTTTATTGTTCAGACTTTCCAACGATACTTAACATGAACAGTGTCAACTGTAGTGTATTAACGGGGTGACATTTTCAATGGTTAATTTATAACTTACTTTATGGCTTCATACATTAATTGTGTATGCAATATATATATATTTCGTAAGGCAGCCAGTTAGCCAGTACATGTTGTGTATGTATGTTTGTGCGTATCACGTGATCTCATCATCTAGTACTTTAGCTAAAATGGACCCATTATGGATTCAAAACTGCGAACACAATGGATCCAGGGCTTGATCAATATAATGAATCAAGTGTGGATCTGATCATCCATTTCCCTTAACATTTTTCTATTCAAGAACTAACAAGTAATAGTAGTACTGTCATTTTAATTATTTTTAAGTGATCTTTGACTTAGGTTATCTTTAAGTCGTCTTTGAGGTATCTTTAAACCCATTCGAGATCGTTTTAAAGTTATCTTTAAGCTATCTTTAAGTCATTTCGACTAACATTTACTGACAACAATACATCCAAACATATCTGTATTAGTACGGGTACCTTCCAACTATCCGGTATCGTATCCAACTATCACCCTAGAGACCCTAGAGACCGAGGTTTAAATCCAAGTAAGGGGAACTTTTTTTTATTGTTAAATTTATTACAATGGACTTAAAATATTATTAAAACGCTTGCTCATTTAAAATTGAAGAAAAAATATATTTCGAAACGTGCGCTCATTCAAATGTGCTCGTATGCAACTATTTTTGAAACGTATTTGTATTAGTACAGCTACCTTCAAACTCTCCGATAGCACAGTCAGTAGAGTGCCTCACCTTAACCCTAGAGACAGCGGTTCAAATCTGAGTGAGGGCAAGAATATTTTTATTTTAAAATTCATTCTTTTATTTTTTACATTGGACTAAAAATAATTTTAAAACGCGTGCTCATTTAAAATTAAAGAAAAAATATACTTCAAAACATACCCTCTCATTCAAATAGTTCGGATTAAGATATGAGTGTCTACAGATCAGAAGTGGCCCTACTCAGGCCTCGTACCTGCAAGTTAGGAGGTGGCTCAGTACCTGAATAGATGGTGGGGGGAGGAGAAGGTTAGCCTCGTATTTATACGGATATACGAAGCATAGTAGGAGTGAGGAATAGGAATAAAAGAGAAAAGGAGTAAGTAGAAGACGAAGAGTTTAGTTAGTTTCTAGACACTGCTGAGTATAGACGTGTCTATCTACGACTCTGAGCACTAACTGAGCCTCCTAACTTTCTTACCACTTACTGTTCTTTATTAAAAAGTGGTGGAATGGAAGTATAAGCACACGGGCAAATACGATACAGATAGGGCAGCCATAACAGCTACGGGCACAGCCAGTGCTCATATTTGTGTGGTACGAGCACAGGCACGGGAGGGTGGCCTAGTACCTGTACGGATGGTGTGGCTCAGTCCCTGTGCCCCATCCCTGCTCTGTTTACCTACTAATAATATCTTAATAATTGTCTTCTGTGCTTTAATTAAAGAAACTCTTTGATCTTCATCAATATTATATAATTAAATAAGGTGACCGTATTAAAAGTTCAACCAAAATATAACACTTCTTTCGCCGATACGATGATAAATGTATAAATATTGCTAGTATGACTCTTTAAATGTATTATACTTTTTACTTATCTGCGAGTATTAGAATTATTTTTTAATATACCTAGTAAACATCGAGCTCAAGATAAAAACATCTCGAAATTAAAAACGAGAACTTATTCAAATCAAAGGTGGGGGTGAATGTACAGCTGCTCGGTATTTCAAGTGGTAGAGCAACTGTCTAGTAAACAGGAGGTTGTAAATTTGGTTTACGCTCAGGGAAGATATTTTTCTCACTCTTACTTATCATCAAGTTTTGATTCCACCCTTTAAGATCAACAAAGTCCAAAGAATTCATCTATTCAAAATTTGGGGCCAAAAGATGATACTATGAGCTGAGCTACCTCAAAAAAAAAAAATTAGACCCATTAGATGTAGTAGCTTTCTTATAAGCTTATCGTTTACAAAAGTAACTTGGTGTCACCTCTTAATTTTTTATTGTAGATACAGTTTAATGGCTAAAGAAAAATTTGCTAGTAGTTTCATGTAAACTTGAATGATCTAACTATTTAGTCATTAGTTAGCTACAAAAGAATATGCTAGTTAATTCACCATCATGTCACTTTTAAATTTTTGTGGTTCCCTACATTAGGCCATACGTTGCACTTCAGTTTTTAGGATTTGTTTTATAATTTTATTCAGTAATCTTTTCTGTTTATGATGTTGTTGCAAATGAGCTTCAAATATGCGTCAATGCCGAGCTCTGGTAGTAGTAGAGTCGTCTACTGTTTCTTAATCCACAAAAAGTTACAGTATATTTCTCGTGTTGTAGGTGTTATTATATTATCACATAGCATTGCTGCGTTTTTTTTTGCCAACCCTTTAAGACATTGTGGCACTGGTGGTTTAGATTTTTCAGGAGCAGAACCCATGAAAATTGTATGAACTGTGAAATAGAAATATAACTTTCAAACTTGATTTTGGTAATTTGTATGGCGTCGTAAGGTTACACTAAAATCACTGGAGAAAGAAAAAATGCGTGCACGCGCTGTTATGATGTAGGCAACACTCTCAAAAATGAATGAATCGTTCATGGGAAAAAAAGGGAGAACGACCCTAGTAACTGACTCAACAGGCAAAGTTAGCGTCTCAACCAGTAAATACGCAAGGAATGTGTACAGTTAAATCTTCGCAGCAGCGTATTGAGTTCTTGGTGAAGCATGGATTAACGTGATGCGCATTTATATGTACATATAATATCTGTCAGAATGTGTGTCTGCGTGTGTGGGCCAACCATGTCAATAATAAGGATCTTGTCAAGCCACTTTATCTAGAAAAGGGCGGTACTACATGCCAATGAACTTTGATTTAGGACGTTCATCGTACATATATTTAACTTTTTTAAAGAATCACGTATAATTGCACTTTTAAGAAAGTAATCTGTATAAATCTCCCAATTGTTTGTATAATATGTTACAGTGACCCACCATTGGGCCACATAGGTAGGCTAGGTTGGGTAGGGAAGTAGGGAGAAGAGGAAAAAGCTTTAAATAGACTAGGTAGGAAAGGGATAAGGGAAAAGAGGGAAAATCAAGAAAAGGAATCTGGGGGAGACTGGACTAGCTTCGGCCAGCAAGCACGTGAGAAGCGATTGTTTTTATTTTGAAGTGAGAAGCATCTTTTTTTCGTCTCTTTTGTGTGTCACGATCGCAACTCTTGCAACGTCCTGGTGTAGTGCTGGTATTGTAGCATTGTTCCTGGTCCTGCTGCAAAAGGACACAACGTCATGCTCAAGGTCCTCGAGGCAACAAGCTACGGGTCACTACACTACAGCTCGGTCAGCAGGGACGCCTGCTGACATTAGAGGGTGTGAGTCATTCTCCTCAACGCCACAGCTACTGGAAGCGACAGGGTTCTGACGATCGAGTGACCCGTGGATAGCGTCCGTAATTACCTGCCAGCATCTAGCTTTTGTAAAGGGCAGCGGCCCTTGCGTAGCCCACGTAGGTCTTCCCAGTTCACAGTTTCACGCTACGATCTCGTTGAACATTCGTGCTCGACGATTGCACACACACACACACACACACACACACACCTACACCCACGAGTAACATTTTGTATTTTAATATTTTACTTTAATATATTATTCCATTTTATAATACTACTCGTAAGTGCTAATTCCTTGGTGCATCCGATGCCTCCCCCCCTCGTGTTGTGTCGAGACAGTCGCGAGAGGCGACGACAACCAGGTCACCACGATATTTGGCCCCAGTGGTGTCTTGGCGAACGAGACCCGCATACATCATTTACAGGGAGTGTAGTTGAGGGTATCTGGGCAGCGCAGGCCCAGTCGAGTTCGAGCTTTCCGCCTCGCCAATCCGCTTCGTGAGTACCCCGTAACAAATACTTATGTTTGTAATAAAATAAAACAGAAGTGGTCACCTTAATCATAAACAAAAATAATGTGAAAGAATAAAACCCTATGAAAATTAAAAAATCTTTTTATAGAACCTTTTATAAATGAATCACTAACTTATAAACGATAAAAAAATTGTAAACTACAAGAAAATTGAAAAAACCAATATTAACTTGTTTATTAAGAAATAAAGAGATAATGAAAATAAAGTCAACATTTATCAATTTCTAAAGAGCTGCTGCTAAAAATATTATTATTAAGTTTTGAAAAAAAACTTCTCAATTAAGTAAGAATATGTAAGTTAATGAAATAAATAACTCAGTAACTGATAGAACTTACAACTAATCAAAATAAAATAATAAACAGTCAATGAATATTCAAATTAAAAATAAGTTACGGATCGTAGTATGAGAAGATGTAGCGGATCACCTATAAGAGGGATCGCTGGTAGCAGAGTGGTTGAAGTTCTCGACTCACGTATGAACGGTTGGGGGTTCAACTCCGTATGAAAACTGTATTTTTTTTCAGTCTTTCTTTTTTTTTTTTCTAACAGTTAGATTAAGGAAACAGACATGAAGTTTAAAATGTAAAAAGTTGAAAATGTATGGTTTGGCGCGATGTGGTCTGGTGCGAAGGGGACCAGAAAAACTTCCCTGGGGGTAGGGTGAAGGGGGAGTAATACGCAAAAGTTACTTCAATCACACTTCTTCTCAAGGTTGGAATCTGGAACCGTTAATATACCCTTACACTTAACGCGCCTATTGAAATATAATTTCAAAAATGCACACCCTTTCATTTACGAGTGATCGGTACTACAACATATTTTTTTTAATAATTAATTGCGAAAATTTGCTAATTAGTATTACTTACATAAAAAGTAATTATCCATGTATACTTGTAGATAAATTAGGCTCGATGTAAAATAAATGTGTGATTATCTAATTTTAATGATTGATTCTTTAAAGGACTTGATTATAAGAGCTTATTAAATTGAATTGTCTTCGTTGTTTATTGAAGACAAGCTCCAAAGGAAAGAGGAGATATTTCAGGTTAAGACGATAAGAGATGCTTATAGGTTGCCGAAGCCGGAATCTTTATGCTTATGACTTTTTCAGTTTCCACAACTAAGTTCAACGTTAATTATACATTACAAATAAACTAAATAATAATGTAAAGATTTAGCTAACCACAGGATACTAATATACACGTAGAACTAGAGACTAGAGATTACACATTAGGGACATGTGCTCTTATATCATACATCACCAAAGTAATATGACATTCCTATATGAGAGTTTAACATTTGTTGAAGACAGTTTAGATTATTCTAAGAATTTTCGAGACTTTCAAGAGACTTAAGAAGAAATTAAAACTTGAAAGAAAACTGATTTAAGACATACATTAGACCTTATTAAGACTTATTTATTATTGAAGCCTTTTTATACTTGTTAGTTACTTATTAAGCACTTATTGATAACCTGTTTAGTACTTATTATATTCTTATCAAAAAGAAATTTAATACCTTATTAAGACTTATTTGAAACTTTTTACGATTTGTTTGCCTTAAAAGCACTTAAGAAAATTCGACGGGACTTGAGAGGACTTGAGAGGACTTAAGAGGACTCGAGGGAATTTGAGAAGACTAAAGGGGACTCAAGGAAATTTGAAAGGACTAAAAAGGACTTCAGGGAAATTGTGGAAACTTCAGAATACTTCAAAATACTTCTAAGAACTCGAGAGGACTTAAGAGAACTTTGAGGAACTTAAGAGACTTAAGAGGGCTTCAGGGGACTTTAGAATTTTAAAGGAGACTTGAGAAGACTTAAAAGGACCTTAAGGGACTTGAGAGGATGTAAAAGAACTTCAGGAGACTCTAGGAGACTGAAAGGAGACTTAAAAATACTCAAGGAGAATTCGGAAGACTTTAAGGAATTTCGGTAAATTTGGGGAGACTTAAGAGAACTTTGGAGGACTTAAGAGGACTTAAAGGTACTGACGGATACTTTGTGGGACCTGAGGGATCTTCTGGATACTTAATAAAACTGGAGAGGACTTTTAAAAACCTAAGAAAACTTCAGAGGACTGAAGTGGATTTAAAAAGGCTTCATGGGACTTCAGAGGACTTATGAAAAATTAGAGGTACTTTAGTGTACTTAAGGGAACTTTAGGAAACTTAAAGAGACTTTGTGGAATTTAAAGATTCTTCGAAAAACTCAAGAGGACTAACTTAACTTAAGGGGATTTAAGGGGACTTCAAAAATCTTAAAAGGACTCGAGTAGATTTGAGGATGACTTTTAAGTACTTGATGGGACTTTGGGGGACTTAAGGGTACTTAATAGGACCTAATTTGACTTGTGTGGACTTGAAGAACTTGTGACCACATCGAAGGACTTGAGAGGATTAAAAAAGACGTTGGAGGACTTAACAGAATTGCAAGATGGCTTAAGAGGGCCTGAAGAAACTTTGGGGGACTTGAGAGGACTGCAGGTGTCTTTACAAGACTTGAAGACTTGAGAAGACTTGGGGGGCTTAAGGGGACTTGCCAAATTTTAAGAGGGGCTTCTTGCGACTATGGAAGACTCTGACAGACTAAGAGAAACCTTAGAAGACTTCAAAGATCCTTCAGGGGGCCATCCAGAGACTGTAGGGAGGCTTGTGAGTATTAATGGACTTGTAAAGGACTTGATTGTAGTTTATGGATAGCTAAAACATCTTTTATAACTATTTTTATCAAACAAGACTCTTTTTATATAATTAATAACAAATTCAACTGCACCGTCAAGAGTTTTCGTTGACGCTTTTTTTTATCTTGGGTTGCGCAATCACCACAACTTTTATGTCAAGACAATTCATAACCCCTCTTTTTCAATACATCTGTAACTTCATCCTTAATGCAATTTCTATAAAAAGTGACATGTTTGTCATCGAAGTCACTGGTACAATTACATCATTATTACCGAGTAATAAGTAACCGTAGATACAGTCGTATATTTAAGGAGGGATTATTTAATAACCTTCTTCACCTGTAGCCACCATAAGTTTGAACTTGTTGACTTCAATTATCGACTTCATGAGCCCTCAGATTAAAATGTTAATATCTTGAGCTCTTTTGAGAATTGATCCAGCTCATTTCCAGTTATAAAAATATTGTGTGACTTACGCAACTTAACTAGCAACACATTTTTATTGTTGTTATTTTATTAAATGATGTTTACATTTTTTTTATCAAGTTAGCTTACATTATTATTTTTCATTTGAAAAACAGATTAAAAAATTTGTTACAACTTTTTTTCCTATGGTATGACTTTTAAAAAAGTGAAAAAATTTTTGTGAATAAAAAATTATAATAATGTTTTTGTAACAATGACTATTTAACACATCAAGATATCCTTAGAATTTAAAAATCTTCAACTACGGCTGCATGCTCGTCCCTTGTTAAAGTATTTTTTCTACTGACTTAATAGAATCTGCAATAAAAAATTAGCGACCATGTCATTTAAAAAGTAATGTTACAAAGTTAAATAAGAGTTTTAGTAAAGATATCTAAAGTATGAATAACTGAAAGTTTCTTTGTGCTTTTTGTTTAGCAGCAGTGTCAGCTGAATAAAAACATTACTTACAGGAGAATATAAAACGAGATTATACTCAAATATGTTATTTTGCGTTACCTTGCGTAGACTGACGATGTAGTTGCACATTATACGTCCTCAAACTTTGTAGATACATAGAGTCTGTACTTAAAATAAAATCATATAATAATATTGAAATTAGTATTTTGTACCAAGACGCCAATTTATCGTTTCTGAAACAATAGAACTAAATCATTCATCTCGTGAAGTACAGTCGGGGTAAACAAAAAGGACATTCGGCAATACGAAGAGCTTCTACAAGTATCGCTTGTCATCTTCATCGTAGATAATAAATAATAATAACCTTTTATTAAAAAATATTAAAGAGGCAATTGGTAAAAGTATCAAAATACAACTCGTAATGTGCACGTATGCATAGTCATATTTACAAGAGCAATGAATTTTGTCCTTGTAACTTATGCGTAGGAAGCAAAACAGTTAGCACTATATCAAATCACATGAAACTATAACATGCACACACGCTTATTAGTTTGACAATTGGGAATTGAGAGAATAAAAAAACGCATGACAATGCTGAAGCTTTCAATTAATAAGACTGATCTTTGATCAACAATGCTGTAGCTCTAAGTTAGAAAAAAATGATTTTTGCATGCTCATGCGTACGTTTAAGGACGCAGAAGTGAAAATTAATAAGCAACATAATTCATCACTTGATATCAAAATTTTTTAAGTGCAATATCATTGATTACGCTTCATCAGACTGGCACTTCCAATTTCTTGAACCTCCTCTGACTTGACCACGTTTGAGAAAGTACCTGGAACTTGGCAGCCACTACACCAAAGGAAATGTTTTTTTTTTTTTTTATACAAAAATTAAGAAATCGTACATTTTTTTTGTAGCATGATAGTCTCAAATATTGAATTATTGCAAACAAACAGTGTAGCAACAGTCATGATTACGAAAATCAAAGTTCATGTGATGATATTTTAAACAACTTGAAAGTAACACTAGTGGACAAGGGATGCTTGAGTACCCGAGTGAGAAGTTATACTTCTATTAAATTATATGGCAGAAAATATAAATATAAGCATAAATATACCTTCGATGAAACGATGTATTGTACAAAGGGAGTGCAATTATCGTTGGAATAAGTACACCCACGTTAGTTGGGTGTGGTTTTTAAAAACTTTCAATATTTAATAACTGAAAAATTACAAACAATAATTTATAGCACAATACAATATGAACAATACATAGGCTGGCTAGTATAAGATGATGCAGTGTCATCGAATCTTTTAATGTTTCAAAAACAACTTTGTACCATCTATGGTAATTTCATTTTTAGTGTCACGCTTACAAACTTATTCCTACGCCATATTTTATGCCCAAAATATAATTGTATCTCAAAAATTAAGACTAGCTATCTTGTAGAACCACTTTATTTAGTAGCATAGTAGCACATGCCAGTGAATGTGCATCAGGAAGAACGTTCATCACACATAGGTTTTTTTGACAGATATTATTCAAACATAAAAAGTATACTAAAAAAAGCATAATAAATACTGAAAAAAAATGGAGGATTGTTCAACTGTACGATTTTTTACGTGTTTAATTTTAAAAAATTGCGATTCACGTAGAACCTTATGAAAAAATCCCTTAAAATTCCATTTGTAAAATCTGTATTACCATCCCAATTTTTGTCTTTCTCAAAGATTACTTTAAGATAAGCCTGTTCTATTTTTAAAAAGATCCATAATTCTTTTTTTTTCTTTTAGTTACACAAACAAAAAGGGGTCAAGTATGCGTAACAGCGGGTATGTAAGTTTATCCATAAAAGAGAAATAATTTTCAGCGTTACTGCATATATTTAGGCTCTTCCCACCTCTAGGAACTTGAAGCTCAAACTTTTCCTAGCTAACTATGTGATAAGCGTCCTGAAGTAGAAAAAAAACGGGTTGCGTCACATGTGACACATAGCAAAAGTGAGAACTTTTGAAAGATGTGAGTAGTAATGTTTGGTCCATCTATCAGTTCATCCACGTATTTTGCGTTTTTAACAGATATTTTAAGGTTATTGTTGGGCAAAAAAACGATAAATATATCATAAATATTCGTAATAATTTTGCGAGTATGCGGAAATTTTTCCAAACATTTTCCACCTTGGTTTTACAGAGAAATATTAAAAATACTTAAATTTGAGGTTATGTCTTCACATAACTCAAAATCTGTCTTTTTAAATGCCACGATGTTTTTTCCCCCTTAGAAAACTTGTTATTGTTGCAATATTTTGCTTTCTTTTAGAGATTTGTCATATTTTTTAGTATTTGAAGGTTATGTAGACACATGACCATGAAAAACTATTTCTGCATTATTGTTATCCTGTAGTCAACGTAATATAACTTTTTCCATAGTTCTTCCTCTTTATTTTATGAAGGTATATTGAAAACATTAAAAATTGAGATTATGTTTTTTAATAACTCAACGTCTCTCTTTTTGTGAGCCACAATGTTTTTTATAACTTCACAATCATGGAAAATCATTTTTGTATTATTGTTCTATTGTACTTAACGTAATATAATTTTTCCCATGATTTTTGCTCCTAATTTCATGAAGGTACATTGAAAATATCAAAAATTGATGTTTTTTTCACAACTCAATGCCACTCTTTTTGTATGCCATGATGTTTCTTATCACTTCAGGAAACCTGTAAGACTCGTTATCTTTCCTCTACCTTGCTTCCTTTTAAAGATATTCCGTATTTTGTAATATTTAGAGGTTATAACGTATTATAAAAACCCATTTAGTTAAAACTGGCTATCTGCATCGATGGGCCATACATGCAATAATTGTGTGTTAATGTACTTTATCAAAATATTAATGTTAACTAGTGTTTATCGTATTTATATTAACGATAAAACTTTATACACATGCGCATAGGCAAATATTTAAACAGTTACACACTTGCTCAGTATAAGTAGAAAATACACACATACACGTATCCTACATGCACACTTTGATGGTTGCATGGTTGCATGAATGCATCCATGATTCCGTTTCTGTAAATAAGTTACACACGCACACATACGTGTATGTGTAAGCTATACATTGCATCAGTGGACACTGTACACAGTAACACACTACGACACGGCAATAGGAATGTACATAATACTACATGCTGACTATATATATATATATGGGAATCCAAAGACAAACGATGAGACTTGAACGCCACCGAGCTGCAGTATATATATGCATGTACACATGTACGTTTCTACCATATTGGTCCCCAATCGAGGCGTGCCTAAAGAAATTTTCACTTAAAAAACTACCTCAATCACAAAGGAAAACTTGTGAAAGCAGAAAACGTAATAAAAATCAACTATAGTATTTTTTACTGTACAAAAAATGTTTTTCTAATTCTTGAAAATTTTGAAAAATGTGAAAAAATTGTATATTTAATTATTAATTTATTTAAAAAGTAAAAAATTTATTATAAGATAATAAATGTTTCTCAAAAAATAGGAAAGCTGTTGTGATAAAATATACAAACTACTGATTTTCTGAAAAAAAACGTTAAACTAATCTAATTAATTTATTTAAAGTGTATAATGTGGTGTGGTGACGTTATGCAGTGTGGACCCAAAAATACGTCAAAGGCGATGAGGTGAAGGGGGAGAGTCAAGCAAAATCCACTTTCGTTACACGTTTTCTGAAGATCACTGATCTGAAATCCATCGTTTACTCTGTACTGCAGAACGTGCCTATAGAAGTATAACTTAAAAAAATAAAATTCTTACAATGAATTATGAGTTAGTACTTATACTACTTAAGGGTAATAAAGCTGTTTCCACCGTATTGAATCGGGGACCGTTCGCTGCAAACAACCCTGTTGCTCTCTGAATTAATCAAAGTACATTTTTACTCAAAGAGAACAATATTTGGTCACCCATACGCAAGGCAAAATATTTACTCACGTAAGAAAAAAAACCTTACTCAAATTAGATAGAATTTTACTTAATGAGCCAGAGTAAGCTAGGGGGAAAGAAATATTTACTCACATAAGGAAAAAAAACTTACTCAAATTGGATAGAATTTCACTTAATCAGCAAGAAAAAACAAGAGCTTCTCTCAGTACGAGTATAATCATCTTGCTGTTTTAGCAGATTTTTTTTCATATTCCAGTGATTGCATATTGACCTATTCAAAGCAAAAGTTTGCACAAATCTCAAGAGAATAAATAATTTAAAATACTTATAGACGTATTGGTGAAATTTCACCAGAAAATTATAAATAACATTGACTTACAGCTTATAATATTTGTCAGAACTCAATAGCTATCCCTTATCACTAAAAAATTATACTTTACACGAACGTAGCACAACTGTTGATTGATACAAGACTGCTGGTACTGTGAGTAAGAATAACTATTGGAGAAAAATACATATAAAAATAACCAGATACTTCCACAGTTTGCCTATGACCAGATGAACGATTCTCAACACTAATATATTATTTATTGGATTAACTATTTTCTTACATTATTAAAGAGAAATTAAAAAGGAACAGAATATTTAATGAAATAAAAAGTAATATTGAGGCCGGATCCATGGATCTAGTGAAAGTAGCTTAGGGACTACAAAAACTTTAAATTTTTGCTAGAAGCCATACAGTTATAAATTGAGCTGTCCACCTTGAAAACAAACAAAAACTTATATTCCATAAAAAATGTTTTAAAAAAACTATACTTTAAAAATAGTAAAAAACTATCAAACGCAACTAATAGATTGAATGTGATAAAACAAATATAACTATTTTTCAAAATCAATAAAGTACGTAAACATTTCAGAATATTGCATTTTTAATAACAAACTCACAATTCGGGAAAAAAAAAAAATGCGGTTCAAAACATTGCAAAAAGTAAAATTTAAAAAATATCAACGAAAGATGTTAGACAATTTATTTTTAACTTAATTTAGATTTACTACTTAATGTAACACCCTTCAAAGACTTGTTGTGATTTTACTAATTTGTTTTTGAGATAGCCATTATATCATTTAGTACCTTTGTATTTGTTTAAGTTACACTAAAATTCTTCAACTTCTTTCCTGCTCTTTAAGGCAGCTGTCAAATCAGATTAGGTAAGAATTTAAAAAAAAATTTAGTAATCATATTTCGTAAGAAAAAAATTTTTATAAATGATTTATTGTTTTTATACAATTCAAGAGTATCATAAGCAAAAAATTCTGAATAAGAAAGAGACTCTCTTAATATTCGCAGTTAGAGTGCTAACACGCTAATTATTCTAACAGGGAACTATTGTTGTACCAAGAATAATACTTATTTTCTATTTATGACCACAGAGCTCATCCTCTAAGTGTTCCATGCTTCATTAGTCAGTATTTTCCGTGATTATGTGTCAATCTTATATACATAATGATGCTGTAGAAGATCATTGTATCCTGCTTAAGAAGGAAGTAGGCGTTGAGAAAACTAACAAAAATACGTATCTTTTGTATAATCCTTGTTGTGGTTTTTGCAACATTCATATAATTGCCAAAAGCAAATAAACAATAAGTAAACGTTATAATTAGAATAAACTCTTACTTTATCTAATTTTACAAATAATCAAGTAATACCAATGGTATTAAAATAATTTATTAGACATAATAGTTAGAGTTGCTGTGACTTGTTACGATATAATTCGTATGGTTTGACAAAAACAGAAGAAAAGGGTAAAAGCTAGGGTACATTTCTAACTACACACTTTCAGTAATAGTTGTTTATGTACATGTTTTTGTACAATCCAAACAAAAAAATTTGTTGCAGGATAATAAAGTTGGTTTGGGTATGGCACTTAAGTTTTGTAGAGTGGTTGCAGGAGACTAAGCGTTAGATGATTGTATTGGTGATTTCGTCTTAAAAGGTTTTCTGTTAGAAATTATCTAATTATGATACGCCTTGGCCTCAAAATGCTACTTCTGTGACTAACATCTAAAATTTTTCAAGTTATATAGTAAATTTTGTTTTAATTCTTCAAATTTTTGGGAAATATGATGATTTTATCGAGAAAAATAATTAACCCTACATTCTAGAGTCCTGATGAGACTATATTAATAAATCACTGAAAACATCTTTTGATTATTTATATCACAGATAATTATCTGGTGTTTTATAGTTTTTGTTTAGAGAAAAAAAATTAATAATTAGTTTTTCAAAAAAAACCTTTTTTTAAAGAAAAAAATAATATTTAAATACAAACAGGTGCATAAATGGAAAGACTTGAAAGAGCATGTAAATACATTTTTTTTTACCTTATCTTACCATGAGTTTTCTCTCCAGTACTACAATGTAACAGAACAAATTCATACTACCTTTTTTATCACTGATTAATTTTTCTTGTACAATCAACAGCCTACCTAATGCTTTCAAACTAATTTCAGTATAATAAGAACCTTAATCTATTTATTATGCCTTAGAAGCTGCATTCCGTACGAAGCGCACTTGCATACTAAGACACAGCTAGACTAAGTACATTAACAATGCTGTACCCATAATTTCCGCATCTGCCGTGCCAAATGTTATCAAAATTTCTGGTTCCATTCCTCCTCCGATTAACAATAGAAAATAAAAATGTCAGCTCTACTGACTTATGAAACATTAAAAGAAATTATCTTTTACATACTTACTATAAGAACAATGTCAAGGTGACTTAACCCTCAATTGACGAGTGCGGTCAACGAACTGTCCATCCAGCACTTAGTTTTATACTTCATCGATCAATTGTTTTTCTTCCAAGTCGAACACTACCACCACCCTAGAACGATTAACCTTATAGCTAATAGTGCCCTATTCATTTTCTTTAATTTTACTTTTTTTAACCACTTTTTTTTTTTTGTACCTTCTTACCCCAAAATTTATTATTCTCATTCTCATCCATTAACTTAAAGCTATTTATATAGTTTCATCTAGACGCTTAAGTGTAGTGTTCTTTATTTTTCTCGATAAAATCATGATATCTCCCGAAAATTTAAAGAATTACAACCAAATTTACTATATTACTTAAAAAATTTGAAATGTTAGTCACAGAAGTAGCATTTTTAGGACAAGGAGTATCATAACTAGATAATTTCTAATAGAAAACCTTTTAAGACGAAATCACCAATACAATCATCTAACGCTTAGTCTCCTGCAACCACTCTACAAAACTTGAGTGCCACATCCAAACCAACTTTATTATCCTGTAACAAAATTTTCTATTTGGATCGTACAAAAACATATGCATAAAGAACTATAACTGACAGTGTGTAGTTAGAAATGTACCATAATTTTTACCATTTTCTTCTGTTTTCGTCAAAACCATACGAATTATATTGTAATAAGTCACAGCAACTCTAACTATTATGTCTAAGAAATTATTCTAACACCATTGGTATTACTTGATTATTCGTAAAATTGAATAAAGTAAAAGTGTATTCTAATTATAACGTTTACTTATTGTTTATTTGCTTTTGGCAATAACATGAATGTTGCGAAAACCGCAATAAGAATTATACAAAAGCTACGTATTTTCGTTAGTTTTCTCAACGCCTACTTCCTTTTTAAGCAGGATACAACAATCTTCTACAGCATTATTATGTATATAAAATTGATACAGGGTCACAGAAAATACTGACTAATGAAGCATAGAATACTTAGAGGACGAGCTCAATAGTCATAAATAGAGAATAAGTATTCCTTTTGGGTACAACTGTAGGATAATTTGCGAGTAAGCACTCCTACTGCAAATATTAATAAAGTCTCTTTCCTATTCTAAACTTTTTTCTTATGATACTCTAGAATTGTATGTAAACGATAAATTATTTATAAAAATACATGCGATCTGAAGAAACTTTTAACCTTTTCAACAGAGGAATCATAATTTACGTTTTAACTTCCTTTTCTAACAAAATATAATAACTTAATTTTTTTTATAAATTCTAACCCAATCTGAATTGACAGCTGTCTTAAAGAGCAGGAAAGAAGTTCAGCATTTATTTTAAAATCAACAATATAATAAAGATGATTATGTTCAGTTCATTTCAGAGAATGTTAGTTTAACTTCAACAAATAAAAAGGTACTTAATGATGTAATGGCTATCTTAAAAACAAATAAGTCAAAGCACAACCGATTGCAGGAGGTGTAATAACTGCCAAAAATCTTGAACGTTACACGTTACAACATTTCGTATTGTAGTACCCATACCAAACATATTAACAGTAACGGTTGCTGATGTTTTAATGCGATGATTTATTGCCTTATTTAATATTTTAAGAATTATTTTTAGTAATAGGTCAAAAACTTTTAGAAATCACGTAATTAAAGACGTGTTTAGAATTTCGGATTGAAATCAGCTCTTAGTACATTGTACTATCTACGTTGAAATAGCTCATGAAAAATGTGTCATGCAATTTCGAACGACTTTTTATGAGTTCTTACTAAAGCTGAAACTCATTAGGACAAAGTCGTTTTTTTCCATAAATACCCTTAACTTTTAAATGAAGAAAATGATTTTTAAAACAAATTGAATTCAAGAATAAAACTTATTCGTCTGTTCGAAAATTTAAGTATTTTATTACATGACAATATTTTAGTAATAATACTATTATTGTAATTTATGCAAATTTTACAATTTTTTTTATTTTCCATATCCCACAAACTATCTTTTGATGCCTTTACGTCCACCTATATTATATAGTTGTTTGTAAAAAGTTTTTAAATCGAACCCCCCACAACTTCCACAGTCCCCAAAAAAGCCTCATTGACCCCCTGCATGCTAAGATGAGATCAAGATGTTTTTTTCGTTTTTTAAGCTAAGCCTAACTTTTGTCCAGCCTCTCTACTGCCCTTCAATTTTTGAATAATATATAACGCGAAAATATACAACAGGAGACTTGAGCTGGAAAACAAATTTAAGAGATTTTTAATATATTAACAGTGCTCTACTGCTCCCCCCTTCTAAATCTTGTTTGAAAGGGTGATAGAGATAGCCCAAGCAGCAGTGCAAAAGTGTATAAGTATTAAGTAGATACTTATCTACGCTGCGTCCATTCATTTTTTTTTTTTTTTTAGCTGTGAGAGAACTTCTATATGGAGCATGCATCCTAATGGGGTATGGCTATAAATTTATCGTGTAATGCATGTAATCTTTTTCGGTAATATAATCGCAACGTGATTAACTTATAACCTTAATATGGATAAAAAAATAACAATTGAATGATTGTTGGACAAATTTTAAAAAAATGAAACACGTGGCTTTTGTAGCAACTGATGACCGGGAACCCAATAAATAGTTGTATAAGCTTATAAATGTCGAAATACCGTTGATCTGCAAAAAGATTTATAAAATAATAAAATTTATAAGATGTCACTTAGTATCTAACAAAATCGAAAGAATTTCTTATAAAATTAGTTGTTCTAACCGACTTCTTTTGCTTTCTGGGTCTGTTAACATCCACTAACCAACAACCCTTGCTTTACTCGGGTCGCAAATATTAGTGGACGATACAGACCCCTTACTTTTGTCCCAAACATAAGCTATCACCATACTCACCACTAAAGCTAATTGTTATTTGATGGCTAATGAACCACAAATTTTTGGCCATAGTAGTAAGAAAAACAGTATATATCAAACAGGACGTCGATAATCCACTCCGGTGGTTTACCCCCTCGGCTTCGCTTCGAGGGGCAACTTCGATACTGGGAGCGGATCATCGAGTATCGTCCCTTGTAATGTAATGTGCTATGTCTCCACACTTCTTGAACCCCTTTTTTTGTTCTACGTAGATATATTTTTATCATTTCAGATATTGTAACAGTTTTTTAATTTTTCGAAAGAATAGTAAGCACTAATCTTAAGAACAATATATGATACATATTTATGTATTTTTATAGCATGTAGTATTTTGGATCCTTATTCGTGTAACATTTTTCTGCATTTAGGATAAAAAATTTTAAAAATGTCTATTTGGTTGTTACAGTCACGAAAGTTACGATTCCGCAGAATATTTTCATTTTCTCAAAAAAATGCTTTTTCTGTCTCTCATACAGTATAGGCGAGAAATAAAATTTTCTGCTTGGTGTAGAGTCTTCAGAGCCATTTTTTTCAGCAAATAGATACTTTTTAATGCACACTATTTTACCTCATATGTTTTCACTATGATTGAAGAGCTTAATATAATAGCCATGCTGAAGTTATCATAGCTTGTTCTACACGTTCCAGTGCTCTTATATACAGTGTTAACTTATGTGATTAAGCATTATTCTATATCGTGCAATAAGTTTTGTGGGCTTTTCAGAGCTCTTACAGTACAGTTAGTGTAAGTATTCCATACAGTTCGTTTGAATAATGTGACCAACATATATATTAACCAAATTAATCTTAATGTGGGACATCTTTCGTTAAAGACCAAAAAATGAGGGTATAAAAAAATTTCAGATTTTACAGTACACGGTGAGCTCTAAACATTTTGTAAAACAAGCTCTTTGTAGTCACATCCATGCAAATGGATGCAACTCATTGTTTGACAAATTGAAATAAAACATAAATGAGATAACAGTTATAAACTTGCTAATGCAGAACCATTGAAAGTTTACTGAAAAATTTTTTAAAATATCTTGGCATAGTAATACTTTAAACAAGCTGTTTGACCCCCATCCGGACCACTGTCTTGGCCGGTATTTGAATTGCCCGGTCTCACCAACCAATCGCCCGTCCTGCATTTGGAGAGGTCTCTAGTGGGAGTAGGGTGTGTGGTGCCCTCCGAGCGGTGGGCGCGTCTGGAGTCAGTCGTCTTAGAAAAGTCTACACGGCATGACGGCATCACGATTTTTTTTTATTCTACGTCTCGTCTCGTCTACACAGTGTTCTTTCACTTGATACTCTACTTGTACGAAATTAAATAAGCCGACTTTAGAAAAGACACAAGGGCGAGTGAAATTGATTAATCTGCCCCACAACTGGTCCTTCGAGCCAGATCACGCGTCACAGCAGTGTGAGGATCGTCTGGGTGCAACGCTGATCGTTATCACGGACGACCGCACTACGTCTTTGCTCGTGACGCAGCGATCACTCGGGAACGTCATCACCCGATTCTCGCAGACCACCATTGACACCCAGGATAATCAGTGGACCCTAGGTCTTGTTGAAGCTTGGCTCGAGCTTTTTGACGAGTATTGGCGTGACTTCCAGGCTAACCATGTAGCCCTGCTGAAAGCGGCCACAACCACCACGGCAGATGCTGCGGGTAACATGTACGCCTCAGCTGAGACCGACTATATTGCTGCACGGTCCCGCATTAACGACCACCGCAGCCGCCTACAGCCGAAGCCACCTAATTTGCCAGCTCTTTCAACCAATCTCACTCAGCGTCGTGGGCCAAGACTGCCGTCCATCAGCATCCCTCAGTTTTCTGGTCGGTGGGAGGACTGGGAGTCCTTCCGCGACCTGTTCAAAGCCCTGGTTCACACCGAGCCTCGACTGACCGACGTCGAGCACCTCTACTATTTAAAGTCGCTCGTGCAGGGGGACGCCAAGGCTGCTCTCGACACCGTTCAGACTGTTGGCACCAACTACAGCATTGCATGGAGCCTCCTCGAGACGTGGTATGAGCAACGCCGGTTGCTTGTACACGATCATCTCTCGGCGTTGCGCAGCATCAAACCCATGCGGGAAGAGTCCGCTGAAGGTCTACAGACACTGCTGGACACCCTCGAGCGCCATCAAGATCAACTCCACGCTCTACGTCACCCTGTAGACCACTGGGACGATTGGTTCGTCTCACTCGCCGCCACGAGCTTGGATCCATCGACTAGACGGGCCTGGGGGAATGAGTTGGAGAAGCTTGAGCCATCCAGCCTGGAGCTAGAAGTTAACATAGCCATGTTTTCTGTCTTGGCGTCTTTCCTTCGTCACGAGTGTCGCGCTCTCCGCTCTGTTAAAGCTTCTCGCGTAACACGCGCTCCTGTGCCATCCAGCTCACGTACTACGGCACCCTCTTCAGCCACCCGGAGCTTCCGCACCCTTGCAACTCAAGAAAGCTCACTTACCTGCCCTACCTGTCATGGTGCTCACTATCTAGGCCACTGCAGCGAGTTCCAGGGCTTAAACGCGACGGCCAAGAAGAACGTCGTGTTCCGCAAAAGGTTCTGTTTCAATTGCTTGAAGCGGGGGCATTCCGTCAAAGATTGTCCATCCAAATCTGTCTGCCAACACTGCTGCGCCACCCACCACAGCCTTCTGCATGATGGGCAGAAGCGTCACGCGGAGCGCCAGAACAATACTACCCCAGCAAAGCACGCCAAACGCGAGGACAAGGCTCGCTGCAAAGCCGGCGATGGCAACCTGAAGCCCCAACAATGACAAGTGGTGCTCCCAACTGCCCTTGTTCAGCTCAGTGGCCACACCGGGTGCACAGTAATTGTCAGAGCGCTCCTTGATCCGTGTTCTGAGGTCACCGTAGTGTTAGCGCGAGTGTCCCGCCGACTCGAGGCGCCAATGGAGGCGTCTACCATCAGCCTTTCTGGACTTAGGGGTCATCCTATTGTCCCGTCAACGGCGAGAGTGCAGCTCAACCTCGTGCCACGAGACAACACTACTTTGATCACGCTGTCAGCCCTGTGTCTGAAACGCCTCGGGCTCTACACCCCTGCAATGTCTTTGGATCCATCAGTCCAGCAGCTTTGGGAATCCATTGACCTCGCAGATCCCACCTTCGATCAGCCGAGCAAAGTTGAACTTCTCTTTGGTGCTGACGTCTATCCTCGTCTGCTCAAACCCAAGTCCATGCAGCATGGTGAGATCTTTGGTCAGCGCACAGTCGTGGGCTGGGTTCTCACAGGCCGGGCGCCCGGACGCTCATCAAGCTCCATCCTCTCCTGCTCAACCCTACGAGACGAAGCTGCCCCAGCCTGGCATCAGGAACTTGTCTCCCTACTGCAATGCTTTTGGGAGCTTGAGGACCTCCCACAGGCACGCCACCAGGCGCCCGCTGACATTGAATGCGAGCGGACTTTCTCCGACCATCGGCGCGACGAGGATGGTCGCTACATAGTGAGGCTTCCCTCGAAGCAGGACGCCCTCCATCTCCTCGGTGACAGTCTACAGAGCGCCCGAGCATCCTTGAAGTCCCTGCAAGCTCGCTTTCATCGGAACCCAGATATGGCCATCGAGTACTCTCGATTCATGGACGAGTACGTCGCACTGGGCCATATGAGGCCATTGTCCGATGCTCTGGTCTCCGTGCCAACTCGTCCCGTGTACTATATGCCGCACCATGGCATCTGGCAGCGCGGGGATCGAGGATCAAAGCTGCGCGTCGTCTTTAAGGCCTCGCACGCGACCTATAGTCTCAACGATGTCCTGCACACCGGGCCGAGGCTCCAGGCAGCCTTGCTAACGGTCCTGCTACGCTGGCGTCGACATCGCTTCGCGTTCTGCACCGATGCACTTTTTTCTTATTATAACCTCTATAACGTTTTTTTTAAATAAATGTGCGGAACTAATAAAATGCATGCATGCTCGATTCGTTCGTTGAGTGATGATTTATTCAATTTAATGTGTGAGGTGTTGAATGTTCTTGAAAATGAGTCAAAAATTAAATTTAATTGCAATCATACTAAAAATGGTATCAATTTTAAAAAAGTTCACATAAATGGGACTTTATATAGTTTGGATAGTTTTATAGTTATAAGTATGGTGGAACCAGAAATACGATTTGGAAAGATAGTAGGTAAAGATAAAAAAAGTAACGAAAGTAGAAACTGAAGAAGAATCTAAAAAAAAAATTATTCAGTACAATGCACAGTTTACAGTTAGTGTGTATGAAGAAATTTATTTTGAAAAATATTTGATGGTTTATGTAGTGGAAAAAAAACATAAACAAGAAATATTTAATCAAGATGAAATTCCAGCTATGCCACCAGTAGTGGCCATAAAAAAAGAAAATAATTATTGGATCATTCCAAGATACAAACTGTAAAAAATTAGAACTTTATTTTTAATAAATGGTATTACTGTTTTATCAATACACATTGTTAGTTTTTTCTTTATTTTGCCTGAATTATTAATTAACTCACATCCACATAAAGAAAATGTATCTGCCCACTTTACCGTTATTATATTGTTTTGATTTATTTGCGAGGTTAAAAAAAAATTAGATTAAATTAATTACATGGTGCAGAATAAGGCCTGCCGAATGCATAAGAGACCGTGGGAGTGAGAAAGAGGTCTGTAAAATTGCTTTTCGGCAGACCTCTGTCTCTCTCTCTCTCTCTCCCTCTCTCTCTCTCTCTCTCTCTCTCTCTCTCTCACAGTTTCTTATACTTCGGCAGGCGCTGTTCTGCACCCTTAGCATGTGTAACACAGCCTAACTATTACTCCAAATTGGAGTAGCCTCTACTCCGATCATACGTATAGTGGTTATGCATAGTGGTCGACACAGTAGCGCTACGCGTAAAAAGCGCCTCTGTTACTCCATTTCAGCGGATTATCCACTCATGAAGAGGGGCACTGCTGTCACTCATATTAGAGTATAGCCAGCACGCTGAATCCTTTTCAGTGTAGAAATAAAAGAGAATGGAATCTACCTCTAAAAGTAAGCACATTTCTAAAAAAATTAAATAAATTCCTATTCAAATTAATTAATAACTTCAAAAGTGTGCAAATTCATATTTTTTATTATTATTTTTTTTTTTTTAGTTTTTTATCATTTAAACTATTTAGTTTATCACTTCAAGTTTTAAAATTTTAATCATTACCAAAATTTATTTTAGTAATAATAATACCTAGTAATATAAATATAAAAATAAAACTTTTCTTAGATTCCACTGCTCAGCCGGAGGATAGTTTCACAAGACTGCAGTATTTCTAGTTTTTAAAAACCTTTTTAAGAGCTGACATTGCGGAGATACTGTTGAAAACTGAGGAATTCATATCAAGTATAAAAAATTCACAATATTCCTTATCCACTGATGACAGACAAAGTTTATCAAAACTAGTTTATAAAATAAGGAAAAAGTGGGAGGAGTAGCAGGGTTGAAGAAAGATTTTTAGCGAAAAATAAAAATTGGCTGGAGAAATATGTGGAATTACAGAAACAGCATGAACATGCAAAATCAACTACGAAAAAGACTGGTAGACCATCATTATATTTCTCAGATTCTTCTGAAAGGACTAAGAGGAGAAGAACTCAGGTATTACGTGAAGAGGAATCTTCTGATGTTCTTGCTTATGCAACAAAAATGAAACTTCGATCTAAAGGAAAGACAGATGCTGCTAAGATAATCCAAGACATAACAGAAGGGAGTCCTGAAAAAGCCTAACAATATCGAAAATCTTTGGATTCAATAAATACAAGCTCAGTCTTTTCAGCTGATAAAGCTTTGTCATTATATGTTGAAATGGGCTTATCCCGGAATAAAAGTCAGCAATTACGGAACGCTTGTTTGCAAAAAAAATCAAAGCTTATTCCATTATACAAAGAGGTGAGGAAAGCAAAAAAAAATGTCATCCAGCTGAAGGTATATTCATAGAAGAAAACGAAACACAAGTTAAGTTACAAGCTCTGCTAGACCATACTGTATCTCGTATTGTGCTTTATCAGATTGAAGTGTTAAAATCCTTATCCACAAAAATATTAAGCAATCTAACTTTGATTGGTTAGTGGGGCTGCAATGGTAGTTCAGGGCACAGCGAATACCAACAAAAATTTTAAAATGAGGCCTTTAGTGATGCTAGTATTTTTTTTACATCCTTCGTGCCGTTGCAGGTTGTCTACGTAGTTATAGTAACTAATAACACTATAGTAGTTTGGAAAAATCCAAGGCCTTTCTCACCACGATTTTGCAGGCCCATAGATCTTCGATATGAAAAAGAGTCTGTTGATTTAACAACAAAAGTAGTGGATAATGTTCAAGAACAAATAAATAAATGAACCCCATTTGAAGATATTGTAGATGGAAAGCGATGTGTTGTTAGCTACAAACTATGTTTAACAATGATTGACAACAAGGTATGCAATGCATTGACAGAGACAACATCTGCAATGCGTTGTTCTCTATGTCACAGCACATTAAAAGATTTCAACGACATAGACAAAATTTTGAAGCAGCCGATTATTGAAGATCATTTGAAATTCGGTCTATCTACTTTGCACTGTTGGATTCGGTGCTTTGAATTTTTGTTACACTTATCGTATAAATTGAGTATTTGTAAATGGCAGGCTCGTGCAGAAAAGGAAAAAAAATCTGTTAATGGAAGAAAAGAGCACATTTTAATTGGTTTCAAAAAATCATTGGGGTTAAACGTGGATAAACCGAAAGCCGGAAGTGGAACCACAAATGACGGGAACACCGCTCGACGTTTTTTTGAGGAATATCAGAAGTCTTCTGCCATAACTGGAGTCGATGCAGATATAATACATCGTTTTTATAACATACTGCAAACAATATCATGTGGTTATGCTATTTGTACACAAAGTTTTCGACAGTATGCATTACAATCAGCAAAACAAATCGTTTGCAAGTATCCCTGGTACAACATGCCCACGTTGATTCATAAACTTTTGATCCATGGCCTAGAAATAATAGATAGTTCTTTACTTCCTATTGGTCAAATGTCGGAAGATGCGCGAGAGTCGTGTAATAAGTTTATAAAAATTTATAGAAGAGATTTTTCAAGACAAAATTTTCGAAACAAAACAATGGAAGACGTATTCCTCAGATTTTTTATTGCATGTGACCCGTATGTTTCTAGTTGCCGAAAACTGCCCGCTAAACCACTGAAATCGTTATCTCCAGAAGTTCTCTCATCATTATCATCTCCAAAAGAATCAAGAAATAAAGATGAAGAAATTGAGAGTAGTAGCGCTTCTGAGCTAAGCACATATGCTACAGAATCTGATGATGAAGATGATAATTTTTTATTTTAATATAGCTGTATTTTGTAAAATTATAATAATCATTCACATATAAATAAAACAAGATTTTTTTGTATTTCTTACCGATATTACTGAAGGGTGGATATTAAGGGATAAAGCGGTAATCCAGTTCGAAACTTAAAATGGAATTTATTATTATACACCTAAAAAACTATAAAAATGATATTAATCATGAACATTTCATGATGCGAATGATATTTTACATAAAGGGGTGGTGAATTGGGGGTAAAGGCAGTAAAATTTCGTAAGTCTGACATTAAATTCGTAATCAGCGACCCCAATAATCTTGAAAATGATGCGTGACTCAGGTACGATGTGAAATATGGGGAATTTCGTGCAAGGGGGTGGTGAATTAGGGGTGAAGGGGGTGAAATTTCATAAGTCTGACATCAAATTCGTAATCAGCGACCCCAATAACCTTGAAAATGATGCGTGTCTCAGGTACGATGTGAAATATGGAGAATTTCGTGCGAGGGGGTAGTGAATTAGGAGTAAAGGGGGTAAAATTTCATAAGTCTGACATTAAATTCGTAATCAGCGACCCCAATAACCTTGAAAATGATGTGTGACTCAGGTACGATGTGAAATATGGGGAATTTCGTGCAAGGGGGTGGTGAATTAGGGGTGAAGAGGGTGAAATTTAGTAAGTCTGACATTAAATTCGTAATCAGCGACCTCAAAAACCCCTGAGTAAGAAATTTCAGATCAATTACTTGATTTTTCGACTTTTGGCCAGCTTTTTGGGATTTGGCCCCACTGTGTGACGCCCGGATGATGTTTCGCCAAATTCAAGTTAACCCTCAGGACGTTGACCTGCAACGCATCGCATGGAGCCCCGACCCAAGCATTTCGCCTACACACTATCAGCTGCTCACAGTCACTTACGGCATTTTTTGTTCGCCTTACTTGTCACTGCGGGTCATCCAGCAGTTGTGCGAAGATGAAGGCCACAGGTGGCCTGGAGCTGCAACTGCTGCCATGCGTGATCGCTATGCAGATGACATCCTATCCAGCGCTGACAATCTCGATGTCGCACGTGAACTCCGAAGCCAGCTTATCTTCCTGTTGCAAGCTGGAGGGTTTCTGTTGAGAAAATGGGTAGCCAACGTGCCTGAGCTTTTAGACGACCTCCCAGAAGAAGAGCGCCCTCGCTCCACTTGGCAAGAGATAGCCACTAATGGTTTTGTGAGTGAACTCGGTGTTAGCTGGGATCCAGCCTCAGACCATTTTCGTCTTACTTCTCCCCAAGTTCAGGCTCAAGACACGAAGCGGACAATTCTCGCCAATCTGGCACGGCTTTTTGATCCGTACGGTTGGCTGGCCCCTACCATCCTGAACGCCAAGTTTCTGCTCCAGGATTTATGGCGCGCTGGACTCGACTGGAATGAGGTCAAGCCACCGTCGATGGCCCGCCGGTGGTCAGCTTTCGCCTCCGAGCTTCAGGCGATCTATGGGTTTGCTATTCCACGCTGGATTGGATGGTCGCCCGATTTGGATCTGCAGCTCCACGCCTTCTTCGATGCAAGCCGCCGTGCCATGGCAGCTGTAAATTTTTCTTGACTTACTGACTCTACAGGCTTAGTGCGCTGCCACATTCTTTTGGCTAAAACCAAGCTCGTTCCAATCCGAACTCTAAAGCCAGCTTCTTCGCCTCAGCCTTGGATGACGATACCTCGTCTTAAGCTCCGAGCTGCACTACTCGCAGCCAAGTTGCTTCAATTGACATCAACGGAGCTCGGTGTCCCTATCGAAAACTGCCGTGCTTCAGTTCAGGAGCTACTACACATTCAGGAGCTACTACCGTCTAACATCTGGCGCTACGTGCCAACCTCATCAAATTCAGCTGATGTCGCGTCCCACGGCGCTGATGCCGGCCAACTTTATCTACAGAGCTCGTGGTGGCATGGTCCAGCCTGGCTGTCGAATGGCCTGGAGTGTTGGCCGCACGAGGATTTGGTTACACGGCCATCGATGCCTGTAACCTGCTGCGTCGTCCAGCGGCCCGAAGCCCATCTGCTCGATCGATTCTCCAACCTTGGCACCTTGCTCCGGGTTCTTGTCCGTTTGCGCCGATGGGTTCGTGCTCGCCTCGGTCGGACACGTGACCGGCCAGTGACGCCCTTCTTGACCGCGATCGAGCTGAGAGATGCGTTCCTGGCGTGTGTTTGTCTAAGTCAAGAACGCGCCTTCGCAAGGGAGCTTTTGCTCCTTTGACTCGGGCGTCCTCTACCAAAGAATCATCCACTAGCTTCCGTTGCTGCGTTTATCCACACTGATGGAGTCCTCCGGATTGGCGGGCGGATTCAGCACTCTGCGCTGACCTACGACGAGCAGCATCCTCTGATCATCCACGGCTCCTGCAACCTATCTCGCCTCGTCTTATCCTGGGCGCATTCTCGCACGTTGCATGGAGGTTTCAGGGTCACCAGCGCTTACGTTGCAAGACGCGCCCGGATCATTGGTGGTACCCGTCGAATCAAGACTTTTTTGCGGCATTGTCTCCTTTGCGCTCGCTTGCGAGCACGGCCTGCGTCTCAACAGATGGCCCCCCTTCCTCGGTCCAGGGTCACACCCTTTCGCGCCTTCGGTCGTATTGGGGTTGACTATGGAGGCCCCTTTGACATACTCGCCACCAGAGGACGAGGGATCTGCACTTCAAAGGAGTACATCGCCCTTTTTGTGTGCTTGATCACGAAGGCCGTGCACCTCGAGCTGGTTGGAGATCTCTCTGCTGCCTCGTTCTTGGCTGCTCTCACGCGCTTCTCTGGTCGCCAAGGCCGTCCGTCCGAGCTATGGAGCGACAACGCTACCTGTTTTCGTCGAGCTGACCACGAACTCCGGGAAGCACTGCAGCAGGTCGAGCTGGAGGGCGAGCTCATCGCTGGGATCCTGGCTAACCAAGGTATCGATATGCACTTCATTCCGCCTGGAGCTCCTCACTTTGGCGGTCTCTGGGAGGCCGGCGTTAAGTCCGTCAAGGGACACCTCTGACGTGTCATTGGCAGCCGACACCTCACTTACGAGGAGCTCTCAACAGTGTTAGTTAGCATCGAAATGGTGCTCAATAGTCGACCCTTGGTCCCACTCTCTGGAGAAGCCGATGATCTCTAAGTGCTCACCCCCGGCCATTTCATTACCGGAGTCCGTCTAAATTCTATCATCGAGGCCCCTCCTGCAGAGCAGTGCCCCGACAGGCTTGCCGATTGGGAGCTTGTGCGCAGCCTTCGAGCTCAGTTTTAGACGTGCTGGAGCCGGGAATACCTTAACACCCTTCAGCAGCGCCCTAAGTGGGCCACGCCGCGCCGAAATTTTGCCGTTGGAGACGTCGTAGCTGTCCTCGATCCTACCCTCCTTTCCGTGGTCGGCCGCTGACCTCTTAGACGGATCCTCCGTGTGCACCCGGGCCACGACGGGCTAGTTCGAGCCGCCGTCATCAGAACCTCCACTGGCAAGTACCTCCGGCCAGTCACCAAGCTCGCACTCCTGCCGGTCGAGACTACGAGTTGGCATCCTTCATCACCCGTCCACAGTGCTATAGATGACACGCGTACGGCGGGCGGGACTACTGTTTTGTTCCAGGAACAAGGTGGGCGGGATGTTTGACCCCCGTCTGGACCACTGTCTTGGCCGGTATTTGAATTGCCCGGTCTCACCAACCAATCGCCCGTCCTGCATTTGGAAAATTCTCTAGCGGGAGCAGGGTGTGTGACGCCCTCCAAGCGGTGGGCGCGTCTGGAGTCAGTCGTCTTAGAAAATTTAACACGGCATGACGGCATCACCATTTTTTCTTTTTCTACGTCTCGTCTCTTCTACACAGTGTTCTTTTACTTGATACTCTTCTTGTACCGAATTGAACAAACCGACTTTAGAAAAGACACAAGGGCGAGTGAAGTTGATTTATCCGCCCAACACAAGCAGCGCACAAACAAAGTAAAAACTGAAAAATCTTTGCATTTAGACTTATAACAAAAACTTTTGTGACCAAGGATGGAAGACTCAGAAAATTTAAAAGATGCTTTGGCTCTTAAACAACAATCTATTTATATATAACTATAAGGAAGTGAATATAAAAATGTACAAACACGATCATTAAGTTAGTTTTAAGAAAATTAACACTATTTGTTAAATACTGAATGTATAGAAGCATAAAAATAATAGTGAATAAAAAAATTTAAATTGTAGAGCATTCTTAAGCTTGATCAATATTTTGTTACATAAATTTTAAGTCTTTAGCATAGAAACATGAAAAAAGTATACGCTTAAATACTAGGTAATGAGGAAACAAAGTTCACACAGTTAAAAAAAATAATGATTTTCGTCGTAGAAAAAAATTTTATGTTATAAAAAAATTAGGATGTTTTTCTAATAAACCACTGTAACTAGAAATAAAAATCATATCATATCATTAACTAGCAGCCCTCTTCCTCGACTTCACCTGAGATTCATTGAGTGGAGCACTTAAGTAAGTTAACACGTAAATAAGAATATAATGATGTTAAAAAAGTACTGTGAGTTCTGTACAACAGAAAATAGTTATTGGCCCAACAGAGCCGTTGAGTTGCATTTTCTCACATTACAGTCAAAGAAAAGGTCCATTTATTAAAACTATAAACATTTAAAACTGTCAAAAAATATGTGATGATAAAAATTTTTTTTTATTCTCAAAACTTTATTACCAGGGAACATATGGACTTAAATCTAATCTCCACATTTTTTACTGCCATGATGAATACAAATACATATTTTACCTTTTTAAAAAGCTGAAAAACTTAAGTGATTGCTGTCAGGGTTATAATACAGAGCTGATCTCTCACTGAATAAATTCTTTGTCCTCGATTTTAAAGCTGCTGTTTAAGTCTCCATAAATGTTTTGTATCAGTTTCCTAACGCCTAGAATTAGATACATTAAAAGCATTTGAAGCTTCCCTACCATTTTCCCTCTTGCGACCGTAGGCATTGTTAAACATTTTGAGACCTAAGGGCTATATTTTGTCAACTTTCTAAAGTTGTAAAACATTTATTTATTAACAAGGTAGTTTGACCTTTGAGGGCCCCGAAAAAAACTAGTGAACTAAACTCTTTCTGGACTGAAGTTTCTAGCAAAACATGACTGCCTGGATACCTCAGGATTGTCTTCTCTAGCCTGCTCTTGTAGAACTAGACTGATTGTCAGGAAAACCACAATGATAACCAACTGCTCACCATTGGTTGTGAAAGTGGACCTAGAAAATATTTTCTCCGTAGGTATGCCGTTGGAATAAGCCACTGAGAAGGAGGCTGATAAAATTTTCAACCGACGTGGCTGCCCAAACTCCTTGGGTTATTTTTACTGGCTCTATACTGTAGTGAAAGGTGCTCTGACGTTACCAGATCGGTTGGAAGACTAGCCACAAAATTCAAAAGTGTTAGAGAAAATCGTGCTCTGGCTACACGTCTCATGGTATAACGCCGGGTATAGTGGCATTTAGAACGCCTTTTTTTTAAGTACTCGTTTATTTTTGTAATTTGGGATGGAATTCGACGTAAGTTGCTTATCAATTGGCAAAGAGTATTGTCGGCAGCCGATATAGTCAGCTGCATAACTTAAAACTCTGTTCTTCATGCGCAATGAACGACTACACGGAAAAAACTTTTGAACGTACAGAGCCCAGTGACGCATGCTAGAAAAGTTCAAATCGCTTTGAACTCCTACTGCACAAGTGTACAGGCCACCTTGACTCGAAGATCGAGTCACACGAGTTTAAAACAGCGTTTAACTGAGACTGCACAACCATGCGTGCCGCGTAGCCTGTATTTTGGGCTTGTACAGTACAGCACAGCATTGAACTGCAGAAGCTCGAGGGGGGGGGCTACGTGAGCCCGATGGTTGTGCTCTCACAGCACAATGTCCAGGCTCAGCAAGCTCAGTGCATCTCCGAGCTCTCTCTCACCGAATTTCGAGCTATCAGCAGACAATTTTTGGGCTTCAATGAATACAGCCGTTCATTATACAGAACGCGTACAGGTAAATGAGTTAACGTTTATATATTATATACATACATGCCTGTAAAATAATTTCATAAAACTTATTTAATCTTGATGTAACTCATTACTATAGTAAACAAATTTTAGGGTTAATTATAACATTTTGACCGTACAAACAAAGAATGGTCATTTTAAAAATGAGTAACACAATTTTTTCCAGTATCTGAGCTAAGTGAAAACGAATATAGTATATTACGTACCTATAGGTCATTTATCGCTCATTTATCGCTATTGTTATTAATTTTTTAAGATAAAAAATAAATGAAAACTTTATGAAAAATTTCAGCAAAATTGGTTGAGTACTTTTCATGGTTAGCGATGATAACATTTATTTAGACTTTGGTTTATGTATTATAAGCAAATTATTATTTACTTTCACAGTTGACTTTTTTCATGCGGTACCATTTGTAGGAATTATCTTAACAAAAATAAGATTTGTTTGTGCATTTCCTATGCATGAAATCCGTAAATTCAAAGATCAAAATACATTTATAGTTGAACAGAATAAAAAACTGAAACATGTAGGCTATAATCTTAGATTATAATGTTGTAATTCAAAATTTGTATCTTAAGTAATTCAAGAAATATTGGAGGAAAAAATCAGAATGTTTTTTCATGCATTTAAAAAGGTATTTGATGAGCTTCTTCTGGATGCCGACTGGTCTATTAACGCGGGGATGTGGATGTGGTTATCGTGCAGCTCATTCTTTCAGCAATTTTTTCACTGTTATTGTCCTGTTCGGTTTGGAAGAAAAGCTGATCCTAATGGCGACTATATTCGGTAAGTGATAATTTTATTATTTCTACACGGCTATGTAACCATTAAAATTTTTTTCAAAGAGACAAAGTATGCTTAACAAATTAAAAGTTATTTAACAATTTTTTTCAGATAATTTATTTAGTGTTAGTACGCAAATTTAATTTTCTAACTATTTATTAAATTTTTTGAGTTTATAACACTAATGACAGTTTCTTAACAAAAAGTCATCTGAGTGTACCAAGTATTAAGGTGAGTCCGGACACCGTACTGACCCACTTAATTAGTAAAGCGAGCTACCTTACTGACTTGCAGTCGATAATTTCATTTTATAAAGTTGTCACAAAAGGCACTACCATCAGTGTTAGCGGCGATTTAGGAAATACAATTTTATTGGAAATTTATATTTGCTCATGGTAGCTTAGTCAGCTGGGTCGTGGGTTGGTATGTGAGATACTGAGATTTGATTCTCAGCTAGTGCGACTTTTTCAGGCAAATACCTCTGCGAATTATCATCACATGTGCTTTTTCACCACGCAATGCTCCTCGAGGAGAGGATAGGCGACCTTCTTGCAGCGAAATTGCCTAATTTCACCCTACTAGTAATGTGTAGACTCCCATCTCTCTTCCCTTTCTCCTGTCAAGTGCTCAGTGCTCAGAGTCGTGCCCTCCATAGGAGCTGGATGTAGAGCACTACAATATGTATACGATAACCTCAAAAAAAAAAAAAAAAATACGATATCTTAAACAGAAAGGAATAAAGGTAGACAGTAAAAATTCTTACAGGTTTATTAAAGGGAAACAAAATCATTGAGGCCACAAAAAGAGAAGTCCTGACGTTACAATATAACCTTAATATAACTAACATAATGCAATATATTTACACAATAATTAATAAAAAATGTAAGAAAAGTATTACATAAATAGGAAATCATTATGCACAGGGAAAACCTACTCCCAAACTATTTTATGATAAAATAACGTCTAAAAAATTATGAAACATAATATCTTAAAAGGAAAGCAAAGTAAGAAGAAAATAAAAATTTATTATTCTTAGCTACCAAAACCATCACCCACATAGTTTTTGTATACTGCAGTGTTGTATATTGCGCTAACGCGCTATACCATCACATGAAAACTATACACACTGACTTTTTCTCTCACCTGCTTAGTTAAATGTATACATAATAGTAGGGCCCAACGGGCCGATCCTCTTATAAAAAATGATAGTTGATAGAATACTGTGTAAAAAATCTGTTTTTTTTTCTTTGTCTCCAAGAATATGTCTCAAAACTTTAAAGAAATATAATACTATTGAAACTGGATGTAAGTGATGAAAAAAATTCTACCACTAAATATAAAACAATCATTGATGCTGTCTTTGTTTGTTATTTAGAAAAAGTCAAATCATTGATTCATATTTTACATTTTTCGTACCACTAGCACATAGTTACTACCACTAAAAGCCAAAATAAGCTTTGGTGTCAATGAGAAAACGTTATGAATTTTTTTGCTTTTTCCCGTGACCCATACTTTTTATTTACAATATTTAAATAATCTTGTTAAATTATGTAAGATCTGTAGTAAATGTATTTTCTAAAATTTGATATTAACTTTTTTAACAAATTAAAGATTTTAAAAAATATATAAAAGGAGAATTGAAAGTCATGTGAGGGAATAGTAGGGAAAAAGCTGTACCGTCCTAGTTCCCATCATGTGTCCCGTTCATAGCTCGGCTAGGTTTTCTATTTCGTCCTCTTTTTTTTCTTTATAGATTTTTTTGTTGTGTTTTTTTTGGTTAGTTGGGAATGCACCATCTAGTAGATCCCTGCAAGCTTTTCGATTTTTTCTTGCCAGTGGCTGTGTATAACTAGGTGCCAGTGGGGTTGGCTCTACTTATCTGTCGCTTTGCGTACCGTAGTGGTATTTTCCGTACAGACGTCTAGTGCCCTGATGGCTTGTTGATCCAGGCTGTCCTGTATGGTAGTGATATGACTTGCCTAGTGGTAGCACACGCATATGTGGTGTGTGAACATTGTATGGTTATGGACGCTCGGGCGTCTGGATTTTCCGTCATCAAGAGCCACCAAAGAAATTGTCCTTTGAACCATAAATCCCAGGAGTCTAAAAGTGGACGTACAGCGTGTGCTTTATGGGCCTGAGAGCTCTGTTATCATTGAGAGCGAATCATTGAACGCCTCAGCACTCGCTGGGTCCGTGGCACTCGTGGCGGCTGGCCCCGAAATTAAGCCGGACTTTAAATTAAGCCCACGATTAATTGTGCACGACATTACGATATAACTTGATAAGGAAGACATTGTTGATTATATTCTTGATCAAAACCTTACTAACTTTACCACTCAAAACATTAAAGTTGTTTACATGTATGCTGTACGTGACAGTAAAAAAACGGGGTCGTGTGTTATTGAAGTCAAGCCATCCATCAGAGCGGCATTTCGTCCACTCACTTTGCTTTGATGACCATGTCTTTCTGTTACAATGCTACAAGTGCCTTCAGTTTGGTCACATTGCGAGGAACTGTAATGCTGCCTCTCACTGCGAGTTCTGTGCAGGAGAGCATGAGTCTAAACAGTGCACTCGTAATAGCGAGGTATGCTGCACCAACTGCCTCGTGAATAAGTTGTCAGTCACTTTACTTGCAGCCACGGATAGAAGTAAATGCCCGCTACTTCGCAAACGAACAGAGCGAATCATGTCATCAATTGATTATGGCACCCTATAGTGCCTCTTCTTTTAAAATGGGTCACGTGAATGCGCAATCGCTTGGAATCTCATTACTTGGGTGTGAGGCAATTAATCACTGATCATGCCCCTCACGTTCTAGCCATCAGTGAATCTTGCTTGAAGCCCAAGAGACACTCCAATATTCTCGATGTCCCGGGCTACTACTTAGAATGCGTGGATAGACAGGGAAGGATCGGCAAGGGTGTAGCCGCGTACGTGAGTGACTTATGTCACGGTGAAATGGTTCTACGATCTCTGTCTCAGCAACATGACCCAGTGAGACCAGAGTACATGCTAATAAAATTACGATTCGGCAACACTTCAATATTGTTAGAAGTAGTTTATAGCCCCCCCCCAAAAAAAAAAAAAGCGGCCACTGTTCTGACGTAGAAGAAGCTTTTCTGAACTTCGGTCGCGCATGTGACTTCTCTCTACTGGTTGGCAATCTCAACATTGACTGGACTATGGACTTCATGCCAAGAAGAATACTCACCGGCTCTCTGATGCGTTTGGCCTTGAGCCTCTGTCATTTAGCCCTACCCATCACACTAAATCTTCACACACCACTACTGACTATATATGTGTCAGTAGCCACTCCAGGGTCATCTCAAGCGTTTAATTCCGAGTTCCGTGTACCTCCAGGCGCGATGTATTAATGTCGGAGTTCGATTTTCCGGTGCCTGAACCGTTGGTGAGGGGCATCTATCGCCAAGACTTCACCTCATTTAATGAAGAGGACTTAAGACTCGATCTCTCTGCCATCCAGTGGGACATTTTGCATGAGATACGATCGGTGAACGATAAGGTTGACTTAATTACCACCTCTCTGACTGGGCTCTATGACCGACATGCCCCTTATCGGACTTACTGACCCAGAAACCGACCCACACCTTGGTTTAGCCCGGAAATCAGGGCTATCATTGCGAGGCGCAACAGAGCATGGACCACTTACAGAAGAACAGGCAGAGACATATTTTCATCAGATTTTATACAACTGCGTAACCAGATAAGAAATAAGGTACGTAACGCCAAATGCTTACATAACTGTAATAGGCTGGTGAGCTACAAGGACTCTGGGAAACTCTGGCGTTGCATTCATAAGCTTGGCACGCGCACGAAGGCTGGTTACGCCAGAAGTCTCTCCATTGATGTTGATGCTTTGAAGGAATATTTTGCGGGTAACGACGGAGTCACCACCTCACCGTGCCTTGAGTTAGCTCCTGGCCTGGGACCCGGGGCCGACAACTTCTACTTTCGCAACGTTACATCGGTGGATATTATGGATGCTATTAACGCTGTGAAGTCTAATGCAAGGGGCCCGGACGACTTGACTATGTCTTTGATAAGAGAATGCATGCCGACAATAGTACCCGTTTTACTTCACGTGTTCGACTTCTTTTTGCAACCGATGGTTGTTTCATCACGCTGGAAATCCGCAACTGTAAGAACCATGCCTAAACGCTTTCCTCCTCGTGATTTTGCTAATTGGAGGCTGATCAGTGTCACATGTGCACTTTATAAGCTCCTCGAGTTTGTGGCATTGCGACAGATTTATGATTATGTATCGAGCAGGAATCTGCTTGACCCAATGCAGTCATGTTTCCGTAAGGGTTTCAGCACTCACTCGGTGCTTATTCAGATGGTTCATGGAGTTCGTCAGGCCATTGACAGAAGGGATGTCACCTTAATGGTCTGCGTGGATTTTGAAAGAGCTTTTGACCTAGTTAACGTTAACCTTTTGGTGGGTAAGCTCTTAACGATTGGTTTATTTCACTGTGCATCGGGATGAATTCACTCTTTTTTGGAGAACAGAACTCAGGTCTATAATATTATTTTATTGTTGTTTTTATTAATGTTATTAATTTTTTTTCTTCGCTTTACACATTTTATTCGCTGTACAACTCACTTTTTAGTATTCAATGTTCTCTTATGTAACCAGGTATCACGTTAAGGCTCCAATGTTACCCTACTTACGTTTATTTATTCTTATCTTATTTTCAAGTATTATGTTCTACATTCTATATTATATTATTTATATACATTTGTCTCTTTACTAGCAATGATGGTGATTACGTCACCGTACTATATAGGACCCCTAAGTCCTTAATACTTATTAAATAACTCTAACTCTTACTAACTCTAACCACCCACCACACTACTTTTGGAGAATCTCACAGAGATCATACTATCTTTCTTGGATCTTGATGTGTATACAGACGTGTTTGTCTCGTATTTGTATCAATCTTTTATTTTTAATCTGATTCTTTACTAAATTACTTTAAAACAAAACTTTCGTATCGTTATAAAATATCTTATGATAAACAAAAAAATTTTAAGTCATAATTGATTTAAAGGGAGTTGTTGCGTGGAGCGTTAATTACATTTAGTTGATTATTAATACAAACCGTGAAAGTTTCGCATTAAAATGACTCATTTGATGAGTCAACTTATAAAGCCCTATTAAACCACAAAGACTTAGGTCTATTCCTATTCTGTTTAAAAATAATGTTAAAGTTGTTACAATAGATAAACACAATATACATTCATAGAATATATTATTAGGTAATAAATTTTGTTCACATATATAAGAATATTAAAATTATGTTGTTATTACAAGAAACATTGTAATTTATAATCAAAAATTTCTTTCCAAACTATACTTTCAATTTTTAAAATGTTTTCTTAATGATTTGAGCAAACATTCTATTTTCATTTTTGCATCTTAATAATACCACGTACAGTTGACCATTAAAAAAAAAAGATTTTTTTTCTAGTATAATCCCACATTATCAAATCTTTGACCTGGAGACTTCTTCATAGTCATAGCAAATGCTACAACTAATGGCAATTACTTTCTATATAAAACGAAAGGTAGTGATATAGTAATTTTAGTATTTAATGTAGTTCTTTAAATAAAAACTTCACTACCAATTTTTTTTCCCGTACCTATTTTGCCTTCTACGTTATAGTTCCACAATTTAGTAATTCGTTGTCATGGACCGTTACGTAAGCCGTCTGGTATACTTAAATTTTGAATTAAGTTTACTATTGTACCTACTTTCAACTTAAGTTCCTGAGGTGGCCAGCCTTCACAAATATTGTTGAAGATTTTTACAAAAAAATTTATGTAGATACTATCGTCTGATTTGACGGCACTTTTATAGGTTGCATTATCAATGCTGTATGCTAAAAACAGCATGTTGATCCTATGCTATTTCCTTTATTATTATTAGAAGGAGATGTAGGATGAAGTACATGTAACAAACAAAAATTTGTAACAAAAGCAGAAAATCTTACTTACATCAAACTTTCTATCGACCAAATAGTACAATTCTTAGTCCCATACTCTATGCTGAAAGATTGTCGCAAGAATTTTTTTGCATGCATAGATCATGATAGAAAGCGATAGAATAAAATTATCAAGATGCGTGGGTAACAATGCGAAAGTTACGACGACTAAATTTTGTTATTACCTTTACATGTGACCCTTAATTGTTAGAAATAAAGCCAATTTAAAAAACTTTTCTGGAGGTACCACTTCAAATAATATACCGAATATAACTGTAAGATTGTTTCATACAAAATTAAAATTAGTTTTAGATGATATAACTAAACACATTTTTTTCGGAAAAGTTATTGCTTACGTTTATACTATTGAACTGCATCAATAAGGACTACCTTAGTCTTATATTATTGTAACATTGCATATTACCGATAAGTAATTTACTACTTTAGACATAGATAAGTATATCTCAGCGGTAATTCCACTTGATTCTCAAAAACAAAAATTAGTTATTAAACACAAACATCATGGACCTCATGGTGAAGATAGTCGATGTCTTACCAGTCTTCACAAAATTTGTACAAAAAACTTTCCAAAAAAGTTTACTAATGATACTGTTTTTACAAAAATAGATACCCAAATTACAAAAGAAGTTATAATAGATATGATAGTCACATATATATCGATGGTTGTGAGGAAGACAATTTCAGCGTGACGTCACTCCATGTTATTTCAAATGGGGTGACGTCACGCTGGAATTGTCTTCCTCTCAACCATCGATATAATCAAATATAGTAATGAAAAAATTTTAGTGTATAATTCAATGGTTTTACTATTCAATCCGTTTTTAGTAACGAAACATAATTACCACATTAATGTTGAGTATTGTGCATCTATGCAAAGTATAAAGTACATTTTTTATTTATGTTCATAAAGGAGGGGATAGAGCATAACGTAAAAAAACTAAAACAGATGCGAGTGATAAAAAAGACGATGTGGAAATTTTTGATTAAATATCAGAGTATGTAGGTGACCACTCTTTTAGCCCCATAGAAGCAGCATGGCAATCGCAAGTGTTCCCTATGAGTGGACGTAGTCATTCTGTATTCAATTTACCAGTAATATTGAAAATAAACAAAAAATAGTTTTTCTTGAAAATAATATGTTGAAAGCTATAGAAAACTCTGAAGCAGCATTAACAGCTTGGTTTAAATTTAATAAAAAAGTCGTGAATATTCCAGAATATTACTAATTTAATTTGACGGTAAAAACTTGGGTTAGCAGAGAAAGAGTTAGACGTTCTTTAACAATAGGTTAACTAAAAAAATTGTCACCTAGGGACTAAGTGTTTTTTATTTAAATTAATTCTAAATCCGGCAAGTGGAGCTAAATCTTTCGAAAGTTTTAAAACTGTTAATACCATGCATGGCAGTACGTTTAAAGATACTGCTATTGCTAATGGTTGAATTAAACACAATTTTGAAATATATAAAATATTTAAAAAAGCTTGTAACGTTCTACTGCCATATCAACTAAGAAAAATTTTGGCATGGTTCTTAATATCTGAAGATGTTTGTGTTAAGTCTACTTGGGAAGAACTCCAACAAATTTTTTATTGAAGATTTAAGAGACGATAAACAAAGCAATGCTTTATACATTCAAATGACATATTTAAATTTAGAGAAAAATCATCTGAAGATTATGAACCACCAGAATCGAATGAAACAGTAAAATCTAAAAATAGTAAAGACAAAAAAACTGTAATTAATTAAGAAATACATTTTAAGGATAAACTTGTGAACCTTAATAGTAATCGAAAAATAGTTTTTAATAAAATTATCAACAGTGATTAAAAAATATATTCTAGTAATGGTATAAAAAGTTTTGTAAAAACATTTTTTCACCAAACATTAATTTTTTATTTTCTGTTAAAAAAAAAGGTTATATCTATCGCTCAGAAATTGCGTTAATTTTATTATCTAAAGAAATGACAAGTCATGGACCATTCTAATTAAAATAAGATTAAAATAACATAGAAAGTTCTTTCTTAGAATGCAAAGCTAATAAAAAAAAATTACGAGAAGTAAATGTAATTATTGGGGGCAAAGCTTCATAAATAGTGGATAAAACTTTTAAAAAATTACAAGATAATATAATTTCATTTGGTAAGAAATTGTTGATTAAAGGAGACCATTTTATACAAATACTTTCAGTGCTAAAGCATGAGTGTAAAACTTCTATAATTAGTAAAACTATAAAGTACTAACTTCTATGGAAACACTTCAAAATTTTTTAATTCAAAAGTTATATGCTGTGTACAGATTTAAAATTTTTATTATTGTTAATGGACATTGGAAATAAGAAGATAAAGTTTCTCGAAATTCCGAACATTTTAAACAATAAGAGTTTGAATTATATTAAGAGTAAAGAACATACTTATTACATAGATTATGCAAAACATAAAGGTAGTGATAGCACTGATGAAAATATAAACAAAAATTTTTCTATAGAAATTCTAAAAACTATACATGAAAGATTACCGCCACTTGTTATGAAGCTAAAAGTAGATGCTATTGTTATCTTAGTAAGAAACTTAAGTATTTTTGATAGATTATGCAATGGCACTAGACAATGTATGATAAAATTATTTAAATATAATTTAAAAGCAGAAATAATAACTAGTGAGAAATCTGGTAATAAAGCTTCTATTCCAATAATCACGTTAAATACTAGTAATAAGTTATCTTTACCGTTTATTATATACAGAAAACAGTTTCAAATAGTTCTAGCTTTTCTTATAACAATTGATAAATCGCAAGGTTGAAGTTTTGATAAATAAAGATTTTAATACAAAACACCTTTGTTTTCCCATGGTCAACTATACGTATTGGTATCTAGACATGAGAATCCTGAAAACGTATTTACATAAAATGAATCAGAAAACCAAACAAACGTTGAAAACAATGTAAGGCAAGGGATTTTTGATCGTTAACAATTTTATTATTTGCTGGTCCAAGCTTATTTCTGAACGTTTTTTAATTTTTTTCTTAGAAATTAAGTTTTTTAAATATATAGAATGCATCTTAAAAATTAGACTTCAAACACGGTAAAATTATAAAAAAACTTGCATATTAGGACACTGTATTTCCAAATTCTGACATTAAAACAAAATTACAAATTCTCGCATTACAAAATTTTTCATGCATATTATAAATTTCACATTTATCTTAAAAATCTTGAATTTTAGTAAAAAATTAACCTTACAAAATTGAAGAACAGGGCAGACTTTTGTTACGTACTTGAAATTTTATTACTACAAAGTCCGTCGTGCTTTTTTAAATGCCGATTTCATAATCAAAAAAAAATTTGATACTCTTAATTTTTGTGCCAAATACCATATCGCTCCTATGTTATAGTAATATTAAATATTTATTACTAAATACTTTAATTCATACAATTATACCGATATGTATATTTTTTCTGACAAAAAGCCTTTATAATAAAATTTTCATCTGTGAAAACATTAATTTTCGATGTAAGTTTTATTTATCATATAATAAAATATTGTGATACAAAACTTAATGTTGTATGTATATTTAAAGTATAATGTTATGATAGAAACATCATTAAAAGCAAACTAAGGATCACTTGATTATTCATTTAACAAGTCCAAAATTTTGTAAATGTTAGATTTAAATCATATGGAGTTATTAAATTTTTAAGTTTTAAATATTACTTGGGGGGTTGATGAGCAAAGCAAGCAGGGGGCAAAGCACTGCTTGCTTACATATATATATATTTATATATATATCTTCTTGTACTTTATAGTTATCATGGTTTGGTATTTCACACAACCCCCTCACAGCCCCTTACAGTCCCCCCACTTATACCCATTCACTCCCACTGCCCCCCACTGCCACTCACTAAATAATGTAAAAACCCACCATCTTCTTTCTTCATTTGACACAGTAGATCTTCTTTTTTGTCTAATGTTTAACGTATTACTTTTTAAATTGCCAACTTTTGTTTGAGTATTGCTTTTGTTTTTTCAGGATACGAATTTTTTCAATTTTTAGAAAGATTCTTTTCTGAATAATAGTAATTTATTATACTATATGTTTTATCAGAAGTTTTTTTTATCTAATTCGTGTCTTTGAGTTGTAGTATTGTTGAGCAATTGGTTTCATTTTTTTTTTTTATCAATACTTTTATTATTATCACGACAGATATTTCTTCGTTCTCGAAATGATTTTCATAGGATTTCATCAATTCATTTTTTTGTAGATTTTCAAAATCTCATACATCATAATATATGGAATTAATAATTCTATAAAAAAATTTATTGAGGTTCAGATAACTATTTGAATTTTTAATTATTTAAATCATGTTATCTAAGAAATTAACTATAATGTGAACATCAAATGAATCTGAGAAGCTTTAGATTCTAATACTTGTTTCATTTGTCCTATTTTCGGACATTATATCAATATAATTTATTAATTTTTAAAATGTATTTTAAAGAAAAACAATACTATAAGCAGATTGTATATTCTTTTATCAAATATGTCAATATAAATATAGTATGTACATAAAAATTTAAAATATTCATTCTTATACTTAGTAAAGAATACTGAAACAAACTAATTATCACATTCGTTGTTTTTCAATACTCTGAATGAATGCAATAAAAGTAATATAAATAAATTTTAGGTAAATTAAGTAATTATTCCTACATAAGTTGTGTAATGTAATTTATTCTTTTATAAAATACTCTTACAAACACTACGCCATCTTTTGGGATAATATAATGATGATGCCTTAAAGAGGCTATTTTCAGGTTTGTGGGTAAGGGATCCTATAACCTTTTCTTCGACCGTTTCATGTACTCGTAATATTGAGTACTAACCAGCACCAAAACTTGCGATAGTTTCCTACGTTGTTACTTTTACGTGGCATATTAGAAGGGTAGGTAATTATATTCTCAAAAAGTATAATTAACAAAGCAGAATGTTGTAGTACAAGCTTGAACCGTGACCCCACGATTTGATAAGAGTTATCATGTTAACTCTCTTCTATGTAATCATCTGCACATAAATACAAGAGAATGTCTTAGTATATACCAATGGATATACTTAGTAAGGGAGGAAAACAATAAGAATAAAATGTAAGAGTTACAAAAAGGGAAGCAACCTTTATTTTCTCTTAAAGTTACGAAGTAGGTAAAATGCAGCTCATCAATCTGGACAAAGTAGACCCTCATGACGTTAATAAGGGGAAGAAGCCTGAAACTTAAAAGAGCAGTAAATTAAAATTAGAGGGGCACGACAAAAAAAAATATTCCATTCTCACCCGTATGCTAAAATGCCGCTGCAAGACATAATTTTCTGAAGGCATGAAGAGGGTATCGTCAGCAATAAGGGCCAATAAAAGGCTGTGACATAGACAACCAACAAGGTAGGCATAGGAGCATCCACTCTGAAGGGAACAACAATAGACGCGGACAACCATGCTGGACAAACTCGTCACAAGCTAAGGAGTTTCATAGAAAAATATAGTAACTAGCAACCTCGCAGGATACCAAAGCCTACAGGAACCAAGGCCACAGTGATGTAGCAGTCTCTGTACAATTAGGAGGTTAGCACTGGAGGGACAAGAAGGACCATGGAAAGACCCTGGCGAAATTCTAAGTAGCACGCAGAAATTGACAGCCAGCCGATATCCAAGGTAAGAGAAAACTACCTTCCAAAGAAAAGGTATAAGAAAAAGTGTAGTAAAGAAAAACTCACGAATCCGTCCCTGGAACACCAAACGGCAAATAGTATAAGGGGCCCTTTAAGCACAACTAAGACGACCTGATGCGGGCGCCTGAACCAGGGCACAAAACGGCAGAAGTTAATCCCAATACGCTGGAAAACAAACAATCGAATAGAAAAAAAACACAAGGTAATACTTACAGAAATAAGTTTCATTGAGCAAAAATACAAAATACACAAAATATTGGATTGACAAGGCATTACTCAAAACAATAATGACATAAGAATGGGAAAAAATACACATTTGATGACACCTGGCGAATTTTACTGTATCGTAAAGAATGGACTCCAAAAGCATAGCAATAGCTGAAGTTAGAACATAGCCAGGTGACTAAAGGGGCCTGTCCAAGACGCGTAGAAAGCAGTACAGGTTATTCAAAATATCCGCAACACTTACTTCACCGGAGGTAGATATGATAAAAACTCGAAGGGCAAGACACAACTAAAGAGAAATTAGCAATAGACTACCAAAGGACACAAACAACAAAACTCAATGAGCAAAAGTAAGGATAGCCCATCGGGGACTTTGGAAACAAAGTCAAGTCCGGTTAACTGAAGAAGTAAAAAAAAAAAAAAACGTAAAATATATATAAGAGATTCGAAACAACGACAGCCGTAGTATACTTAGCAAGCGAAAAAAAATCACACCAACTAGAGGCAGCTTTGAAGGCAATATCGAAGGCTGAAAAGTTCAGACCAGACCTCAGGTTTTTAAGCAAATACAACAGAGGAAAAAATAGCAGAAATATCGGAAATAGCAACAACAGCACTGAGCAAAAAAAACTATTTACAACATTCAAATGCCGCTAGTGACAAAAGAGAATTTAGACCTTCTGAGGATATCCTTGCTACCAGCGAAACAGAAAGGAATGAATATAACAAATATAGATGCTGATCAACAGCCAACTTATAAACATATAGCAGGTAGTAAAAGCGCCAAAAGATTCGCACTGATATCACGAGAGATGGTAAGATAAGGCAAGAAGCTAAGAAAGATAAGTATATAAACACAAATGGAGCCAACATAAGAGATGAAAGAGGATTACTCCTGCAAAATACAGCTTATGCTTGAATAAACTATAAAGAAATGCCCAATTATACTAATCAAGTTAAAAGGTACGTATGAGGCACGCCTACACCCAAGGAATCAACACGTATTTAGCACAACGGAAAAAGAGTAAGTATACGTACAATCCAAGCATACGGAGTACAAAAAAATGATGATAACCGATGCAGAAGTGATAAGCCTAGTGAGAGACTGTATAGGACAAACATACGAAACTAGACTGGAACCAGGACAAGAAGAAGGTGAAAGTCAGATAGTACAGTTCAAAAGTTAAAATTCAAACATTAAAGAAATAATGCAACAAGTAAGAGGGGTAGAAAAAGATAAGAAGCTAAAATTATGAAAAACAATAATAAAAGAGACATGTTACAGGAACTAGGAGATCAGGAACACGGGCTCGTTAGCGTACTAAAATCAGGCACAATACTGACAGACGTAATACAACGCATACACAAACGAACACAAATAAAGGGATAATTATCGGACGGGAAAGAGTAAGCATGGATGGTGGAGAAAATATTACGAGGAGCGGCTGCAGGATTGATTGAATTTCTAAAGTGGAGGACCCCGGTAATAGTAAATTTAGCAAGAATGGTTGCAGGCAGTCGAAACGGAAATAACTTAACAGAGAATAAAGCGGCAAAAAACTCCAGAATACCGTGATATTTAACCATACCAATGCAGAGCGACCAGCCACAAAAAGGTCAACCGAACAACAGCAACCATCAAGGAAAACATATTAAGATTTTGATTTTAATCTTAGCATCCAAAAGGAAAAAAAAAGCAGGCAATGGAAGCCACAGAACACATCCTAGATAAAATTGATTACTAAAGAAAATATACACAACAAACTGAATCACAGAAAAGCCATGTACTTTATAAATGGTTATAACAAATGCAACATCCAAAGCGGTTTCCCAAAATATATAGAATATCGCGTCCTTATAACAAGGTCATAGGCATCGACCAACAACAGGGCTGGCCATACAAAACAGGGTTAGCACTTAGAAAAGGGCTGACACCAGAAACCATGGTCGCCAATAAACCAAGAAGAGTGACAGAAGCCGACGAAGATGGTGACCCCACAACGGCTAGTGAGAAACCAGTGGAAAGTGATGCGAAGAGACACCGAGAACTATCTCAAAGACCATCAAATGCAACAATCAAAACCTTGGTGAAACTCAAAACCTACAGAAATATATACTAATGGAGTTCTGCCCCCCTGCGTGCTACGCACGCTAACCCTCGGCGTCAAAAGTGGAAAGCTTATTTTCGATAATGTTAATTCACTTGAAACTCATTCATATCACTTTTGCATTCTTTTAAAAAAATGAGATACCACAAATATGGGAATAAGTTTGTTTTAGTATATCTTACCAAGTATAAGAATTGATACTTTAAATTTTTATGTACATACTATATTTATATTGACATTTTTAATAAAAAATTATACAATATGTTCATAATATTATTTTTCTTTGAAATACATTTTAATTAACATTCTGAGATAAATTATATAAACATTATGTCAGAAAATAGGACAAATTAAACAAGTATTAAAATCAAAAGTTTTTCAGATTCATTTGATATTCACGTTATAGTTAATTTCTTAAATAATATGATTAGAATAACTAAAAATTTACATAATTATCTTAACCTCAATTAATTTTCTTATAAAATTATTAATTCTAGTCATTACAATATATATATATATATATATATATATATATATATATATAAGTGGGGCTGACGCCCCCCTGCACGCTCCACGCGCCAACCCCCCTACTATCAAATCGGTAAAATACTTTCCTTTTAAAAATAATGTCTGTACTAAAATATTTAATAATTACAACAAATATTTTTGTAATAACGTAATACTAACTTCACAGAATGAACATACTTTTTGTTTAAACAATAAAATTTTAAGTAAATTAAATGGAGAGACAAAAACTTATTACAGCATCGATACTGCAACCTATAAAGGTCTTGATAAATCAGATGATAATATTTATAAAAATTTTCCCGTAGAAACGTTAAACATTATATGTTAAAGCTTGCCACCTTATTAACTTAAATTAAAAATAGATACAATGGTAATGTTAATTCGATATTTGAGAATATCAGACGGAATATGTAACGGTACACGATTGCGAATTACTAAACTGTTGAAGTATAACATAGAAGGCAAAACAGTTACGGGAGAAAAAATTGGTAATAAAGTTTTTATTCCTAAAATAACATTAAATACTAGAAATACTTCATCATTACCCTTTATTTAACATAGAAAACAATTCCCATTAGTTGTAGCATTTGCTATGACTACAAATAAGTCTCAAGGTCAAATTTTTGATAATGTAGGATTATACTTTAAAAAACCTCTATTTTTTCATGGTCAATTATACGTAACTTTATTAAGATGCAAAAATGAAAATGGAATTTTTATTCAAATCGATGGAGAAAACATTTGAGATATTGAAAATGTAGTTTGGAAAAAGTTTTTGATTATAAGTAATAATATATCTAATAATAACAACACGATTTTGATATTCCTATATGTATGGACAAAATTTATTACTTAACAATACAACCCATAAATCTATATTATGTTGTACAAATTGTACCATTTTCAACATTAATTTAAAACAGAATAGGAATAGACTTAAGTCTTCGTGGTTTGATAGGGCCTTATAAGTTGACACATTAAATAAGTCATCTAAATGCGAAATTTCCACGGTTAGTAGTAATGATAAACTAAATGGTATTTAAATTTATGTATGTATTGGTATTATTCATTCGTATATAAAATAATATAATATGTACACATAAAAATTTTACACATAGTTTATTATAAATGCTAACAAAAAAAGCTTAACGCATCAAGAACTTTATACTTAAAAAAACATGGAAATATAATTAATATAAATTGATTTTTAATCGTATTGAATTTTTGAAATAAAATGGTAATAAATTATTCGTATGTTTCAAGTCCATTTATTTACCTCCTAGGTCGTGTGGAAAAATATATGAAAACAAAGAATATTGTAAGAAACAAAACATGTTCTTATTACTTAACATTCTTCGCAAATAAATATTTTAACGGTACAAAAATATATGTGACTTATTAGTTTTATGAGGTATTAAATTATATCTTTTTTTAAAAGACTCTGAGTAAAGCATAAATGACTAAATAATCTTAAAACTCCCAATATAAATAATTTTATATGGTGAAACATTGCTTGGAATGCCCCACACAGTTAACTATAAAATATAACACTTAACTTTATAATTTAATACATAAAAATAATTATGCTTTGCACAATGATCCCTATAACTCAATTATGACTTTAAATTTATCTTGACGATGAGATTAATCGTGGCGATAAGACAGCTTTGTCTTAAAGTTATTTAACATTAAAGCGGATAAAAAATAATAAACTAATCCATAAACGACACGTACACGTCTGTATACACATCAAGGTCCAAAAAAAACGATAAATACGATGTGATCCACGGTCTCCAGAAGAAGTGTGGCAGACGGTGGAGGGCGCACAGTGAGGTATTTTTTTTTTTTTTTTTTAAATCAAATATCTGAAGAACGGATTAAGATAGAATGATAATTTTTATTGGAGCATACTCGTAAGTTGATGTGGAATACGAGACAAACATTTATAAGAGAATTATTTTTTTCTAACCTCCATATTTTACAAACAAACACGATTTTTTTTTCAGAAAAACGTATAAAAATGTTTTGAATTTAACCAACTTCTCACTTCAGTCTGCATAAAGCTGTTTGATATAAGACCATAGGATGTAAGTGGCTATATTATTTAAATATGACTACCTTTAAATGTTCAACATAACCTCAAAACAGCAAAGAGCGATGTATTTTGATAGTAAATCCTATATCTTTCCCACCAATAAAAGTTAAAAACGTGAATTTGGATTAACCATAACAATAACATATAAAGGGTTTAGTTTTTTTTGTGTTCCATTTTATTACACTACAAATTTTTCGACCTCTTTTGAAAGAGGTTTCATATTGCATTTATTTCTCCTTTTGTCAATATTTATCATTGAGATAAGAGGATCAGATAAATACACGGCCCTATTAAGCATGTCTTCGATACGATGACTTTTGCCGTCTTGTCTGGCACGATTTGAGAAAAAATATCTAAAATAATTTTGATATTAAATTTCATAATAATTGTCATCTGCATAATATTACAGCTTAAAGTTTGGATACTTTAGTAATACATTACCTATAATATTTGTGCCATGATTCAGATGCATCTTCTGAGAAGTAGACCACAGGATTGGGAATTTTCTCGCTATTGCGCACCCATGCATAAGTAATTTTTGTACCGAAGGGCTTAGTCTTGACCATTTATACAATTTGTAGTTTAATTTATACAGTTTCTAGCAAAACTCTTCTAATTTATCAAGATCTAAAGGTTTCTTGCATTTAAAAGCAGTAATTATCGTAGCAATATTGCATACGAGGGTACTATCTATCCCTGTAGCTTCAGAAAAAATTCTTCGATCTTCAAAACACGTACGAGCTACATTACCTGTATTCGTTGTTCCGTGGCCTTGGATTATTTGATCAGTTCGTATATGCAAAGCTTCATATAATTTTTTTTGCACTATCTTCTTTTGCTTTTCAATAGCTTTAATTTTTAACATTTAAAACAAATTATATTACTTTTATTACTACATGCTTAATTGTGTTTAATTTTTAAGGTAGAAGTAGGGTTAAAAAAATTTTGAATCGATATTTCGATAGATTTTTTAATTACAAAAACGACTACAAACTTGCCATGTTAAGGGGTATTGTATCTTAGTCTATTGGGTTATAAGATTCTTGAGCTTCAGTTTTTTCGTTATTCAGTTTTATATCTTACAAAAATGATAACTGGTTTTTGAATTTTTGAATTTATCTTACTAATCAGGCATCAATTTCCAATTAAAGTCTTGTCAGTAGTTTTACTTAATCACCAGTGACTATGTTCATTGGTGAATCAGCAAAATTTTTTTGATTCAATTTAGAGAGTATATAAATCGCCCTACTACTACCTTAGACTATATAGCAATTCACATCAAATACCTTTAACATTAGCTGTTACATCCCATTGTTTAACTGGAATTCTGTGAGCAACTTTTGTGCAATATTCAAAACATTTTATTTCACAGTGAAGCAAACCCATTCCATATGAAAGGTTTTCCTCCTTTGGAGTAAAATTATTCTTCATGTTACTGAATTCGCGAGTTGTCATATAGCACATTGGACAACGTTGACTAGAGTTATTATTAACTATAAAATTGAGGGCTTTTACGTCAAACATTGTCTGTTTAACATTGAATTTCACATTAACCATCTTATCATTAGACATTCTGAATTCATGTTTTGTAAGATTTTGTATCCGTTCCAGAAGGCTCTTAAACTCTTGATTGATAGACGTAGAATCTTCTTTCTTAAACGATATTCTTATAGGTCTACAAAAGCGTATTCTTGCAGGAGTTGGATTCATCCAATATTCTCTGCTGTCAACTAAACGTTCCAACTTTACAACTGTATAATGAGAAACAAATGACGATTGATGTGGATCATAGCTAATATTGTATTTATTCTCATAATGTTGCTGTGGATTAACGTGCCCGGAGGAACTATTAAAACCAATAGTTACTAATAATTCTGTTGTAAAAAAAAATTTTCAATTACAATCCAAATTATAATAATGTCTGAAAAACTCTTTAAATTTACATTTTCGAAATGGCTGGAACTTATTCCATCATGTAGCTCATAACAAATATAAACATTTTAAGTTAGTCCATGAATATGTTTTTAAAAATTAATAATAATTAATGTACGTCATTATAGTTTCATGACTTCAGGACCACACATTAAAATTTTTTTAAATATTATGTAACACTGCTTCTTGACCTGAAACGAAAAGAGGCGCCGACGCAGCGTTAGCAAATCTCGATCGCGTTCGTCACCGTTGTCCCTCTCACCTCTTGGGTTTCTGCTCCTGAAAAAAGGGGATTGGCGCGGGAGTTCTCCCGTTCTATGGGAAGAAGTATTAATTTACACACAACAAATACCTTTCACTATTTCTTTATTAAACACTTAAAACTAATACACGGTCTCCCTCTCTTCACAATTCACGATACAATGCTTCACCTCGTCTTCTAGGTGGAGCTACAGCGACTCTGCCTCACACCCCACGAGCCGCGAGCGCTCGTCCACCACGTTCTTCTGGTCCAGGACCAGGAGGGGCTCCTGCACGTCCTCGACCCACACTACTACGCACACACTCACACTCCGTCCCCAATCTCTCACACTGCTATATACTCTCTCCCTATCTGTCTCTGCTCGACTATACACTCTCTCTCTCTCTCTACTCTACTATCTACCATAATACACGACAACACGCACGAAAAATGGCGGCCCTCCCATGCACCTCGCGGTCTCTCGTACATCTCGTCTCGTCAACCCAAACTCTCTCTTTCTCTCGCACTGTCTACACTACAATCTCTCTCTCTCTCTTTTGTTCTGTCTACGATACACACTACTTCTCTTTCTAAACATTTCTCTCTCTTTCTCTTGCCTCACCTCCTGGTCAAACGTCCGCGAGTCCAACCTGGCGTGATTTCGTCAGGCGTCCTCGAGCGGGTCGTTCGTCCTGCGACTTCACCCAAACTCTTCTCTCCCTCTCTCACTTCTCTTTCTTCTTCTTCTCTCAGTGGCCGTAGTCCTTGATCTGGAGACCTCGTCGTCCTGGGAGAACACATGAGCTTCTCGTCTTGCACGCCCACTCCTCTCTCTTCTCTCAACACCCAACGCACCTTCTCGAAAACTCTCTCTCTCTCTCTCTCTCAACTCTCGCCACAAAAACCCGTCAAGTCACCGAAGCTCTCGCTGCTCGCACTTAAGCGTGCAGCTCGAGGCTCTACTCCCAACTAACTCACGATCTCTTGCTCAAGCAATGGCCGCCGCCACTGCTGCCGCCACGTATCACCTCTCGCAGTCACTCTCATATTTAGCAGCTGCTGTGTCTCGGTAGTCACGTTCGCACTTTCCTTGTCCTTTTCTGCTGGCGCTGCTGTGTCTCTGCATCTCAACTTTTTGTCCGTTGGCGTCCTCATCCCCTCCTCTCAGCGTGTATACAGCTCCCGAAAAACAAACAGTTCGGAGAAGCGTCAAATTAATGCTCTTTGTATACACGTTGCATCAGCGAGAGCATTTTGGAATATAGAGGCCATTTTGCCTCGTTACAAATAGCACTGACTGTGGTAACCAAGAAAAAAAATAAGTAGATTTAAAATAAAATCAATACATCACCGAGAGCATCCTCACCTGTTTATAGAATACGTGGACGTTTATAAACTAACTTTAATTGAAATGTTTGAGAAATTTAATACTTAGCCTACTGTAATGTAGCCGTGACGCTAAAGGGGGGTCTTTGATCTATGTGTAAGCTTTACTTAATCAATATATGACTCTTACTTGATTAATATGTTAAATGTTTATCAGATATATGGTAATATCTCTCAAAAGTGAAAAATTTAAGAAAAATATTAGGCAATCACAGGATGAAAAGAAATTGTATTACAGTTGTTTATCAAGCGATTGAATTTTCTTTAAAAGGCAGTATTTCAAATTTCGTAAAGATATAACAAAAGAAGTGTAGGTTTTCCAAAACAAAAAGAAATCTGTACAGCTTCTATTAAATCGTTTATCAAATTCTCACTAGATTTATAATTATTAGTTATTTCGTTTAAGTAATTACATGAAACAAATAATTCGGCTTGGAACCCAAATATTCCAGATCATACACGCAACATTACATAAAATAAGGTTAAGTTTCCTTTTTGAGTGCCCAATGGATACAAAGACCTCTTCAGCATCAGGACTAATTACGCAACATAAAAATGTCCCTACACACCTAATAACAATATTTGTCTCGTACATGTATACCCGCGTAGGGTACGACTAAGCTAAACGAATATATTTTTGATGCATATTGAAAATGAAAATGATACCTTAATCGACAAGGTGCATATCTTCCCAATTCAATATTACGGCTTCGCACAAGCGCTCAGCTGTTTTACTAAGAAGATCCTAAAGACAGACTTTTACGTTAACTTCAGATATAATGTAATTTATAGGCTTACAATCTATTTTTGCGGTTAAAATCTCCTTGTAGTTAGGATATATATGACAATTTCGTGCGTGACTGTCGGAAACGAGTTTACTATAAAAATCTTTAGAATAGTGTCTATCCTAATAGAAAGCTAAGGCTGATTCTTTTGTGTGACGTACTTCGGACTGATCGTCAGTTTTTATTTCACTTGGATTATCTCCCTTGTTGAGTTTCTTCTTTTTTGCCAATCGGGCAGTAATTTCTATTACTTCTGCATTATTACTTGTATCATTTAAAATTTCTAAAGCACGACAATATTTTGTACTATAGGACGCTTTATCAACATCAATACTTTTTCTCCCAGAATTATAAAGACCTCTCGCTACCTTTTTTGGACGGCCTTGTAGTCTTTTCTTATGTTTATTACTATTTGGCATTTTAGAATAACTTGAAAAATCTATCAAAATACGAACACGTATGAATATAAGAAATCCCAAAAGTTTACGTTATTTTAAAATAAAAATAAAACTTTTCAGTGTACGTTAGTCCGAATGCCAATTAAATGAATAAAATGAATGTTAATTATAACAGTTAATTATAAACCTTTATAAGAGAAATACTACATAATTGAATTGATAAAAGTCTTAGTAGAGTTTTATAGTAAATTTTAAAATATATAATAAATGCAATCAAAAACTATTTCAGTGAGACATACATACCTTAATTTATTGGTGAGTTTGAACATTACTCGGTTGATTAAATTACAATAACTTTTGTCCTCAGTTGCTTGAATTCTTACAAAGTTAAAATCTTTCTCAACTCATGTAACTATGTATACAAATATTATAATATGGGTTTGAAATTAAATAAAACGCAATTAGCATGGCGTCAGTTTACGTGAATGGTTCATTACTTTTTTCAACTTATATTTTTATGTACACGTTTTATTCTAGTACTAAATAAACGTAATATTATGTAATATTAGTATTTTAAAGATTTAAAAAAAAAAAGATCTTGATCAAATAATTGGTAAATGAAACCTATTCGTCTGCGATTAGTTATTATGTAAGATTTTAAATACATAAAGTTTTTATTGCTCTGTCTTAAAGAATGATACTTTTTATAATCGTGTTTTTTTTTAAGAATTTTAAGGTTCAGAAAAAAAAAAAATCTTTTATAGATGTTTTCCTCGTACTCCACATCAACTTACAAGTATGCTCCAAAGAAATTATCATTCTATCTTAATCCGTTCTTCAGATATTTAATTTTAAAAAAAAAGACCGAAATACATTGCTCTTTGCTGTTTTGGGGTTAAGTTGAACATGTAAAGGTAGTCATATTTAAATAATCGAACCACTTACATCCAATAATCTTATATTAAACAGCTTTATGCAGACAGAAGTAAGAATTTGGTTAAATTTAAAACAGTTTTATACGTTTTTCTAAAAAAATCGTGTTTATTTGTAAAATTTGGAGGTTAAAAAAAAAACTTTTTTAAAAATGTTTTTCTCGTATTTCATATCAACTTACAAGTATACTCCAACAAAAATTATCATTCTATCTTAATCCGATCTTCAGATATTTGATTTCAAAAAAAAAACCGATATACATCGCTCTTTGCTGTTTTGAGGTTATGATAAACATTCAAAGGAAGTCATATTTAAATAATATAGCTACTTACATCCTATGGTCTCATATCATACAGCTTTATGCAGACTAAAGTGAGAAGTTGGTTAAATTCAAAACAGTTCTATACGTTTCTCTAACAAAAATCGTGCTTTTTGAAAAAATTGGAGATAAAAAAAAAAAAATCTTCTATAAATAATTTTCTTGTATTTCACATGCACTTAAGAGTATACTCCAACAAAAATCATTATTCTATCTTGATCTAATCTTCAGATATTTGATTTCAAAAAAAAAAACCGAAATACGTCGCTCTTTGCTGTTTTGGGGTTATGATAAACATTCAGAGGTAGTCATATTTTAATAATATAGCCACTTACATCCTATGGTTTCATATCATACAGCTTTATGCCGACTAAAGTGAGAAATTGGTTACATTCAAAACAGTTTTATACGTTTTTCTAAAAAAAACCGTGCTTTTTGAAAAATTAAAGATAAGAAAGAAAAAATCTTCTATAAACAATTTTCTCGTATGTTACATTAACTTAAGAGTATACTTTAACAAAAAATATCATTTTATCTTAATCCGTTCTTCGGATATTTAATTTAGAAAAAAAAAGTCCAAAACACATGGCTCTTTGCTGTTTTGAGGTTATGTTAAACGTTCAAAGATAGTCATAATTGAATAATATAGCCAATGACATCCTAAAGTCTCATATAAAACAGATAGATGCAAACTAAAGTGAGAATTTAGTTAAATTTATTAACAGTTTTATAAGTTTTTCTGAAAAAAATCGTGTTTATTTAAAAAATTTGGAGGTTAGGAAAAAAAATTTTTATAAATATCCGTCCCGTATTTCACATCGACTTACAAGTATCCCTTAACATAAATTATCATTCTATCTTAATCAGTTCTTCAGATATTTGATTTTAACAGAAAAAAAAACCAAAATACTTAGCTCTTTGCTGTTTTAAAGTTATGTTGAACATTTAAAGAAAGTCATTTTCAGAAAATATAGCCATTTATATCCTATGGTCTCATATCAAACAGCTTTATGCAGACTAAAAAGAGAATTTGGTTAAATTTAAAACAATTTTATAAGTTTTTCTAAAAAAAATCGTGTTTTTTTATAAAATGTAAGGGTAAGGACATAAAATCCTTTTATTAATTCTTTTCATGTATTTTTAATAAACTAACAAGTATGCTCCATTCGGAATTAGCATTCTATCTGAATTCGTTTTTCAGATGTTTAATTTCAAAAAAAAAATTACTTAGCTCTTTGCTGTTTTAAGGTTATGTTGAACATTTAAAGGTAGTCATACTTAGATAATATGGCCTTTTACATCCAATAGTCTCATATCAAACAGCTTTATGGAGACTAAAGTAAGAAGTTGGTTAATTTTAAAACAGTTTTATCCGGTTTTCTAGAAAAAAAATCGTGTTTTTTTGTGAAATTTGGAGGTTAAAAGAATAAAATTATTGTATAAATGTTTTCCGTGTATTTGATATTAACTTACAAGTATGGTTTATTAAAAATTATCATTCTATTCTAATCCGTTCTTTAGAAATTTGACTTTAAAAGAATGAAACCGAAATACATCGTTCTTTGCTGTTTTAAGGTTAAGTTGAACATTTAAAGGTAGACATACTTAGATAATATAGCTACTTTAATTCTATGGTCTCATATTAAACTGCTTTATGTAGACTTGAGTTAAGAGTTGGTTAAATTTGAAACAGTTTTATACGTTTTTCTAGAAAAAATCGTGTTTTTTTTAAACTTTGAGATTAGAAAAGAATAAATCTTTTATAAATGTTTTTCTAGTATTTGACAATAACTTTTAAGTATGCTCCAACAAAAATTATCATTCCATCTTTCATCCAATCTCCAGATATTTGATTCTAATACAAAAAACCAAAATAAATCGATCTTTGCTGTTTTAATGTTATATTGGACAAGTAAAGGTAGTCGTATTCAAATAATATAGCTACTGACATCTAATGATCTCATAATAAACTGCTTTATGCAGACTTAAATTAGAAGTCGGTTCAATTTAAAACAGTTTTATACGTTTTTGTGAGTAAAACCCATAATTTTTTGTGAAATTTGAAGATTACAAAAAAAACCCTCTTGGAAATGTGTTTCTTGTATTTCACATTAATTTTAAGAGTATACTGCAACAAAACTTATCATTTCATCTTAATCCGTTCTTCAGATACTTAAATTTGATAGAAGAAACCGAAACACATTGCTCTTTGCTGTTTTGAGGTTATGTTGAACATTAAGAGGTAGTCATAATTAAAATATATAGCTACTGACATCTTATGATCTCATAATAAACTGCTTTATGCAGACTTAAATTAGAAGTTGGTTCAATTTAAAACAGTTTTATACGTTTTTGTGAGTAAAACCCGTAATTTTTTGTAAAATTTGAAGATTAGAAAAAAAACCCTCTTAGAAATGTGTTTCTTGTATTTCACATTAATTTTAAGAGTATACTGCAACAAAACTTATCATTTCATTTTAATCCGTTCTTCAGATACTTAAATTTGATAGAAGAAACCGAAACACATTGCTCTTTGCTGTTTTGAGGTTATGTTGAACATTAAGAGGTAGTCATAATTAAAATATATAGCTACTGACATCTTATGATCTCATAATAAACTGCTTTATGCAGACTTAAATTAGAAGTTGGTTCAATTTAAAACAGTTTTATACGTTTTTGTGAGTAAAACCCGTAATTTTTTGTAAAATTTGAAGATTAGAAAAAAAACCCTCTTAGAAATGTGTTTCTTGTATTTCACATTAATTTTAAGAGTATACTGCAACAAAAATTATCATTTCATCTTAATCCGTTCTTCAGATACTTAAATTTGATAGAAGAAACCGGAACACATTGCTCTTTGCTGTTTTGAGGTTATGTTGAACATTTAGAGGTAGTCATAATTGAATTATATAGTCACTTACATTCTATAGTCTCAGATAAAACAGCTTCATGCAGACTGAAGTAAGAATTTATTTTAATTTATTAAACTGTTTTTTTGTAAAATTTGAAGGTTATTAAAATAAAATTATTTTATGAATATTTTTAGTGTATGTAACATTAACTAACGAGTTTGCTTTATAAAAAATCATCATTTTATTCTAATCCGTTTTTCAGATATTTAACATTCAAAAAATAGAACCTAAATACATGGCTCTTTCTTGTTTTAAGGTTAAGTTGAAAATTTAAAGGTAGTCGTTCTTAAATAATATAGCTACTTTTAACCTATAGTCTCATATCAAACTGCTTTATGCAGACTTAAGTTAGGAGTTAGTAAAATTTAGAACAGTTTTATACATTTTTCTAAAAAAAATTGTTTTTTCTTGTGAAATTTGGAGAATAGAAAAAAAACCCTCTTATACATGTGTTTCTCGTATTTCAAATCAATTTTAAAAGTATACTGCAACAAAAATTATCATTCCATCTTAATCCGTTCTTCAGATATTTAGTTTTGTAAAAAAAAACCAAAATACTTAGGTCTTTGCTGTTTTAAAGTTATGTTGAACATTTGAAGGTAGTCATATTTAGATGATATAGCTTCTTACATCCTATTGTCTTATATCAAACTGCTTTATGCAGACTGAAGTGAGAAGTTGGTTTATTTTAAAACAGTTTCATACGTTTTTTTAAAAAAAAAACGTATTTTTTTGTGAAATTTAAAGATTAAAAAAAAATCTTTCATTTATGTTTTTCTTGTATTCCACATCAATTTTAAAAGTATACTTTAGGGAATTTATCATTTTATTTTAATCCATTTTTCAGATATTTAATTTTAAAAAAAAAACCGAAATAGATCGCTCTTAGCTGTTTTAAGGTTAAGTTGATTATATGAAGGTAGTCATACTTAGATAATGTAGCTACTTTCATACTATGGTCTCATATCAAACAGCTTTATGTAGACTGAAGTTAGAATTTGGTTGCATTCAAAACAGTTTTATACGTTATTCTGAAGAAAATCGTGTTTTTGTATAAAATTAAAAGGTAAAAAATAAAATCCTTTTATGAATTCTTTTTTTGTATTTTATATGAACCTTCGAGTATGTTTTATCAAAAAATTAGCATTCTATCTTGATTCTTTCTTGAGAAATTTGATTTAAAAAAAAAAAACCAAAGTACTTGGCCTTTTTGCTGTTTTAAGGTTAAGGTAAACATTGACAGGTAATCATTTTTAAATAATTTAGCAACATACATTCTATTGTCCTATATTAAACAGCTTTATGCAAACTAGACGGAGAATTTGGTTAACTTTGAAATAGTTTTTTTTCCGATTTTTTGACAAAAATCGTGTTTTTTTGTAAAATTTGGAGGTTAGAAAAATAAAATTATTTTATAAATGTTCTTAGTATATTTTATATTAACTGACGGGTATGCTTTATCTTAAATTATTATTTTTTTATCATACGTTCTTCAGATGATTGACTTTGTAAAGATAAAACCGAAATACATCGCTTTTCGCTGTTTTAAGGTTAAGTTGAACATTTAAAGGTAGTCATACTTAAACTATAAGGCTACTGACATCCTATGGTCTCATATTAATTAGCTTTATGTAGACTGAAGTTAGAATTTGGTTAAATTTAAAACAGTTCTATACGTCCTTCTGAAAAGAATCGTGATTTTTTATAAAATTGTAGGTTAAAAATAAAATCCTTTTATAAATTTTTTTTTTGTATTTGAAATACACTTACGAATATGCTTTATCAAAAATTAGCGTTCTATCTGGATTCCTTTTTTAGGAATTGGATTTCGAAAAAAAAAACCAAAGTACTTAGCCTTTTAGCTGTTTTGAGGTAATGTTTAACATTTAAAGGTAGTCATTTTTAGAAAATAGAGCAACATACAACCTATTGTTTTATATTAGACAGCTTTATGCAATCTAAAGTAAGAATTTAGTTAAATGTAAAATAGTTTTTTTAAGTTTTTTTAGAAAAAATCGTGTTTTTTTGTAAAATTTGGAGGTTAAAAAAATTAATTTATTCTATAAATACTTTGAGTGTATTTAATATGAACTTACGAGTATGCTTTATTAAAAATTAACATCTTATTTTCATTTGTTCTTCAGATAATTGACTTTAAAAGGGTAAAACCGAAATACATCGCTCTTTGCTGGTTTAAGGTTATGTTAAACAATTAAAAGAAGTAATATTTAGATCTAATAGCCTTCTACTTCCTATGGTCTCATATCAAACAGCTTTATGCAGACTGAAGTGAAAAAATAGTTAATTTTAAACAGTTTTTTCTAGTTTTTTTGAAAAAAATCGTGTTTTTTTGTAAAATTTTAAGGTTAGAAAAATGAAATTAATTATAAAAGTTTCTCGTAAATTCAACATTTACTTACGAGTATGCTTTAACAATATTTATCATTCTATACTCATCTGTTTTTAAGATATTTAACGTCAAAAAACAAAAACCAGAATAAGTCGCTCTTTGCTGTTTTAAGGTTAAGTTGAACATTTAAAGTAGTCACATTAAAATAATATAGCTACTTACATGTAATGGTTTTATATAAAAGAGCTTAATGCAGACTGAAGTGAGAATTGAGTTAAATTTATTAAATTGTTTTTTTGTGAAGTTTGGAGGTTATTAAAATAAAATTATTTAATGAATGTTTTTAGTATATGTTATATTAACTTACGAGTTTGCTTAATTATAAATTATCATTCTATTCTAATCCGTTTTTCAGATATTTAACATTGAATAAATAAAACCTAAATATATGGCTCTTTGTTGTTTAAAGGTTAAGTTGAACATTAAAAGGAAGTCGTACTTAGATAATATAGCTACTTTTAACCTATAGTCTCATAACACACTGCTTTATGAAGACTTAAGTTAAAAGTTGGTAAAATTTAAAACAGTTTTATACATTTTTCTGAAAAAAATTGTATTTTCTTGCGAAATTTGGAGATAAGAAAAAAAACCCTCTTATAAATGTGTTTCTCGTATTTCATATCAATTTTAAAAGTACACTGCAACAAAAATTATCATTTTATCTTAATCCGTTCTTCAGATAATTAGTTTTGGAAAAAAAACCAAAATACTTAGGTCTTTGCTGTTTTAAAGTTATGTTGAACATTTAAAGGTAGTCATATTTAGATAATATAGCTCTTTTTATTCTATAGTCTCATATCAATTTGCTTTATGCAGACTACAGTTAGAAGTTGGTAGAATTTAAAACAGTTTTTAACGTTTTTAAAAAAAAAATTGTGTCTTTTTGTAAAATTTAGAGGTTAGACAAAAAAAAATTTTTTTTAAACGATTTTCTAGTATTTCACATTAACTTTAGAGTATACTTCAACAAAATTTATTTTCCTTTTTAATCCGTTATTCAGATATTTTATTTTGGGAAAAAAAACCAAAATAGATCCGTCTTTGCTGTTTTAAGGTTAAGTTGATCATTTAAATGTAGTCATACTTAGATGATGTAGCTACTTACTTACTATGGTCTCATATCAAACAGCTTTATGTAGACTGAAATCAGAGTTTGGTTAAATTGAAAACAGTTTTATACGTTATTTTAGAAAAAAAATCGTTTTTTCTTTATAAAATCAATAGGTTAAAAATAAAATCCTTTTATAAATTTTTTTTTTGTATTTCAAATAAACTTACAAGTATGCTTTATCAAAATTTAGCATTCTATTTTTTTATTTCTTCTGAAAAAATCTGATTTAAAAAGAAAAACAGAAATACTTAGCCTTTTTGCTGTTTTGAAGTTAAAATAAACATTAACAGATAGTCAGTTTTAGGAAATGTAGCAACATACATCCTATTGTTTCATATTATACAGCTTTATAAAGACTAAAGTACAAAGTTGGTTGAATTTAAAACAGTTTCATACGTTTTTCTGAAAAAAATCGTATTTTTTTGTAAAATTTTGAGATAAGAAAAATAAAATTATTTTATAAATGTTTCAAGTGTATTTTACATTAACTTACTAGTATGCTTCATTTAAAGTTTTCATTCCACTTCAATTCGTTCTTCAGATATTTCACTTTGAAAGAATGAAACCGAAATACATCGCTTTTTGCTGTTTTAAGGTTATGTTTAACATTTAAAGGTTGTCATAATTAAAAAATAAAGCTTCTTACATCCTTGAGTCTCATATAATACAGCTTCATGCAAACTAAAAAAAAAATTTAGTTAAATAAAGAACAGTTTTATAAGTTTTCCGGCAAAAAATCGTGTTTATTTGTAAAATTTAGAGGTTAAAAAAAAAACTTTTTTATATATGCTTTTTCCGTATTTTATATTGACTTACCAGTTTTTTTCATTAAAAATTATCATTCTATCTAAATAAGTTCTTCAGATATTTAATTTTGAAAAAAAAACGAAAATACTTAGGTCTTTGCTGTTTGAAAGTTATGTTAAATATTTAAACGAAGTTATTTTCAAAAAAAAAAGCAACATACAACCTATTGTCTCATATTGAACAGCTTTATGCACTCTAAAGTAAGAATTTAGTTGAATGTAAAATAGTTTTTTTACGTTTTTTTACAAAAAATCGTGTTTTTTTGTAAAATTTGGAGGTTAAAAAAATTAAAATTATTCTATAAATAATTTAAGTGTATTTTATATTAACTTACGAGTATGTTTTATTTACAATTATCATTCTATTCTCATTTGTTCTTTAGATAATTGACTTCGACAGGATAAAACCGAAATACATCGTTCTTTGCTGTTTTAAGGTTATGTTGATCAATTAAAGGAAGTCATATTTAGATAATATAGCCTTATATTTGCTATGGTCTACTATCAAACAGCTTTATGCAGACTAAAGTGAGAAAATGGTTAATTTTAAACAGTTTTTTCTAGTTTTCGGAAAAAAATCGTGTTTTTTTGTAAAATTTTAAGGTTAACAAAATAGATATAATTATAAAAGTTTCTCTTAAATTTGACATCAACTAACAAATATGCTTTTACAATATTCATCATTCTATACTAATCTGATTTCAAGATATTTAATGACGAAAAAAAAAAACCAGAATAAATCGCTCTTTGCTGTTTTAAGGTTAAGTTGAACAATTAAAAGTAGTCACATTTAAATAATATAGCCACTTACATCTAATGGTCTTATATCAAAGAGCTTTATGTAGACTAAAGTGAGAATTTAGTTAAATTTATTAAACTGTTTTTTTGTAAAATTTGGAGGTTATTAAAATGAAATTATTTTGTAAATGTTTTTAGTGTATGTTACATTTACTTACGAGTTTGTTTTATTGAAAATTATCATTCTATTCTAATCCGTTTTTTAGATATTTGACATTGAATAAATAAAACCTCAATACATGGCTCTTTGTTGTTTTAAGGTTAAGTTAAACATCAAAAGGTAGTCATACTTAGATGATATAGCTACTTTTAACCTATAGTCTCATGACAAACTGCTTCATGCAGACTTATGTTAGAAGTTGGTAAAATTTAAAACAGTTTTATACGTTTTTAAAAAAAAAGTCATAATTTTTCGTAAAATTTGGAGGTTAGACAGAAAAAATTTCTTTTTCAATTATTTTCTTGTATTTTACATTAACTTTAAAGTATACTTCAACAAAATTTATTATTCCATCATAATTCGTTTTGCACATATTTGATTTCTAAACAAAAACTGAAACAGATCGCTCTTTGCTGTTTTAAGGTTAAGTTGATCATTTGAAGGTAAACATACCTAAATTATGAAGCTACTTACATTCAACGGTCTCATAATAAACAGCTTTATGTAGACTAAAGTTGAAATTTGGTTGAATTCGAAACAGTTTTATACGTTTTTTTACATAGAACCCGTATCTTTTGTGAAATATTAAGATTAGAAAAAAAACCCTCCCAAAAATGTGTTTCTTGTATTTAACATCAATTTTAAGAGTATACTGTCACAAAAATTATCATTTCATCTCAATCCGTTCTTAAGATACTTAAATTTAGGAGAAAAAAACAAAAAACATTGCTCTTTGCTGTTTTGAGGTTATGTTTAACATTTAGAGGTAGTCATAATTAAATTATACGTCTAAAAAATATCGTGTTTTTTTAATAAAATTGTAGGTTAGAAATAAAATCCTTTTATAAATTCTTTTTTTGTAGTTTCAATGGACTTACGAGTATGCTTTATCAAAAATTAGCGTTCTATCTTGATTTCTTCTTTAGAAGTTTAATTTTGAAAGAAAAAACCGAAGTACTCAGCCTTTTTGCTGTTTCGAGGTAATGATGAACATTTAAAGGTAGTCATTATGAGAAAACAAAGCAACATACAACCTATTGTCTCATATTCAACAGCTTTATGCAATCTAAAGTAGAAATTTGGTTAAATGTTAAATAGTTTTTTCACGTTTTTTAAAAAAAAATCGTTTTTTTTTTGTAAAATTTGGAGGTTAAAAAAATAAATTTATTTTATTAATAATTTTAGTGTATTTTATATTAACTTACGAGTATGCTTTATTTAAAATTATCATTCTATTCTTATTCGTTCTTCAGATAATTGACTTCGGAAGAATAAAACGGAAATACATCGCTCTTTGCTGTTTTAAGGTTAAGTTAAACATTCATAGTGAGTCATACTTAGATGATATAGCTATTTTTATCCTATGGTCTTATATCGAACTGCTTTATGCAAACTTGAGTTAGAATTTGGTTACATTTAGAACAGTTTTATACGTTATTCTAAGGAAAACCGTGTTTTTCTATAAAATTAAAAGGTAAAAAATAAAATCCTTTCATAAATTTTTTTTTTGTATTTAATATGAACTTTTAAGTATGCTTTATCAAAAATTTGCATTCTCTTTTGATTCTTTCTTGAGAAATTTAAATTCGAAAAAAAAAACCAAAATACTTAGCCTATTTGCTGTTTTGAGGTTAAGAAAAACATTTACGGGTAGTCATTTTTAAAAAATTTAGCAACATACGTTTCATTGTCCTACATTAAAAAGCTTTATTCAAACTAAAGTGATAATTTGGTTAAATGTAAAATAGTTTTTTTACGTTTTTTTGTAAAATTTTGAGGTTAAAAAAAAAAATTTGTTTATAAATGTTCTCAGTGTATTTTATATAATCTTACGAGTATTCTTTGTTTTAAATTATTATTATATTCTCTTTCGATCTCCAGATAATTGACTTTGAAAGGATAAAACCGAAATACATCGCTCTTCGCTGTTTTAAGGTTAAGTTAAACATTTAAAGGTAGTCTACTTAGATAATATAGCTACTTTTATCCTATAGTCTCATATCAAACTGCTTCATGCAGACTTAAGTTAGAAGTTGGTGAAATTTAAAACAGTTTTATACGTTTTTAAAATAAAGTCGTAATTTTTTGTAAAATTTAGAGGTTAGACATAAAAAATTCTATTTAATAGATTTTCTTGTACTTCACATTAACTTTAAAGTATACTTAAACAAAATTTATCATTCCATCATTTTGAGAAAATAAAGCAACATACAACCTATTGTCTCATATTCAACAGCTTTATGCAATCTAAAGTAGGAATTTGGTAAAATGTAAAATAGTTTTTTCACGTTTTCTTTAAGAAAATCGTTTTTTTTCGTAAAATTTGAAGGTTAAGAACATAAATTTATTTTATAAATAATTTAAGTGTATTTTATATTAACTTACGAGTATGCTTTATTTAAAATTAACATTCTATTCTCATTCGTTCTTTAGATAATTGACTTCGAAAAAGTAAACAGGAAATACATCGCTCTTTGCGGTTTTAAGGTTAAGTTACACATTCAAAGTTAGTCATACTTAGATGATATAGCTTTTTTTATCCTATGGTCTTATATTAAACTGCTTTATGCAGACTTAAGTTAGAATTTGGTTACATTTAGAACAGTTTGATACGTTATTCAAAAGAAAATCGTGTTTTTCTATAAATTTAAAAGGTAAAAAATAAGATCGTTTGATAAATTTTTTTTCTGTATTTCATATGAACTTTCGAGTATGCTTCATCTAAAATTTGCATTTTCTCTCGATTTCTTCTTAAAAAATTTGAATTCGAAAAAAAAAACAAAAATACTTAGCCTATTTGCTGTTTTGAGGTTAAGAAAAACATTTACAGGTAGTCACTTTTAAAAAATTTAGCAACATACGTTCTTTTGTCCTACATTGGAAAGCTTTATGCAAACTGAAGTGAGAATTTGGTTAAATGTAAAATAGTTTTTTTACGTTTTTTTGTAAAAAAACGTGTTTTTTTGTAAAATTTTGAGGTTAGAAAAAAAAAATTATTTTATGAATGTTTTCAGTGTATTTTATAGAAACTGACGAGTATTCTTCATTTCAAGTTGTTATTTTATTCTCTTTTGATCTTCAGATAATTGACTTTGAAAGGATAAAACCGAAATACATCGCTTTTCGCTGTTGAAAGGTTAAGTTGAACACTTATAGGTAGTCATACTTAGATAATATAGCTACTTTTATTCTATGGTCTCATATCAAACTTCTTTATGCAGACTTAAGTTGAAAGTTGGTGAAATTTAAAACAGTTTTATACGTTTTTAAAAAAAAAGTCGTAATTTTTTGTAAAATTTGGAGGTTAGACATAAAAAAATTTTTTTTAAATGATTTTCTAGTATTTTACATCAACTTTAGAGTATACTTTAACAAAATTTATTATTTCATCTTAATCCGTTTTTCAGATATTTAATTTAGAAAAAAAAAACCAGAATAGATCGCTCTTTGCTGTTTTAAGGTTAAGTTGATCATTTAAATGTAGTCATACTAAAATAATGTAGCTACTTACATTTAATAGTCTCATATTAAATAGCTTTATGTAGACTAAAATCAGAATTTTGTTAAATTTAAAACAGTTTTATACGTTATTCTAAAAAAAATTCGTGTTTTTTTATAAAATCAAAAGGTTAAAAATAATATCCTTCTATAAATTTTTATTTTGTATTTTAAAAGAACTTACGAGTATGCTTTATCGAAATTTAGCATTCTATTTTAATTCCTTCTAAAGAAATTTGATTTAAAAAGAAAAACCGCAATGCTTAGCCTTTTTGCTGTTTTGTGGTTAAGATAAACATTAACAGGGAGTCAGTTTCAGAAAGTATAGCAACATACATCCTATTGTCCCAAATTTAACAGCTTTATAGAGACTGAAGTTAGAAATTGGTTATATTTAAAACAGTTTCATATGTTTTTCTGAAAAAAATCGTGTTTTTTTGTAAAATTTAAAGGTTAAATAAAAAAAACTATTTTATAAATGTTTTAAGTGTATTTTAAATTAACTAACTAGTATGCTTTACTGAAAAATATCATTCTACTTTAATTTGTTCTCCAGATATTTGACTTTGAGAGAATAAAACCGAAATACATCGCTCTTTGCTGTTTTAAGGTTATGTTTAACATTCAAAGGTAGTCATAATTGAATAATATAGCCTCTCACATTCTAAAATCTCATATAATACGGCATTATGCAGAGTAAAAAAAGAATTTAGTTAAATAAATAACAGTTTTATAAGTTTTCCTGCGAAAAATCATGTTTATTTGTAAAATTTGGAGGTTACAAAAGAAAACTTTTTTATAAATGTTTTTTTCGTATTTCATATCGACTTACAAGTCAATTTCATTAAAAATTATTATTCCTACTAAATAAGTTCTTTAGATACTTAATTTTCAGAAAAAAAAACCAAAATACTTAGGTCTTTGCTGTTTTAAAGTTATGTTAAACATTTAAAGGTAGTCATATTTAGATATTATAGCTTCTTACATCCTATGGTCTTATATCAAAGTGCTTAATGCAGACTGAAGTGAAAAGTTGGTTAATTTTTAAACATTTTTATACGTTGTTTAAAGAAAAATCGTGTTTTTTTGTGAAAATCAAAGATTAGAAAAAGAAATCTTTCATTTATGTTTTTCTCGTATTCTACATCAATTTTAAGAGTATACTTTAACAGAATTCATCATTTTATCTTAATCCATTTTTCAGATACTTAATTTTGGAAAAAAAACGAAATTGATTGCTCTTCGTTGTTTTAGGGTTAAGTTGATTATATGAAGGTAGTCATACTTAGATTATGTAGCTACTTACATCCTATGGTCTCATATCAAACAGCTTGATGTAAACTGAAGTTAGAATTCGGTTACATTTAGAACAGTTTTATACGTTATTTTGAAAAATAATCATGTTTTTTTATAAAATTGAAAGGTTAGAAATAAAATCCTTTTAAAAATTTTTTTTTGTATTATTACTAAACTTACGAGTATGCTTCCTTGAAAATTAACATTCTATCTCGATTCCTTCTTTAAAAATTTAATTTCGAAAAAAGAAACCAAAATACTTAGCTCTTTGCTGTTTTGAGGTTAAGATAATCATTTACAGGTAGTCATTTTTAGAAATTATTGCAACATACATTCTATTGTCCCATATAAAATAGCTTTATGCAGACTGAAGTGAGAATTTGGTTCATTTTTATATAGTTTTATGCGTTTTCCTAAAAAAACTTGTGTTTTTTTGTAAAATTCAGAGATTAGAAAGAAAATAATTCTTGTTGAAAGATTTTCGAGTATTTTACATCGACGTCAGAGTATACTTTAACAAAATTGATCATTTTGTTTTAGTCCGTTCTTCAGATATTTAATTTAAAAAAAAAAAAAAGGATACATCGCTTTTTTCTGTTTTAAGGTTATGTTAATCATTTTAAGGTAGTTATATTTTGATAATATAGCCTTCTACATGCTATGGTCTTATATTAAACAGCTATATGCAGACTGAAGTAAGAATTTAGTTAAATTCAAAATAGTTTTATACGTTTTTCTAAAAAAAAGTCGTGTTTTTTTGTGAAATTCAAAGATTAGAAATAGAATAATCTTTTATGAAAGTTTTTCGAGTATTTTACATCAACCTCAAAGTATACTTTAACAAAATTTATCATTTTGTTTTAATCCTTTTTTCAGATATTTGATTTAAAAAAAATTAGAATACATCGCTTTCTTGTGTTTTAAGGGTATGTTAATCATTTAAAGGAAGTAATATTTAGATGTCATAGCCTTTTACATCCTATGGTCTTATATTAAACAGCTTTATGCAGACTAAAGTGAGAAGTTGGTTAATTTTAAAACAGTTTTATCTGATTTCTGAAAAAAAATCGTGTTTTCTTATAAAATTGTAGGTTAGACATAAAATCCTTTTATACATTTTTTTTTTGTATTTTAAATAAACTTACGAGTATGTTTTATCAAAAGTAAGCATTCTATGTCAATTTCTTTTTTAGAAATTTGATTTCGAAAGAAAAAACCGAAATACTTAGCTTTTTTGCTGTTTTGAGGTAATGTCAAACATTTAAAGGTAGTCATTTTTTAGAAAAATAGCAACATACATCCTATTGTCCCATATTAAACAGCTTTATGCAGACTAAAGTAGGAAGTTAGTTAAATTTAAACCAGTTTCATACGTTTTTCAAAAAAAATCGTGTTTTTTTTTTAAATTTAAAGATTAGAAAAAAATTAATCTTTTATGAATGTTTTTCTAGTATTTTACAATAACTTTTAAATATTCTACAACAAAAATTATCACTTCATCTAAATCTATTTCTCCAGATATCAATTTTAAAACAAAAAACCGAAATTTATCGATCTTTGCTGTTTTGAGGTTATGTTAAACATTTAAAGGTAGTCGTATTCATATAATATAGCTACTGACATTCTATGGTCTCATATTAAACTGCTTTATGCAAACTTAAATGAGAAGTTGGTTAAATTAAAAACAGTTTTATACATGTTTCTAAAAATAATCGTGTTTTTTTTTTTTAATAGAGATTAGAAAAAAAAAAAAACTAATAATTGTTTTTCTTGTTATTTAAATTAACTTTTGAGTATACTTCAACAGATATTATCATCCTATCTTAATCCATTCTTTAGATATTTGATTTTGAAACAAAAAACTGAATTAAATTGCTCTTTGCTGTTCTGAGGTTATGTTGAACATTTAAAGTTAGTCATATTCTGATAATATAGCTACTTGCATCCTATGGTCTCATATTAAACAGCTTTATGTAAACCAAAGTTAGAATTTGGTTGAATTTAACACAGTTTTATACATTATAAGAAAAAAAAATTCGTGTTTTTTTATAAAACTTAAAGGTTAAAAATATAATCCTTTTATAAATTTTTTTTTTGTGTTCTTAATTAACTTACGAGTATGCTTTTTTAAAAATAAGCATTCTATCTCGATTCCTTTTTGAGGAATTTAATTCCAAAGAAAAAACCAAAATACATCGCTCTTTGCTGTTTTAAGGTTGAGTTGAACATTCAAAGGTAGTCATACTTAGATAATATAGCTTTTTTTATCCTATTGTCTTATATTAAACTGCTTTATGCAGACTTAAGTTAGAAGTTAGTGGAATTTTAAACAGTTATATACGTTTGTCAAAAAAAATTGTGTTTTTTTGTTAAATCTAGAGGTTAGACAAAAAAAAGATTTATTTCAATAATTTTGTTGTATTTCACATTAACTTTAAAATATACTTTAACAAAATTTATCATGCCATCTTAATCCGTTTTTCAGAAATTTAATTTAAAAAAAAAAACCAAAATAGATTGCTCGTTGCTGTTTTAAGGTAAAGTTGATCATATAAATGTAGTCATACTTAGATTATGTAGCTACTTACATCCTATGGGCTCATATCAAACAGCTTTATGTAGACTGAAATTAGAATTTGGTTAAATTGAAAACAGTTTTATGCGTCATTCTAAAAATAAGTCGTGTTTTTTTATAAAATTGTAGGTTAGAAGTAAAATCCTTTTATTAATTTTTTTTTGTATTCTAAATGAACTTACGAGTATGCCTTATCACAAATTAGCATTCTGTCCAAATTCCTCCTTTAGAAATTTGATTTCAAAAAACAAACAAAAATACTTAGCCTTTTTGCTGTTTTGAGGTTAATATAAACATTAACAGGTAGTCAGTTTAAGAAAATATAGCAACATACATTCTATTGTCCCATATTAAACAGCTTTATGCAGACGGAAGTAAGAAGTTAGTTAAATTTAAAACAGTTTCATACGTTTTTCTGAAAAAAGTCGTTATATATTGTAAAATTTGGAGGTTAGAAAAATAAAATTATTTTATAAATGTTTTGAGTGTATTTTATATTAATTTACAAGTATGCTTTATTTAAAATTATCATTTTACTCTTATTTGTTTTTTAGATATTTGACTTTGAAAGAATAAAACCGAAATTCATCGCTCTTTGCTGTTTTAAGGTTAAGTTTAACTTTTAAAGGTAGTCATACGTAGATTATGTAGCTACTTTCATCCTATGGTCTCATATCAAACTGCTTTATGCAGACTTACGTTGAAATTTGGTGAAATTTTCAACAGTTTTCTGTGTTTTTGTGAAAAAAATCGTATTTTTTTTGCGAAATGTAAAGATTAAAAAAAAAACCCTCTCATAATCGTTTTTTCCGTATCTCACATCAATTTTGAGAGTATACTGCAACAAAAATTATCATTTCATCTTAATCCGTTCTTCAGATATTTAGTTTTGGAAAAAAAATATGAAACACATTGCTCTTTGCTGTTTTAAGGATATGTTGAACATTCAAAGGTGATGATAATTGGATAATATAGCCACTCACATCCTCAAGTACTATATAAAACAGCCTTATGCAGACCGAATTTAGAATTTAGTTAAATAAATAACAGTTTTACAAGTTTTTCTAAAAAATATCGTGTTTATTTTTAAAATTTGAAGGTTGAAAAAATAAACTTTCTTACAAATGTTTTTCTCGTATTTCATATCGACTAACAAGAATACTCCAACAAAAATTATCAGTTTATCTTAATAAGTTCTTTAATAGATTCAGATATTTAATTTAAAAAAAAAAACCGAAATACTTAGGTCTTTGCTGTTTTAGAGTTACGTTGAACATTTAAAGGTACACATATTTAGATAATATAGCTACTTACATCCTATGTTCTTATATTTAACTGCTTTATGCAGACTAAAGTGACAAAATGGTTAATTTTAAAACAGTTTTATACGTTTTTCTAAAAAAAATCGTATTTTTTTGTGAAAATTACATATTTAAGAAAGAAATCTTTTATCAATGTTCTTATCGTATTCCACATTAATTTTAAGAGTATATTTTAACAAAAGTTATCATATTATCTTAATTTGTTTTTCAGAAATTTGATTTTGGAAAAAAAAACTGGAATAGATCGCTCTTTGCTGTTTTAAGGTTAAGTTGATCATATGAAGGTAGTCATACTTAGATTATGCGGCTACTTACATCCTATGGTCTCATATTAAACAGCTTTATGTAGAATAAAGTTAGAATTTGGTTACATTTAAAACAGTTTTATACGTTATTCTAAAAACAAATCGGGTTTTTTTATAAAATTGAAGGGTTAAAAATAAAATCCTTTTATAAATTTTTTTTTTGTATTTCAAATGAATTTACGAGTATGCTTTATGAAAAATAAGCATTCTATCAAGATTTCTTCTTTAGAGATTTGATTTTGAAAAAAGAAACCAAAATACTTAGCTCTTTGCTGTTTTTAGGTTAAGATAAACATTTACAGGTAGTCATTCTTAGAAATTATAGCAACATACATTCTTTGTCCCATATTAAACAGCTTTATGCAGACTGAAGTAAGAATTTGGTTCATTTTTGAATAGTCTTATACGTTTTAAAAAAAAAAACCTTGTTTTTTTGTAAAATTTAGAGATTAGAAAGAAAATAATGTTTTCTGAATGATTTCCGAGTATTTTACATCGATCTCAGAGTGCTAACAAAATTTTACATTTTGTTTTAATCCGTTCTTCAGATATTTGAAATAAAAGAAAAAAAACCAGAATACATCGCTTTTTGCTGTTTTAAGGTTATGTTAAACTTTTAAACGTAGTTATATTTAGATAATATAGCCTTTTACATCCTATGGTCTCATGTTAAACAGCTTAATGCAGACTGAAGTAAAAAGTTGGTTAATTTTGAAACAGTTTTATCTGGTTGTCTAAAAAATCGTGTTTTTTCGTAAAATTGAAGGTAAGAAAAATAAAATTATTCTATAAATGCTTTTTTTGTATTCCACATGAACTTACAAGTATGCTTTAACAAAAATTGTTATTCTATTTTAATTTATTTTCTAGATATTTGACTTCAAAACAAAACTTTAATACTTGGCTCTCTGCTGTTTTAAGGTTAAGTTAAACCTTTAAAGGTAGTCTTATTTAGATAATATAGACACTTACATCTTATGGTCTTATATTTAAGAGCTTTATGCAGACTGAAGGGAGATTTTGGTTAAATTCCAAACAGTTTTCTACTTTTTTCTGAAAAAAATCGTGTTTTTTTTTAAATTTAGAGGTAAGAAAAATAAAATTATTTTATAAATGTTTTTTTTTGTATTTCACATTAATTTAAGAGTATTTTTAAACAGAAATTATCATTTTATTCTAATCTGTTCTTTAGATATTTGACTTTAAAAATAAAAATCTCACTACATCGCTCTTTGCTGTTTTAAGGTTAAGTTGAACATTTGAAGGTAGTCATATTTAGATAATATAGCCTCTTACATCTTATGGTCTCATATTGAAGAGCTGTATGCAGACTGAAGTGAGATTTCGGTTAGATTCAAAACAGTTTTATACTTTTTTCTGCAAAAAATCGTGTTTTTTTTCAAATTTAGAGATTAGCAAAAAAATTATCTTTCATAAATGTTCTTCTAGTCTTTCACATCATCTTTTAAGTAACCTTTAATAAAAATTATAATTTTATCTTAATTAATTCTTCAGATACTTAATTTAAAAAAAAAAACCGGAATACATCGCTCTTTGCTGTTTTGAGGTTATGTTGAACATTTAAAGGTTGTCATATTTTGATAATAGAGCTACTTTCATCCTATGGTCTTATATCAGACTGCTTTATGCAGACTTAAGTTAGAAGTTGGTTAAATTTAAAACAGTTTCAAACGTTTTTCTGAAAAAAATCGTATTTTCTTGTGAAATTTGGAGATAAGAAAAAAAACCTTTCATAAATGTGTTTTTCGTATTTCACATCAATTTTAAGAGTATACTGCAGCGAAAGTTATTATTTTATCTTAATCCGTACTTCAGATATATGATTTTGAAAAAAAAACGAAAATACATCGCTCTTTGCTTTTTTGAGGTTATGTTGAACATTTAAAGGTAGTCATATTCAGATAATAAAGCCATTAACATCCTATGGTATCATATCAAACAGCTTTATGCAGACTGAAGTGCGAAGTTCGTTAAATTTAAGACATTTTCATACGTTTTCCTGAAAAAAAATCGTGTTTTTCTATGAAATTTGGAGGTTAGAAGAAAAATCTTCTTATAAACGTTTTTCTTGTATTTTACAGCAACTTACAAGTATACTTTAACAAAAATTGTTTTTCTATCTTAATCAGATCTTCAGATATTTGATTTTGAAAAAAAAAAAAATACCCCACCGTGGGATGGAGGGGGGTCATGAAAAAAAGAGCGGGGGGGCTGTGGGGAGGCTGTAAGGTGATTGTGTGAGGTGCTTCACCGAGATAACTTTATAATATTGAAAGATATATAAATATATATATATATCGTATAAATTTTTTTTTAAACTGTTTCTATCGGGAAAAGATTTCATGTAACCCTAGTTATTTCAGGGCGGGTTTTTCTGCGGAATTTGGATGTGGACTTCAGAGTAATTCCAGGGTCTTCTCCTTGCCCTACAGGTTTTGGGCCTGCTTCAATGCGAAACAATGTTAGGGCTATATGTAGGAAAAAGTGAATCCGATGTGCCAGGCAGGGATCTCCAGCTTAACTGGCGAGGAGTGGACGTCTTGAAATATTGAGTCCTCTCCGAGAAAAGGCTACACAGTGGCAAGTGGACCCGATGCACTATCAGTGCAGATAATGTCAGCTTAACTAGCAGGGTTTTTCACTGAAGATACTCTCACTGTGTCCATGTATTAGGTATGTTACCAGTAACGGGTTGGTAATGGGTGTGGCAATCCATTCCCACATATAGGTGGTAAGTAGGTGGCCCCATCGACTAGGCCAGTAGACTGTTGTGGTAACCTGGTCAAAAAAAAAACCGATACAGCATTCTTACTAACATTATCTTGCATATCATAAGTAGCAGATTTTTTTATAATTTGCTGGCTAGTTTTTGGTAAATTAGTAAAGTTCAGCCATACGCACTTCACATTATTGTTATCATGATATTCTAAATGCTAAACCATCTAAAACATAAACGTTGGTAGTAATAATATAATTTTTGTTTATAACAAAAATTATCTCATGTAGCGAGCGTTCAGTATCTATAACGGACATTTTATGGAGTTCTTGGGTCACGAAACTTAACTGCTTAGTAGTATGAGTTTCGTAGAATACATCTTTGGCAATGGAAATTACTTTATTTTCTGCTGCTTGAAAAACGGAATTGTTATAACTTGTAATATTATAATTAGTAAAAAACAATCTTTTTTCATTTAGGCATAATCATAATGTTTGGTAAAAAGTCGTGACTCAGTTAGCGTTAATTCATCTTCATTAAGTATACTGCCATTTTCTTTTTTTGTAAGCAATGAAGAAAAAATCTCATTTAATTGTTACATAACTTTTGTCAGCTCATAAAATTGCAAAACACGCCATGAAATTGGTCCTTTTACGCGTTGATTCTGCTGTTTATAAATTTCTGGTACACGAACAGGTGGTAACTGACGTGAATCTTCAATCAAAATGATATCGAGTCCACTAAAATTATCATTAAATCTTCCAGTTATCTGCTTCAGCCTTAAATCGATTTATGCTAATAATTATATGTCAATCATGCTAACTTAATAATAATCAATATTCTGACATATTTAAAAAGAGCTCTATCCTGTTACGCAATTTCAATCGATAATGAAAGTAATTTAGATAATGATATTTTTAGAGCAGTGTAAACTGCAGTACCATAAGTTGCAACTGCCACTTTTACAGTTGATGCACAAGTTATGAAGGCATAACAGTAACCATATGCATACGAAAATCTGTTGTAAGCTTCCATAATTAATTTTATCACGAAAGTTGTACCACAACCAGTGGGTCCTGTGAAAAAAATTTGCAAAGGCGGGTTATTTGCGGACAGTAGCTGTGAAATGACATGAAGAAGTAAACTCTTTTGTTGTTCATTAGTTGACTGCATATATTTTTAAAACTGTTGATTATCTACAAGATTTTTTTTTTTTTTAGCAATTGCTCCTAATATGTTTCATGTTGCTAAGTAAAGATCAGCATTGACATCTGAGTTTGGATTTCTAAAGAGTTTATCGACAGGATTTTCATCCGGTAATCTGTGCGGTAAATCATCAATTTCTTCCTCACCATTTTCTGCTTGTTTACACATTCACCGACAACTTTCGATAGTTTCATTTATATCTAAATTAAAATCAAGCTCTTTGCGTTAATGTAAAATGAAAGCCTCACTATCATTATAAATGGTAATAAATTCTAATTCTGCTAGAATATTTTTGTTTTCATTTCTATATGCCATATTTGCACTGTAACTATTTCTAGCTTGTATTCATTCAGTTCTTTTTCTATATCGTAATTTCTGTATCTTATCACTCGTGGCATTGATCTTTCTGTATACTCTCCTTTCTTATTTTTATAGTAATTTCAAACAAACTGCGCTAATAAGACATCGTTTAATGAATCTGGTCTTTATTCGTATTTTTTAAACTTATTTCCCCTCCAAACGTTAGTAGACTTATTATCCAGATCTTCTAACTCTTAATGTTTACCTTATGCGTTAACGTTCTATGGTCCATACTGTAGGTATGCACGTAACTGCAATCAAACATTTTGATCTGAGCTTACGTAACAAATACCACCTGTTTCGGAACTGCTAAATTCAACATTATTTATAATGTCAACCCAATTTGTCTTGTGATCTCAACAATGTCAAAATCAGGGTGTTCACTCATTTTTTCTGTAATTTGTCTATACAAATCACTAACATCTCTATTGGTTTTCTTAACATATTGAAATACGTATGCAGAGCAATAATGCTCATCTAGTAATATCTGAAAGTCCATGTTTGAGCAAATTTTACTAAAAATGAATGGATTAAACTCAATATTACATATCTATGACAGTGCACGTTTGCAAAAATCATTGGGTCAGTTTACACCAGCTCTTATGATGTCATACTAATCTTTGTCACAAGCAATGTTGTTTTCCCGATAGAAAGTGTCAAAGTCTTGATACTCACTACTCTCTAAGTTTATCCTAATGCTTTTATAACGTGATGCATAATTTTTTAATTCAGGCTCCGATTTATCCAGAGGTGTCAATAAAACAGAAAGCATAAACGGTGCTTGAAGTCTGCATTTCTTTTTTTTTTCTGTACCAATTTTCCTATAACAGGTGAATGCATGTTTGAACATCTGTAGTTTTATATTTCCCAATGCCTCAGTTATCGAAGCTTAAACAAGTTGATGAATCAAATGGATTGCGTCAGTTTTATCTAAATCCATGATATCTAGGGGCACATTGTCTAGCCATAAGAGAATATGTGCATGCGGACTTTCACAATGCTGAAATTTAATACGCTTGAAATTCTCAATTACTCGATATCGACAAAATGGGCTATATATTTTAGACTGTAAAATCTGAAGTATAATATTTATTAGTTTATTAAAATAAATGACACAAGCAACAGCATGGTCATTGACCAATGTACTTTTTTTCATAAAAGTCAGTTGTAATAATATATCATCAATGATGTGTTCACTATTGTTTTTTAATTTATAAAGTAATTTTAGTAAACTTGACTGACCAATTTTATTAGCGCTGATTGTTAAAAATGCTGTTAGTTTTCTTTCCTGTCGCGTTACAGCAGAAAGACCTTTTTCGCTTTGCGCCCAACAATAATTGAAGTTTGGTATTGATTTGAGAAAAGCTAGATTGCTGTCTATGCACGAATGTATGTATTCTTCAAATTGTATCTGTTCTCGAGTGAAATAAGTGTTTTGACCCGCATGTTTAAATGCTACAGTTAAACAATCACGCACCCTCATTCTCATAATTTTCATGCAAATATATCATAAACGATAAAGTGTAACAGCATGATGCGTTGGTCCCATCGTCTTGGTTCACTGGAGGCAATTTGAAATAGAGGTACAGAAACTCCATCTTTCAATGTTCTCAAGTGTCCTAAATAAATGTCTGGAAAAGCAAGCTATTTAGTATGTTCATCAAAGAGTAAGCTTATGGGAACATTATTTTCTTCCGGTGCAATTTGTAAATACTTTTCGTCATTCCACATTAATAAATGTTACGAAGCAGTAAGACTTTTCGTGATTAGGATCGCTTCACTTATCTCATCTAAATTGACATTATTTTGTGGAATGTTATCATTCAAAAAACTATTATCAATTGTCTTACTAATATATAAAGCAAAGTCGCTAAAACTGTTGTAATCAATAACTGCCAAAACTACTAATTCAATTTTGCTTAAATTTTGCATACTGAATCTTAATAATTTTGAGATAGTTTTTGCATAGCTTTTTCTTGAAAAAGTTAATAACAATATCGATAAACAAGCTTAAAGTTTTTCTAAAATAAGCAAGCTTTACACTCTAGTTCAATAGGATCCGGTAAGTGGCGTTGAGATAAAACTAAATCCACCCGCAATCAAAGATAGTGAAGAGTGGTTATAACATGCCCCATAGAGTTGCCAATTGTCAAAGTCATTTATCACCAGTACACCAAGCACAGAGTTGTTAGTCGTGCAGCTGGGCATCCCGGCTACTAATAACACTCTTTTTTTATTGGTAAGCAAAATAAATCGATTTTTACACCGGATTGCCAAAATAACTGAGTGCCACGGTAAAATAGGAGGTCAGAACGTTAACGTCTCCAGCGAAGCACTAGGAGACGTATCCAGCTAGAGCACAATCTGCTCCAACACTCCAGAGCTTTGTAGCCGTTCAACCATCCGGTTGGGTGCCATCAGAGAATTTTCTACTTCAAATGCTAGCCAGGAAAGACAGCCCTGAAGAGTAGAGGCAGCCACAACGGCTTCCTTCTAAGTGGTCATTCCGAGGGCATACCTACAGAAAAGGTATTGTCCAGGCCCACTCTCCCGACTACTGATGAGCGGTTGGTTATCCAGGGAACAATCCGAAGGCAAGATATTCTTTGGTCAGCGGCGTCCCTCCCTCCGTCACGGTCTCTGTACACAGAGACTTTGAGGGAAAGAGTCAAGCTACCCGCAACCAGCTCTCCATCATCAAGAATAATGATAAGGAATAGTGGAAAAATTCACCACTTGCCCTTTTCAGGGCCACATTAAGATTAACATTCCCTACTTAACCATTATTCTCATCAGTTCTTTTAAGGGCCACCTAAATTTAAACTACCTTGCCAACAAATACATTTTCACTACCATTTCCGAAAACGATTCGTTGATTATAAGACTGTGTAAAGCTGGCCGCTATAAAACCAAGTCAGTCATTCACTAGCCAACGTAACGAGCAGAGTTGTTCGTCATAAGGCTGGGAAACCAGGAATCACCTACACTCTCCAAGGTCTGCGCTGGAAGAACCTTACAGCTATCAAGGAAAAATAAACTTGAACCAACGGAGCAGGTTCAATCTCCTTCAGGCAAGCATCACGAACCAATCCGTCCACATGAGATTACCAAAATATCTGAGTCTGCAAAAAAAAGGTGCTTTACGAGCTTTAGATACCAACGTCTTTGGGGTCATACCAAGAGACGTTATAAAAGAGCTCTACAACCAGCTGTAAAGCTTCAAACGTTGTGGTTTTTCTCCCGATCAATAGGGTGCTACAATAACAGGCCAGAGAAGATTACCCTGAGATATACAGGCAATTATGTTTGCTGAAAACTTCCATCAAGAAAGAGTTTACTTAAGAAGCTCACCAGTCCTTTTCAGGGTCATTGGATGTCGAACTATTTAGCCAACAAATACATTACAACCTAATAAACTAATAAAGTTTAAAAAAACAGGCTTTTAGGCTCACAAAAGTCTTAACTATGCCAAAAGTTGCAAGAAATCGAATTGGAAGGAAAACTTCAAATGCATCTAATGAATACAATTTTAGGCGTCAAGAGAATGACGCTGAACATTTATCGAGATAAAAGCAGCATCAAAATCGATAAATAAATAATTTATTAAGTAGGAGATCAGTTTTTTAGTAAAACCTTCATAGTTATCTCTTGAATCTTCCAGATTTTTAAATAAGGAATAATACGTATTTGTATTTTTGTGCTGATAAGAAATATAGACATTATGCTTCAGGACTTAGAAATGAAGTTGTGAGACAAGAGAAAAAAATTTTTTTTAATTATATATTTTTTGTGAGTTTTAAATAGTAACAGCTCTTAAAAATAGCCCTTATCATAAATTATAGGGAAGAAACTGCAAATCAACGGCTTTTTAGGGCTAACGATTATTTCATGGCATAAGGAATGCACGGTACTTTTCATCATTATTATATTTTTTTTACTTTTTACAGCTTTTCACTCGATTAAATAAACCGTATGGATTCCAAACAAATATGTATTTAATAAGAAATTTTTTGTTCTGAGAAGTGTCAGAAATAGATGTAAAATTTTTGACTGAAAACGTTTCACATTACATGTCAACGCACATATCATGTCATGCTTTTTTATGCGTTAAACAATCTATATATCTTACTGTTGGATTATCGCAATATATTGTATTACCAACGTAGGTGTTCAATTGATTATCATTTATGTCCACTTAATTTTGTTCATTTGTATCATCACCCTGTTGATCTTGTCTTAAAAATGAAATGCCATATGAAATATCAAGCAATTTTCACTTAATATTACAAAATTTGTTTACCATCTAATTGTTACATGTTTATTATCATGTGACTTTTGTTCATCAATAATAACATTACTTTCTTAGTGCGTACGTAATGAAATGCAAACAAATTAACTCAAGCTAATAACTTTTCAGTATTGGTAAAAATAAATTTAAAAAAGGTATCCACATCCCATTGTGCATCATAATGCTTCTCATGTATATCATTAAATGCCATTATTACATCATCAATTTCATGCAAAGAAGCAATGGTGGTATTCTTTGTTTGTTTACATTCGTCGTCCGTAGCCACTGGCACACAGTAGGCGAATTTGGTTTTTTTTACTCAAAACCTAATATCTCGCGAACATTGATAGATAGATAAGTAATTTTTTTTTTACTGTCTTTTTTTATTGATAGAGATTGAAGGAAAACTATAGAGGAGACAGAAAAATTTGACCCTAACCTACGAATTTGTTGTAATCGTCGATTTTTCGCGATTTCAGGTCTATTTTTTCTTATTTAGCTATAATTAGAATAAATTTCGGCTAATTTGACACTTAATTCGTTTTTTTTTGTGTTCTGGGCAATACCTACTTGATGCTAACGTATCAATTAAATTATATATTAGTTAATATGTACAAATATATATGTATATATCTATTTTATGTGCATTTAGTAATAATTATCAATGTAAATGATTAATAATTAACTTGTAATGATAATAAAAATATCGACTTACTTGGTATCAGAAGTGGCAAAACGCAGAGACTTACGGTAATAAATATTCATAATAATTTGTATGTATATAGATGTGTATGTATCCATGTATGTATGTATGAATGCTTTGCCATCAAATATCCGAAATCACAGTTTCTCATACGACTTTATTAAATATTATTATTTTGAAGTAGCTGGCAGAACACGATACATTGATACATATATATAGATGTATGCTAATATATGGAGCGTTTTATATATATACATATACATATAAACTTTCACTTTGGATAATTTGGTTTAGAACACAGCAAGTTTTGCGAGTATGGCTTCACACATACAGACAAAAATTAGTGTACATACATAATTAAATTTATTCCTTTCTGTAATGTATATATATATATATATATATATATATATATATATATATATATATATATTTATATATATATATATATATATTATATATTTATACATATATATAAAACGCTCCATATATTAGCATACATCTATATATACGTATCAATGTATCGTGTCCTGCCAGCTATTTCAAAATAATAATATTTAATAAAGTCGTATGAGAAACTGTGATTTCGGATATTTGATGGCAAAGCATTCATACATACATACATGGATACATACACATCTATATACATACAAATTATCATGAATAACTATTACCGTATGTCTCTGCGTTTTGCCACTTCTGATACCAAGTAATTCGATATTTTTATTATCATTACAAGTTAATTATTAATTATTTACATTGATAATTATTACTAAATGCACATAAAATAAATATATACATATATATTTGTACATTTTTACTAATATATAATTTAATTGATACGTTAGCATCAAGTAGGTATTGCCCAGAACACACAAAAAACGAATTAAGTGTCAAATTAGCCGAAATTTATTCTAATTATAGCTAAATAAGAAAAAATAGACCTGAAATCGCGAAAAATCGACGATTACGACAAATTCGTAGGTTAGGTTCAAATTTTTCTGTCTCCTCTATAGTTTTCCTTTAATCTCTATCAATAAAAAAAGAGAATAAAAAAAAAATTACTTATCTATCTATCAATGTTCGCGAGATATTAGGTTTTGAGTAAAAAAAACCAAATTCGCCCACTGTGTGGCACTTGCAGAGATGTTAAATTATTTGCTTGTGAAGCAGTTTTTGACGATCCTGGTACTGTCGTAGACGCTCAATTTCTGATTAGGCAAATATTTCACAAGATATTGGTGATGCGTTTCGCTGTCATGATGAGCTTTGCCCTTAAAAAAATCCTAGTTAAATGATTTTTGATGTCCAGATCCAGTAGCCTTATCACTGTGCTACATTGTTTTTTTTTACATTGTATTACATTATATATTTACGCCAGTTGGGATTTGCGATGACTTATCAGCTACTTGCGTAGCAGCCTTCTTACGAGCTCGATGCTGCTGTAGACAATCCGCTTCAGCTAGTAAAAAGTTGTTTTTAAATCATAGTTGACTCCTAGATCCACTAGCTTCATCATTTTCCTGGATACACTCTATATCGGCAACAGCTGGCACTTTCGATGATCTATCAGCGGTTTGCGTACCAATCATTTGACAAGCTTGGTACAGTCGTAGACGCTGAGCTTCTGATTTTTGTAAGCTACCACTGTTTAGTATGATATTTCAGCTCACTCTTATTTGCTGCTTTAGAAAAATCTACTGTAAATGGTTGTTGTTTGTCACAAATGCACACTGAATCCTCGTATCCTCAGATAATTTAAAACGCTTATATTCGGAGGGTCTAGAAAAGATTTTATTTTTATATGTGCTCATGAGTTCAAAAAGGACAGAGATAAGGCAAGACAAAGGTAGAGAACGCAAGAGAGAGAGAGAGAGAGAGAGAGAGAGAAAGTGAGCATGATGACGTAATTAAAATAGAACTGCGTTTCTATATTTTTCTGAATATTGTTTAAACAATTATCAATATCACGGATGATTGCTGAGATCGAAGGGACAGCATCTTCATTTTGTACTTTACAACAATCCATGATAATAATATTTAACATACGGCGCTGGAACATTTAGCATGAATAACCTTAAATCACAGCACTATTGTAAAGAAAATGTCAATAACAGTGTGTAGCACTAAGCAGAGCCACCAAAATAGCAGAAGTCAATATTGCAGCTAGTTGTAAAAATGTATGATGGTAAAAAAGGGATAAATTAATAATGCTATAAGAAAAACATGTTTACTGTCACGTGTACTTTACAGTAACAAGAGTGTCATTAAATAGAGGCACGCTGAATTTCTTGTACGATAGTATTGAATAACCGAGAAAAATTTGAATGTTAGAAACGTAATATCTTAAAACAATGTGAGTAACTGTTGACATAAGAAGGAAAGTGGAAAAGTATTAATTCATTGGTACAATATAAGCAACGAATCTGAACAAAAAATGAAATAATTTTTTTATAAACATGTTCATCGATATGTGCTCCAGAGAGTGGATGGCACTCATACCGTGGTTATGAAGGTCCAGTATGGTGATAAGCACATTGGCGTAATGCTCAGTGACAATAAAATTGCTTATTAAAATTGCACACACGTACGCACCCATGTAAATATAGTTATGGATGAACAATCTATGTGTCCGTCCACAATCTTTCGTGTTTAAATAATTTTTAAGATTATTGTTGTGCAAAAAATTGAAAAATGTATTTAACACATTTGCAATAATTTTTCAAATATGACATAATTTTTCCAAAAATTTTCCACCTTGATTTTACGGAGAAATATTCAAAATACTGAAGTTTGAGGTTATTTTTTCACGTAAATCATTATTTTTCTTTTTGTGTACCACGATTTTTTTTCTCCTTTAGGTTTAAGTCTTTCCTTGTGAAATTTACTATGTTTGCTATATCTTGATTACTGTTAAAGATATGGCATATATTTTAATAATTAAAAGTTATGTGCATGCATGACCATTAAAGATCATTTAAGTATTATTGTTACACCGTACTAAACGTAATATAATTTTTCCCATGATTTTCCCTCTTCATTTCATGAAGGTACAACGAAAACATCAGAAAGTGAGGTTATGTTTTTTCATAATTTAATGCCTCTGTGTTTGCGCATTACGATATTTTGATTTATCGTAGAAAACCCGTAATACTCGTTATTTTTGCTGTATCTTGCTTCCTTTAAAAAATGTGGCGTACTTTATACTATTTGGTTAAACCATGTTATAAATATCCGTTTAATCAATACTGTCTCTTTGAATCAATCTGCTGCACATGAAAAAATTATTTCTTAATGTACTTTTTTTAAATAATAATATTAACTAACGTTTACAGTATTAATATTAACTGTATATTCTACACACATACGCACAGGCAAACATGTTCACACTTGCACAGTTAAAGTAGGAAATTCACACAGCCGCACTTATCATACATGCACACTTTCATGGTTGCATCCATGATTCTATAAACAAGTTACACACACATACATGCATGTATACATTATATGGCACGTACACTGCACACACTAACACACTACGATACGGCAGTAGGAATATGCATAATACAGCATGTCAACTACGTATATGTATCGGAATACGAAGACAAACGATGAGACTCGAGCGCCATCGAGCTGCAGTACATATATATACATATATATATATATGTACGTACGTTTCTACCGTTTTGGTCCCTAACCAAAGCATGCCTAAAGAAGTTTTTACTTCAAAAACATGACAAATATGTTTGTGATTTAATTTTATAGGAGTTTCTTGAGAAAAAGGCGTCGATAGTCGTAATTTATTTCGTGGTAGATTGTGTTTTGTTATTATTAATTTTTGAGTTAAATTCTTGGTCTAAAAATTTTATAAGTGTCTTCGTCGATTAGTTGAAGAAGTCAGCGTTAAAATCTCCAGTCAAAATAAGTAGAAGTTCATGAAAACGTTTATTGTTTATAATAAGTATCTGAGATCCACCTTAAGAATGTTGTACTAGAGCTGTATGAGAAAGCTCTGTAATATCTAACAAATTCTGATTTGGTAAGATATATGTATATGACCACCGTGATAAAGAAAACACCGTTTTCCATTACATACTCTGCTGTACATATTGTATGTATACATACTAGTAAGGCTTCGCCCCCAGCGCGCTCCGCGCGTCAACCCCCTACTGTTCTAACTAAAAAAAAGAGTCCTTAAATTTCATCTGATAGTGGGGAGAGGTAAGTGCCCAGAATTTCGTGAAGAAGAAGAGTGATCTACATCATTAAACATTAGTTATATATTTATCAGTAAATTTCCACACCTCCCAGAAGGTACTACTGTGGTACATTCAAAATTTTTTTTAGAACTCTCTGTTAAGTTTAAAGAAAAAGGCATGCATTATTTTTTTATCGATGAAACTCTAAACAACGAAAACATTCAATTACTTTAATCACATGTAAATTATTTGAATTTTGTATAACATATACTTTATATTATTTTTTTTACTATTATGCATTCTATATTTTATGAATTGATATAAGTGGTTAGAAAAAATTTTTCATTTTCAGATTCAATGATAAATATGGAAATAATTTCTTCATAGTATTCCACACTGTAAATTGAAAAAATCGTTCGTACCTTGTACTATTGAAATTTAATTTAAAATTAAACCAAACATTTTAGAAATTTTTTTGAAAGAACAATATAAAAATCAGCGTAAAAGGGGACGGAAATTATTTATTGAAAACTTCTTCTTATTTTCTGTATAGTGACAAAGATTTCCACATAAGAGCTCGTTCTTCAGTAATCACTAATGTTGTAAATAAATGGCAAAAATATTATGGATTGATAGTAGGGAACGATTATTATTAAAATATTAAAAGTAGTGATAAATATATTTACATAATGTCAAAAAATGGGACTGCATAGGAAGAATGGTACATGTATTAAAATTCAAAGTTTCTTAAATTGATTTAATGTTCACGTTATAGTTAATTTCTCAAACAACGATATTCAAACGTATGAAAATTCAAATAGTAATCCTAAACTAAAAATTGATCTTAAAGCAAAAATATGACAAAAAATATTGGAATTGGTCGATTAAACATTGTATCTCCAAAAGATCATGAAAGATTTTTTTTTAAACTTATATTAAATAAAGTAACTGGTTCGACATCGTTCAAAGACATTAGAACATATAAAGAAATAACTTTTAAGACTTTTCAAGATACTGCAATTGCAACGGGTTTAATAGACAATGATGAAAAAATGGATAATACTTTTAAAGAAGCAATTGCTGTTATGTTTCCGTATTAATTGAGAAAACTGTTTGCTTGGTTTTTAATTTCAAAAAATGTTTAAGGTAATAAAATATGGAATAAATACAAAGAATTTTTTACGAAGGATTTGCCTAACAATAAAGATAATTTAGCTCTTTTACATATCAACCAAATTTTAGAATCGGAAGATAAATCGTGTGGATGCTTTAATTTACCTACACCAAAAAAATAGAGAGTAAAAAAAAGATATTAATGATGAAATACGTTTCAGTAAAGAAATGTTTAACTCGATGCATAAAAGTTTGAATAATGACCAGAAAAATCTATTTTATATTATTTGCGAACAAAAAAATAATATTTTTTTTATAGATGGTCCTGGAGGGTCAGGAAAAACTTATTTATATAAAACAGTAATTTATTTTTTTTTTCTCAAACTAAAAAAATCATGTCAATGGCACGGACTGGCATAGCATCAATTTTGCTTCTAAAGGGGATGACCAGCCATAGAAATTTTAGACTTTCTTTAGATCCTAATAATATAGAGAGTGCATTTTTCGAATTTAAGTCAGAAAAAAAAAAAAATTGAGAGAAGTTGACTTAATTATTTTGGATAAGGCTTTAATGATTCCAAAAAAAGCATTGAAAATTGTAGACAGAATGTTAAGAGGTTTATATAATACTGAAAAATGTTTAGGAAATAAATTAATTATTTAAGGAGGTGATTATCGTCAGATTCTTCCAGTGACAAAAAACGGTAATAGAAAAGTTTTACTTAAACAAACTATTAAATCTCTATTTTAATGGAACTCATTCCAAATTTTAAAAGTAGAAGTCAATATTCGTTCTAACGATAAAGAATTTTCAAAATTATTATTAAAAATTGGAAAAGGGGAAATAAAAACTTTCAACATTCCTCAAAATTGAATCTCAAATAATGTATGTTCTCAAATATTTTCTTATATCTACAATTGTTTAATAAATAGTGTTATACTTACATCACATAATGAGAGCACCTCTTATTTAAACAATAAAATTTTTTTTTAATTAACTGAAGAAGTTAGAACTTACTATAGCATAGATAACGCAACTTATAAAGGGGTTGATAAATCAGACAATCGTATTTATTTAAGTTTTCCGGTGGAAATGTTGAACAATATTCTTGAAGGATTACCACCTCATGAACTAAATCTAAAAATTGGTATAATAGTGATGTTACTGAAAAATTTAAGTATGTCAGATGGACTTTGTAATGGAACGCGTTTACAAATCACAAACTTATTGCTGTATAATATAGAAGGAGAAATAATAACTGGAGAAGAAATTGGAAGTAGAGTCTTCATTCCAAGAATAACTTTAGACACAGGAAACTCCTTAAAATTACCGTTTATTTTGTTTCGTAAACAATTTCCAATCGTTGTGGCATTTGCTATGACAATAAGCAAATCCCAAGGTCAAATTTTCGATAATGTAGGTTTGTATTTAAAAAAACCCTTTTTTCTAATGGTCAATAACAGGTGGCTTTATCAAGATGCAAAAATAAAAATAATTTTTTTATTCAAGTAGAAAGGCAAAAAAATACAGAATTTGAAAATATTCTTTGGAAAGAGATTTTTACATAATTTATTGACTTTACATGATGATTTTCATTGATGAATCGGCAATATTTGTGGTAATAAATTGAAAGTCACTTATGAATGTTTCATCATTTAACAAGTATACATGACATGATGCACGAAAAATGGTGTAGGGGCCTATGGAGGGGCTGCGGGGGGTCTGTGAAGGGACAGGCAAAATTGTAGGGGGGGCTGTGGGAGGTCTAAGGAAAAAGTAAGAAAATATCAAATTAGCGATGAAAACGGTCAAATTTCAGCTTATTTGTGGGGGTCTCTGGAGGGGCTGTGGAGGGTCTGTGGGGGGGGGGGGCTGTGGGGAGATATATGGAATGCTTCACAGAAAAATAAAAATAGCAGTAATTAACGTGCTAAGCAAAGGATGGTTCTGTATTACACTTTATTGAAAAAAAAAATGACACCTATCAAGTTTAACCCATGGTAATGTTAGAATTTCACCTTCTTACACTAGACACTGATGCACCCAGGCTTGGTGTGGTTTTTTCCCGTGCCAACTCGTGAAAGAGCTATGCTACAAACGAATTAAGTTAGATGGCGTGGCTAGATGCTCATTAATGCTAGTATGTATATATATATACATTTTTTGCAACAGCAAATGGATAAACGATAATAAAAAATCTACAATCGTGTTGAAATATCCAAACAAATAAATAAACAAATAAATTGATACATACAAACGTGTTTGTGTTAGTATTTTTTTACTCGTTTATCTAACTATGTGTTGTTTGTTATATTTGTTAACAAATCATTTTGTTGCCATACAGTTTTCGGTCCGTAGAATAAAAAATATCACTAGTTAAAATGCTATCGTGCTTAGAAGTAAAATTTGGTGGGAGACATGGAATTGATAAGTACACAGCACCAATGTGATTTTTTCCGGAGTGTAAACCCAAAGGGTTTCCCATTTCCACGTCATCGAAATACGCAAATAAAGGTAAAAAAAATTTATTTTTATCACAATTTTTTGTTAAATCACCCCATAGTGATCCTTGTACGAAATTTGTTAGTAAATTTTTTTCTCGTTTAAGACTTGCCATGTATGAAACCGTGGAGGTAAATAAATCCTTAATTTCTGATAATTTCTTTAACGAAATTTTTACCGGAAAGTGAATTATTGAGCTCGTTTTATTGAATACAAAAACCTTGTTTCCACGTACTTTTGTAACAACTTGTTTTCTAAAAGGCACTCTTGTGGCTAACAAAAAAGACCTAAAGATTTAAACAAAGTTAATCTTCTTTCTTCTGTACAGATTTTTTGAAATGGATCTTTAAACCTTTGAAAAGTGTTTTCAATTACAGTGTTTGCCTCTTGACTAATAGCATTATTTAAATTTGCATTTATTGTTTTTAACAAAAAAGGGTTATAAATATTTTTAGTAAAATTTCTTAAACAGTCGATTATAGTTTGTATGTCTTTTCTATTAAATGATAAATTATTGTGTAAAGCACAAACAGTTTTAAGAATTTCATCTTCGATATTCATTTTTCTCCAGGTTAATTATTGGTATTATAAAAAAAAAATAAATAAACATACAATTATTAAATTATATTTATAAATACGCTGTTACGTACGATATGCTGGGCATATTACTAAATTAAAATTATTGTTGAAGTTACCGAAATTTAATTAATATTATAAAACAAAATCAAAGTCACAAATAAAAACATTACGAAAAATACCTACGGTACATTATTCAAATTATTATAGGTCAATTAAAAAAAAAAGGGATTACATTACATGCAACTGTTACAAAATTTTAATTATCAAAGTAATTATTTAAACTATTTTAAAACTCATTCGAATGTTTCAAGGACTAACATTTAAGAGTACATACATAAATAAACAAAACTCGTGAATTAAATCACAACTACATCGACTGTCTATAAGTATTTTATTTTCTTTTTTATTTACTTCTACAAAAAGTTGAATATTTTTTTTTTGCAGCTACAATACTTTTCATACCCTTAATATCGTAAATACATTTGTGAAAAAAGGACCAAACATGAGGACATCCTCAATCTAAATGAAGAGCAAAAATGGATTCAAAACATAAATCTACGCTATCTACCAATGATTGCCTTTAAAACGTGACCTTATCCAATACAACCAAACAGTTCTTAATTCCATCTAACGATCCTGTGATTTATACAAATGGTTGCAAAACGATTACATTGGATTCACGATAGGCTTTGCTCCTTCTTTGTAAGAATTCTTTTATCTGCTCATCAGAAAAGTTAACATCCTGAAAAATTTTAAAGCAATTTAGTAACAATCGTGTGTATGGATGCAAATTTTCAATTGTTTAGTTGAAATGGTAATTCTTAAGCGCTACATATCTGAGGCTACCCTAGGATCCGTCGGGCCCTGTTTTGCAGGGCATTCAGGCCGCTAAACACCCTTGGCAGCAATGTTGCTCATGTGAGAACTACCATTATTTACGCTTATTTATTATTAAAAATGAAACATTTAAAGAGTATTTTAGTGAGGAGTGATTGTAGGTTGGTATAGTTGATCTGAGGTACGGCTGTTCTAGCGGGACGGGGGTTCGAATCCCGATTGGGCCAATTTTTCAAAAGATGAATCCGGCTGGGAGTTGCTCTCGAGTCTTGTGGGAGGCTCTTTTGGGTGTAGGATATGTGGTTGCTCTGGGTGGAGCGAGGGCAGGACCAGATTGAAAAGTCAGGGTGAGGGTGGAAAGAGGGGTTATAGATAGATAAGTTGGAAAAGTTAGGACAGGGGTTACAGGTTTAAATGGGTAGTAAATGATAGGATAGGAGTTTACCAGTAGGGTTTTAGGATCATAACCTTCTATACCAAGATATAAGAGGGTGCCCGTAAAAATTTAATCAAATAATGTACGGATAGAAATAAAGTTTAGTGAAGATAATAAATTATAATGTGCTTACTTCAAAATAAACAATATAGTTCATCAATTGAGGATCCTCTAAAATAGACTTAGATAGCTGTTTATTACTTAGTTTGTACTTTGTTAAATACGGTAGTAATAACAGTGCGATGTTGGATTTATGATCTGAAATAGTTGAATAATTTGTGAATCGTCTTAAAATTTTAAAGATACCTTTCTAATTTACTTAGTAAATTATTATTCTTATGGTATATTAAAAAATAACATTTAAAATTCAATAAATTTGTAAATTTACCTGCATGACGAATTGGCGTATTTTTTAATATTATTTGTTGTAACTCCTTGTCATATTCATTTTTATTTTTCTTAGGCGCTGGTTCGACCTCTTTCACAAGTATTTTTTGAGCAAAATCTAATAAGTTATTAGCAAAAGAAGGCCAGTTTACTGAAAAACGATCTGTTACTTTAATATCTTTAAACTTTTTCCCAGCTTGATACTTGTAATTTTCAAACAATTTCTCAAAGTCCGATAATAACTAGAGCAGTATATGTATGATTCATAAAAATAGATTACTACAATGTAAAGAATTTTTTAAATATGCACATGATTTTTTCTTACCAAGTCAGGGGCGATACTACTTTTTAAAATAGAAAGTTCTTCAATAATCTCCTTGCCAAACTTATTTTTATATGCACCATCATGTCGTTGGTAATAGCTGGTTTTCCAAACAGCTAACACTTCGTCAAAACTATTGAACGTATCGTTGCTTAAAATGCTTAAATCGTAATTATACCCCTTGGTGTCTATACACACACAGAAAAATTGTTGATATACGCATTTCTCAATTTTCTTAGATTTTTTATTAAAATGTACTTCAAAATAGCTGTACTAAACCTTTATTGTCCTTTTTCATTTGCTGCGCTCTTTTTGAATTATCCAACAAATCCAATTCACCCAACTTATCTCTAAAAGTTTGGTATGCAGCATATAAAAATCCGGTGTTATTTACACGCTTCTTTTTACCATGAGTGTCTTACGCATAATAACCGGGAGAAAAATACAGTTTTTTTTCTGTTTCAGAAGTAAACAATGCTAAGATATCTTGTGTTATATCTTGAAATCGTGAATTTGTTATACTGTTAAGAAAAATCGTTTATTGCATTAAAAAAATGAGCATAAGAAATGAAATAAACTTAAGATTTGCCCTTGTTAATCTTTTATTATTGGTTACAGTCTTTTAATTATAATTACTATGAATAGTCATTTAAATAAAAACAAAATAAATAAAAAATAAAAAACTTAAAATGTAGTGAAAATCGGTAATTATGTTGTAAGGTACTTTGATTAAACAGGCAAATCCTATGCTGTATAAAATTTATTTATAATATAATGTAGTAACGAGGTGATGTGTAATATAAAGTGTAATAATGTTAATAAAATCTCAGGGGAGAAACAAAGAATATAGTCCATTACGTCACTAGAACACTAAGTACAAACATAAGCGTCAAAATAGCGTGGTTGTTGTATGTACGGCCTAAGAGGCCCGCGAAGCAGAACCCGAGGAACGTTAAGGTAGCTGCGGAGCGATGGCGCTTATGTAGCGAATCCTATTTTTCCTACCGAGGGCACACCAGCCTTTCAAAAACGCCCGAATAGGAAAACCAATTTTTTTTTATTTAGTCCAAAATCAATAAAAAGATCTTTTTTCTACCTCGGGTGTTTTTGAGGGTCGGGTGTACCCTCGGTAGCAAAAATAGGGTTCACACCTGGTGTGCATCCAACCAGGGCAATCACAAAGAGTCTCTCGGGTCTGGTGCTTACCCTGGTGAAATGCGCCACCAGGTACGAAAACTACCATTTTATACTCATATAAGGTTACTGGTAAGTTGTTTCTACATTAAATTAACTTTTTGTGTACGTATTCATTTATCGATTGGTAATGTTAAAACAAATGACATCTTACGAAAGTGGTGGCCCACTAGTTATTATTAACTTCATTTCATTCTCAATAATAATTTTGCATAAATCTCTCCGTAAAATTACTTTGCATTCTTTGTACGCATATAAAATAATTCGACCCATTAAAAAATCGTTGTTAAGAAGCAACTGAAATAATGGCATATTTCTCTCGACTGCAAAAATTAAACAAGAAATTTTTTCCACTATCAAATGTTATAAGAAAATTGTTTGTAAAAAATTGTGTAAATAGGTCTTTTCGTATTTTAAAATTAAATAAAAGTATTACGCTGAGGGTAAGACTCTTCTACATGAAGTAATTTACTTAATTGCTGGGAGCATGTGATGACTTCTACATTATTAACATCCTTAACAACTACTTTTTCTGACAGATTGTTGTGTTCAGAATTTTTACTTGCAGATTGGTCTACTAAATTATTTAGTTCATGTTCTGATAAATTGTATGCTGTGTCTCTATAGATGTCTGTGTCAAGTTCTGAGTCACGTGACTTATTTAATGTAAATAAATACTGAAGGAAATTTTTGCGAAAGTTTTGTTTTGATTCGATTTGATCATCAGAAAATTTTTTATCCTAATCATCATAAGTTAACTGACCAAAAGAAGCTTCATTTACTTTATAAACTAAAAAAATTGGAAAAAGAATAAAATTCAGTTATAAATACTTAACATGAGAAATTTTTTTGTATGCGTATCAAGACATATTTTAAGCATACCAAAAAATAAGTAATACGTGTTAAAATGTGTTTTTTTTTTTGTTTTTTTTTTTTTAATTTAGTTACACCGAAGATTTATAGTTCCTGATGTATGGTATTAAAATTCAAGTGAAAAAACCACACATTCTAGTTCAGCAGCAAGCATGCAAAAAACATTCAATCATATATTATCTGACTCAAATCTTATTTTGGGGTTTCATCGATGAGCACAAAAAAGTGTTATGCTTTCACTTTGGAAATTTTACTCATTGCAGTTTTGGTCACAGAAGTTTAAAGTCAACTAAAACTGATTATTTTTTATATGATTGCTCCTCTGTTTTTTATCCAAAAGATACAATTTGAGATCAAAATAATAATTTCAAAAAAAGATAAAATTCGTTTTTAAAATCACTGCATAAGAAAAAAACTCCATTTCAGATTTATTTTCATCCAACTTGCTTAAAATTGTCAAAATGATTTCCATAAGGCGAATGTACTTACATGCAAAAATTTGTATAAAATTTTCCAATTTCCAATCAATTAAAATTTTCTTGACGTACTCATCCATGATATTTTTGCATAACTCTGCAAGAGGAGAAAGTAAAGGTTATGTGATATAGCGCGATACAGCACTAGGAGAGATTGTATATATAAACTACATTGACTTACGGTCAAAAACAGCTTCTCGATAATAAAACAAGTGTAATAACCGATTCACTAGTTAAGAAAATAATTTTCATAAAAAGAAACACACTTCAGTGAGAAGAAAGACACTATTAATAGCGTGCACTGCACTGTCACGCGCGTAGGTATACTCATAAGTATATATAGGTACTATAGCAGTCGAAAGATTTGTCATAAGGTCTGTTTTCTTCAAGCTATGCTTGGCATGGGAAAAAACCACACCACGGCTTCGAAATAGCAGTGATAGAATGACTGTACATCGTGTGTATCATATAAACAGCCTATGCTTATAAATAACATGGAAAATAATTATGCTTCTTGCTTATAAATACGATGCCAGTATATTATTTTAAGATTCCTACTGATTGTAGCACGACTTTAAGTCCTGTTTTCCTTTTTCTGTGTTCACACAAATAACTGTTTAATGTAGGGGGAGATGTACAATTATATCTGCAATGTTTGTTCTCCTTACGAGAAAATCCTGAATATTATTTATAGTTGTGTCGTTATTTAGTGTAATTAGATTGGTTGTACATTTTGTTATTTTGATACATTGCAACTCCACCTGCACGAACTAAATAACGTTTAAAATAAGAAATACAACATAAATTAGGTCAATTATATTTATCGTTATTATGCAGCTATGTCTCGGATAGTAACAAAATGTTTCTTTCATTTAGTGATGGAGTCACTTAAATCAACGTAATATTTTCGAAAACTTCGAATATTTAAAGTGAATATAGATATATCTTTTTTATTATTTATAAACTCAGTGAAAGTTTAGACTTTAGGTTGTAGTTGATTCAACGATAGTCTTTTAAAATCTTCTATTAAAGATACAGTTGCAACGGCTTCAAGTCAATTATGATCAAATCAAAATTTAGTTTTATTGTCATCAGGCGTGACGATACTTCAATGCTTGTTGCATGAGAAACTGCAACATAAACAAGTTGTTGTTGATCGTGTTTTTCATACTCGTAAACAATTTTACTAAAAGTTTAACATTATGACTCATGAATAGTCATAGCACATGTCAAAACTATTGGAAAGTGGTAACGTATTACCATTATTGTCTTATTTCGTGTTATAGGAATGTTTTATGTTCGTAATTCGATCGGTAAGGCAAAGTTACCAACTTTTCTTTGAACAGCTTGTAAAGTAGCTTTTTTTTACTTTTTGACCAACTTCTGGTGAACCATAGAATGTTAACCAAAATTGGTAAACAATGTTGTTTTTACTAAAGTTTGCATGAATCAACTAACCAACTGCGCCATAGATTAAACCATCAGTTACATCGATGTTTGTTGTGATAAAGTAATACTATTATTTTACTTAAATGAGTTGACAAGGTTATTCTCCTGCATCAATGACAGACATTTTGTGTAATAGTACCCGTAAAGACGCTTAGTATTTTAAATTTTTTGACCCAATTATTACATCATTTGCTGTGGAAACAACTTTATCTGGACCTTCTTGTAAAATAGGACTATTGTAACGATCAACTGCAATATTCGTATGGAACAAACGTACAGCATAAAGGCTCAGTCATTTGACTTCATCTTTCTTTGAAAATCTTGACTTAATAAGTTGTAGCTCAAACTTTTCTAAAACCTCACCATCGCCAATCTTTGTTAATATTGATGACAAAGAAGCATTTGCCTGTCTCATGATTTGGGTAAGATGAAAAAATTTAAGACTTTGCCATAGATGTGGACCAGCCATTTTCATTTTTATTAGTTTGTACATCAACGTGCTATTATGTTAAAAATTATGTTTACTATACATAAATCTACCTTATGATTTTCCACAAAATGCTTTAAGCGTAAATCAGTTTTTGCTCATAATTCTGCACTGATCATACTGATTTCATCCATTACTAAACCTTTTAATATCTAAGGAGAGATTTGTACAAATGCAACATTTCAGATGACAGAGGGAGTAACTTCGAAATCAAAATTTTAATAGCAGTATGAACCATAGTCCCATTAATCGCCACAGCAGCTAGACCAGTAGAAGCACAAGCTAAGTATGAACTGTAGTAGCCGTCATTGTCAGTAAATCTATTACATACTTCCATTATAAGTTTTACTTCAAAAATCTTGTTACTCTAGCTGGACTGGTGGAAAAAATTAAAAATGGTTTATTATCTGCAAAATTAAAGGTGAGATATAATATGCATTAACACTTCGTTTTGTTCTGTGTTTGCTGACCGCATCAAATCGTTAAACTGCTGCGAATCCATTAAATTATATCTTTTTTTGCAATGGCACTTAGTTAACTAACTATTGTGTGTTGTATATCAGCATTGACAACAGAATTGTAATTTTGCATTAGTCTATAATAAGGGTCACACTTAATAATGGAGTGATCTTCGTTTCATAATTCTTCATTTTCATCATCTTTTCTTTCTAACTGCCTGTAAATTTAGAATAAATTGAAGAAGATAAAAATCAAAAAATAACTGAAAAAATTTATAACCAACCAATGATGAAATTATTAGAAAAAACTACTAGAAGAAAAGCAAAAAATTCAGAAATTTAAAACTTATCAAAAATTGGCAAGTGATTTTATGTTAGAGAGATTCACAAACAAAAATTGAAATGCACACTAATGGATGAACAAGAATGTGAACGACTCAAGATAAATGAAGATAAAAATAAAATTAAAACTCTCAAATTTTTTCTAGGAAAAACAAGTGAAAATCGGTACAGCTGTATGTTGAATAAACTTACAATAGAATCACAGTGGGACAATGGGAAGAAAAGTTTCTGTAAAACCCTTGCAAACAAAGGCTGGAACCCTATCACAAATGCTCTTTCGTTCGAACATCAGACAGGCACTTTGCTGGACTACGCTTTAAAAGAAGAAAATTACTTTTAGAGGTTACGAAATCAATCGATACTGGAACACTAAAAAATCTCATAGCAGCTTGTTTGCCTAACTTTATATCTGATAAGACCGACAGGGACACTTTACCACAAACGGGAGATCTCTGTGATGGAATAGGTAAACTAGAACATTTTATTACTAAAATCAAGTTTGAACCAAAGAAAAATGAAAGCTTTCACTTTAACAATGATTAAAATAATAAAATGCCATGTAACATTTGTTAAGAAAAAGTCAAAGGTACGCGTTATCATCCTGAGTCAGCGTGTTGGATCAAAAATAAAGAAAAAATAATAAAAAGTATAAAAAATTCTGAGTTGGAAGTAGAACTAAATCGTCATATGAAACAAAAAAACTTATAACCCCACCATTAATTAAACTTAAAATACTATTGAATGGTTAATGCAAAGCTCTTGGAGTATATGACTCTGGCTCAAATGTTTCATTAATAAATGCTAACGTATTAAAAATTTAATAAAGATTTTAACAATGTAAAACAAAATTTAAATTTAAAAAACGACTAATGGCGTAAATTAATTAGAAGGTATTATAACAATGAGAGCAAAAATTGTTAATTTAGAAAAGAAAATTAAAGTTTTTGTAGTAAATAATAAAAACTTTAATTATAATTTTTTAATAGGACTAGATTGTACACAAAAATTTAAACTAATTAAAAATGAAAAAATAGAAATTAAACAGAAAATGGTAAACTGTAAGAATATTTACAAAACTTTAGAAACATTAAATAAGAAAAAAATAGAACTTCTACAGAATGTAAGGCTACTGAAGCCAAATTAGTTAATTTCAATGAATACATTCAAACTACGAGCTTACAATTTTTGATGAATCATTTTAATTATAACAAAAGTTGTATTATGAAAAAATTAATAAAAAAATATAAGCCATTGTTTGCTAAAGATGAATACGACGTAGGTAGAGTAAAAGACTATGAAGCCAGAATTAATCTAATTATAGGTAATTCCTGCAATAAGAGAACATATAGATGTACCATTCAGGAAAAACAAAAAATAGAAAAACAAGTCTGTGAGTTGCTAAAGAATAGTTTGATTAAGAAATCATAGAGTCCTTTTACTGATCCTGTAACACTTACATTTAAAAAGAGAAAAATAGAAAATCACGGTTGTGTTGATTTCAGAAATCTCAATAAAATTATTGTACCACAATAATAATCATTCCCATTGATTGAAGATTTTGTTATTAAAACAAAGAACTCTAAATATTTTTCAAAACTTAATATCAACTCAGCATTTTGGTCCATCCCAATGCCTATCGAAGATAGAAGAAAAATGAAATTTATTACTCAAGAAGGACACTATTAATGGACTTGCTTACCGTTTGGGTTGAAAACAGCCCCAGCCATCTTTCAAAGAATCTTAAGTAGTATAGTTAAAAAACAATCTTTCGTAATTCACAGAGAATTACACAGATGATAGTTGAGTTTTTTTTCAATCTTTTGAAGACCATATAAACCATTTAATTCAGTTACTAAATGGAATATACAAAAAAGGCTTTAGATTATAATTATCAAAATGTAGCTCTGCTGTGGATTCAGTTACTTATCTAGGCCATGTTATAAAAAGCAATTCGATATCTTCGTTAAAAGATAACTTAATATCAATAAAAAAATTTCCAGTGCCGACACCACAAAAAAACGTTCGACAATTTCTAAACAAAATAAATTTTCATAATAAATACACACCAAACATATCCATTCTACTTGATCCACTTAACAATTTATTAGGAAAAAATCAAAAATTTATTTGGTCAGATAAATGTCAAAAAGCCTTTAAAGAATTAAAATGATTTTTTTGTACACAACCGATTTTAGGTAAATTGGATTCAAATTTTTGAATACATACTTATACAGATGCAAGCATATTAAATTTAAGAGCACTTCTATACTAGCCACAAATAAATGATACGAACGAAAAAATAGTAAAACCAGTCGCATTTTTCTCAAAAAAATTAAATGACGTCAAAAAAAAAGTAAAATACTTTGAATGCTTAGAAATTAAAGAAACAGTAAAATACTGCAACATCGATTGAAAGGAAACAAAATTGACAGTTTTTTTGGAGTACAAGCCACTTGAAAAGAAGAATTTAAAATCAAGGACTGATGAAGCATTAGGCGATCTTACGTACTATTCATCACAGAATTATTTTCAAGTGATTTACAATCCAGGAACAAATAATTTAGAAGTGGACTGTTTAAGCAAAAACCTAAGAAACAAAAAGTCTTAGAAACTTATGAAAATAAAGAAGACACCCTAAAGATTTTAAATTTATCAACGTTAAAAAATATATTGAATGATCAAGTAATACATATAGACTTGCAATCCATTAAAGATAAATTAAAAGTTACCAATAAAATATATGATACGGAAGTTAGAAAAAAGAATTAAAGAATATTATCAGAAGATTTTAGTCAAAAACTAATAAGAGGAACACACGAGAATTTTTGTCATATAAGTACAAAACAAATACAAAACCAAATTAAACCTTATTATCACTGCAAAAAAATTAACAGAAAATATAATAGAGATTTGCAACAATTATCCTAATTGTATAAAAAAATAGATCAAAAGGTAAAACTAAATTTGGAAAATGTCTGTCCTAGGCCCTGCAACAAAACCACTTGAAATAGTATCCGTTGACACAATTGGTGTTTTTCGTAGCTCACGATCAACAAACAAATATTTACATCTTCTTGTCAAACACTTTACCAGATTAGGATACATTATTACATCAACAACATGAAACTCGAAAGACTTTATCTAACTGACTAAAACGATACTCGAAAATCACAATATCGGAATGATTTTAAGTGACCAACATCCAGGAGTTAATTCCAAAGATTTTAAACACTTTCTAGAAAAAAAATATACCAATAATGTTGACAGCAAAAAATTCAACTTTTAACGTAATAAACAAAAGATTGAATCAAACTTTAGCAAATGAAATCAGATGCAAAATAATTGAAAATAAAAAAAGCATGGAAAACTGTAGCTCATGAATGCATCAAAAAGTACAACAAAACAGTACATACAGTCACAGGGTTTTAACCAAACTATTCACTAAACAGTACAAATTATTTATTATTACCAAAAGAGCTAAGGCACAAAAACTATATTCCTAATTTAGAACAAGATGTAGAAAAATTTCTTTAAAAAACAGTACTGATAATCATAATGATAACAAAAAAATTGTTAACAAACATAGGAAAGACTATGAATTTAATAAACAACAGCTGGTATAGATAGAAAATAGACATCTTTTGAACAGAAAACAGCTAGAGGAACTAAGACTTCGACCATTTAAGATCACACAAAATATATCAAAGTCAATTTACAAGATAGATACAGGTTGTAAAAAATTAGAGTCCAATCTATGTCTCATCTCTAAACCCTTTACAGTAGCGAATTCCGCTTATGAAGAAAACAGTGACGTTCATTGATAGATGTATTTCTTTTAACGAGGGGGAAAATGTAAGAAATGTATACTGTACTTTCTTATGTCCATTATTTAAACTCTCCCGTATTATTATATTTATCAGTGAAACAAGATATTCACACGCATAATAGAAACAAAAAGGTGATAAAAAAATTGAATAAAGAGTATAATTAGGTAAATTAAAACTAATCCAGCAAGTCAGTAAGTGAAGAAGTAACATTGTAAATAAACTTTGAACATTGTCTCTTTGTTTTACAGGTAAGATGTAAGAAATAATAAGTTGTAAAATTGTAAAATAATATTTCGTAACTTCACGAAAAAAAACAATTAAACTTTGTTTTAGAGAGAAATGATTCGTCCTGATTATTTATGATTTTCCATAGAAAATATAAATGACATTATACATGGTAAAAAAAAATTTATAAACAACGAGATGTATAATTTAAAAAAAAGTTATAAAATCGTAAGCTAATACGTGTCAGTTAATAATAATACAAATAATACCTTTGTTGTTAATGGTACACATAAGAATTCGTCAATCGATATCTTACTTTAAAATGTTGTTCTTCTCCTAATGGTTTTTATTAATTTATGCCCAGCTTTGAGGACGATTTTTTTCTTTCAGTGGAATGACTTTTTTTCACGATATTTTTTATATTCTTGTGCATTCCAACTTATTTTTTTTAATATTTCGACTGATACATCAATACTGGTCCTTAAATTATTTCGCTATTAAAATAAACGAATTGTAAAATCAGTATAATACTTCATTTCTCCGCTTTGCATTTTGAAATAAAAAAATAAAAATACTTTTTACAGTAGTTTGAGAGTCAAAACAGAAGTTGTGAAAATTTATTAAATACCTTTTTATAAATTATTGAGACAACTTTTTGCCTTGGTTCAAATCACAGAAAATAACCGGGAAGATAAAATTTTAAAAATAATTTTAATCATTTCATTGATTATATAGTGTTTCCAGAAAAAAAGATCTAATACATTTTTTTCTTACTTTACTTTAACACCCTTACATGAGATTATAATTAAACCTTATATTAAGTTCAGATAATATTCAAAGAAGAAATAAAAACTAACAATGATGGTTACACTCTCTGGCCGTAATGGATCTGATTGTAATGATGTAATGAGTCTGAATGATTCTGATTGTAAATCCATTTTCAAAATTATATTCAAACAAACAGATAAAAATTTTTTTTTTAATGGTCCGGGAGGTTCAGGAAAACAATTTTTAAACTGAACATTAAATTATGATTTTATTTCTCGTCAAAAAAAAATTTTACCCATAGCATGAGCTGGCATAGTATCAATATTACTTTCAAAAGGAATGACCAGTCATAGAAAATTTCGTCAACCGTTAGACTTAAATAATGTAGAAAGTTCGTAGGATTTTAATCTAAAAAAAAATTTTTTTAAGTAGATTTAATTAAATTAACTTTATTTAATTCATTAAATTAAATTAACGTTAAACTGACAAAACATTTTCAGAACTATTATTAGATATCGGAGCAGAAGAAGTTTCATTATTTTGAGTACCAAATAAATGAAAAACAACTAATGTGTTTTATGATATTTTTAGTAATAATAATAACTTTTCAATAAATAACGTAATTCTCTTTTCTTATAACGAATATCCTCACTTTTTCAATAATAAAATTCCAAATCATGTAAAAGGAGAAATAAAAACATATAACAAAATAGATCATGCTCCTTACAAGGACGTTGATAAATGTGAAAATAATATTAACAAAATTTTCCAATTCAATTTTGAAACAATATTCAATAAGTCTTACCACCGCATAAGCTTGATTAAAAAATTAGAGCAATTGTTATGTTGATACAAAATTTAAGTAAAGTTGGTGGGTTATGTAAAGGTACAAAATTAAAAATTAAAACATCCCTTAAATACAATTTTGAAGCAAAAGTTATAACTAGAGAAAAAATTTTAAAGATTGTTTGTACACCAAAAAAAAATCCTGAAACAGAAAATTCATCATCATTACTTCTTATTTTATACAGAAACCAATTTCTTTTAGCCTTAGTGTTTTCAATGACCATCATAAATCTTAAGGTCAAGGTGTTGATAATATTAGACTTTATTTTAAAAACCACTGTTTTCGCATAGTTAATTAAACGTTTTGTTATCAAAATACCGAACTAAAAATAAGATTTATATTTTAATAGAACCTAATAATAATTTAGAAATAAACAATGATGTTTAAAAAAAATTATTGACATTATCTAATCTAAAGTAAATAAAATAAATCAATTTTTTTACATTAGCGAAAGTATAAAATTATCCGAAATATTCTTGCACTGTTGATTGAAATGATGGATAAATGTGTTACATCAATAAAGTTACTATTTAAATACTATTTTATGACGATGCGCAATATTTGGCGTATTTAGAAAGATGTGATTTTTATCTTTTCGTGATAAATATGGCTATGATCTGGGTCCGCGGTTTACATATTCCTTAAGTGTATTCGTTGATATGAATTAAGTCTAAAAATGTAATAATATATTGTTGAACGTATTAAGTAATGCCATAAATAAGCTTTTAGAAGACATAAGAAAAAAAAGCCAGCGCACCGTAGCAATACCTCAATGGTAACGTGGAAATGTGAGATTATGCATGAAGTCAGGGCTTCCTGGAAACTGTAAGGTAAGCTGAGACAGAAGGTGCAAAGAGTAAACAAACTGAAAATGACATTGTTTCTGATATAATTTAACTTCATTTAGAGATGCTGCTGATGAAAGGCTAAAGGAAGTTCTTTTGAATCGTAGGGAAGGCTTATTGAGATATCCAGTTATAAGGTTATCAAATTATAAGGGTCGTGGATGTGGGTTTAAATGAAAATTTAACCCAATACTAATATCGTTAAAACTTTTAAAACTTCACCTTATTCAAAGAGACAGCCAAAGGGGGTGGAGGAGAGACTGAGTGGAGCTCTTAAGCAGGGAGCTAAGGGAAGGGTGGGGCGTGAAGGGAGTCTTACCAATAATTTAACCGAAAAAAAATCACGTTGAGTATGTTAGAATTTACCTTATTTAGAGAGGGGGCTGAGGGGGTCTGAAGATGGGGAAGGAGCGACGAAAAGGGGTAGTTGTGTGGATCTACTTATGATAGTTTGACATAGCATTACGTATGGCAAGTTTATTACAGATTTCTCCGTAACTGTTCTGACGAGTATATTTAAACGTGCAACATGTAGCGTTTCTCGCTCCCAAAATTTCACACATCTCAACCGTAATTCAAGGAGCAGGGCGACTGAGGCGTGTGTGTATATTCATATATATGTACTTGTTTTATACACGTAATTAATGATTACATTTTTTTAAATATTAATAATGAATATAAAAAGTTTATATGTACTATCCCAACTTAAAAATCCCCTCTGTCTCTTACCTATTCCTTTGACGTGTACGTGTTATAAAATAAAATAAACGTAGAGCAAATGAATATATGAACGCAAACACAAATAGGTACATGTATCTTACTTAGTTTTTAAAATAGTAACATTCATTATTTCTGACATGTATATATATGATGTGATACAACTACGTATACAATATTAAATGTTACATAATAAAATGATGATAATAACCGTTCAGGTATTACCTAATTTCAAAAAGTTTAATGAATAACCTATTCCACTCAGCTATATCACAACCACTAAGAGACAGGACTACCCATACCTTATTGTAATTTACGATACTTTTCGAAAGAATATATATACTTGTCTTATGTACATTATTAATTTATACATTTTTGTATAAATGAATGATTGATATGTATTTTTACATATACTATCCCAATTTAAAAACCCGTCTGTCTCTTACCTATTCCTTTGACGTATACGTGTTATAAAATAATTATTGTTGTATTTTGATTTCTTAAATCAATAAATTAAAATTTAACTGTATAACTACACATAAAAATATTAATAATGATAAAGTAAACCAAATGCTTTGAAACAAGCTATAATAGTGAATATCAGGCAGTTTTTATATTATAATACATTGCCGTAAAAAAATCAGAGAATTTTTTATTTTAAAGAATTGTCAATTGAATTTTTTTAACGGAAAAGTATCATTAAAAAAAAAATCATGTCATGTTTACTTGTTGAGTGATAAAATATTTATGGATGAATGTCATTAGTTATGTAAAAATATCTTTCCTCATAATATTTTCCATTACTGTATTTTTTCTCTTTCTATTCGAATCAATAAATTATTTTCATTTTTGCATCTTGATTAATCTACATATAATTGTCCATAAGAAAATAAGGATCTTCTTAAGTACAAGCCTGCATTATTAAAACTTTGACCTTTAGATTTGTTTATAGTCATAGAAAAAGCTACAACGATTAGTAATTGTTTGCGATACAAAATAAAAGGTAATTTTAATATGTTTTTAAGATCTTCTGATATACTTCAATTTTTAAGTAACATCACCATTGTACCAAATTTTAGATTTACATCATTAAGTTGTGATTCTTTACAAGTGTTCGGCAATTCACACGGGTCATTCTTTTACAAACCGAACGGATTTTGCTATAAATTGATCTTTACCTTTCAATTTCAGCTAAAAATTGTTTTTCAGTTTATATAATGAAAAATCAGAGATAGGTGTCCATGTAATTTTTTTATCGCCTATTTACTATTTTATAAGTTATAACAAATTTCATAATAGTGGTTGGAGACTTATTTTAAACAATGTATAGCTCTGAATCTTTTAGAGCTACAAAATTTTTACCAATGGCACTTTTGTAGTTAAAGAGTTAAACTTAAGAAAAAAAATTTTAAAAAAAATATCAACAAATGAATATTGTTATTAACAGTGTAATAGTTCCAATCGATTTTTAGCCATCATCCCTACTCGTATTCTGCATTAAACTTTACGTAAAAATCATGTTTTTTAAATTTGAAGACCTTCCAGTTATTATTGTTAAAATATTAATTTTGTGTAGCACGTCATAGAAACAAAAACTATTTTCCGAGTATAAAATAATATATGTACCTCGTATCAAAAAAATTAAATGTTAATGTTGTAGATAATTAAAGGATCAAAAACTAATGTATTCACAATTTTTTAGTACAACCCCAAAACTTTGTATTATCATCCAAAAAAGCGATACATCGCCATTTTATCTTTTATCAAGAGTAATCTCTTACTCGTAAGACGGAAATGAGCAATAGTGACTAAAGAATTTATATTTTATTAAATTATTAAAAATGTCTAATAAGAAACTTTGTTAACATTATAACTGCTTAATATTTACTTATAGATGTAACAAAATTTTCATGTACAAGTAAAACTGTTTTTACAGTTTTATAACAAAGTTATGTCACGTAAAATTGTCACAACATTTTTTTTTGTGCAAAGAAAACAGCTTCGCTTCTAATTCTTGATAAGATCGTAAAACCATGCTATGATATTTTAGCGTTCTCTTAATCCTTGTTGCTCTCAAAAATCTCTCTGACAACAATTTTCTTTCTTCTTCGTAATCATCATTTGTAGAATAAAGACAAAAAATTTTCCGCAGTGATTCTGTGGCCTAATCTTAAAGTTCTCGTGGCGTTCAAATGGGATTATTAATTCTCTGAAGACTTGCTCTGGCAGCTAGTCGTTTTACAGTCCTGCCTATTCCGTTGCATGGCCCTTTTCCATGTAAAGTGGGAAAAATGCCACTCTGCTGCTATTTTGAAGTATTCAAAGTGATGAGTGAGATTAATAAAGTTCTTTTCATTTTTATACTGTCCACTCGCACCGTCACACATGTATATTATTTTATTAACACACGGTAAATTTGTTTTCATAAATTGAAATAACTGCTTTTGATGTAGATGAACGGCAATAGTGTCGTGATGTAGGCATTTATAAATGCAAACAAAACTTAAAATTTTTAATTCATCCAAGTCATTTCTATAATAAATTGAAAATGTGTGTACGGTTCCCTGACCGTTGTTCCAATGTATTAATATGTATACATATACATATATATATGTGTGTGTTCCCTGAATCGAATTTTGAATTATGAAAACATAATTTTCTAAGAAATCGCAAATTACGATACAGTTGTTTTCTCTCAGTTTATTTTTCATCATATTAAAAATTTCCTTTGTTTGTTAACCAAAAATGGATGAATCAAGAGTTTTTGCTAACTTTCCCTTAACTTCTGTAAAAATTCATCAACTGGAGTTATTAGGGTCTGCAATGAAGTTCTTTCAACTATATACCATTTTTTGTAGGTAAGAATTTCAATACATTTTTCTTCAAAAATTTCCTCCAACTGCTCAATAACATTCGTCACGACTGGGCACTTCTTACAAAAATTTAAACAACAATTAGTCGTTTTGTTTTTGCACACCATACGGTCCAAACAACCATACAATTGATCAAAAGCAACTCAGAACCGGAAGTAAGTAAACTAAAATTGGCACCACTTACTAATAATCTAACATTTTCATGTATAGAACATACACAAACAAAAGGAGTACCAGAAGCACCTACCAAAACACAATATTCTGATCTTAATTGCTAGCAAACTTTAAGAAACAACCTTTCATAGTTGGATACGTACTAGTGAAGATTTCATACAATTCTTTTAAATTATTCAACACTAGTCTTTTTTGAATAGGTATATAGATTTGCCATCTACTGTTATCAAAACGTATTTTTTTTTTTTTCGGGCACATATTGAGTGTAGTTGTCAGACTGGTACAAGCTATCAATTGTATCAATGACATTATCATCTAGAGATGGATTATGTTTAAGGTTAAGATCCCCAATTAATCCCTTATCTTGAGTAACATTTTTTGCCATGCTTATTATGTGACGAATTGCGGAAGGAAATGTGTCCTTAATTTCTCTATAAGACCACGATCCAAAAATAATCAAAATTTTAATTTTATCAACGCAGTCGGTCAGAGCCTTGAAACTTTCTTGCAAAGTACTTATTATTAAAGACTCGTCGTCATCTGCTTTAAGATCATCTGGATCATCTCGAATCAAAATAAAAATTTTTTATAAATTACGGACACTATTTGTTTAATTTTTCTTCCAAATACCTTTTTGACGATAGCTATTGTTTTTCGATGACCAAAGATCCTAAGAAGCTTAATACTTTGTTAAAAAAATTCACTCGTTCACTTTGCAACGACAAATAATATTTCAAAAATTCCAATGTATCGTCACTGCTCCCAACTTTTATTTCAGATTCTCCACTTAAAAAATCCTCCTTATGTAGCGCCTACAAAAAAAAATTAGACGAAAACATCGACATACAATTCTACGAGAGGTAAGGAATGTCTGAACTCAATAAAATAATCGAAATTTTGTACAAACTGATCCTGGTAGTTCATTTTCATTCTCTTTTGTATCTTCTTTATTCAACTTTGATAACTTTAAGTGTTAAAAAAAGCCAATTTTTTTGTTTTAAATCATCTGACAAAATTGCCAAATCCAGTGGAAAAATTTGTTTTTCATTTATGTTTCATTTGTTGTTGTCCTCAAATCAGAAGTGTTTGTTGTTGGATGTTTGAGATTAAAAGGATTAAAACATCTGTCTGACTGATAACTAGTACTTTGCATTTTACGTGCCTCTTTCTGTGGCATTGTAACAAAGTAAAATTTATTTAACTTTAAATAACAATGAGTGAGAATAGATCTCGGAAGCGAACCAAAATAAACTCACAGCTTATCCAAAAGCCAACGAACTTGTTGTGCGGGGAATGTACGCGAGTAGCGTGGGTAACACTTTGAATCACAGATCGTACTGTAGGCAGGCTACGTGTGAAATTTGAAAATTCCAATAATTCAAACAGATGAAAAATCTATTTTTCAAATAAAAGCAGACAATTAGTAAACAATAAAACACAAAGAAGCAATAAAAAGATTTGAAGAACAAAACACAGTTTACGTGTTGATGTTATGTCGAGCATTGTTATTATTTTTTTGTCTAGTGGTTAATAATTTTTTTTTTTTTCTTTAATAAAAATTTGTTTTCATTATTTAGAAGATTAGATTGGAAAACAAATTACTCATTATTTAATTTTATTGAAAATTTATACTAAATAAATGATGAAATGGTGATTTCTCGCTTTTTTGCATGATAATACAAAATTTGAGGTTATACTGACAAATGGCAAGTACAAAACTTGTACATCTTTCAATTATCTACAACTTTTACTTTTAACTTTTTTTGATACGAGGTACAGATATCATTTTATACTCAAAAAACAGTTTTTTTACCATTACGCGCTACATAAATTGATATTTTGAAAATTTGAAAATAACAATCAAAAAGTCTCCATATTTAAAAAACATAATTTTTACGTAAAATTTGGAGCAAAATACAATGGTAATAATTAAAACTCGATTTATTTTGGGGGCAATAGTATAAAATTGATTAAAACAATTAAATTTTTAATAACCACATTAATTATATAATAAATTTTTTTTTTTTAAGTTCAACTCTTTAGCTACAAAAGTGACGTTGGTATAAATTTTGTAGCTCTTAAGGATTCGGAGCTATACATTGTTTAAAATGAGTCTCCAACCACTATTATAAAATTTGGTATAACTTATAAAATCGAAAATAGGTGATAAAAAAAAGAAAATTTCTCGGACACCTATCACTTATTTTGTAATTAAACTGAAAATAAATTTTCAGCTGAATCGGAGAGGTAACGATTAATTTATAGCAAAATTCGTTCAGTTTGTAAAAGAATGACCCGTGTATATTGTGAAACACTTGTGAAGAATTACCACCTAATGATGTAAATCTAAAAATTGGTACAATGGTGATGTTACTTAAAAATTGAAGTATATCAGAAGGATTGTGTCATGAAACACGCTTACGAATCATGCAATTCTAAGAGTATAATATAGAAAGAGAAATAATAACCGGAAAAAAATTTTAAATAAAGTCTTTATTCCAAGAATAACTTTAAACATAGGAAATATCTCAAAATTACCTTTTATTTTGTATCGCAAACAAATACCAATCGTTGTGGCTTTTTCTAAGACTATAAACAAATGTAAAGGTCAAAATTTTGAAAATGTAGACCTGTGCATAAAAAAACCCTCATTTTTTCATTGTCAATTGTATGTAGCTTTATTAAGATGCAAAAATAAAAATAATATATTGAGTCAAGTGAAAAGAGAGAAAAAACAGGAATAGAAAATATTGTTCAAAAGGAAATTTTTACATAACTTATTATATTTATTTACGAATTTTTTATCATTTATCAAGTAAACGTAACATGTTATTTTTTTTTATAAAAAATCTAGCTCAGTACTCAGTTACACTTTGCGACGAACTTTTTCCTTGACTAGTTGCAACAACTAGCTCTCTCGAAAACTCGTAGCATTGGTTCATTTTAGTACAAGACTTTTGTAGGGTGACTAATTAAACGCCCTATGACGTTATTTTCCCGTATACGAATATCTTGTTGCTCTTTTCCAAATCCTTACAGATTTGATTCAGAGATTTTATTTGTATAATTTTTCTCAATAAATCAATGTTCGTGGTTTACTTATAGATAAAATTTGAAGTCTTGGTATAATATTCGTAATAGGCAAATTGCTTTTAAAATAATTCTTTTTCGTGTAAAAAAAAGTATAATTTATTTATTTTTTTCCTTATAGCCTACATGCTATCTGATGTAATCAGCCATAAATTTAAATGTATCTCACTTTTGGTTTCCCTTACAATTAATCTGGGTACAATGTAGTTATTTATTTCCTCAATTACTTTGTTATCATCAGCGAAGGAACAAATTAATGTACTTCGTATAATAAGTCGTATCTTAAATCAAGAAGCCACTTCGTTATTGATCTGGTAAGTTCTGAGCAGGGGCAGAGATTTTTCATATATCTTTTCTGGATGAAGTCCGTTTGTAGATACATATCTACGGTGATGGGTCTCCGTACCATCCTTGATATTCACTACCTTCCTACGTTCTCGGGATACTTCTTGGGGTGGTTTCATTATTTTCTACGATATAAATACATATGTAATATTTTAGTTTACTTAAATAGTCATTTTAATAGTGTTGTGCTTTGTCTTTACGCACACAAAGTCAGATGTTATTAACCCTACCATTAATAAGATCAAGTGACTCGTAACATTATCCTCCATGGCAAATGATTAGCATAAAATCACTTTAAAACGTCCCAAGCTATGGGATTCATTGATTATGATTCACAAATTGATGATATGTTGTATGAAGCTATTACGGTCATGTTACCTTATCAATTCCGGAAAATTTTTGCTTGGTTTTTAATTTTGGATAATATACAAGGTGATAAAATTTGGGTAAAGTATAAAGGTCATTTTAGTGAAGATTTTATCGACGATAAACAGAGTCGTGCCCTTGTACTTATAAATCAAATTTTCTAATCGGAAGATAAGTCTTATGAATCGTTCAGTTTACCAATGCCTGTAAATATTCAATCAGAAGAAAATGATAATTTTAAAGAAATTGAATTTGGTTCATAAACGTTTAAATACATGTATGGTTAATTAAATGCTGATCAAACAAAAATTTTTAAGACAATATGTGAAGGAAGAAAATAGAGTTATCTTTATTGATGGTCATGGTGTTTCAAGAAAAGCATTCTTATACAAAACTTTGGTATACTACTTTATTTTGGTTGGTAAATAAATTTTATCGATGGCATGGACTGGTATTTCCTTAATTTTACCTTCTAAAGAAATGAAAAGTCACAGAATTTTTCGTTCACTTTTAGATTGAATTTCGTTAAAAAGTCAATTTTTAAATCGGAATTAAACAGGAAAAAATTAAAAGTACTAGATTTAATCATTTGGAGTGAGGTTTCAATAATTTAAAAAAAAGCATTGAAAATAGTCACCAAAACTTTGTGTAAGTAATGTAATATAGACATCCATTTATAAAATAAATTAATAATTTTAAGTGGAGATTACCGTCAAATTCTTCCGGTTTTAAAAAACAATAATAGAAGTATGATTATATCCGAAAGTAATGAATCATCATTTCTTTAGTCATATTTTTATATAGTAAAATGAAATAATAATATTTGCTGTAATGACTCAGAATTTTTTAAATTAATGTTAGAAATCGGAGAAGGATTAATGAAATCATTTACGATTTATGAATTATAAAACACTGATGATGTGTGCTCAACAATTTTCTTTAAAAATGAATTGTTCAGTACATAATGTTATTCTCACTTCTCATTATGAATATACTCAATTTTTAAACAACAAAATTCTAAGTCATTTACCAGAAGAAATGAAAACTTACAATAGCATAGATCATGCAACTTATAAAGGGGTTCATAAGTCTGACGACAATATTTATACAAATTTTCCAGTTGTAGTTTTAAGTAATATTCGTGAAGGTTGGCTACCTCATAAGCTATATTTAAAAATTGGAGCGATCGTTATGTTCATCAGGAATTGAAGTATTGCTGACGGCTTATGTAATGGTATAAAATTATAAATAACACAATTGTTTAAATATAGCATTAAAGCTAAAATTATAACTGATAAAAAAATCAGAGAAAAAGTTTTTATTCCTAAGATAAATTTATATACTGGAAATACATCATTATTACCCGTTATATTGTACAGAAATCAATTTCCTTTAGTATTTGCATTTTTAATGATCATTAAAAAATCCTAAGGCCAAAGTTTTGACAAATTTGGTTTATATTTCAAAAAAACAAGTATTCTTGCATGGCCAACTGTATGTTGTTTTATCAAGATGCAAAATTAAAAATGGATTATGCATTTGAACTGACCCTGATGATAAATTAAAAACAGAAAATATAGTTTGGAAAGAAATTTTTTAAATTTCATTTAATTGTATTTAATAAGCAAATTTTACGGAATAATTTTATCTTCAAGTTTAACTAACAATATTATCATTATCAGAATATAGAACAAAAAATTTCCTTTTTTAAGTAAAAATTTCAGACTTATAATCAAGAAGTTTGTTCTAGTACATAAACTGCTAAGTAAAAAACAAAGTTAGCTTTAATAAATTATTTAAATTGCTTTTTCATAAAAAGAAGGGCTAATGGCGAGAACCACGATTGAGATATTCGACTGGTTTATTAATTCTATATGGCACTCGTATAATTTTATTGTGTAGTAAAGTTATACTTCTAAATAATATTATCAATAAACTTATTGAAAAAATGAAAAAAAAATCAACGCGTCATTAACAATACCTCATAGATGGTTTGGAAATTTGCTTGTTATGTACGGGGCGGTGGGGGGACGTTTGAAAGTTTGAACCCAATTAAAACATGTGGGGGCAGTGGGGGGGCATTTAGAGGGGAAGGAGATATTTACAAAAATTGTGGGCGTGAGGGGATGATTAGAAACTTGAACCCAATTGAAACATAGGGGGGGGGGGCTAAGAGCTTGGAAAACTCACTAACATTACTATATAATATAAAAAGATATATGTTTATCCTGAGTTCCTCAGGCACTAGTTATAAGATCAATAAAATAACTTAGGTATTTGACAGATCTACAAAATGAGTTTTGAGTTTTTTTTTTTTTGTTTTTTTTTACCGGGTTACCACGACAGCCTATTGGCTTAGTCGCTAGGGCCAACCACCTATGTGTGGGGGTGTATTGCTGTACTGATTTTCTGTCCCTTTTACTGATGTTATACTTAATCCATGGGCACAGTGCAAGTATCTCTGGTAATACACCTTGCCAGTTAAGCTGACACTCTCTGCACCAATAGTGCATCGGGGTCCACTCGCCAATGAGTAGCCTTCTCCCGGAAAGGACTCCATATTCCAGGACGTACACTCCTCACCGGTTAAGCCAGCACTCTCTGCCGAACCATTAAATACAGGCTAATGAGCATCCCCAGAGAGGCCCCGTGTTTCAGGGACCACTTCTTGCCAGTCAGGCCAGCAATCCTTGCTTGGCGCATCGGATTCGCTAATCCCTACCTCCTAACACTGTTTCACATTCACCCAGGCCCGAAGACTTGTGGGGCAAGGAATAAACCCTGGAATTACTATGAAGGAAAATTTCGTGGATTAACCCGCTTTGAAACAACTGGGGTTATATAGGAACTTTTCCTGATGAAAACAGTTTTTGAAAAAATCTGCATTTACCGGGAATCAAACCTACGACCTCTAGAACAGCGTTATATCAGTAACAAGCATGCTTACCACCGAGCCAACGCTTCTCCTTATAAAATGAGTTACTGTGGTAAGAAATTTTGTTAAATTCTAAACCTTTTGTGTTTCACTGTCTTGCGCAACTCAAAGTTTTGTAATGAAGGCATGTTCTTATGAACCGATTTTTTGCTTGAAAAGTGGTCCAACGATTAACAATAAGGGGTCATCGCATTTTTTATGAGTTTAACGTGAGATCTTCAAATTTTAAGAAAAATAAATTTTTGTAATAGATGTATCACAAGTTGAAAAGAACTCTTCATTGCAAATTGAATATCGTCATCAATACAGGTGCTAATTTTTGTAGTAGATGTATCACTAGTTAAGAAAACGCTTTATCAAAAATTTAATATCGTCATCAATACAGGTGCTTCTATAACGATATTCTTACGTTAAGAATCTAAAATTTGTATCTGACTTAAAAAAAAAATTTACGGCATTTTAGTAGCAAAGAGAATTTTTTTTTTTATTTTTACGACTGCTTCTATTAACCTTAACATTTAGGGCTTAGACAAGTTACTCTAAAATACTTTATGATACTACAAAAAAATTATTTAATGATCTTTAACTACAGTTTTTCATAAAAAATACCAGCCCAATAGTTAAAGTTTCTATCCCAGATTATAACAAGCATAAAGAGCGTTTATTCTTTACCCAGCAGTTGCTTGCACGCAGTTAGCAAGGAATCTGACCTCGTATGATCGTAACTGCTGGTGCACAAACACTAATTTTAACTAGTGTATCTACTCTATATTTCAATTAACCTGTCAGCTTGTAGATTATCACTGAAAAAATCATTAAATTTAAATTAAAATTTCATTATACAAAAAATAGATTAGATAAAAAGTTCTATTAATATTTAAAGTACGATCGTGAGAAAAATTATCTCTGCTTCTAATGGTTGTAGGTTAACTCTTGATTTAGAAAATATTTTTTTACAGAATATGTCCATTTTAAACTAGTGTATGCGAAAACTAATTACAATAATAAAAAACAATCTTTCAAATTTTTTAAACTACTTTAAAATAATTTATTAAAATCCACACAATATCCTTTACGATGATAATGATTATTTATGTTACTTCTAACATTTACTATTCTAATTTTTTCCTATAAATCAATAACATAGATGTTCTTGGAATAATTTTAATGTTGTAACTACCACCAAAAACAGCAATTTAGGTTATTAGATCTTAAAGAAAATATGTATTATTTTTTCAAGGAATAAAATGTATACATTTAATAAATGCAAAAAAGATTTTGGAATAAAGTTCCTTGTGCCGGATTTGGCTTGGACACCTAGATAAGGAAAAATATTACGAAAAAGCTTTACGAATAAATGTTATGAAAAACTGCGAGAGGACAAGAGAATAAATGACTAGTTTTTCACATGAACTACCTCTGCTCCTCTCTTTGCGCACTGACTCTCTCTCTCTCTTTCTCTCTCTCTCTCCCTTCTTCTCAGGACGACCATTGGTTATGCTTAGTAGCTGACAAGATTGGCTTTAATCTATCCTTTATTTTTTGATCTTTTACTGACACCTTTTGCCTTCGGGCATCTTTGTTACATGTCTGTTGCACACTTCTTTACTGTAACTTCCTGTGTGAGTGTTATCTCCTTCAAAAGTTGTGGTTTTTCGTCATCGTTTGGTTTTTCTCCTGCGTTGACTTGGACTGTGCTGTTGTGCGTCGGTGCTATTGCTGCTTCGTTTCCGGGCTTGCTGCCGTGGCTTCTTGTGGTGTTGACTGTTGCTTCCTGAGGGCTGGCTGTTGTTCGTGGAGCTCGATTGCTAGAGGTGATCGACTGGGATCTGGATTCATGGAATCTCTTGGACGACATCCCTCAGGTGCGCCTGCTGACTCTTATGAGCTATTCAATTCGTGAGCCGTTGCGCAGCCGCGAAAGATACCGTCATAGCGATCTTCTTTGGCAAGGAGGCCTGCTGTTGTATGTGTGTTCAGTTTTCGCGTTGCTCTCTGTGAATGTTGTGATGAGCGAGGATAGTGACGGTAGTAAAGAAGGTGGGATGCGTAATAATTCGTTTGAATCGGACAAAGGTTCATTTCTGCTTTCTAATGTTGATGCAGTAAAACTGCTTGGCAAGGTAAATAAACATCGGGACATTATTCTGAGCTTGCTTGGAAATCAGGAGAATAGTGGTGTTAAAGCTAAACTTTGCGATGCAACTAACAGCTTTAACTCTATTATAACAAAAATTTCCACCTCCTATCTTTGTAAGCTTGAAGTTTAACGCGTGCATGGATCCTGCATTAATGCAATGAATCATGCGCGTGATACAATTAAAAAAATAAGTGTTGATGCTGGCAGTGCCACGGCCGTAGCGGGTGGTGTCCCAATGGCAGCTATGGATCGTTCTTTCTTGGTAGTTGCTACTACGCATGTTTTTTCTTCTGCTTTTTTTTTTTGGGGCCAGTTTGAAATACATTACGCAGTAATAGTTGTAAGAAAATATTCAATTCTAATAATTGACTTAAAGTTCAGCGTCTTAATCGTGTTACCATAGATCCTTGTTATAAGACCAAAGTCGGTTTTTCTAGCTTGAAAATTATGCATGAGACAGTCAAAAAGGTTATCAACCTAGAACAGCAAAAAACAAATGTAAAAAGAATTTTACATACAAGGAGAAGTTTTGTAATTCTTGAAATCACTCGATTCCAATGCAATAAAGAAATAGTTGTCCGATAAGTGTCCAAAGATTGAGAAGAAACCTAATCCATTTAGGAACCCTTGGCTTATATTACACGGCGTTCATACTGTATTCAAAGACTCTGATATTATTGAATGTATTTTAAATCAAAATCCACCCAAGTGTAATAAAGATCTCATCAAAGTCATTTACATGTATCATTTGCACAATGGTAAGAATTTTCGGTCGTGTTTCATAGAGGTCCCACCAGAACATGATAAATCCTCTTGCGAATAAGTTCGTGTTTTTATCAATCAGTTACTCTGCAAAGTTGACAATCATGTATCCATACTGCAATGCTAGAAGTATTTGAAGTTTGGCCATATTGCTAATGAGTGTCAAGGCGATGCACTTTGCGGTTTCTGTGCCGCAGTAAGTCTAATTCGTACAGAAATAAGAATAATTTGCGTTGTGGCTGTTGTCTAGTGTCTTATATGTCTGCGAACGTCAATCATAGTATCTTTCATAGGGTCAGACGTCCAATACTGCGTAAAAAAGTTGAGAGTGCTATATCTTGTGTAAACTATGGCTGATAAGTATTTGTGTATCAGCCTTTGCAAGGCGCAATTGCTTAACGCTAATTCTATTAATGTACGTAAATTTATTTTTATACATGGGGTACATATTATGGGCATGTACAAATATTTCCTTAAGTCACATTATGACTCAGCTTAGTTCAGCATTCCACTCTATCACCTTATCCGCAAAGATCAAGCTGATCGTGGTGAAGGTGGCATTGCTATAAACGCGTATGAATCTATTAGGACCTCTATTGTTACATCTACTCCTATGTGGCCCGAAAATGTTCTGCGTCCTAATAACCTCGTTGTAGAGTTGCTTATAAGCTCTTGCAAAGTTCTTTGCGTGACAGTTTCTAATCCTCCTATGGCAGGTTTCTAGTGTAATACGTTTAAGGATACTCTGCTCGGCTGCAATAGTGCGTATGATAATATTTTTTTTGGTAATTTTAATATTGACTGGTTCTCTACACTTTCACCTAGGAATACATTTGTAGAATACTTGCTTACTTCCAACCTTAAGCGTCTACCCTTCAACCAAACACACCATGTAGAAAATCCCTTCTTTACTGTTAATTACTTCTACCTTATAGATGATTCTTGTCTTTCTTTCGTTTCTCAGCATTATTTGCCTAGTATATTACAGCATAACGTGCTTCTTGCTTGTTAAAAGTATAATCACCTGCCTCCAGCACCAAAGACAGTCACGCGTCACTGCTTCAAAGAACATGATTTAACCCGCTTACAAAATGGCCTAATATTAATTGATTAGCAACCGTTTTTTTTTTCACTTGACGTGAGTTTTGGAATTACGATATATTCGCTAAACCTTTTGAATTTATATGACAGTCTTGGGACACATTTATTATACGTTTAAGTCACCCTGCTCCATGGATTACGGTTGAGATGTGTGAAATTTTGAGAGCGAGAAACGCTGCATGTTGCACATTTAAATATAACCGTCAGAACAGTTACGGAGGAATCCGTAATCGACTACGTAATCGTAATAAACTTGCCATACGTAATGCTATGTCAAACTATTATAAGAAAATCCACACTAACACCCCTCTCCGTCACCCCCCCACCCATCCTCAGACCGTCTCAGCCCCCTCTTTAAATAAGGTGAATTCTAACATACTTGACATAATTTTTTTTTTGTTCAATTATTGGTAAGACCCCCTTCACCCCCCACCCCTCTTTTAGCCCCCTGCTAAGTTTTTAAGAGCCCCCCTCAGTCCCTCCTCCACCCCCTTCGACTGTCTCTCTGAAAAAGGTGAAGTTTTAAAAGTTTTAACTATATTATTATTGGGTTAAATTTTCATTTCAACCCCCACCCACCACCCTTATAATTTGATAACCTTATAACCTAAAAAATTAAGTTATTAATAACTCAATAAGCCTTCCTTACGATATAAAAGAACTCCCTTTAGCGTTTTATCAGCAGCATCTCTGAATGAAATGAAATTATATCAGTAATTGTGTCATCATAAGTTTAATTACTTTTTGCACCTCCACTCTCAACTCTCCTTACACTTTTTAGAGAAAACTTTTAGCCTTTTCACAGTTTCTAAGCAGCCAGTTTTCACCACTCTGTAGCTCCACGTAATTATTTCTTATTTGAATGTAATAATTTTATCAGTTGTATAATTTGTTAGCACATTTTCATGCTGCCAGTTTTTACCTGATTTAATTAGGTTAAATTTTTGTTTAGTCTCTTTCCACACCTCTTCATAACTTTATAACCTAACAACCGGATAATCTAACACAATTTTGCAGAACTCTCTCCAGTCACCCTTCAGCCGCATCTCTTAATAAGGTAAAATTACATTGATTTTCTGATCATTTCTAATTATCTATGATTATTTGCTTCTTCTGTCTCAGCTCTTCTTACAGTTTTGAGAAAGCCCCTAATTTTAAGCACATTAGCACATTGCCACACCACCACTGAAGTAGTGCTATGGTGCTCTGGTTTTTTTTTAAATTTTCTAACAGATTATAAATTACATTATTGGATATGCATAAGAAAATATGATACAATTTTATACTTAATTAATAACAACAAAAAAACTTAAAAAATATTTAAACCATGGATGCTTGTGGCCCTATTTACTATTAAATAATAGAAATCGTATTCATTGAAAAATGCCAAATAATGCGTATTGTCATGAAACAATATTGAGATAAGAATTTCATTAATTTAATACATTTATTTATGAATTGAAAAATCTGGAAAAGATTATTAGTGACAATCTCTTACTTTTACTAATGTAAAGAAATTAAATTATTTTTATCTTCATCAGATTAGTTAACGTCAAAAATTTTTTTCCAAATGATATTTACTATTTTCAAATAATCATCACGTTTTATCTGAATATAAATTTCATTTTTATTTTCACATCTTGATAACACGACGTGTACTTGACCGTGCCAAAACGGTGGTTTTTAAAAATATAACCCGATATAATTATAACTTTGACCTTAAGATCTATTGAGAGTCATTGAAAACGCTAAGACTATAGAAAATTGTTTTCTGTATACATATATTGTAGTATAGTAATTTTGTAATTTGTAATCTTGTACCGTTACATTAGCCATTAACTATACTTGAATTTGTATTAACATAACAATTGCTTCAATTTTTAAATCAAGCTTATGCAGTGGTAAGCCTTTACGAATATTGTTTAGAAATTTAAATAGAAAATTTATTTAAAGAGTACTATCAGATTTATTAACGCTTGTAATCAGCATAATTTATGCTGTTATATGTTTTTATTTCTCTTTTTGCATAACTTAGAATTCTATTACTTAAAAGTATGTCAATTCAAGGCAAGAAGTAACCATAACTCTATTTATTAAAAAGTTAATATCTTTACAAAAAGTATTAGAATGAACAACAGGTGTCTTTATGTATTCGGTACTTAAAACAACTTAATTTTTTCGTCTACAATATCTAATAATAAATAAAAAAACTTTTTGTCAATTAAATTTATAGATACATAATTTTAAGTTTAAAAATACAAAACAACTACTGAAGATATGATGATTCACTGTTTTCTTGTATAATCATGCTTCTACTTCTATTCTTTTTTTTTTTTTTTCAACTAAAAGAATCCGTCTCAAATCACCCCCTAAAACAATTGATTTATTACAAAAATAGAAATTTGTATCACGTAATGTTCTTTCATCTATTTCTAAGGCTTTTTTCAGGATCATAAAAGCCTTATCTTATATAATTAACTCTACTTCTTTCAATTTTTTTTCGGATTCAAATTCCTAAAACAAACTTTCAACGTTGTTTAAGTCTAATAGTAAACGAAATGTTTTATGAATGGTCATTCTATTTGGAAACATTGATACTATACCAGTCCACGCCATGGATAAGATTTTTTTCTTCGAGAAACAAAATAACAAGTTGACGTTTTGTATAGAAATATTTTTCCTAAACCTCATGGGCCATTAATAAAAAAATTTTATCTGTTTGTTTTTATATAATTTTGAAAATCGTGATGTACAAAAAAAGAGATTTATTACGACCGGAGGATATAACCACTATTTTCTCATTTTTATGACTTTATCGAATATTCTTATATCTACTTTATATTAGGCCTAATTAGTATTCCAAATAAGGATGCTAAAATTAAGTTACTTAAACCTATTAAACCTTTTCTTCCTGAAACACTATCAAATGAATGAAATCAATAAAAATGTTTCTTAAATTCATCTCCTTGGATACTTTCTGCGATTACCAACAAGGCAAAAAGTAGTCTTAAAAATTTATAAATAAATATTTATTAAATTTACACTACTTATGTTAGGACTCTTAAACAACTTTAAAGAGAAATTTTTTTTTTATAACTTTAAAAAGCAAACAAAAAAGTGAAGTATATAACCGGTTCAAAAATTGGAAAGTTGGTGCGTGCAGCGTGCAGGAAGAGAAACCCCACTAGTATATATTGTAACATGTTAGCCAGGATTGCAACTAATGTGTGTGATGATTAAAACATTACTTTCAATACTTTTATTTATGCTATGACATGCAACTTTTTGTTAACGTGGATTAGGAAAGGACTGGATGCAGCCAGTATTGTGCAGCACCAATTGCAGCAACAGGTAGTGACATACAGCAATCACAACTTGATAACCTTTTACGTTTATTCAGAATCACTTATTAATCGAACACTAAAGCACCACTCTGTTACAGCTGTACTCAGCGCTGCTTAAGACGAGACACGACAACAAGACACACTTGACCATTAACTGCTTATTAATTTATGTTGATAACGATCATTGAGATTACACTTGTGGCGCGGCACACCACAAAGGTCACGATTCCTGTGTTGTGGCTTGCTGTTGCCATTAATGAGTACATCGTGGTGTCGCTCACCTAGTAACTAACGATAGGGGAATCAGGCTGACTTTCATGGCATTAGGAAAGGGTTATTAGGGACAACTATTTTCACGCACGGAAAACACAGCACCAACTATATATATATATTTACTTACCAGGATAGTGCTCCAGTGGAGTGCTTAGTGAGAGCTGGCTCGTATATGTGTGTGTATGTTTCTGGGGTCACGACTTCACGACGTCGCAGTAACTCGGTAGGCAAGAGTCTGCTGACAACGCACCATGATGCTCTGGTACCAGCCTTGCAGTGAGCTTAAGTATCTGTTCTTGTCTCACTGCGCAAGCGCACTATATACTATGCGGCCCAGCACACACTATCGGCCAACACAGCACTACAGATTCGTCATCATTACTATATTTTTTCTCCCGGGACATCAACACACTGATAGCTGCCGTTTACAGATACTTTCGCTTAACATTGCACACACACATTCTCAAGGTATGGATATAGGACGAACGGAAAGAGAGTCAGACCGAGCTTTATAGTTACTCTTACTGCTATCGCCTCCATGCCTGATACCGGAATTTCGTACTCTTCAGCAAGCCACATGTAGGAGAGAGAGAGAGAGAGAGCTACCTACGAGACTTTCGCCACTTATTGCCGGTGACAAGGGCTCTGTGACGTGTTTGGATATATTTCTAATTCACTACGTCACAAACCACCCCTTACAAACCCTACATCCATCTTGTGCAGCTCAAGTTAATCTGCAGGCGTAGGACCTAATGCCAGAAACTACAAAAACTTTACGGAAGTGTACGCTGGTGTGAGTGTGTAACGCGTAGCTGTTTAGGTAGTGTCGTGTATCGTCTTTTTCTTCCGGATCTTTGCAGAATATTACTGGTCGGCACCATGTAGCCTTATTCTGTGTATCTGTGAAATATGTCACGCTGATGTAGTGTCCTTTACTATGGATTTTATTACTGTTACTGTCCACTGTTACCGACTTGTGATGTGTCCAGACATTTACAAAAAAATAATCATTACATTTAATAACAAAATTTACAGGTTATCTATTGCTTAGAGATTTCCGGACTTTTGTATTCAAAGATTTTTTTGACCCGCATAAAGTACAAATGTTGTATTCGTTTATTTACAACAATACAACAAAAAACTGTTTACTATAATTAATAGAACAAAAAATTGTAATACTTACGGTTATGAAACTTATTAAAGAAACAACAATTAAAAATTATACTCGCGTAGTAAAAGTAAAGAGCTATATTCGAAAAATTTATTCCATAAATCTTATTGTGACCACCACTTTACTTTTACCTTGACCTCCAGCGCAGTAGTGTATAACATTGTTCTTCCTCACCTGGCCACACAGCCTCCCCGTGCTCAAACTCAGCCAATACCTTGGCTATTAAATGTCAGCAAACAGTCACACTTTACCAGACCGTAGCCAGAGCTTGGCGCTATGCATTTGGCAGCCATTGTTAAATAGAAGAGTTGTGTTTGTATTGACTGTTTGTAAGGGAAAGAATTTGACCAGTAACTACCATCACTTTTAGTAAAAAAAAAACGTTTAATTTATTTTAATTAGCTACACTAGTTTTAGCTATGAAAGTTTACATTTAACTTTATTAAGAACTTAACATGTATAAGGTAAATAATAAACTAAAGAAAAGAAAGAAGACTAGAAAAGAGAAATAATAACAATAGAGAGGAGAAAAAAAACAAAAAAAAACAAAATCTTTTGGGGCAGTAGGGCTGACGGTGAGTTGTTGTTTGACAACTAGGAGCTGTCTAAATTCTATTTTTATTTTAATATTGTTTTATTGGGTCAAAGCGTAAGCTTGTGATAGAAATTTTTTTGAATTTTCTACGATGTTTACTGTAACGTGGTTTCATCTTTAATGTAGTCGACAAATACATCGACAAATAAGTTCTAAAAAAAATTAGACAAAAACTTATAACTAAAATTTAAAATGATAAAAAGATATTACTTCTTAGCGTAAAGTCATGATAGCGAAGTAAAGAGCGATTAACACCATTTCGTGGTCCGGATGATATGCTGATCATAAAGAACCGGTAATACTCCGCAACCCACCGAACAAAGCTTTATGCACTCTTTTCTGTTATCTTTCCCTATATTATGCCTTTACATAAATCAAAACCGTTAAGGATACTATTACCGGTCTTCCGTATGAACCCCTGTTCCTCCAAAGTCTCATTCTTTAACGTTGGCCTAGTAAGTCTAAATTCTTTGAATTTGCTTTTCCTACACCTGCTTCGAAATATGGGAGATATTCCGCCCCTGCATATTTCTAGGCCTGTCAAGTACACTCCCTTAACCAATTTGCTAACAGTCCTTTTCAAGCTAATTACATAATAGTGAGCTTGCTTAGCTCGAACAAGCCCCGCTTTCCGTACATTCCCTATCATATGAGATGCCCTGGAAAATACAACTATGCTCGTCTCATAACTCATCAGTGTACGTAGAAATAAATTTCCTAACGCTACCATTACAAATGTGAGACCAGTGCATTCTGCATTAATCCCATAAGCTATATTATTTAAAATTTACAAGAAAGACGGGCGACAGAGTTATAACCCATGGTCAACTTTCATGTTGTGCACCTAAGGCAGTAGAGATCTCTACTGTCTTCTTCTCGCAAGCTTCGTACGGTCGCCATGTGCCACAAAATTGGCAATTTTTTCTCCTGTCGCTTCTCTTTCCACATTTTCAGCAGTAGATAGCAACGGGACAATCTTTTCGCCAATGGCCTTGTTGCTTCCATACGTAGCAACTGGATGATACGGTACTCCTTGCTCTTCTACTGCTGTCCATGCTATTCGGGGACCCTCTCCTTTGCCTTTCACACCATAGAAGTATGAATCATGTTTGTGTATCTATATTTATTCTATGTGTTATTCTGGCAGTAGGGCTATCAGTAAAGGTAATCGTTAACTTGTTATTGTATTTTCACATACGAATAACTGAAATTCATAATATGAAAAGAAAAAAGTTAAAAGAAATATATCTTAATGGTAATTTAGAAGTTCGTGATCAATGAAAATTCTGAAATGTATAAAATTAGACTCAAATTTAAGCTAATGCTAAATTATGGTCAAATAAAGTTGTTTAGAACTAAATGTATTCCGTATATATTTGTTATATGGTGGTTATCATAATGTTATTAAATATGAATGATTCTATTTGGTAAAATATCAATTATGTAAAAAGATTATGTTGTGTGTATGCAAAACATGTGAAAACACGTGTGTCACAATACCAGCGTCATTGAACAATGAAGTGCAATAAAAGTAGTCGTCCCACTCAACTCTACTAAATCTCTTTACGCAGAGAAAACGGTGTTGAGCACCATTTGTTAAACGTTAGCCGGGGATCGCAACTAACGTTCGTGATTATTTAGACTTAACTTTTCATACTTTTATTTATGCTATGCCATGCGACTTTTTGTTAACGTGGATTAGGAAAGGACCGGGTGCAGCCAGTATTGGGCAGCACTGATTGCAGCAACAGGTAGTGCCATACAGCAATCGCAATTGGATAACCTTTTACGTTTTTTCAAAAGCACTTATTAATCAAACACTGAAGCACCACTCTGTTACAGCTGCACTCGGCGTTGCTTAAGATGAGACATGACAACAAAAAACACTTGATCATTAACTGCTTATTTATTCATGTTGATAACGACTATTAAGATTACACTTATGGCGCAGGACAACACAAAGGTGACGATTCAAGTGTTGTGGCTTGCTGTTGCCACTAATTAGTACATCGTGGTGTTGCTCACGGGGTAACTAGCAATAGGGGACTCGGGCTGACTTTGTATGGCATTAAAGACAACTATTTTCACGCACGTGATACACAGTACCAATTCCATGTATATTAACATACAAGGACATTGCTCCGATAAAGTGCTTGGTGATGCTCCGGGCGATGCTACAAACGTCGAGGGCACTGTAAAACTTGGAAGACCATGTGAGAGCTGGCTCGTGTGTGTGTGTGTATGGCACTGGAGTCATAGCTTCACGACGTCGCAGTCACTTGGCAGGCGATAGTGTGCTGAGGCCGCGCCGTAACGCTCTGGTGACAGCCTCGCAGCAAGCTCAAGTGTCGGTCCTTAACGCGGCGCGCAGGCGCACCGTATACTATGTGGCCCAGCACACACTATCGGTTAACACAGCACTACAGATTGGCCATCATTACTATATTTTTGCTCCCAGGGCACCAACACACTGATAGTTGCCGTTCACAGATACATTTCCTTTACATTGCACAAGCAAATTCTCAAAGAACGGGTTTAGGACGAACGGAAAGCTTAAAAACGAGAAGTGGAAGACCGATTGCTGGTAACAAGGGCTCTGTGACGTGTTTCGATGTATTTTCAATTTACCAAGTCACAATATATATATATACTAGTGGGGCTCTGCCCCCCTGCACGTTCAGCATGCCAACCCCCCCTGTTATTGTGTTATAAGAGTAATTTTATAAAATAAGGTTTGTATTAATATTTTTTAAAGCCTTAAAAAATGATAAAATTAATTATTAGTATAAAAATAATATGATGACGTATATTTTACAAAATTTAAAAGACTATGGCACTTTTCTTAAATACTCGGGAATAAATTTTCTACGCTGGGGAACGATAACTGGTCTAACTGGTCTGCTTTTAAAAAAATATGAAGAACAAGCTGCTAATTTTTAATGAAAGTGGTAAAGTTTGTATAGACAGAGAGATGTGCCCTTGACTTTTTGTTGGTGAGCTTTATTATTTCTTCTAGTGGCACCCTTTTTAAGATGAGCTGTCTATCCTGTATTGGTCAATAGATATTTCTGAACTCTTATAACTATATATGCCCCCGGCGCGCTCTGCACACTAACCCCCGTAATTGCAAATTGGATTTGCGAAGTATGGAAAAAAATCTGAATTAAATTAATTGTTACTTAAAATTTATTGATGTAATAAATGTATATTGATCATAATGAATTACATTAATTTTTTATGATCACTTCTTATTTTCCCTGACTAATAACACATATTTTCATGGAATTAGAAGAACACGATTTTTAAAACGATATAATTTTTGAAGATGCATGTAACGTTATGCTGCCTTTTCAGCTACGAAAATTTTTCTTGTAGTTTATTATGTCTGAAAATTTTTTGGGTAATATTATTTGGATCAAATACAAAAAATTTTTCATTGGAGATTGTGAAGATAATCAAAATAAAGCTCTTTTGAGTTTAAACAAAATTTTTAATTCTAAAAATATGCCTTGAAAAACCTTGCTCTTACTCTTACGACTATATAATGTAGGTAGATATATTTATATAACCCCAATAACCCTCACCTTCCCCCTGCTCCCCCCCCCCACCTCCCCCTTAGCTCCCCACCAAATAGGTCGTTATTCTTTCATTTTCTTGCATTTTTCGAGTAATCCTACTTTTTTGCTCGCTCCAACCCACTCCCCCCCAGCTCTCTTCCCAACTCCCCCCAGCTCCCCCTAAATTAGATCACTTGTAACAGTTAATATATAAGGCTTTACGAATATATTTACATTAAATATGGCAGCTACCCCATATTTAATGTAAATATATTCGTAAAGCCTTATATATTAACTGTTACAAGTGATCTAATTTTTGACATATAATTTGATTTGACCATAACAAAAAATTTTGTTACAATTATCTTACTTACTATGTTTATTTTGATGACATACTCTAAAATGTCTTTTAAGGTGCTCTGCTCTTACATAACCTTTTCCACAATTTTGACAAATATTTTTTTGAACTTTTTTTTCATGACTTTTCAAATGTCTCTGTAAGTGATAATTTCTTTTAAAACTATTTGCGCATTTAATACACTCAAAATTTTTTCTAATGTTTTGGCATTCCTTTGTGTGACGCAAATAGTTTTTTTTGTCCAACATTATAATGCTACACGGATCACATACAAAAAAAATTTTTTTGTGAATTTTTTCGTGCAATGATAGACACTCATGATTTAAAAATTTTGAGTTACATTTGTCACACTAATAAAATTTTGCATCCATGATGGTATACCTGAAAACATATTACAGAAAACGGATTGTTCATGATTACATAAATCTAGGTACTAGACGGTACTGAAATTTGCTTTCTTAATGAAAGATAAAATTTGCAAGAAAGGATAAAGATAGTAATGAACTATAGAATCGTTTTTTTGTTTCTCTAAAATTTTATTCTAAACAATATTTTTTTAATCTCAAATTTGTTTTCTGATTCAAATTGGATGAAAATTTTTTTTTGGGTTTGGCATCTAGACAATGGAACATATAATTGCCCATGAGAAAATAATAGTTTTCTAAGATATACTTCTAAGGCATCAAAACTTTGACCTTGAGAATTATTGATAGTCATAGCAAATGCTACAACTAATAGGAATTGTTTTCTATATAAAATAAAAGGTAATGATAAAGTATTTCCAGTATTTAATGTAATTCTTGGAATGAAAACTTTATTACCAATTTTTTCTCCTGTTACTATTTCGCCTTCTACGTTATACTTTAGTAATTTAGTAATTCACAATCGTGTACCATTACATAATCTATCTGATATACTCAAAATTCGAATTAACATTACTATTGTACCTATTCTTAGTTTAAGTTCTTGAGGTGGCAAGCCTTCACGAATGTTGTTTAACATTTCTACTGGAAAATTTACATAAATATTATTATCTGATTTATCAACACCTTAACATGTTGCAGTATCGATGTTGTAATAAGTTTTAGTTTCCCCATGTAATTTACTTAAAATCTTATTGTTTTAAAAAGAAGTATATTCATTATGTGAAGTTAGTATTATGTTATTGTCAAAGCAGTTGCTGTAATTACCAAATATTTTGATACAGACATCATCTGTTATCCAGGATTTAGGAATGTTAAATGTTTCTATGTCCCCTTCTCCTATTTTTAACAATAATTTTAAAAATTCATAACACCTGAACAAATTGATAAATTTATTTCATCTGAAATTTCTTCAAATAATATAACACTTACAAAATTAGTGATTAAATACATGCTTTATGGCCCTCATACAGATAAAAGTCCATGTATAAATAATTCTCACATAAAGTGTACAAAAAATTTTCCAAAAACTTTTACAAACCAAACTACATTTTAAAATAACGGTTACCCACAATATGTGGGAAGAAATAATATGTCTGAAAAACATATTTACAAAAGTCTGAGCATAGATAAGACTTATGTTGATAATTCAATGGTTGTTCCATACAATAAATTTTTGTTAATGAAGTATAAATGTCATTTAAACGTTGAATATTGTGCATCAATACAAAGTATAAAATATATTTCTACAACTACATACATAAAGCTAGTGACAGAGCATACATTAAAATAGGAAAATCAAACGAACTAAATGGAGAAATAGTAGATGAAATTAGTAGCTACGTAGATGCTAGATATGTAAGTCCAATGGAAGCAGCTTAGAGACTTCAAGAATATCCAATTTGGGGTGGAAGTCATACAGTTGTAAATCTAGCTGTTCATCTTGAAAATTAACAAAAACTCATATTTGAAGAAAATAATATCGAAAATGTAATAAAAAATTATCAAACACCCCTTATAGCTTGGCTTGAATTAAATAAAGTAGATGATTTTGCAAAATCACTAAAATATTTTAACATTCCAGAACATTACATTTTTGACAGTAAACTTAAAATTTGGAAAAAAAGGAAAATTATACTGAAAAATATTGCTATAGGTATATTAAACATAGTATCTCTAAAATATCATAAACGCTTCTTTTTAAAACTTATTTTAAATAAATTACATGGGGCTACATCGTTTAAAAACGTTAAAAAACATTGTGGAATAACATATAAAATTTTTAGGGATACTGCAATTGCAATGGGTTTAATAGAACATGATTCTGAAATAGACAATATTTTTAAAGAAGCAATAACAATTGTGTGTCCATACCAGTTAAGACAATTTTTTGCTTGGTTTTTGATTCCAGAAAATATTCAAGGAGATAAAATATGGAATTAATATAAAAAATATTTTCAGAAAACTTCGATAATGATAATAATAATTGTGCTCTTCTAGATATTAATCAAATTTTGGTATCGGAAGGTAAATCATGTGAGTCAGTTGGGGGGTCGGCGCGCAGCGCACGCAGGGGAGCGCACTAGTATATATATCTATATGAGCCATTCTTCGTTAACTCGGCCACCCGCCCCTTCAAAAATTGGGTACATTTTTTTGGGCATCTTTAAGATTAAATTGAAGCTTTTTAGCTTTTGTTTCAAGTGTTGAATGTCGTTTTTCGAATTTAAAAAATGGTGGACCACTAACCGCAAACAAACCAACGATCCACAGTGGCGTATTTTTATTTTTTTCTTCAAAATCAAATATCTGAAAAACTAATGAAGATAGATTGATGATTTTTGTTGAAGCATAACAATAAGTTGATGTGAAATTCGCAAAAAATAATTATAAAAGTGTTTTTTATTGTTCTTCTAAATTGTACAAAAAAACACGATTTTTTTAGAAAAACGTATAAAAATGTTTTAATTTTAATTGAATTCTCTCTTCAGTCTGCAAAAAGCTATTTAATATGAGACTTGAGGATGTAAGTGACTATATTATCTTAATATAAGTACCTCGTAATGCTTAGCATAACCTCAAAACATCAAAAATTAATGTTTTTATCACTAGCTCCGGCTAGCATACAATTCTTGGGTCTTAACTTAGCAAATGTTCTGTATCTAACAGCATTATATATGTCTTTAGTTTGATATTTTAAATACAAAAAATTTAGGGATGAAAGTAAGAGACGCTTTTGTACGAATGCACGATCATAACCTTCTTTAATAGATACTACATCCTTACCACCAGGCATAACTCTCTTGTTGCCATCGCTTTTGTACAAATTAACGACCGAAGATACGGTTTCTTGTGGTAATTTTTTACCAACTTTTGTTGCACAAGAACTAAAAATACCATTTGAAGCCTGAGGGTCTTCTTCCTTGTTTGCAAGGTACCTGCTACATTTTAAATCATCAGCCGTTTTACGTTTACTTTAGGATATAGGTGCAACCGTGAAAAGTTGAAGTTTGTCAAAATGGCCATCAGGTAAACTTAAGAATTTTTTCTCAATACTACTTAGCATGGATTTAAGTTCTGTTTTTCTTTGTAATCGAGCACTATTTGAAAAGTTATTGTGAGGTTGATAACTATTGTCAGAAACAGATGATGTACGGTCATCATAGAATTCTAAAAAACTGTCATTGCTATTATCTAATGAACTTTGATTGTTGGAATTCACTACAGTACTAGAATGTTTCATGCATTTGGGAAAAATTCTTAACTTTCCATTTGAATTCGGGAACTTTCTCTTCAATTCTTGCGACAACGCTCTCAAGGACTGTCCTTTATGCCCACCATCCAGTTGAAAAGGATTACAACATCTGTCTAAATGACTAGCAGATTGGGTTGTCATTTCAGTGAACAAACGTTTTCAAGCACTATTAAGTGCTACAATAAGCAAATAGTTATTTACGTAACAAGTGCGGAAAAGACAATTTCCCGCACAAGTAGTGATTGACTCACACGAGTGGCCAGAGTTGACGGGAACGAGTACCAGTTGAGCATACGAGTGCGTAGCACGAGTGTGATCGCTAGGTACGAGTTACCGTCACCGGCCACGAGTGCGATTCTATCACTCGAGTGCGGGAAATCGTCCCCCACGAGTTGCGTACAAGTTTTTTTGCAAAGGGTGAGGAAAATAGGTACAAAATAGGTATGAATTTTGATTTCCAGTGTGTAGCAAAATTTTTTCCGGTGTGTGGCAAAACCTTTTTCGCACACCGTTTGCGCACACTGTGCGGCAAAAACCTTTTGCCGCACACTTTTTCCACACACTGTGCGACAAAAACCTTTGCCACACACTGTGCGGAAAAACCTTTAAAGCACACCTTTGTCGCACACTATGTCAGAAAATCGATTTTCCACACTTATACCAGTGCGGAAAATACCCATTTTCCGCACACTATTGCGAAAAAAAGTAAACGACCAGTTCAATATTAATCATAAATTACTAAGGTACATGAGTGCAGTGACTCGAAAAATTTCTTACATAATATCCATATACTGATATATATATATATATATATATATATAAGTCGCACAGGGAAATAGTGTTGCATTAGTTGCATACTTACAAGTGCACATAATGCAACCAACTTATATGGATTTCAGGACGCATGAGTCATTACAGCAGCCAAGTGAGTAAGCTGCCCACAAGAGAATTAAATTTTGGGTATGATATTTCTCTTCCATATTACGTACTTATAAGTCCATCTTTACTGACTTATTTTAATTAAAATTAATGAATCTTATCATTAAACATTAATGTATTAAACAATAAAGTAACTTACAATAAGCAGGTGTTAAAAAAAAGAGCTAATTTTTCCGATATAGGCGTTTATAAAAAGAACGTTACAATAATACTTTAAATAATAGGGTTTTGCGATCCTATGCTATTTAAGTACTATGGTTAAAGTATACTATATATAAAAGTGTACTATATTTAAAAAACCTATTTATACACAAATGATAGCAAATCTGTAGTACTGTGTTGGCTGGTGGTGTGTGCTGGGCCGTTGAGCATACGGTGTGCCTGCGTGGCGAGACAAGGACAGACACTTGAGCTTGCTGTGAGGCTGGCAATGGAGCATCACAGCCCGGCCTCAGCAGACTCTTGCCTGCCGAGTTACTGTGACATCGCAAAACCAAAACCTCAGTGCCTTACACACATACACACGAACCAGCCCCCACACGGTCACCCAGGTTTTCCGGTGCCCTCGACGCTCGTAGGATCGCCCAGAGCATCACCAAGCACTCCACCGGAGCAATATCCTATTATGTAAATATATAGTATTGGTGCGGTGTATCGCGAGCGTGAAAGTAGTCGTCTCTAGTTACCCTTTTCTAGTGCCATATAGAGTCAGCCCGAGTTTCCTATCGCTAGTTACCAGGTGAATGACACCGCGATATACTTATTAGTGGAAACAGCAAGCCACAACACAGGAATCGTGGCCTTTGTGGTGTGCCACGCCACAAGTGTAATCTCAATAATCGCTATCAACATAAATAAGCAAGTAGTTAATAGCCAAGTGTGTCTTGTTGTCGTGTCTCTTCTTGAGCAGCGCCGAGTGCAGCTGTGACAGAGTGGTGCCTCGGTGTTCGATTACTAAGTGCTTCTGAATAAAGTAAAAGTCTATCCAATTGCGATTGCCGTATGGCACTACCTGTTGCTGCAATCAGTGCTGCACAATACTGGCTGCACCCGGTCCTTTCCCAATCCACGTTAACAAAAAGTCGCATGGCACAGCATAAATAAAAGTATTGAAGGTAAAGTCTTAATAATCACGAACGTTAGCCGCAATCCCCGGCTAACGTGTTACAAATGGCGCTCGACATTGTTTTCTTTGCGTAAAGGGATTTAGCAGAAAGGAGCAGGATGACTACTTTTCTTGCACTTTGGCGGCCATTATTTATTCACATTGCTGCTACTGCAGCCACGTGTTAAGCTTTTTTTTTTATTTAGACTTGTATACACTTTTATACACTAATGATAGTCAACACAAAACAAAATAACACTAAATAAAATTTTAGAATTTTCTTACACTATTTCAACACCAGTAACAAGCGAACAATAACACTTAGTTATTTATAGAACTATAAATTTTTATTTCCGGTAATATTGACTTCTTTACCATAAATATACTAAAATTTCGGTTTTGATGGTAAATAAACCCTGTAAATTGCTCTCATATTTTTTGAGTTACGTACGTTATACTATTATTAAACGTTACATAATGTATATTTTTATATATATATTTATATATTAGCCATTACCACTACTGACAACTCTTACCATCCTACTTATTAAAAAAAAAAAAATGGAAAAAAAATTTTTTTGCGTTGTCTCTTTCTCGCGCTCTATTCTCAACACCACGCACATATTTCTTTCACTTAAATTTTTTTTTAGAGATTTCGTTTGTTTTTATTTTTTTTTAACCGTTTGATTATTCTCGTTCTCTCTTTTCTCTCTCTTTTTTCTTCTCCGTATACCTCCTTTTTTCTGCTCTACCCCTACAGTGTACTGGGTACAGAGCGATAGCGTTAAATAACAGTGATCTGGATTTTAGCTTTAATACGAGCCTTGAATGAGGGGACGAATTAGAAACAGTAGACCCCATAACGGGGGGGGGGGAAGTAATCAGAAGAACAGTTGATGCGCTACCGGAAGAACATGTGAGACAGTATTTGAAAAATGGTTATCTAGTATACCTAGGGGCACCTGAAGAGATAAAGGACAGGTTTGTTAGATATTATATAAGACGATATTACAACAGCCCGATGACTAGATGGTCTCATTTAGAGGCTCAACTATATCTGACAGGTAGACTAGAGTTACCAACTCCACTCCTACTGCGAATAGATGATAAACGTCGTGCGATGTTTCAGTTAAATCTGACTAGTGAGCGGGAGAAAATGGAGAATTTGAATACATACAGGAGTACCCATGAAAATGTGATTAGGTAACAGGTTGAAAGAAACCTATAAGATTAATTATGGATGCTGAGATTATCAGATTAACCACGACGGGAACAAAGGCCAGCACATAAAACATTTAATTCGAACAGAACGCGTAACGCCAACCCGCAAGACTTGATGTGGAAGGATTTTCAATCCAGAAGGGCGTAGATGGAGCGTGATGACCGAGAGTTGCTAAGTCAGTTGTTAAAAGAGGGGAGAATAGAAAGAAGTAATATCGCTGGAAGGGAGGAAGGAATAGGTAATTCTAACAGTGCAGGGGGACACAGAGACGAGATATATGTGGAAGTAATGGAATGGAGGAATTGTAGGAGAAGCGGGCTACAGCCGCAAGAACAATCGACAATTTACCAATCACAAATAACTCAACAGCAGTCCCTGCAGCCTATTACGTTTAACAATGAGTCACAAAACGTCCCGCAACGAGAACATGGAATGAACCCTAGTCTCTTATGGTACTAGTACTGTTTAGAAGGCTAAAAAATGACCAACTTTTAACATTTTTTTTCTCGTTACTTTTATTTTAAGATATTATAAGAATTTTGTCCTCTGGTTAGTACACATTTTAGCACTAAAACAATTTCTTTTAATTTTGTTTTCATTGAACACTTATTGCTATATGACGTCATAGTCAAGTCCTCAAAAATTAAAGCCTCGCATTGTCCGGGGTTAATCTCCAAAATGACAAGTCTGAAACAGAAATTTCAAGAAACATTTTATAGAGGAAGGTGTCTTACATCGTAATCCACTAGAAAATTTAAGAAAAATTAAAAAAAAAAAACAATGGCGACTTTGTAAACAAATTTTTGCAAACTTTTTTCACTTGCCAAATTTTTTTTTTTTAATTTCTCTTAAATTTTCTGATGGATTACGGTAGAGGACATCAATAGTAAGCAAATGCATCTAAAATGAAAAAAATATATCTAGTAGTTGCGGAGAATAAGTCTGCACCGTTTGAAAAAATGCTACTTTGAGTACAACGCGTTTAAAGTTTTTGAAAAAAAATTTTTAGAATATTTTAAGAATAATCGTATTTTGATTCTTACAATTGGTCAGTCCGCAATTCCTGCTCCATATAGAAGTACACCAGAGTCTATGAAACCTTGCTCTTGTTCTTGTTGAGTAGATGTTCTTCCCAAACGCGCTTCCTTTGCTGCTACCGTACTTGCTCTTTCAGCCATCGAGATCCTCTCATCATCTTTCGCCTGCGTCCAGTAGTAGGCGAAACTTCCAATAATAAATCCCATGACCTCAATCATTTTCAAGAGAGTCAATCTTCTTTCTTTAAAAATGGCCAATGATATATTTACAGCTAATTCAGTAACTTCACACCCAACAAACGTATGTTTAGGAATTACAGCCCAAAGTGTCTTATAATAATATTCGTTATTATTTTGGTTATTCTTTCCCAGGCATCGTTTTAATAATTCTTCACTGGTCAACCTTTTAAAAACAGATTTGACATATTCTTGGACCTCAGCATTTAAGGCTGGCTTATGTGTGTATTTGATCCCGTTTTTTTGCGCCTTCAAGAACTGGCACCAATTCGGATCGCAAAATTGATATTGCGGATTTTTGTCGGTAAAAATCATATGGTAAAAGGTTGACCATATTTCTTTTTGCATATCGGCTACAGAATCTGGGTGCTTTTGGATCGCCAATCTGTAGTACATTAACATTTTTTTATAACTTTTACAGTTTAATCTTGAGTTTTGACTACGGGAAGTGGTGGTGGATCGGATTTATTTAGTTTCCTTTTTTTACGTGGTCTTTATTCTTTCAGCAACCTTACAACTTTTTTAGACTGCTCTTTAACTTTTTTTTCTTCATTTTTTTTTAAGTTTTCGCAATTGTGTTATCATTTGTTTAACTTCTGTTAGTTATCGAAACATTCTTTTACCTACGTGTACGATACACTCAAGCTGTTGCACCACAAAATCGCCATATGGTTTAGCTTTGGATAGATTGGTAAAAGTTTTCGAATCACCGTCACCGATGTAGTACGCATATTTAGCATTATGCAACTTCATTGAAATTTTACAAATTTCAGTAATACTTTGCACTTCCATTACTTTGGAGCTAATTTTATAATTTGTATTACAAGTATCTTTGTGCTCAGTCTTATATCATATGT